>NC_134429.1:17159114-17790364 GCF_030867145.1 Opisthocomus hoazin | reverse complement strand
TGCACATCGGAAACAGACCAGGAGTAGAAACTCTCCGTTTCCGTCAAAGAGAAGGAGGTCACAGGCAGGCCAGGAGGTGCTCAGAGCGGTTGGCTTCCATTTCATGCACGAGGCTTCCATACTCACAAACACCCGACTGCGCATGCGTTGAAGCGATTCTGGGGATTTGCATTCTGCAGTCACCACCCAGGTCGGATCCCACCACGCCAACTCCCTTAAACAGCTCTTAGCTGGAAATAAACCTACCGCAGCTCTTTCTGCTTCTCTTTCACGCTCCCGCTCCCTCTCTCTTTCCTTCTCTTTTTCTTTTTCTCTCTCTCTCTCTTCTCTGGCTTTCTGCTCTGCTTCCCTTTTGGCCTTTTCAATGGCCTCTTCTCTCTTCTTGGCCAGTTTCGATCCTGCCAGAGGCATAAAGTACAAGTCTGCTCTTGAGCACGAATTGTAGCCACGGTCCAGGTGCTTATAAAACCTGAAAGAAACAGAACAGAAAGAGCTTAGCCCTGGGAAAGATGCACGAGCCTAGGATTTAACCTCTGTATGTTCCCCCCGTGCAAAACCTATCACTTTACACTTAATACAATAGCACTACCAGCTTCCCTGGAAGCCATGAGAAAATTAATTGTACCCTATTACTCCACAGACAAGTGGAGTATAAAACACCCTCTTCACAATTACAAACTGTAATGTTGTCTCTGGATATGCTGGCTGAAACAGCACCATTCCAGAAAACCAGACCAAAAGCACACTCGCAGGAGAGGCTGACAAGGTGCACATGCCAAATACACTCAGCTCCCGCAGGAGCTCATTTCTCAGTTCTTGGAAGTACCCTGTGACACAGAAAACTAGAGCCCATTAAGGAAGCACCACTGATCACCTCCATACCTGGCTGATTGACTAGCATGACTTGGTGTGTCCACCACAGTAGGTTCTGGCGATGGACTTCTGGGTGGAGGGGGAGGGCTTTCTGGTTCCTCAGCTTCATCTGGGACTTCTTCTTTGATTTGGATAGGTGGTAGCGTGCAGGCTGTCACCACTGGCACATTTCCACTAGAAGCTGCTGATGTGGAGACGGAAGTCTGCAGTGGGATGCCAGGCACAGTGGGTGGCGTGGAAGTGGAGGGGCAAGACGGAGGGGTGATGGAAGGCGGGCCTCCTGGGACAAAGGGATGCTGAGAAAAGGGGGGCTGGGAGGATACCTGATGGAGACCCGACTGGGGGTGATTAGCGGGTGGGGGAAGGCTCTGACTCTGCGTCAGTACAGGAGGCTGGGCTTGCGAAGACTGCAGCGGTTGGCTTTGAGGCATCAGCTGCAAAGGAGGAGGGTGCGCAGATGGCGGATGATGAGTTGAGAGGGAACTCAGAGGTTTTAAAGCAGGTGGTGGAGGCAAGTTGGAGTTCATGGAGAATGGAGAAGGGCCAGAGAGATGAGGAGGGTGCTTGTGGGATGGAGCAGTGGGGAGCTGAGGGATTGGGGTAGTAGGGGGAGGTTTGATATGAGGCATGGCCATGGGTGCAGGGGGCAAGGGCTGCTCCCGTGGAGGCTGAGCCTGCTGCAGCGAGGTTGCAGTCGGCAGGACAGGCTGCGTTACCTGAACCTGGAGAGCGGAGTGAGAATGAGACGGTGCTTGTGTCTGAAGGGGAACCTGAGACTGAGATGACTGAGTGGGGAGGGAAAATGGCTGGGAAGGTACAGGATGAGGCAGAAGGGGCTGAGCCTGCAGGCTGTGAGCGCCCGACGGGGCCTGGCCATGGAGCGGAGGCTGCGGGTGAGGCTGTGCGGAAGCAGCAGCCGGCTGGCTCTGCGACACGCTCAAAGGCTGCAGGGGCGGGTGGGGCGACGGGAGTCTCTGCGGGTGCAAAGCAGGGGCCTGCTGTATGTGAGAATGCGGCGGCGCGGGGGCCGGGGGCTGGCCGGGGGGTTGGGATGCTGACGGCGAGACCTGCGGCGGAGCTGCAGTAGCGCTGGACACTGCTGGCAGCGATGCTGGCAACTGGGCCGATACGGGCGGCGTAGGAGGAGGAGCCTGGCCAGAACCGCTCTGTGCCTGAAGCACTTGGGGCTGTGCCTGCAGCACTTGCTGCTGAGCCGAGGAATCTGAGTCGCTCTCATTGTCTTGAGGGCTCGGGATGCTGGGCGACGTGCTCCGGTTATCCTGGTCAATGTCCTTGGGATCGCTGCTCCCTTCGTCATTGACACTGCGGCTGTCGGAGCTCTCGCCTTCGCCCTCACCCTCTGAGGGAGAGTTTGGCCTGCTGATCTCCTGCAGGGAGAGGGGGAAGAACAACCACCGCGCATGAGAAAACTGCACAAAGAACATTACCAGCATGCCACAGGACGCAACCTGTTACACGTGCTGGGCAAACACAAGTGCAAGTACCACCCTTTGACCCTCACAGGACTTAAAACAGCACAGGCAACATAAATACCCTAAGGGAGGGTGCAAAGACAGCAGAGCCAGGCTCCTTTTAGCAGTGTCCAGTGGCAATGAGCACAACCGAAATACAGGAGGTTCTTCCTGAGCCTAACGAAGCACTTTTTCACTGTGAGGGTGACCAAGCAATGGAACAGGTTGCCCAGAGAGGCTGTGGACTCTGCATCTTTGGAGATATTCAACGGCCACCTGGACACAGTCCTGGGCAGGCAGCTCTAGGTGGCCCGGCTTGTGCAGAGAGGGTGGACTAGATGATCACCAGGACCCTTCCAGTCTCAACCATTCTGTGATTCTGTAACATGGAAAGCTCAGTGCCAATATTTCCAAATCCTGTGCACAGAGTGAACCTGGTCAGGCACACGGAGCTGAAAAGACATCCTGAAAGTATTTCAGTTGAGCTTTGATGCCATTAAATTAAGAGAACTCCAGTGGTGATCTTCAAACTTGCCACAGAACAGGAAAAAATGAATTGCAATTTAAAAAACAGGGGTGTGTGCGGGTTGGAAAATAATCCAAGTATATTCCTATATGGTTGATATTGATGTTAAAACAAAAAAAGCAGTTCTGGACATACACCGTATCATTCCGCTCTTTTTCAACGGAGGGAACACACTATTGGTTGCTTTCCAGCCACAGATTATGCTACAGTTTTCTCTGGCTTAAATTCATTTCGTGTTTTTGTTTTGTTACTGCATTTGCACCCCCTCCCACTCTCAAACCATTCTCCTAAGAGAAAATACCCCTCTGCGGGACTCACTTGAGTTTTGGATTTTTTGGCATTGGACCTGTCAGGTTCCTCGGTGTCAGAAGCTGCCTTTTCCCGCTGCCTCTTGGAGTTCTTCAGAGGAGAAGATACCTCTTCTTTTATCTTCTGCCATAAATGAAGCAGAACACAACAGTTACCAGTGATCTAAGTGCAAAAGTACACTGAGCATATGCCAGGGCTACCATATTTAATACAAATAAACCAGCATAGTTCCTATGGAGCTGAAAAACTGATTAGCAGTTGAGATAGTAATTAACAACAATCCAACACGCATCCGACCCTCTGTCCAACGACAGGCTGCCGGGGATTCTGCCCTCGAGCTGCTGCTGTATGCTGCCATCTGCCAGGAGCAGCTCCCAGAAGACGTGCATCCACCTAACGCTCCAGCCACTCTCTCTGGAGGTCAAATTTAAGACAGCACCCAAAGCAGACTGCAATTTTACTTCTCTAGACAGAAGCCCAAGGGGCAGTTTGCACACACCCCCTGAGCACATTTCTGACACAAGCTAGCAGGAAAAAGGAATATCAAGTAAAGCATTCCTCATCATGCAGATGTGGTCCCGAGCTTCAAAAGCAAAGGAGTATTTTAAACAAAGCAGTTGTCTACAGCTGTGCAGAATCAAGTCTGTCAGGAACTCACACCAGATCAGCTGGCCCAGTATACCCTTCTAACAGACACCAACACCAGTTAATAGAGGACGGAGCAAGAATTTCTGCAGTAGACAGGCACAGGATAAGCCTCTTTCCACTATATGCAAGTCTGGCTTTACTCCTGATATTTTGAGAGGGGTATTTTTGTATCTGCTCAAATACAGGGCTAACAGTGAGTAGCTATTACAAGATTACTACTTTCTTTCATGGCCTGGGACAGCTTTATACATCACATAATTACCCAACCTAACTTCAAATTTTGCTAAGTTTTATCATGTGAAAACTTCCTCCATACTCCAGTTTTGCCATCTTTTTTCTAAAAAATAATTTATTTTTAACTTGCTGCTTTTCAATTTACACAGCTTAATGGCAAGCCTTCCCACTTCATCTAGCTTTGTTTCTTCAGTACTCTCTTGGAAAGGCACTTATTCATTTAAACAGACTAAACTGTCAGCCTGCTCTGAAAAATCAGGCAAATATACACGCAGAAAAAACAGTAGCAGAAGTAGTCTCAATTACTAGGTATTAATATTCCTTTGTAAACAAAGATTAAGTACTGCTTAAAAAAGAAAAAATCCCCAAAACTGTCTACTTGTCTCATATATAGCATTTCTGATCTGTATTACTTCCATGAGCCTAATGCTTGCATTTGCATCCAAAATTG
This sequence comes from Opisthocomus hoazin, assembly GCF_030867145.1. Taxonomy (NCBI): domain Eukaryota; kingdom Metazoa; phylum Chordata; class Aves; order Opisthocomiformes; family Opisthocomidae; genus Opisthocomus; species Opisthocomus hoazin. Next base: position 17,785,851 of record NC_134429.1, on the reverse strand, counting down.
AAGGATTAATTTATGATGACAGCAGTAAGGTTATGCAGGGACACTGTAACGGCTTTTGTCACTACACAGCCTTCTGCACGGGAACAAAGCATCACCCAGATGCACCATTTAATTTTTTGCTTATCCACACAAGTAGGAATTTCTGGGTCACCAAGAGATTCCCTGGCCTCCAGGAACCTGCAGCTCTTTTAGCTGACTGAAGAGGCCTCAGGTGTCCAGTCCTAACACAAAAGGTGAATGGCCAAATTTTACCTTGGTAGACTTCTTCACTGAATCTGCTTTGCTGTCATTACTGGAGGTGCTGGCAGCGCTAGGAGAGTTGCGGCCACTGGAGCGGATGTCTTCATTGATAGGTGAGGCTCTACCATCAGGGCTGGCTGGCTGCTTTTTACGACCACTACGTAGTGTAGACATCTATTTGTTTAACAGAAATAAAAGCACATCAAAGTCAGCATTTGTCCCACCTCTTTATATCTTTCTCTCTTACAGCAGGAGCATGAATGGAGCACCCTTGCTAAGAGCTCGAAAAATGAAAAACCAAGAGCATTTACCATTGTTACAGTTTTTCCTTGGAAGTTCATCTGGACTTAAAGGTAGAGAAATGCTTAATTTGTCTACTCAAAAACATTCAGTGCTGATTATTCTATTTAGCAATGTCTGCTAGAAATGACAGCAGAAAGACGTTCCAAAGCTGCTGCTGTTTGCAGGCTAAATTTTCTCCACAGAACGCACGCACACCTGTAAGCGTGCATACACACACAGTGGATGAGGTAAGAGGGGACCTCATGTTCCATTTAAAAAAGTCTATCTGGTGACATTCAAGCAGTCAAGACCAGTTTGTAAAACCAGTTTCGGTGTGGTCCTGCTGTGCAGTGAGGAATCTCAGTAGAGTATATTTCAATAACCAGGGCTGTTTCCCTCCCAGTCTGGCCGTTTTTTGGATGACTGGCTACTGTGAAAACAAGGAAGCCAACCTTACCTGACAGTGCAGCCTCACAAGGTATTTAGAAGCTCATATCATTATGATCAGAAAGATGGAGAGACGAGGGCAAGGAGAAGAAATGTATCTGCTGCTTTCTATCACCCAAAACCCAAAGCAAACATCATATTCACTAGGGCTGCTGTCAGAGTTCCCACCAGTGACTGGCACACAGTCGGGCGCCTGGCACTTCGCCCCGAGTAACAACTCTGTGACAGCACACTAACCATGGGAGCAACCTACAGTTTTCTGGAGGGAAGAGATTTTAACTCCAATAAAATGAGAAGACCAAATGAACAGCATTTAATTTTTTAACACTCTTCCTTTAAAACAAGCCCCAGGGCTCACCTCCGTCAGGATCCAGCTGGAAGCAGGATATGTATTAGTACAATATCCATAATGATACACTGGTCAAGTGTCCCCTTATGATGACAGTCCATTGCCAGTCATTAAAACATGAAAATAACAATTTTGGCTAGAACTTGCAGAAGAGACATTTCAGCTCCTTTTTCCCAAAGAAAGCCTCAACCTCAGCAAATCTCACCCTTGCGCAGGCAAACGCAGCAGCAGGCACACGCCATGGCAAACCAACAAGATGGAGAAAGCGTCATTTTAGCAGTCTGGCTACCTTTTTCCAGACACCACCTCCGCTTTACAGAAGAAGCTGCAATGCAAGAGTGTTCAGCCTACCGAGCCTCGACTCCGCCTTGTCCTCATGCTATGCTTTCCACTAAGTCCATCATCTTCCTCTTTGACAGGCTTAAACATAAAGGGTGGAGGGTCTACGGGCTTCTCAATGGGTGGCAGCTCTCCGTATTTTTTGAAGTGAATGCGACAATCAGTGCACAATAAAATGTTTTCTCGACCGCCGTGGTGCCAGTCCTTGGAGGCTTGGGGCAGGAAAAGCAACAGCTTAGAAACACGCAACGTACCAGACACTCCACACAAACACATTGCATTACTACAGAAGCATGGGACAACTAGGAAACGAGCTGCTTTTCTACGGGCAATAAAGTTGAAGAAATTTCTGGAAAACTTTGTCCTGTTCCACATTTAGTCTGTGTTTCATCTTCAATTTACAGACTATTTGGTTACTTAAGCAACTACAGCTTTGAAAACAAAGACACAAGCCTTATCTGCTCTATCTGGGAGCTAACAGGCAGCTGTTATTCTCCAAAGCTGTGGGGTTTTTTTAAGTGAAGGGAGCTATCACCTTCTCATTTCCTCCCCTCCTCAATTTCGGGCTCACACCTCCACGCCATGCCTATGCCCAAACCGCAGACAACCTCCAGGAAGACCTACAGGAATAAGGCTGCTGCACAAGAGGTTTGGTGCAGCGTAAAGCAGCGTTGCGTGTGACAGTCACAGTCCAATACTGGCTTGCCGTACCACAAACAGATTATACAGATTACGGACTGTGTAGATTTTTTTCCCCGTATAAATGTCTACCTCTCAGGATTCTCCTTCGTCACTGCTATATTAATTTGCAATGGCAAAGCATGATTAACTCTGCTCAGAATGCTGCATACTTTAGCTGATTCAACCCCACATTTTTTGAACAGCTGTACGTGCACACCAACTGCTCTTGCTTGAATGAACTTGCATTAAACAGGCAGCAGCAGCAAGGAGAGAAATCCAGCAATGAATCGGGTGCGTACTGGTTGTGAAGCAGTGGCGACAGGCGTAGCCCTTCAGTTCCTGTTCACTGTCCTCGCTGTCAAAGTCATCTTCGCTGGCCGAGCTCAAGTCCACTGAATAAGTAAAGAACAAGGGAAGAAGAGGAAAATGGAAAAGAAAAAACTCTGCAGGATTTTCTGTTTCTTCCTACATGACTAAAATAACCATTAATAACAGTAATTCTCACCTAAATTTTGTGACTTCGTACAACCACCTGGCCTTGGATGGCCACTATTTCCCATTTTGCAAACTAATCAAGGCCAGACCTGACCAGTCTGCAGATTAAAGGAGGATTCCAGGAATGCACCAAGTCATACAATTCACAGTACTTTTCCAATTAAGTTGTTGATCAAATACTGTTCATGCTCAGTTAGAGAGGCTGTGTTCCAAAAGCACAATTTTCCACAGAAAGGAGGTTTATACCTCTAGAACATGGTCAAATTGAAAATAAAATATTCTGTACCTAAATCCTACTTTACTAGATTCCATGAGCAGATACTGTGGTGGCTTTTCTGATTTTTATTTTGTTTCTAGATTTCATCTTCTAGATCAGACGGGGCTGTTGCTACGCTCTGTTAGACAGCGGCTCGCTCTAACCCAAGAGCCAGATATGTTCCATGGGTGGAAGAAACGATGCTTGCATTTAATGTACCTGTCTGAAAAACACGATTCTTTTGGATGAGAGGTACTACAAGGATACTACTAGCTTTCCAATTCTTACTGCAAGCCTCCATAAGTTTTCACCTGTGGCAAACTTACATTTCAAGAACATGGTGTTTTGAAGAAGTGGAGAACATGGGAAGGGTCACTTTCCTTTGTGGCAAGCAGTATATAGCAAATTAGTCGATTACAAGGCTGTGGGCTAGAAAGCACCATCCAAACCACGGAAAATCAGCAGACATCACAAAACCTGTATCCTACCTCATCTTCTAAAACACCTCAGGAACAAATGCTTTCTTATTAGAGAGCGTACTGCATTTTTCTAGCCCCACCACTATAAACTCACAACACAACAGGTCTGTAATTTGTCACAAGCAGAAAGCCCTGTGGGTTCTTTTGTTCACATCTATAATTAGAAAAGGAGTCCTTGATGCAAGAATACTGTTTTTCTAAAGGTTCCAAGAGGATTTTTTGTAATACATACAGGTTACAGAGAGGGAGGGATTCTACAGTACTTGCCATTAGCATTTGTCATCAACGCCATTACCCTTCAAATTAACACAGGGTCCCATTTAGTAACAGTAGCTGATAGCACTACCATAATTTCAACATTAATTCTTGCAGGTGTTTAAACCCTGACTGCAAAATGGACAGCAGGCTAAAACTTGCTGTCTTTTACTAAATTGATTTTTATTCTCATCTAGCAGTCGAATCCATATGGGTGGGTCCTTCCAGCCACATGCAATCTGAAGCGATGAGTATCTTGGATCGAGCTGTAGGGTCAAGATCCTCGCTTCTTGTGCACACAGAAATCGGCAATAAATCCTATCAACTTCAGCAAGGAGAATCTAACAGCCCTTTCTTACTACCACACCAATACCCTCTCCAGAATTCTCTATCCTGCCTGCTCACCACATCCTCTACCTCCCCTATATTAATAAGATTCTGCCAATTTCTGCCTTCCATGTAGTCCCTTTCCTTTAGAAGCCATGTGAAACATGCTGGGTTTAGTCCCTAGAAAGACTTCAATCTCACAGGGTAACATAAGCCTTTTATGTAAAAGTTTATATATCCATACGGACATTACGAAACGTAACCCTTTGCAATGCAGTACGGTTCACTGGTTTGGATAATTATTCTTTGCTTAGACACTTCTGCTTCAGTCAAGGCCAAAGTTCTTCCAAGATGCATTAAGATGCAACAGAGCTCACGCAGAAGGTCTGGGTCGCCAAGGAAGGACGACAGGGGCTTCCTGCTTTTTGCATTTTCTAATTCCCATTACTGTCATAAGTCTGGAGAAAACACAACACACAACCAAGAAAAGAGCAGGGCAATTCAGTACCAGGGCAACGTTTCCATCCTCACAGGATGCTTTTATATTTAAGAACTGCACAAAGCACCTGGTGATCAAAGACGCCTACCACATTCCAGCATAATGGTACAGCACAGGAGAGGGCAACTGCCTGAACTCCATTTCCTTCCTTCAGTCACTGCAAGGTACAGCACCATCACATTACTGCTGCTCCCTACATCTAAACAAAGATAAACGCATTGCTTTTCGCTTCCACTTACAGAATTCACTGGAGGGGGGCCTGGAGGGAGTGTTGACTGGAGTGGAAGCAGTTCGAGTTTTAATTCTCCGAAACACAGCCTGTCTTCGATGCCTACGGTGGGCTCGAGAACTTGCTGCTTCAGGGGTTTTCTTCCAATAGTAATAGAAGGTGATTAGTTCTCCCTGCAAATACAGAAGGAGTATGTTAGAGGGGCATGCAAATCTGACTTGTCAGCTTTTTCTCCTCCCTTTTGCTCTCTGTATGCGTACAGATGTATTTTTGTAGGAAGCTTCACGATGTGTTTCAGCCAGACAAAAGAATTCTTTAGATAAGACAGAAAAAAAAAAATCCTCATTATTTTTTGTTTGCTTTTGCAGGGGAGGAACAGAATGAAATCAATGCCTTCTCACTCCTCTCCTCCTCCACTAGAAAAGAAAAGAGGCTGGGCAGCAAGCATCCAGCTTCCACTGGGAGGGCTGGTCTCAGCAACTGGGAAGGGGGTTCCGTCGCCGCGCCGGCAGCGCCCCGCAAACCCCTCTCCCCAGCTCCGGAGGCACTGCGTCCGGAGAGGTGCCGCCTCTCAGCCAGCTCTCAGTCAGGACAAAGAACTGGCAACCGCTACCAGTTCTCTGGTGTTTACAGAATGAGTAAGGATCAGTTCAAACAGATACTGCCATTTCGTCAACCTACATTCTGCGTACAGATTTTTTTTTAAATATTCCTGTTTAAAAGGCTGAAAGTTGGAATAGAAACGTGTTCAACGAGAAGTCTATAACCATAACTCAACCCTACTATAGCAAATCGTGTTCTAATTTGAATATATATGCCCACATCTAAATTAATTAAGCAGTTAAAAGAGCACACCCAGAGAAATGTGTGATAATTTCACAGCATAATGAAGCTGGCTTACATTCAAAAGCTGGAGCAGCTGCCATTCAAACCAGCGGATGTAACGGCCGAACCAAAGAACAGCATGTGGTTTTAATCTCTTTTCTCTTACTTTGAAACCCCATCATTTCCTGGCGACTTGTCTGCCTCGAAGGTAAAAGGTGTTGTTTCTTTCAAGTTGCAAGAAAAAAACGGAAAAGTTCTAACCAGCCCCTTGAAAAATCAACATCAGAACAAACATACCTGAATTGCCCACAAAAAGGCTTTCTTTGAACTGCATTTTGTGTGATCAAATAACAGACCCTCGGCCGCTCCCTCTGTGGGGAAATCCCGCAGCCTGCTCTGGGGCAGAGCGCGCCAGTGAACGCCAACCAGGACCCACCCTTCATCCAGGCTCTCCCAAGGGCCCCCGACCGGCAATTACAGCCGTAACCAACATCTGCACCACTGAAACACTTGAAAGACAAAAGGAGGATGCTGTTCTACACATCAACTGCTGACATTTAAGACACTTCACAATTTTACCAAGGCCTAATTTAAAAGCAGAAACACCAGAAAAAGAACACAACCACAACTTTGATTTCTGGCGATAGGCAGAACAGACGCATTTTTAATCTGTGCTGCTATAGACAGGGGTTGACGCTACTGATCTCCACCGCAGACCTGAACAAGATTCACAAACGGTACTCAGAGTGATACCTGGGGAGGAGGAGGAAGGAGTAAGTGGGCAAAATCAATCACTGCCTACAATTGAGGATTCTGAAGGACAAAAGCCCTACTGAAAAAATAATACATATATACATATATACACACACACAACTCTTGCGTGAAAAGAATCTAAAACTGAAATGGGCGCAGGCTGGCAACGAGCATTCAAGCTCTGTCAGGGACGAACACAGAGTTCTGACACCCAGCACCCCGCTCTGCTACTGCACGTTCAGCTGTACCTGTTTGCTTTAGGAAAAACATTTTACTCTGAGTCCATTCAGTGGGCTCAAAGTCCGGGCGGCACCAGTGTTTGTCAAGCCGAGGATATGCCCCGTGCCAGGAGGCAGGCGAAGCTCTGCAGAAAGGCTTATGCAATGCTTTCCAGAGGTAGAAAGTCTCCTGCAAATGCAACCAGCCACATTTTACCCATAAATTCATTTGTATCAAATCTGAGGTGTCAGCACCAAGGAGCAAGTCAGTAAATCCCATGTCTTTATGTCAGTGGATTAATGTGTCCTCTCACATATGGCAACAGCAGAGTGCAAACCAATCTGTTCTCCTCCCGCCATAAAATACGAAATGCGAACCTGTTTGATCTCTATTTACTCACCGCAAACCCATCAGGTCCCAAGGGAAGTTTAACAACTTATACATGCGCTACATCATAAACCTTAAACCAATCATAAAAAAGAAACCGTGTATATTTATAAAAAAATACTAACTTCATGATCATAATGCTTTTTTTCCTGAGACCCTCCCAAAACTGCAGTCACAACCGCACATAAAGATGAAATAGAAGTTTATCCAAGTTATACCCCTTCTACGAAACCTGGATATAGAAAAGGACTAGAGAATATTCTGTACTTCCAATTCATCGTCAGACTGCACAGCTACACGACTCAGTAAATGACTCCACTTTCTGACAAAGATGAAGCAGTAAAAGCCAGAGAGGAAGCATACACAGAGCACGTTAACATTATATACATACACACAGGTTAGACATTTACTACACCAAAAAAATTCCATGTCAGATGTTATTAGCTGCCTGGCTATCTAGTATTATATTGTCTACCTAAGGGATTAACTGCTGGAGGGGAGTGAGCCTGGAAGGATTAGAAGCAGCATATTGGTGACGGCACGGGTGGCAGAAGCTTGAGCACAAAGGAAGAAGCCAGGAAAGCTTTGGTTCCACAAACAGGGAGCAAAAACAGCTTCCAGCTTCACTACAAGTGAAGTCAAATGAACTTTAATCAAACATGCATAGCGTGCGCTGCCAAAACCCATCGCACATAAATTCAGGGAACAAAAGCTGCTGCAGAAATCAATAGCCTACTGAAACATTAACACAGGCGAGCATTGATCAAAAGGCCCTTTTACAAAAGGCAGCCTTGCAAATTAGCTGCTGGTTTTGCTTGCAAGCAAACAGAAAAGCATAAACACCGCTGACATGAATGGCCTGTAATGATCATTTTGTTCCTGGCGATCTCACCTCACCACAAGGTCTCGCAGTCAACACATCCTACATCTCCGCGCTGTAATTGCGAACAGCGTGATGAACCGAGGCAGTCTGGTGCCTGCTCGCTGGGGGAGCGCTGAGAGCAGCTGCTCTGAATCTCATTTTCTGGGTAGCAGGTCTACACCCGGGGGAACAGTCCTAACCCAACCACCTGCAAACACATTGTATGTCTCATTCGAAGAGTTTTGTGCCAAGAACTGGGGATTGCTAGCAACACGCACACTAAAACCACGCAAGGTAAAGCAGACTGAACCATCCTTCATTGTATCGTTATACTCGTTCATCTTAAGAGTGACATCTCCCTCATTTCTAAACTCCAGAGATAAATTAAGGAAGAGGTGTGACCACCGAAGCAACTACTACCTGTGGCGAGGTCTCTGGCTGATGGTGGAAGAGAAACTCAAGGCTTGCAAGCCAAGTTCAGGGAGGGCTGAACCTGCTGCTTGAAACAGTGACCCTGTCGGTCACTCTCCACTCCAGTTTCGCGGCCGGAAGGCACAGACCATCTGAAGTTAGGAGGAGACTGTCTCCTCTCGCAATAAGCACCATCCAACTGCTTCTGTCACCCTCTTCTCTTCCCTGCACCCCATAACATGCTCCTCCTTAATCAACTTCTGGAACCACCAATGAAACAGGCATTAACTACCTCACAACAAAATGGTAAATGTAAGCGATGAACGACACAGCTTATTACCCCTTCGAATGTGAAGTAGCAGAATTTTACACGGCTGCACATACATGGATGACCCATAATGCATGCACAAACGAGAAACATCAGTGTTCAACAAAGCAGTCCCTCATTGCACACGAAAAAAACAGTCTTCAGCAAAGCTCCCAGTCTAAGGAATTGGAGCAGTCGTAACATTCCAGATGTTTGGAGGTAATACAGCCAGTATTTGAGGCAACTGTCCAGCAGGAAGGGTTTCCATGTCCAAGTCACTGCTTCTTTCACCAGCACTGTTAACGGGCTGCCTCCTCTCCCTGAAACCCACCACACCTCTCAGACCCCAGCTGTTGCTGACACAATCGTCCATCTGCATCACTACCAATAAAGCCAGTAGATAAGCAGGAAAGTCCCAATAAAAGGACCCACAAGTCTACTCCACCACCACCACCCGTGAAAGCAGCAGCTCTAATCCCTGTACTGTGCCACATCCAAGGAAAACGCTGTTCGTGCCCTCCCAGATCAACTCTGCCAAGGAACAGCTTTTTCCATCAGCACGGGGAGAATATTCACTTCTCTCCCAACCTGCTTAGCTGGTCACAGTCACAGCTTCACCTCCGCTTGCTACAAGGCCCCCTCTCCTTCCTGCAAACATGCCTCCATTTTACTACGCCACCCTCCGATTCACCGTCCCAAGCAATCTATCAAACACATATAAAGCAAAATGAGAAGCATTGTTCAGGCTTTTAATGCCACCTTTCCTTGAGAACATCTACATTCCCATTACCGAAGTTTCACAAGACAGAGGGGATATGTTCTTCGCTAAAAACCATGGTTCAGCTTCCATCAATTCCGAAACGCATCCGGATCCTACAACTCCTCAAATCTCTTCCCTTCTCCTGCCAAGGCCATTGCACCCCAGGTTGTAGGTACACAGAAAGAAGTCGCACTTCATCTCCTTTAAGCTCTGTTCTAGGGATTATTTTTAAAGAGGAAGCAACAGTTCAGATCCACTCCCGCAGAATCACGCAGCAGCAAGACTTCCTCGGCAATTCAGCTCTGGAAGCTGAGCTGAACCAGGAGTCTTGAGGTGCCCGACAGCCGCCCACCCCCAGCCCAGCACTGCTGCTCACGCTGCACAGCCCATCATCCGCGTTTACTAAGAGCTTACTTCCTTGGCATGTAGCACCTCTCTCTCTCCCACCACGTTCACCCATACGTTTTTGCAGCTGAATCAAGCTCTCCAAGCACATCCCGGAACTCCGGGGCAGCCCTTACTCACCCTTCCATACCCTTAGCAAATGGAGGGAGCGCCACGAAGCGCTGCACGCCCTGGTTTCTCACTTCTTATCAGCAGTTTTCAAACTGCAAACACACAATACAAGCTGTGCCCCATGTTTGTGCTTAGTCTTGCCTCAGGTAAACAAAGGATTAACACTGCGTACGCATTTCTGGATTGGAGAGGTTCTGACAGTCCTGCTGCAGCAGAGGCTGCTCCTGTGGAAGCCAATCACGCAGCCACATCAACTTACCTTCAAGTATCTGTTATGGAATAACAGAGTGAGCAAACATAATAATTGCTGTTTAATTTCCCCAGAGCCTAGCTTTGCCAGGGAAAAAAAAAAAAAAATCATGGGGGAGGGGAATAGTTTTACAGTAATTAAACAGAAAAGGTAAATGACAACTCTCTTCGATAGCTATAAACTGGTCACGGCAGACCAGAGGGGAACAGATTGTCCAGCTGTGGCCCTAATGAATTCACAATCTTCCTGGAATGCATCAAGATTTTATTAAGTCAACTCAATTTAGCTAATGCTCCCTATTACTAAAGTCCTGTGGTAAAAACGCTGTCTCCAGCACCTCCCTCCTCCTCTGAATCCTCTGGCTTCAACAGGCTCCGTTCTACATCTGCTCAAACGCCTGCGTGCCAGGGGCACATTGAGAAGCCGGCCCACGCACGCAGCGCTTTGCGGAACGGGAGCTTTCGAGCACACGCCTTCAGCACAGACCAGCGCATCGCTGCCCGTCATCTCCAGGTCGCTTCCCAGCACTTCACAAACAACCCAGAGCATCGCCATACGCTGTTAGACCGGGAGGCAAAAAGGGAAGGTATCCGTCCCTCCCACCACGCACAGCTCCAAGCTGATGTATGCCAACAGGCTGGAACCACCACGCAGCGAATCCTCGGGCCCCGCGACCGGCACAGCCCACACGCCACGGGGGCACCGGGACAGCGAGGGGAGAGCACCGCACGGCCAGCCCTCGTCCCGAGGACAGAAAATCTGGAACTCCGGTCTTGGTCTGAACAGGCTGAAGTATCGAAAATGTGCAGCAGGGAAGAGAAAGCCCAGCTGCTGTGTGCAGCTCAGAAGAGTTGAACCTAGGCATTTTCACCGTTCTAAGCGCAGCCTACATGCCTCTGCCAACTATGACAAATAGGTTTGCATATGCTCTAATTAAGCAATAAGTCTCAGCAGCTTGTTCAGCAGCATTGATTAACGTCCACCTTGGGTGCGCAGGAATACTGCCTAATCTAAAACATTACTGAAATTTTAAGGGAGGCTTTTAAAAACCAAGCAATATTTTACTAACACTACAAAAACCCATTAAAAATCGTGGGATGCTCTCTAAGGACTATCCTGCAGGTCTCGCGGTTCTCCAGCGTATTTTTGAAGTATGGGCATTCTATCTAGCAGGTCCTCCAGCCATTTGTTATCTTCTGGATGGCAATACAGCCGTCTCTCCCTGGTCTCTGCTACGAACTCTACCTACAATTTTAGGAGAAGACTGGCTGTCCTAACGCTCCATTTTCTGGTTCTGCAAACAGCAAGGTAAGCTAGCTGGTTTCATTTTTTTATTTGAAACTCCTGGCAAAACAGGTTGGCCAGATGGGAATCGAAAGGGGAGGCAGGTATGTAAGAAACCCAAGCTAGCTCCATGGGTTTTATGCTGCCAATTTACCCCCGACACGGGAACAGCCACAGAATTTCCTGGGAAGTCAGCCGAGGCTCCATCTGTATTTTCTGGATTTCATTTTGCTGTGGAAAAAACCTGCAATCAGATCCAGCTTTACGCTTTCTAATTGTTTCTGCTAAATGAGCACTGCTCCCCTGCTTAGTCCTCTACAGGCCAGAGGAAGAGCGAGCTGCTGCCTCCCACAAATCACGCTTGTGTTCAGATGGCAGACACAGGCCTACGGCACAACAGGTCATCAGGGAACTGAGCCGCTCCCGACAGAGCTGAGACAAGTTTGGAACCTGAAGATGTCACTCCAGTGTTCCTCAAGCAGTGAAGAGACTGAAATAATTTCATTTTCCATGTTACCTAAACAGATCACTTTTGTAATTCTCCCACGAGAACCTATTTGCCCTCCTTCATTAATGATAATCATCATCATCACCAACACAACAGGTGAGCGCAAACTAAACCCAACTCTTACAACAAAATTCTGCATGGGAACCTGAAGTGGTCAGACACACAGAAGTAATGGAATCACTAGCAGAAAAGCCAGTGAGCAGGGACTGCAAAGCGGGGAGAAAAGAGCAGAGACACACAAGATGGGATGTAAACAATTTTTCATTTGAAACAAACATTTACCTGCAGCAACAAAGTAACACTCGACCATCGTATAGCACCTTCCATCTGATGACAAAGTCAATGAAATATTTACAAATTAAGCCTCAGCACATCCTTTTTAAGTTTTGCAGGGTACAGAAACAGAGAGGCAGAAGATTTGTAAGCTGCCCAAGGTCAGTCCTGCTGAGAACAGCGGTACCGATTCACCTCAAGCGACGCACGCAGCTCCACCCGTCACAGTCAGCCTTCTCATCCCCTCGCACCCCCAGGCCAGGCCCAGTGGGTCGGCTGCTCCGTCCTCACCAAGCACGGGCTGGCTGCTCCTCGGCAGTCCAGCTTCCCTTTTGCCCTCAACTACAAGCTGCTTTTTCTTTCAATTGGATATTCTTGTTTCATTCCTACCACTTGACTGTAGGGTTTGAGCAAACCATAGAGAAATCTGAATGTTGTTGTCCACAGTCCAAAAAAAACACCAGGAATACGTCTCTGTGCCACATCTAACTCACAATTTTAACGTAGTTCATTTGGTAACCTTTTCCAATGTTTGTAATTAAGGTTGCATATACTGGTAGGAAATAAGATAATTAGTGTGTTATGGAACTTACCCTCTGTATCTGTTCTATGCAAATAATTCTTTTTTTCCCACCACTTCTAGGGATTTAAGTACCAGCTTTACCCGTTCTGCAGAACAAATGCATAATGGACCTAATATATACTTACAAATATCTGCAGGGTGGGGGTCAGGAGGATGGGGCCAAGCTCTTTTCAGTGGTGCCCAGCAACAGGACAAGGGGCAACGGGCACAAACTGAAGCAGAGGAAGCTCCAGCTGAACATGAGGAAGAACTTCTTCCCTCTGAGGGTGACGGAGCCCTGGCCCAGGCTGCCCAGGGAGGTTGTGGAGTCTCCTTCTCTGGAGATATTCCAGACCCGCCTGGACAAGGTCCTCTACAGCCTACTGTAGGCGACCCTGCTTTGGCAGGGGGTTGGACTAGATGACCCACTGAGGTCCCTGCCAACCCCCACCATTCTGTGATTCTGTGGTAACACGCTAGCGCATTGTTTTAAGCCTCAGCCACAGCTAAAAGCTGCTGACCCTCTCTCCAGCCGTACGCCACGCCAGAATGAAAAGAAAGCTTTTGTAATTAAGGCTTCTTCCTCCCGAGACTCCTCTTTGTTAATCAACAGAGTTCCTAATCCCCACAGGAACCCACAGCCTGTTGGCTGCATCCATTATTAATTATTAGAGCCTATCTTTAATAGTGTCGGTTCTAGTTCTCCAGCACTGCGTAACCACTGCCAGTGTCACCAGGTACATCCCACAGGGATCACTGGCGCTCGATCAATTAACAGGTTATCAAAATAGTGAAAGAGTTAAGAACCTGCTTGCCTTATACACATTTATCAAGGATTTATTTTCCACTCTGCTCCCCTTTACAACTTCTGTTGTGAAAATCTCTGAGGTCAGAAACCCTGATTTGCTTAACCACTTGTAACTCCAATTATTTGACTTTTTTTCCCCTCCCCTCTGAAGCTTGCCCTCTGCCTCTCGTGTTCCCACACACCTCTGCCAGCCTCTGCTCAGGCACAGTCGCCCGACGCGCAGCGTAGAGGGGTCCCCCAGCACCGACGTGATGCCTTCACCTGGCACAGAGTACGAACTGCGTCACGCAGCCAGAGCCTGGAGAAGGTCGTTTTGCCCCTGTGGAGCTGGGGCATCTCTCCCATGGAGGCTCAGGCTGGCGTACACGGCAGGTTCCTTCCAACCCATGGTTCAACATCCATTTGCTCTCCCTAGCAAAGGCAAATATTCAGCCTTTTCCCTTCTCACTTACATCTTGATGCCCAAAGCGCTACCCCTAACAAAACGCACACGGCCCACCTGAACTAAGCACAGCGTAGTTCTGAAGAGCTGCGACGAAATGCTTTGGCAAAGGTGGGAGAAGTTCCTGTTTTCTTGAGCCAGCAATTCCTTCATTCCATTTTACAACCACATTGAAGTCCTGGGGTTCACAGCCATTGTGTGCAACATCTTCCACTGCCAGCCCCCTGTTAGCCAGAGGTTCTCAATACTGGAGCTCACGCACCAGGACAAAAAGGCGAGTGGGATAAATACCCAGATAAATTAAATGCAAGGTGTTCAGAACAGCTTTCAGAGCAGAGCTCACCGTAGTCTGCACTGGGTCATGTCTTTCCCCCTTCACGCACGCTTTTCCATCAATGCGTTGATGAGAATTTAGCAGCACAATACAGGGAATGCGATTTTGTCAGTGAAGGCGCCAAACACTGATACATCGTCCCTTTAGCTGCACTTTCTCTTTGTACCAGCGCAGTAATTAAGTTTCTTGGTTGCGTGTTGCTAGAGTTCAGGTGTGCGACAAAACCCCATTTCACTGCTAATGGCTACGTCTCGACGATACCTTTCTCAACGCCTATAACACATCACATTTTCACTATTTAAAGCAAAGGTATTGGTGGTGGTTCATGTGGGTGTGTATATGGGAGAAGCAAGCCATAAAGCAGTTAAAATCACCACACGCTATCCCGTAAACATTTTTCTATTTATCTGCCCTTCATTACATGCACAATCTTATTATCTCTGCACATCCTCAAAGCGACAGCCGTCAGGGTCACCCTGTAAAATATACATCGGCAATGTTACATTTAATGACTGGAGCGAGAAGAAAAATGAAGGATGGGAGGAGTGGAATACCGCAGGATGTTTTAAAGGGATCATCAGTTATATCTATGCATTTCCTGAGGTGATAATTGAATGACAGTGGCTGGGGGAAATCCATTTTTGAGCTGGCAAAGGACTGTTAAGAAAAAAATGTTTTTGCACTGGCAGCATGTAATGGCTGCCAGAAAATGAAAAAAGGTTCCTTCAGCCACAGCAGTTCCTTTATGTTATCGATTTTATATAGGGGTTGAAAACCGTATCGAGTACAATCAGCTATTCAAACCAAGCAAAAAATATTGACTGACTTGGGTCATTTGATCCCCAACTAGACTGTATTCTGTTGTGGTTTGCATGTCAACTTTAATTAATTTAAATGAAAGACCAATTTGTGCATACGCATGCGTGTGCAGAACATAACATTCCAAACATAAGGACAGCAGCATTTTCTACTTTCATAATTTTCGTTTAAACAAAGTATCAAAAATTTAATTCTACTCTTCGGTAGGGAACTGAATCCTCTGCATTTCAGTAAGGTATACAGATGCTATTTTGTTTTCTAATTCTGCACAACTGGAACTGGGCTTGCAGTTATTTAGTTTTACTACTTGAAAAATATTTTTGTTCTTGCATTATGACAATTTTACAAATAGAATCAAACTATACTTACCGAAACACATCCCGTGTTCTAATTGCTAGCTGGATGTGTTCTGTTAGTTGGCTGCTTCACAGCAGGAACGCAGGCTGGTATTTCAAACCAACCACTTCCAGTTAACTGTCACTTGGAATCAATACTCTGCATTACTGCAACACTCCCCGGGATGCCTCGGGCTCACTGGAGTGACACTGACACATAACCGAGGGGATGATGGAAAATACTGACTTGGGAGTTCACCGGAACTAGAAAGGTTTTCTCTCACCGGCATACTGGGGAGGGGCCATAAAACATCCCCCCTTCACCCTCCTCATCAGCCGAGAGAGATAACCATCACACAGCTCAGCGAATTCCCCTTCTGTTCAGCTGGAAATTTACACCGAGATAAAACGGATGACATTATACTGAGCTGAAAAGATAATTTCAAAGGGTTGAGTGCTTACATCTCGCAGTGCGAGCTGCTGGCTCAACCCACTCGAGAAGTCTCTGGGGTCTCCAGCATTTAACAAAGCAGTTTCTAGCTATGCTTACAGCTCCAGGTACAAGTCATCAACAAGCCCACGTGTGGGCAAGCCTTTCAGGCCGAACTACAGTATTCAACACTCCTCCAGACCCTGCACAGTGCCCCAGAAGAGTTCCAACCCCGAGTCACTGTAGCTTCTCTGTAACAGCCAAACGGGTAAAACCTACGACACTCCACGGGCCACCGAGGCCAGTCTTCCTGCTAATTGCAGCTGGTACCTCTGTTGGTTTCCTGGTATGAAGCGGTCTCCTGCCTTCCCGGCATTAAGATTGAGAACACATCATATTGCCAGGTTTCAAACCAAATCTGACTCTTGCCATATTCTGTTATTGGAATCTGACATCATTCTCATAGGAGTTCATGCCCATGATGTCAGATACGGGTTTTTTCACCCTTATTCCTTTGGAGAGTGGGTTTTTGCCTCTAGATTAAGAGTACAGATTTACTTGCACTGTGCTCTGCAGTCCTGGCCCCACTTCCTTCCTGGGCAGGCAGTGGTCACTGAGAAGATAACTTACCACAAAAGCAAGCAAACAAATCCACTCAAATACATAAACAAATGGAAAATCCACAAGTTTGATCAGATTTTGCTGTTTTAATAGGGCAAGAAGAGCTGAAAGGAATTAGCCATTTGTTTCTCAAATGTCACATTCTGTAACTGCTTTTCTTTAAGTACAGAAATAAGAATCGAAGATCCACGTAGTTCTGAGACCACCACCAGCAATGCAACTTTGTCGCTAGCAGCACAGTTCCAGACTGCTGGTGTGCCTGCACACCGACCTGCTTTCCACATTCCGGCGTAACAGATGTTTTGGGTTTTCCAAACACATCTGTGATGAATCACACAAAGCCTGGCTTGTCAACCGCGCGCAGTCGCTGCCCTGACACACAGCTTCCTCCCTTGCAGCTCATAACCTAGAGGGGAGCTGTTGAGTTTTAATAGTTTATTATAAAGTCATGTTAAAAACAACAGCATTTAGAAAATACTGAAAACTAAACAGAAGACAAACAAACATTGTAAAATAATCCTCACTGCTAATGAGGAAAGTGAAGATGCAATCGCTTGGAAACCGAAAAACTTCCCATCCCTTTTTTATTGCAGCTATCCTCAAAGTCCTCACAATTGGTTATTTCACAACGAAAACGATCAATCCCCTTGATTCCGTGCTGAAGACAGCTAGAATTTGACCTCTTAATAAAAACCTCTATCGCAGGATGCCCAGCACCTGAACAAGCCAGACGGAGGAAGAAAGCCATCCATTTTACACCTGGAAAGTATTAAACAACCTCATACAAACCACCAGGCTGAGCACCAAACACTCGATTCCCACCCTACAGAAACGTAGGTTTAAGGAGGACGGGTTCCTGCGCTTCTGTTCAGTCCGAGCCCCGGAGGAGGCAACAAGCTCGCAAACACGAGCTCCCAGCCAGCCAGCCCTGTCACTAAGCCTTGATTTTAAACAGCCCTGCGTTCTCTCAGATCTGCTCCCGGAACAGCTGTTTTCCTTTTACTGCTCTCCAAGAACATTTCTCTAAACCAGTAGATTTTCTAGATTAAGTGTGAAGGGTTGAGGGGTACTTAAGCATTTTCCTGTTTATCAGGGCAATATATGAAAGGAGGAATACTGAAGGCAGACATCAGACACCCCCTCCTCCCCACTCCCCCAAACCACAAAAGAACTGCCACGTAAGCTGCTTATCCCGCAGTTATTGTTGCTTCCCTCCAGTCTCAAATTCCTTCTGTCAGGAAAAAATCCTTCGCAAGCAAAATTTAACTAAAAGACAACGGTAAGAGTTGTAAAGCAGTACTACAAAGACGAAATGATTGTACCTTACTATAATACCTATACAGTCAGCTCAAAAGTGAAAGAAATTACTAATTCTTTACAGTTCTGTTCCGCCCTGGTGTCTCCAGCAAGCATTAATCCTGGCTACTCCCCTGGAAGGCAAATTTGATTCTCACCTTGCAATTAGGGATGAGAAAAAGAAAAGGCGCTGCTCATTTGGGGCATGACTTAGGGCTCTGACTCCCGAGTCCAACTCGCCCTGCGGTGAGTTCGGAGACGAAATCGGGCTGCTGCCATGAACCCTGCCCACACCCACAGCAGGGAGGTCATACAGGCAATTTCACCAAGTGTGCTAACTTCAAATGTCACGGATTTCAGTTTACACTGTCCATGGCAATGAAACAAAGGGCTCGTTCCTACCTTGCTGTCACAACCACTACAGGGATGTTCACCTCTGCTAGAAGAGCCATGTACGCAGGAGAGACCAGAAGTATGATGGACCAAGGAACTTCAGGCAATGGTATTTTTCATCAACTCAAAAATAAACTGCTGTTCAGAACCAGCGATCTCAGCAACAGGAGTAAAACCCAAGAGCTCAGATTCCCGCCACTAGGCAAGCTAACCTTCTCACAGCTATTTCTCACAACATGGCCATTTTTCAGATTCTGACCTGCCGGATGACATCAGGCAGCTGTGGCATCAGGAAAGGCATTTTCAGCTATGGGGCTCTGCACAATACCCATTACACAGAACCGTAGCTCCGCGTGCCGTTAGCCACCGGGGAGACAGCAGAGCTGTTAAAGCTAAAGGGCAGTACTAGCAAAAGAACAAATGGCTACAGACCTTCTGAGCTTTCATATGAAGTTTGATCCGTTCATAAAAGGGATTTGAGAGATGGTTGCCTGTGACAACAGAACTTTA
Source organism: Opisthocomus hoazin (assembly GCF_030867145.1). NCBI lineage: Eukaryota > Metazoa > Chordata > Aves > Opisthocomiformes > Opisthocomidae > Opisthocomus > Opisthocomus hoazin. The sequence goes on along the minus strand of NC_134429.1, from coordinate 17,767,068 downwards.
GACTCAGCCATCCCCCCCAGCCCGTGCTGGCCCAGCGTTCTCGCGCCAGAGGAAGCAGCAGTGCAGACCCCAGGAGCCCCATCAGGCATGGGCACTGCCCTCTCACAGAGCCCCTCTGCCATCTACCTAGTGTCCTCCCCTCAACAGCCCGACAAGCTTGTTCTACAGCTGCCTTTCTGCTCCCCTGAAACACTTCTCTCTGCATCGCGCTTCACCACCCAAGCAAAGCTCAGTTCCCTCCTGTAAACAAGGTCAGGTTTATTGCCCTCTTCACAGGTATTCGGCTTGTATCGCGCTACCTGCCTTCCCGAGGTCTTCTACAAATTAAACAGAGGTTGAGGCAGTTTCTGATAAAGAGGAATAAGAAGCCATTTTCACCAAGCCAGCAACCTCCTGAAGATTCAGATGAAGACTGCTTTGTTGTACTGCTCTCCTAGATATGCAAAACTATACAACCAACTCCGAACGACAGCTCCCACCCCACGCCCTTAGCCCAGACCGGCTCCCTCACCCACCCAGCCCTCCACGGCACAGACCTGCTTCTCAGTACCGGCTGACAAACACTGCAGAGTCCCATTCCAGCTGCATCAACACGAGCTCAGAAATTCTTTACGATGACAGTTAGACTAAGCCAGTACACCTGGGAAACACAGAGCCTGACTGATCAGGCATTCCAAACGCACGGAGTCCTACCCCGTTTATTGCCTACTACCACGTCTGCCAGTCACAGCATGCTGATGCCTGCCACCGGGCAGTGCGAGGGATCACTTTAATCAGAGGCTTGTACTCAACACAACAACCAAGGTGTCAAAAACTAAAAGAACCACTTACAACTGAGAACTTCAAAACAACGAGAAAAAAGAGGTTGTATCAATACTTGTCAGCCTCCTTCGAGAGAAAGCGAGCCTACGAGTAGGCATTTATACTTGCATGCTTTAACTGATAAGCGGTAGCCACAAAGTTTCTGAAATTGCTAGAATATGAATCTTCATACATTTACGAGAAGGCAAGCTGTACACTGCCCTACGGGCAAACGTAACTACTCACGGAAGCATCCTGCGCTTTCAGTAACATGCTTCCATCCCTATCAGCTACTTGAAGATATAAGTTAGCATTTCCATTGTGAATCTGAAAGGGTATTACAGACAGAAATTAAACATGCCACTAAAAAAAAAAACTAATCAAGGTGATGGTAGCAAGCAGAACTGCAACTGTCAACATAACCTGGTTTTACCTTTAAGGACATACTTTAGAGTGAGGTTATACTGTCAGCTAGGACTTCCAGCCTTCACTTTGCGTGCAGCAACACTTTCATTTTTAGTGATCACCTACAAAATCAGTAGTATTACGTGAGCATAAATCAGACTGAAGTAAAAACTAGTGATTCACTGCATGGAAAACTCCATTCAGTAGGTACATGCTGAGTAAGTTTAAGAATTCGCTCCCCTGAAAGAAATCTAAGAACAGATTTCTGCCCCCACAAACCACCCAACCAACCTGTGGCTCTAGACAGAGCAGCACCAGCTTCCATCTATTCTTAAGCCGCATTGCATTTTGCATTTGGGTTACTAGAGCAAAGCATTACGCTATGAATAAATTCCTCAGAAAGATGCAGAAAGCCAGTGACACAACTCAGCGCTGGAAAAGAGCCTGGGATGGAGGTTCAGTGTGTCGATGTCACTGCCGTGAGGAAGTTTGAAAACTGGCATGCCAGGAGTCTACTTGGTGGGGACACATTCTCATCTTTCCTTCTAACCGTGGAAGATTTGCATTTGCGAAACAAGTGTTTAATGCAGCGCTTGGGCTCAGGGCCAAGTTCAGCAAACAACCACATGTTGTGCACAACTTTACGCTTCCTGTAGACACCGAACACTTGAGACTTCTGTAACCGGTTCCTCTATATCCTGCCCCACCACATCAAACCCGCAGTACAAAGGCCACCTTCAAAAGGCCATGTTGACATCATAAGAGAGATCATTCTGGGAATCCTCCAGCTCCTATCTTTCTCCTCTCCTCTCCACTCCCAACCTCACAAAGCCTCTCCTAAAACCGAGCTCTGGAGTGATCTCTCTAAATCTTAAGGGGTTTTATCTCCACAGCACCTTTACAGAACAGGCTGAGATATTATCCCATTTCACAGAACACAGAGAGACTAGTCAAGCCAGAAGAGAAGGCCCACAAACGAACAAGGAGATCGTCTTCACAAGACTAATTCCATGGTCTGTCAGATCATCTTTCCGCTTTGTTTTTTGGGCTTCCCTTCAGACTTTTTCTTCTTTCCCCCAATCCCTCTACAATCAGGAAGGGCAGAAATTCCTGGAAGAGGCAGTGGCTGAGCACATGGGACAAACACCCTTGCAATTCTCCCTGGCAGGGTCCAGGTGATGAGTGAGGGAAGATAAGAGAGATAGTATTCTGCCTATTTAAGTACCATGTTGTAATACGCTGCTCCCATCAACTCCTCAAAACTACAAGATCATAGCAGTATGTCAAAGAAAAATCTCACTGGTCTGGTATGACAAAGTTTCTTTCCTGGGCAATGCAGACAGGCAGTACTTTTCAGAGGAAACACACCTCTGCGTGATGCTGACAAATTTTCCGGTCTGAGTGCTCTGGCGTCCAAAAGGAGTGAAGGCATCTTGGACAAAGGGATGATCTTACTCATACAAAACCTGGTTTAATTTAGAGTAACCCTGAGGTGCTACGACAGAAAACTGAATGTCAGCCAAAGAAAACAAGATTTCACATACGCCTGCTTCAGACCTCCATAATCTTTACGCTACCCCGTCCAAAGCACCTTATTTCCCAGCTTTAAAATAAAATAAAAATCCCTTTAACCAACTTCTTTTGTCTGTAAGCAGTAGCTGAACAAAAATGGGAAAACATGGAGATCACAGGGAATCTGAGCTGCGCTAAGACACAAGGAGTTAGCATTCTCCTGCCCCAGCAGGCAGATGCTTTCAGGGGAGGATAAGGACAGACGCCGCTGATGAGGGCTAACACCAAGCTTTTAAACTGGAAGAAATAACAGAAATCAAACCTCAATCACAGTAAGATTCAGTGCTTGAAGACTTGCTAAGCAGCTTCCACAGGAGCACTGCAAGTCCTGTTACAGACTGCACCTCCTTCCTACCCGTTCCAGTGAAATGCAAAGGTGTCAGTTAAGGGATAAGCAAAACTAGTCTGGGGGAGATACAGAATCACAGAACGGTTTGGGTTGGAAGGGACGCTCAAAGATCATCTACTACAACCTCCTCGCCATGGGCAGGGACATCTCTCACTAGCTCAAGTTGCTCAAAGCCCCGTTCAACCTGACTTTGAATGCTTCCAATGACTGGGCATCCACAACTTCTCTGGGCAACCTCTCCCAGTGTCTCATCACCTTCAGCATCAAAAATTTCTTCCTTATATATAAACTAAATATACCCCCTTTCACTTTAATACTGTTGTGCCTTGTCCTGTCATTACAGGCCCTAGTAAAAAGTCTTTCTAAATCTTTACATGCTGAAAGGCCGCAATGAGGTCTCCCTGGAGCCTTCTCTTCTCCAAGCCGAACAACCCCAACTCTCAGCCTTTCTTCACAGGCGAGGTGTTCCAGCCCTCGGATCATTTTCGTGGCCCTCCTCTGGACCTGCTCCAACAGGTCCGTGTCTGTCCTGTAGCACGGACTCCAGAGCTGGATGCACTACTCCAGGTAGGGTCTCACAGGAGCACAGTCGAGGGGGAGAACCACCTCTCTTGACCTGCTGGCCACATCTTAATGCAGCCCAGGGTATGATTTGGCTTTCTGGGCTGTAAGTGCACATTGCTGGATCATACCTGATTTTTCATCCACCAGTATCGCCAAGCTGCAGGGCTGCTCCCAACCAATCCATCACCCAGTCTGCACTGATTTTGGGGACTGCCTCAACCCAGGTGCCAGGAACTTGGACTTGGCTTTGTTGACCTTCACGAGGTTACCTACATGCCTTGCAGAAGTGGTAGCTTAGTCCAGTCAGAGGCATGAGGCATTTGATTCAGTTTGATCCAACAGGCAAGAAAGCGAAGTACTTTCTAAAGCTATGTGTTAAAAAAAGGTTCTTTGCAGTTGACATCTTTGCAGCCTCTCTTAATAGAGAATTCCTGTGTTTTCCCTATGAAATATTCAACAACCTAAGAATGCTCTCAGCTTTATGTGCAGTTCTCCATCAATTACGAGCAAAACACAGCAGTGACAGTCATCTCGGCTCTTAAAGGCATCTGCTGCTTCAAACAATTTATCACCTCAAGTTATTCACCAGAAACATTACCACCTCAAACCAGCCTTTCTGTTCTGCTTAACCCTTCCCTATCTGTCCGTCCAGTTTTTGAGCTGGCAGCACTCCGCTCCACCTACCACAAACCCCACACCTTGCAGGCTTAGGAAAAGTCAAAGAATCCAAAAGCCGCGGACCCGAGACGCAAACACAAATAAATTCAGTTACCCAACCTGCTGACACAACCGAGGCAGACATCTTGCAGCAACGGGGATCTGAGACATCACACCACTCTGGAAAGAAACCCCGCAACACATGGGAGACCACAAACACTATTTTCTCGCTTAAAAATCACTTCACTGAGCTGGATCTAGACACATACATTATAAGCACGGGGCATGTTTTGAGTGTCTCCTGTATCATTTTGTAATTTCAGCTTTCATCTTTCCCCTCATTAAACTAATCACAGTCACACCGCTGAAATGTATGGTTTATTTTTGGTCCATCCTTGTAGGTATCTTTTTAAGGTAACTGAATAATAATTCCTCCATTCTGCATGTTCCTATCGCTTAGGCCTCACTTGCGCAGTCGCAGTCTGGGATTCAGCCCATTTCATTCCCATACGCCTGCGAGGATCACCAGGATTCCCCACACTGCTGGAATCACCTGCTACCAAACTAGCAGGACAACAAGAGGAGTCTTCAAGCAGAAATTAAATAAAAGCAGCAAATTAAGACAAATTCAGATGTTTTTATGCAAATGGTACCAACACTAAAAACAAGAGGGAAAACATAAAAAAATGATGCATTAAAAAAGAGTCACTTACTGGAATTTTTCCATAGCGATCTATTTCACAACAGTACTACCATCTCTTTAAAATGTTTCATGAATCTTTCATACACAAACACACAGGCGAGGCCCAACAAACACCTGACACTCAACTCAGGCATGTAAGCATTTTTCTATCACTCATTTTATACCATGTAAAAAAACATCATCAACAGCTCGCTGTCCGAGAACACCAAGGCGTACGCAGCAGGGAACTGCGACACGTTCACGTCCCCAAAGCAGGAAAGGGACCGTGAACAGGTAAGATAGGCAGTTTTTCACTTCCAACTCAGTGGTTCAAATTCAGTCTGAAGCATCACTGACCCAAGAGCTGAAGGGCTGGCAGTGTTCCCAAGAAGCAAATACGCGTCTCCGAGGATCAGAATATTTGACGGAGTCAAGGAGTCTAACTCCACTCCTTCCCTTCTGTACACAAGACACGCAAAACACCACGAGAGAAAAACCAATGAGCAACTCATCCGGACTTTGTGTAAACCCTACTCTGAGCTGCCGCAGCTTCCTGAGCTGGCCTCTCTTCTGGGATACAGAGAGCAACACCGCAACACTCCAGACTTCTGCGAAATGAGTAAACTGTGATCTGAAGTTGAAGCTAGAGAAATGCTAAAGCATTTAAAAAAAAGCAGTGTAGGAAACGAGGGAGGAGAAGCAAAGAAACACCCTTTGCAAATTCTGCACTCTTCAGACAAGGCTATCTTTACAACAGAAAGCATACAAACATCCACATTCAAACATACAAATAACCCATCAATCCTGTTCATTGACTGCCCAAAGCTCCTTATTAAGTTAAACATCCAAAGTAGGCCATGTTAAGAATCCACAAACCCTGGAACTAACGATCTTCCCATCGACACAAAACAGATGCTGCCACCGCGCGCACAGAATCCCGTCCAGCTAACGGCATCTGGTCGCCCAACACCCCCCTTCCAGTCCTCCTCCTTCTTAGCAGCTGCAATGACCACCAGACCCAAAACCATTATCAACCACCTCAGCCCAGGCGGCCACTGGGAAAGGCTGAGGCAGCAGCATCATCACGCTCGACATTTGGGCAGCCCGCACCAGGGCGTCTGCTGCACGGCGACGGCGAGAAGGCTTCTATCGCCTCGGCAAGAACGCCTGGAAAAGCAGCAGCCCTGGAGGGACGCTCGCTGCTGACGCTTCGACCACGCGCAGAGCAGCCTTCTGACTGATGCAGGTTCCTGCTATGAACTGAATGTAACATTTTTACAGTGGTCCTCAAGGATTTCTATTTCACAAGAACCCATACAGCCATTTCCAACTGGCATGGTATGAAAGTCCGCATTATACACGGTTTGATAAATTTTGAAGCGCACACACAACATAAAATAAAAAAGCAACATCAACCTGTGAAAAGAAAAAAACTAAGTGATTTTTCCATGTCAAGTGGAGATAGCTTGGTTGATCTTACTTGCTTGTTAAATACAGAGTAATCTCACCAGAAGAGAACAGATCTTTATACTGAAGATTTCTCCTGTGGTTGGCACTACTGGTCAAACACGGTACTATTGTGCTCTACATTCAAGGGCAGTTTTCAAGATGTTGTCACAGTCTGCCCGTATCTGTTCACGCACATCATTAATCAATCTTTCCCCCCATTACCATAAAAGGATTTTTAATTTTAACAGAATGCCAAGCTTTTAGAGTACCGCCTATTTAACCAGACAGTATTTTTTCTTCATGAAATTCTTGTCTTCAACAGCAACACCAGAATTAAGTACCTGAAACAAGGCAGAATTGCTTAAAAGGATGGGAGAACCATGGCGTAAGACTCTCGTGGAGCATGCCAGAGAAAAAACCCCAACAACCGCCAGGTAACCCTGAAATAATTGGCTCCATACTTCCAACATTAAGAGCAGCCTCTGTCAAGATAAAAGGCGCTCGGCTGCCCGTAGTGCGTTAGTGTGTCATCTCCAGCAGGCTGACGTTAACCGCGCGCTTGAAAACCAACCTTCGGGAGCAGTCGGTGCGGTCACGAGGCTGAGAGACCCTTTGAGTATGAAAACTCGGCCCCAAAGCAAGCCTGTAGTTTTATTAGATTTAGGCCATGAATTTGGAACGATGGGGTTTTTGCGTGGGTACTGACTGTTGTAATTTGTTTGGTTTTGGTTTTCCTTTAAAAAGCAATGCTACAATCTGATACCATTCTTGTCCCTTCCCATCACCTTTCATAGCTTCTGCGTCCCAAGGAAAGTGAACCAAGGAACGGCGGGGGCACACCAACAATACAACGGCTCGTATCAAAGTATAGTCATGTTCCCCTGGAAGCGGGTTAACTTCTTCCAGTCAAATCACGTTGCTTCTGTACAACTGCAGGAGTCAATTTTGCTATGTGAACAAGCTGAGAGTGCGACTAGATCACACAAAACCCAAATTAGTCGCAATTTACATCCTGCAGTAGATACCTATACATATTATTGCTTTACACACTTACTGGTGTTATCACCTCAAAACCAAATATCAAGAGTAACTTGAAACATGTGCCCTCCCCCTATCCCAAGTCATTAACGAGATTTCCTTGTTAACATTAACTCCGTTTTCAAAGGGCAGGCAACTCTATCATCAGAGACCTGACTACCACTGGCTATAGCTGTCCTTCATGGCAGCCCAGTAAGAGAAGTGTGAGGCTTTCAGTAGCACTGAGCTAGCTTCGAACAGCTGGTTAACGGGGAGGGAGGAAACTGTTAATATGTTTTCGGGAGTATGTTGATCAGTAACGAGTCTGTCAGTCATTTTGTCTGCTGCACATGCTGCACTCCTTGGAATAAATTCAAATTAAAGTTTAACAAGTCCAGATAAGATTAATAAGATTAAAAGTTAAAAATCACTGTGTTAGTTTCCAAACCTGTGATAATTATCCATACAGAAGAGTTCAACAGACAGTCAAGCGGAAAAAATAATTAACCATGTATTGTAGTAAAGAAGGTAACAGGTCAGCAGAGCGCACCGTGTCACCGGCATGGCATGGGAAAGCGATATAGTCTAACCATCAGCCTTGCTACTTCGCTACTATATTGTCTTATGGTTCTCACCCAAGAGGAACAACCCAGCTAACAAGACTTGAACTGTGGAAGGGATAACAAACCGGGTTGCCTTCTGACTTCAGATGTTCTCCAGGTACTGTAGTTATGGATGGATGCATATTTTAATTTACTGTGAAGGAAACTATTTGTTTAACACAAAGAATTACATTCAACAGTGTACGAAAACACCTATTTCCTTTTGGCCTTGCACAGAGGTACTAATCTGAGAAAAAGAACCACTATTTACTGTACAGATACACAGACTTCTAAGAACATCTGAACTTTTAAGCAGATAAAACTTGTGGGATAAGGTGAAAGCATCACAAGCTACAGCCATTTACCTGTGTCCTTTGCTGGTCTCTGTGTTAGCAGAGTACCTGTTCCATACTTGGCGCTCTGGCAATTAAAAACACAACACCCAACTACAAAACCTAACAAACCCACAATTAACACAAATTATTTCCCTACAGTCAATCACAGCAGACCATGATCTTGAGCAGAGTAACATCCAACAGTGAGAGCTCACCTGGGCATAAATCCCCATGGCACCCTTGAAAACTCCCATTTTCAAAAGTGTCTTATGAGTGCAAAAAAGCATAGAAGCAAGTATCACACACAGCTCTGAATGCAAACAGTAAGCTCTTGCAGTGCCTGTGTGTATTCGCTTGGGGTTTTGGTTTTTGTTTTTTCGGGTTTTTGTTTTGGTTTGGTTTTTTTTAAATATTTACAACCATGCAGGCCTTCTTAACTTGTATTTCCTGACTTGGAAGCAAACTGCTGCTGACCCCCATGGCACGCACTTCTTCCCCCCCTCCGAACAGACTGGAGAGACAAAGCAGCAGGCCGGGTTTTCTGTTACTCAGGTTTCCCTCATCCATCAAACACACGCTACTGCAAAGCGTTCTCCTAATTGAAACCATTCTAATTGTCAAATATACGAACAAAGCTTTTTCTGTGGTTCACCAGCCATTTGTTACTGTGGTTTGGTTACTCACTAAGCTTCGAAATATCTGCAGCGGCGTGACCGGGACCCCCGGCGGGCCCCGACCAGGTGCATCGCCCGCAAGCTCCCCAAGGCATGGCACGCAGCGCTCCCGCCGCTCCGAAGGCACCGCTTCGCAGAATTCCTCGGAAACGCTTCAAAGCCAACAGAGGAAGTGTAAGACTCCCACAACAGCGCTTTTAACCTCTTAAAGGATTTAATTAACAGGCGCGTATTGTTTCTGTTCAGAGAAGATGCAGGTACCCGCAACCGCTTTCTTCAGCGCCTGCATCTCAGCGGGGCTGTCTCCCACGGCTAGCAGATCCCTCGGGGAGGAAGAACACAGCGCTGCCAGGAACCCGGCAGCCTTCGAGCAAGCAACGCCAACACTAATTATTACAGAGACAAAGCAAAATAATACAGAGGCAACAAAGCTCTGGCAGCATCTAACTTACTTTCCTACTGGCTTTCCAAACCACGTCTGATGAAATAAAATGGAAATCCCCACTATACGCCGCAGATGAAGGTGACCTTGGGAAGCAGGGGAGAAGAGGAATAAAAGCTGATGGGTGATCTTAGGAGACTGCCTGGTAGCCAGCAGACCGGCTGCCCCCAGCCACCTTGTATCAGCCCTTCGGGAGCGGGCAGGTCGAAGCGTCGGAGCAAACCGAATCTCTCGGCATCCAGGCATCAGGTTCCTATCAGCTGGGTTTTTCCCCTGCGCTGCTCCATCTGCAAAGACTTCAACTACAGGCATTAACCCAACTACAGAAACTACCTCTCCTCATTAGCCTTCCTCTTGCCAACAGAGTGTTACAGCTACAATGAAGCTGCAAAAGCTGGAGGCTGACTAACCGAGGATTTGGGAAGTTACACAGCGGGCTCTTCTCGGCGCTGAAGCAGAAACGATACATTCCTGGAGAGACACTGAATTAAGAATATTCCAAAAAATCAGTAGCCCAAAGAACCTCTTACTCCCCAGATAAGAAGCCCCTGGTAGCCTGTGGTTTTTTGTTGTTTTGTTTGGGGTTTTTTTCCCCTCATTTTAACGTGACCTTTATGGAATGACAAACCAAGACTGAACAGTGTGCCAGAAGGGCTGTTTATCTACAGCCTGCAGGATTCCACCCACATTTTCAGCTCCGAGATGACAACTGAAGCAATCAAACGTAATGTAAAACTCAAGTTTTAAAGATTTCCCATATCTTTTCTACGTAAGTTCACTTGAAAAGGTCAAAGCGAAATTTCAGTAATCCAAAAAAACCCGAAAACTTAACACTGGTTTGGCAGAGACATAAATATATAAAACCAGCTATTCAGTGGTGATTCACATAAATTTGTTACATGCTACTTCACTGCTGAAGCAATGAGAACTCCTACAGTTGCAGTTTCTAAATGTCAGCATGTTTTTTTAGAGTCATGACTTCAGACCACGTAAACATGGGATAAGGACCATGAAAGAGCCATCGGGTGAGCTGGGAAAACGGTAGGGCAGTTTTCACTTAAAACTCTTAGCGATCCCACTGATGTGTCTTCAGCAGCACTATTAATATGCTCCATGGAAAAATATTCAGCAGATAAGAGCAGGGCAAGCGGGGTCATTCATAACAACCCCAAACAACAGTGTGCAACCTCCATTTGTCTCTCTACAGTAGATACTTTTAGAAAGTTTTATTTAATAGCTGTGTATATGCATTATTTCCAAATAGATCTTGGACAGCTAGGGGTTAAAATACTCTGGTTGTTCAAATTGAACAAGACTTTAGCTTCCTCCTTTTCATCCTTTAGCTGAAAATCATTTGAATCACTCTTGAAAGGCTTACAAGTTTAAGAAACATGCAGACTTCTCTGAAACAAAAACACTACTTGCCTTAAAAGAATAAAAGTAAGCGAAAGGTAGGAAGGAGAGCTTTATGACCACAGTGAGCAGACAAGTTCTTTTTAGAAGCTCTTGCGCTCACAACAAAAGAATGTTCTTTTAAAGCCAGGCTACAACAACAACAAAAATCCATCACATCAAATGGCACAGAACCAGAACACGAGCTGGGATTGTTAAATCAATACAACTTGGAAGGCCTTTGTCCACGCCACTTCATCCTAACAAGGTGAAAGTCCAGTTATACAACCCACAGAGCTATTCTGCATACTGGGTCTGATTTAACGGTGGGAATTAGGATAAATGCTTTTTTCTGTATGCTCTGTAAGCACCCAGAGAGCGCGAGGTTTATGGCACGTATTTTTAATCGCATCTGAATCCGCAAGGTATGAAATTCCGCAGAATCAGGGTTCATACCAAAACCCACCAACTTCTGTACATGATGTTCTGCCAGTATCTAAGCCCTGACGCACCGCAGCTGCGCTACTCTACCCCAGCGCAAGGAAACCTCCGCAGACAGCGCAGGCCGTGCGACACCAAAGCTGCGGAGAAGCCGGTCAAGCTCCAGCGCAGCACAACCACCCAGCGTGAAGAACACTGCCCAGGCACAAGCCCTTGCCACGCCACCCAGCCAGCACGCCGCCTCTACAGAGGTCTCGATGCTTCTGCGATGCCCTCTTCTCCTGCAGAGACAGGCGGAAAACGCGGGGTTTGGGCTTTCGGAAATATGCAAGTGTTTAGAATGGCAAAATCCCTCTTTCCCTTACCCTGTGCTGCTGAAGAGATAAGATACACACAAGCAACACAGCATCGCACACTTGTCTGAACTCACTCTTAACCCTAAGGGCCTAAAAGTAACTTCAGGGAAGAGAAACTAACGGATGGAAAGTAAGAGGCTGCAGGAGCAAGGCAGGCAGAGAGAAAAGGGCTGGCTTTATAGTTTAGCGGGGTTTCTGGTGAGGTTTTGTTGTTTATTTGTTAAGGAGGTGGTATGATTTATTTCTCCAGTTCCATCCCACTGCAATTCAGGTAATGAAAGGCTTGAGCTTTGGCAAAGATCCTCTCCTTAGCCATAAAAAAAAAAAATAATAGAAGAAAAGAACCGTAATTAAGCTTACTGGAAACAAAGCTAATCAAACTACAACAGTAACAAAGGGCAACAGAAGCATGCTCACTGTATCACATCTTCCTTGCTGGCCAAGAGCCCAGAGTTTTCATTACATTTTTTCTCCCCCCCTCAGCCCCATTTCACAATAGCATTAACGAGCCCTGGCCCAGGACGCCTAGCTTCACAAACCATATTTGTAGGAGGTCAGCTTTTCACGAGGCCAAAAACCCAGCATGTGGAAAGTGTTAAGACTTTCATGTAGTAGAGGAGGTTCTTAAAACTACTACTGTTCAACTCCAAAATCTTGGAGCTTCACAGATCATTAGAGGTTCCTGAACCACAGAGCAGGGCAGAGTTAGCAAAATAAATCTAGGGTTCCTGCGGGACGTCCTAGGGCTTTACACAACAAGAGGCACCAGGCACAAAGCAGGCTCAGAACTGAACAACAGGGAGGACTTCTCAAATTGCACGAGGAAAGAGCTGGTTTATAACCTGGACTGTACTCTCCCTTTCTTTAAGGGTTAGGGTCTAGAGGCATTGTACAAAATAACTCCCTTCGTGTCAGGGGCACTGGGAGGAAAGGAACAGCGAGCACAGAAAGTATGCTTGGGGGAGGGAAAGGAGAGGAATCGGCTCCACTGCTCCATCCAGCAAGAACAATCTGTTTCACCATGGCCATAAAAGTACTCACCAGCACCTTCTTAACGCCAGATTTCTTACAGCTGTACAGGTGTTAGGTAGCATCAAAAGTCACAATATTCCCTGCCAATTTTCTATATACCTGATGAGCAGAGCCAGTAAGGATTTCCCATCCATCAATACTGTCAGCATTTTTGATTTTGTCATTAATCTCCTAACACTTTCAAGTTCTCAAATACAGTGACTACTTAGGTAACCACCTCTTTCATTTACATCTCCCCAAAACAGAAAGTTTCTAAGTTCAAGTTGACAAAGAAAAGGGGAATTGAAAAATTTCATCTTGAAAGATCTACATGAGAAAGAAACACACCCGTCAACATTCTAACATTTTTTAAAAATAAGAGATATAAAAAGCAAAGGTTTTCCGTGGACCCTGCTCTGATTACTCCATGTTTGATGCAACACCACCTGTACCCCAGCTGGACCAGAGGCAAGCAGCGCAGCAGTGCGGGGCGTTTCTTTAACGCAGACCGTGCGACCCTGCAGCACAAACGCAGTCCTGCCGGGACGACGGCAGAGGCACAGGCAGCAGACGGAGCCCCTTTCGCTCCAAGCAGAAGGCACAAACCAGCACAAACGGTGGCCTCTAGTCTTGCAAAACACCTCCTGCTCACAAGCAGTAATGGGAAACGCAAAGCCCAAGCATTTCACGTGGCTCACACCTTCATTATCTTTGTTTTCCACATACCAGAAGACGTTAAGCTGCCCAAAAATGCTTTCTACCTCTTGGCCTGGAAAGGAATCAATCCCCCACTCGAAATCCACCGTCCTACACGGGTATACAGGGCTACGGTTCAGATTCGCCGCCTTCCTCCCACCCAGCGAACGCCCTGCGGCACAGGCCTCGTCCCTGACGTGCTGCTGTCAGCAAAGCCCTAGGTGTTTACCCAGACCACCATCACCTACCAGTAATCTCCAGCATTTTTCTGCCCTGAGAGTTTGAATTCTGTCATATTCCCAAGCATTTTTCTTTCCAATACAAAACAGGGGAAACAAAACAAAAGAAAACACAGTGAATTTCAGCTTGTGATGTTAAATGTTTCTTAAAGCACAAGGCCTACAGGGCCTGTTACATTCACAAGCTGCCTTAGTTTCCCCTATGGCACAGCCCCTTTAAACAAAAGTCACTATTTTTAACTCCCCCTTCTCAGTTTACTCCACAATCTGTGTAATTCCTGGGAGTTATCCTTGGTTAGAAAAAAAAAAAAAAGAAAAAAGAAAAACAAAACACCCCAGCAATGAAGCACTGCTTTTTTACAGCTGGTTTGAAACAAAAATGACAAAGTGAGTGCATCTGTCTCCTGAAGCTGTTATTGTCTTGTTCTCGCAGCACCGTTACGGCAGCATATTACAGGATATTTAGGACTCAATAATGTATTTGGGGGTTGATTCTGCGCCAGAAGAACACCGTAGCTCTCACTCTCACCGTGCCACCTGGGGCAGGAAGCAACCAGTGAGGCCAAAGCTCTGCTCTGTAAGAAGAAAGCTCATTTCATGCTCAGTGTGGCAGGCAAGACACATTAAAAGTATAGCTCACTCTCTGCCAACAGATGATTTTCTTTTTCCTGCCACACAATATTTTGCCCCCAAAGGCCTTGCTGTGTTGAACCCCACACAACCCTGACACCGATTTTATGAATGTCTGTGCTAAGGAACTGAAAACTGCTTTGCACTGCTAAGCACCCAAAGCACCCAGACTCTCCCGTAACGTGATTCTCTCAGCAGGTCAAAGCTGTTTATATTTATTTACTTCTTGAACTTGAAAATTCACAGAAAACCACTGCAATACCTTTTGAAATTGCCATCCTCTCACACGACGCAAATACACACCCAAAATGGCACCACGTGGGACAACACCAAGCTAACAACCTCAGTCATGTTAGCTACAATCTAGCTGCCCCTCTCTCATTATTTTCCCCTCAGTGGTACATTTGCAATTTATCTTCATTATTCCTGACTAGGATAAGAAAGCAGTGTGGGTGCCGAGGAGAAAAATCAAGTAGCAAGACAGACTGCTTGTTCCTCAAATGTAAGCAAGCCAGCTGTCTGGCAAAAACTGTCCGTGAGCAGTCTGTGCTGGCTTCCAGTGGGTAACAAAGCTTAAAATCTGGCCCAAATACACACACACAACCAAAAAATCAGTTATGTATAGGCCATAAACATCAAGGTTAAACACAGAAGTTGAATTAGCAGCAAAAACTGCTTGAGTTTCACTGCAGTTTGTTTTTCAGTATCTCAGACTGGATCAACTGCCATAAAATCACCCCTTGCCAACCAAACGACTTGTCTCCACACCTCCCTCCCTTTCTAAAACCTCTTTTTTCAAAAGAAATCCTTTGTCTGCTCCGTGCAGGAATTTTTAAAAGTCAGCATTCCCACTGCCTAGATAAGAAAGCGGGACTAACCAGCCCCAGGCAGGCACCAGCTGAAGCGCGTACTCAGCACTGCTCTTCCCAAGAGCCTTGCGTTGCGTTGTCCCCTTGGCTCCTGTCCCCCCCAACCAGACAATACCATCTTCCAATGCCACGTCCACGCATCACAGAAGTCTTTAGCTTGCCATGAAACAAAGCCATCGAGTCATGTATCTTTCACGGATTAAATCAAGTACTTGTAGGATGAGACTTGGGCACAGCCACTTTTACACCAGCGCAGCCATTCCAAGACACCAGGGCTGACTTTCCTGCTTTGCCACCAAAGTTTTCGGTTTCCCTGAGGACGTCACTAGGTTTGCTTCTGACTCAACTCTTAACTTGCAAAAGCTTCAATTCCACACCCAACAATGCTGAACGTTAGGTTAAAGATCACGAGATCCTCAGATATCAGTTGTGGGTCTGTGATTTAGGACCAGAGAGAGGATGTGAAGAGTGTTTCTCTGTTAAGCCATTTCAAAAATCAGACACCAGGCAGGATTATACAGATTAATTTAGCCAAGGAGTTACTCAAACTTTATAACATTAGTGCTGTACCAGGCCAGCGTGTCCCACAAACACCACGGTGGCTTATTTGACTTTTTATTCTTGCCTTTCTGAAAGCTATCTTCAAGTTTTAAAGCAGATCGTCAGCCACTAACTGGATAGAAAACAAACAACACGAAGGGTTTGGTGCACGGCATCCACGGGGAGAGAATCTTGCCAGGATAAGAGACTCAGCCATGAAAATAAACTGCACAAATTCTCAAACAGATACCTATTTATGCATTGGAGATTCACAGGACCTTAGGATTGACATCTGAGTATTTGATACCATCTGACAACTGCAACAAAAGAGGAAAAGCTAATGTCTTATATCCTAGGGAAAGAAAAAAACAGACTGAAATGTACACAGCTGCTGATGAACAAAACCATTTTAACCAGAGTCACACATACCCTTCAGCACAGATGCAAAAAAGAGAGTTCACAATAAGGAAACAAACAAAATGCCTTACAAACGTGAATTATAAAAAGAAGGTAAGGAAAACGCAGTGTAACAGAACTGTGAGGAGTCACAGAAGCGCTGTGTTCTCCCAGTTGTGGAGGAAGACTCAGACAATATTGTATCAATTCACCAAATAAACTTGGCTTACAACTCCAACTACAGACCTTGCACTACACAGCAGAAATCGTCCTTTCTGGCACTCTGACAGCACTCAATGCAATTGCTTAATGGCCCTCCTTTGCTCGCAACAATATTTTACTCCTACCTACCTCTAAACCTTCAGAGAAAAATAAACAATGAGTTTCAATCTTGTAATGTAAAATTAAAAAAACCCAAAACACCAGAGTGCAGAGTTGATTTATTACCCATGCTAAACGCAATTCTGGAGTCCAGTTGGCACAGTGAATACGCCTTCTGGTTTTATGCTCTTCACCTAGGAAGGTTTCTTCGTAAGAAGCTCAAATGCGCAGCCCAGATTTTGAGCTGATGACATTATAAATTACCTTTAGAGTACAAAAGTAAAACAATACAATTGAAAGTTAATTCTCTTCTTAAGAGATTTGAAACAAGTAAATCCAAAGCACATGAGGTACTTTCTTTCTTTGGTTTTACTTGCTTCAGCTGAGATCGAGACACGCAGGTATGCGCGAGGGTATTTTGGAAGCTGTAACCATAGTCGTTCATCAGATGACCACACACTAGTGGCACTGGGCCCTGAAAGCCAACAGTCGCTGTAAAAAGGCAGCTGACAGAGCAAGGACTGGAGAGCTGAAAAATATGTACCTCCAGCACACACTACGTCGGAACAAGAAACTCGGGAAACTGCACCAAAAGCAGCTGGAACTGTGGCCCAAGCTCATCCTACCAAGCGTACCAAGTCGGCAGCTCTGCTCACCAGCAAGACCCCAAATCACTTTTAGAGATGAGGACATGGTGTGTACTAGAGTTAAACCTTTCTGTCTCTTTAAAGGCCTTCCCAAACCTTCTGTTCCATTCTCCAATAAAATGATGACATTTGCAATAGGTTTCACGGTTCAACTTTTAGAACCAAGACAAATCGCAGTAAACACATATATTGAACAACCCTTACAGATATGTGGTCTTTGTGAACAGCTTTCAGCTCAGTGCCACTTGAATTCAGGAGTATCTCCATCTGAGCTCAGCATTTCACAAAATTCGTTGGCTTACTTATTCTGCTCCTGGTGAGAAGCGTGAACTGAATTACTGCCTGCCTCCTCAGTTTGCTGCTTCACCTTAAAGCCAAACACACTATTTTAGCGTTCTCCCTCAACCAGCTAAGATAGCCACACTTGAAAAAAAAAAAGAAAAAAAAAAAGAAAAAAAAAAGGCAGCCCGTTCCCTGCAGAAGTTTGTTCTGCAAATGAATCACTGGTTTCACTTACACAGGAAAAGCAACTACCCGATGCCGCTGCCCGCGTTTCAAAATGGACTGCAGCTCAGTAGGGTATCTGCTATGACGGAAGAAAAAAAAAGTCTTAGGCTATCATTTTTAAAATGAGAAGCCTACAGTCCCTGTTTTACCAGGAACAAACCCCTCCAACTGTAATACCCGTGCAATGGAAGCACTATAAGCAGCGAGCAGAGATGAAATGAAAAGAAGCAGTGGCTGTTTATGTTGGCAGCTGCTTCAAACTCTAATGGAAAATTTCAGCTCTGACTGCATCTAGGCTAGAGCAAGTTATTAAGGAAAAAGGTTCAGCTTTCAAACAGAAAAGGCTTACATAGCTCGTCCCTTTCTGAACACTCCTGCAGCAAAGGCACATCAGGAAATCATACGCCTTGACTACGCGATGTATTAATATCCCATCATTAGGGGAATATCACCAAATAAGAAATGATTCTGGTGGGGAAGCAGAACAGTGGCAATGCCCACGCCACAGACACAAACACAACTACTGCTACAAATCAGTTCTACCACTAAATGCAAACATCACAAAGCAAATGTAGGGCTAACTAATCACTTTATACTAACAGACCAAAATACATGCGCCTAATTATCCCCCTCTTTCGATCAAAGGAAAACTGCTATTTGAACAACTACGTCGAGGGAGAATCTTTACCTTTTGTACGCTCACGAGAATTTTGCACAAATATTACTAAGGCTGTTTGCTGACATGAATAGTCTACGGTCTGTCCTCAGGGAGGACAAACACCTTGCCAGCCTGCACATATGGCAGCTGCAGTGACCTTTCAGCTACTACACATTTGCACTATATTTAAGAGCTACTCAGGAAGCCAATATTGTATATTATGTAACACAAGATTAAGCATTAATGAGGCACGAATAAAATTGTTTATCTAAGCCCCAATCTAAAATTAAACAGAAGCTGATGCTGAAAGCTCACACTGCACTCATTTTGTCTCCTAACATTAACAGAGCACAGCTTATTTAGTCTCCAAGTCCCAACAGCATTTAATTTGGAGAGAAGGATTTTACTATCTGAAGAGAGAATATTTTTGCTAAAGCAGGAAGTGATGCATATTTAGTTCTTATGTGCATAAATACAGCACATTGCAGGTATCTGATCTAAGGAAGACAGCTGATACTCACGATTTCTGTTCAGACTGTGTTTTAAAGCTAAATACTGAAGCACCCACCCAGGGGCAAGACCTTTCGATCGCACCCCGCCGTCTCTCGCTAAGCAGCCAAACCAAAAATCACACACCAAAGATACCTATGGGGGCAACGGGGAAATTCAAAACAAAATTAGACCAAGGTCTGCATGCCTCCACAAAGATTCACTGTCCTCTTTTTAGACTTCTGACTAAGCAAGCAGCTCCACAAGGCTCACGAAGGAGCTTCGGCCCACCAGATAAAACAAGCAGGCAACGAGACCACGGGCACAATCACTGTACCATTAAACCTTCCCTGCAGAACACAGCAGGAGTCAGCTGAGAACGGCAAAACATTCAGATAGGTGTCATACCCAGTTTTAAAAATAGACGGAAGCGGTCAAAAAGCACTGGGGCCTATTCCGGTGGCAGACTCAGTGCTTCCAAAGCCTCAAGGCCGTTGCAGCCTATGTCACAGCTACCGACTGATACAACACGGTATTATCCTCAAACCCACACGCAAGGTGCCAAAGGCACGGTCACCTACAACCCCCTCCCTTTCGAGAGGCGAACCACCCGGCACAGGACGGGTGAATTCTGCCGGTCAGACAACTCACCTGACAAAGCAGGCTGCAGAACTCCGGCCAGAGGAAAACAAATCTGTTTTTGACCGGGCCCACAGCCTTAAATAGTTCAAGCAAACTGCAGCTGCACCCCGAGTGAAGCTTTCAGAAGCGCTGGTGAGCGACCGGCGCAAGGCGAGGTGGAGCGGAACAGGACCCAGCGCTGAACCTGAGCCAGCCGACACCACGACCTGGCATCCTCCTCCTCCTCCTCTGGCTGGACATGATTGCTCTGCACAACCTCACGTCCATTCCACGTTTCTGTTTACCCTTTGCACGTCACTAACACAGAGTTAAGCATTTACAAGAACAGGGTAAGTCATTTCCCGACCTTGTCGGTGTTTAAGTACTTCTATCCCAAGGCCTAACACAGCACTGGTGTTCCTAAAACTCTCAAATTCAAGTAGCTCAGCATAATCACTGAAAGAATTCAGAGCAGGAGAATTTCAAATACTTTGAAAATCCCGTATTATCACAAAGTTCTAGCAAATTGAGCCAAAACAGGGGAAAAAAAAAAATAAATCACATTTAAAACCAAATCAGACATATAAGAAAACCTGTCAGCTGCGTACCTTGCATTCTCACAACACAGGAATTTAAATGAAAGTTATTAATGACAACTGTGCATGTCACATAGGTGCCTCCAAATTTTTTTTCTCGGCTTAACCACACAGAAGAATCAAAACTGCTGCTAAGCAGGAACCAAGGCAGAGCAGGCTGCTTCACCAGCGGTGCCATTCAGCTGCTGCTCCAGCTGACCAAGGGAAAACTGCTCGGAGAAGGGAAAGGAAGACAGATGCATGGGAACAGAGGAGAAGGGGGATTTATGGCAGAGTTCAACAGAAACCCAAGGAAGTTTCAGAAGTTTTATTTAAGCTCATCTACCTGGAGGCACTTTTTCTCCATTGTATCACAGGGTTAACACCTACTGACCCAGCCTTACAACAACTGGCCTTCCTCAGCCCATTCTGGCATTCCCGTTTCAGCAGAGGGGATGTTCAGGTAGGAGCTGATTTCAGCTCCTGCCCCTCTGGCTTACACCAGCTTGAGGAGAACACCGCATCTAGTTACACTCATACCCATGGGGAATGCCACTCAGACATCAATTTTGAAATAAACTGGAAGAGAAAAGACCTAAACACACACCCAGCTTTGTTACGCAGTGAGTATTTTCTTTCATAAAGATTTTTTTTTTTTCCTTGCTGGTTATTCATTTAGAAGAAGCAATTAAAAAAAAGTTGGAAAACTATGTTAAGCTAATTACAACACACATTGACAAACACAGGGTTTTCTTAAAACACACAGTACATTAACTGTGGAGAGAAAAAAAAAAAGGCACAGCTCAAGTAGGACATTCCTTAACACGCTCGAGAAAACTTAGTACAGCGTGGCCTAATTCTCATCTCTCACCCACAGCCACTTTACACCTTCCAATATTATAAAAGAAATACAATGTCACATTCACCTCTATATTCTGACTTCCTGGACAGCAGCATCAGCTTGATTTAATATAAAATAGGCCTAGTCTCTACAAGAATTTTGGGTGTCTGTTCTCTTACTTCTCTTCCACTACTGCAGTGCTCCAACCTCCGGACTTAAGGCGAAATTGGGAAGGGTCCACCCCCAGCTCAGTGCCTAGAAAAGGCATTATACAAGAAGCACGATACGAAGGAGATTTAACTTTAAGTGGGTTTTGCAGAGAGGCAAAAACCCATGCTCCCCTCCCCACAGGCCTCAGTGACTGGTAAGGTAAACTAATAAATTAGAAACATGCAGGGTGTATTGACCTACAGCCTGGCTTCCATTTAGGGCGAGTCACTTCACGAATGCCCCTGACTCATTTTCAAGCAGCTTTTGCAGAACTTGGGAGTTGCCGTAGTGCTTCTGCGTCTGCACAATAATTTTTAAGAGTTTCACCTCATGTTAATACGGTGGCAAAACAAGAAAATAAGGCCTTTTTTCTAGTGTTTCTGGAATTGCTAGAGGGTTACTTCACACCGCAATAGAAAAATGGCAGGCAAAGAATCTGAAATTATTCTGGTGACGAAAAAATACAGACAAATTAATTCCACAGCCTTGTAATTTACATTATTCATTATTCCACTTTAAGGAGGAAAAGCAATCCTGGATAGTCAAATATTATTTACTGCAGCCTTTACTCTGCATGCCTTACTACAGCAAAACTGCTGTGAATTTTGCCTGAAAAAGATCGGGAATTAAAAGAAAGCAGAAGTGAGACCTGTGGGCAAAAATAGGAAACGGAGATTAAACAACCCGTTGTAGGTCAGAGTTTGTTTGTAGATCAGTTACCACTAGGGGCTAAACCAGCCCGCTCAACGCCGTCCACACGCTGCTTCCCAGGCGCTCAACCTTCATTTTCAGTCCTCTCTACACTAAAAATTTTGACCTAACGATACAAAAATGTAACACCTGAAAAATAACAGCTTACCTAAAGTTTCACACCACTTGCAAGCTTGCAAAACTTTTACAGAAAGCCTCGGGCCTGACATCCAAGTTCAAACATCGAAGTCAAGCAGTACAGACAGGGTCAGACACCCGCCCCCAGCTCTCAGTTCGTCAGCTTTTTTTTTTCCTTTCTCCTGCAAACTATTGTTCTCTATCAAAAAGACACATTTTGTATTCACAAGCAAAATTCATACTGGCTGTAATTCAAACTTCAGAAGAGTCCTTTTGCCTCTCAGCAAGTTTTACCATCAGCAGAAATAATTTCTAAAGTAAACTCCGATTTCTTCTGAATACATTGCTAGGAGATATTCTACAGAAAAGCGGCAGGACTGCTTAAGCTGGCTATGTGCTGGATTTCTCAGATGTTGCTAAGAAGCATACTATTTTGGCATTCCTTCTCGGCTGTCAGCTTTCCTACACCGGTCCTTCATGCCTCAAAATCCAACCGAATACTAAAGCAAAGTCTACCCACACTTGATCGGTAATTAAGTTTTCCCATCATGCTCAACAGAACCAGCGAGCACACACTCCGACGGAGGCACTCCAGGCACCACTCCATCCTCCCCTTTCCAGCTGACTTACGCGGTGTCACTCCGCACCAATGACAGATTGCGATGGCACAGCATCGTCTCCCAAGAACATCTCGGAAGAGAATGGAAGTGTCCTACAGTACGTGATAGGTTTTAAAGTATTTTTACAGTAATGTTCTTTCCCACTGAACATCCAAATTCCACACACACAGAAGTCTAAACAACCAGTTACGCTTTAAATAAATATTTTGCTGATCACGAACACCTTGCTGGAAAACAGCCTAACTCAGTTTTCATTGATTTATCTCCCTTCTAAATTCAGAACAAACATGCAAACCGCCTTCCAAAACCACCCTCCCAGCAGTTAAAACAACACCTGCAGAACAGAAACTGAAGCTTCTACAGAAGCTCAGCAATTAGGACTAATGGAAAAGTAACTGGATTCCCAAGGCTTCCCAAACCCTCTTCCCTCTGAAGAAGTCAACCCCTCCTCCCTGTCCATCCTCCTCCCAAGCACTTGCCAGGATTTTCAGCAGAATGACAGCTGGGTAAGCTCTGTGAAGTTCAGCAGAGTAATCAGCCGCGCCTCGATTCAGAAACCGAAGTTCCAGGCTCTGCTGTCCACGCTTCAGGCACGTGAAGAGTTAAACACAACCAGCGAATTCTGCAGGTCGCAGGAGCAGCCGGCGCATACCTCAGTCTTCCAGATTCAATTAGATTTTGTTTTGGTTTAGGCTTTCTTTAATTACCCACTGCCATTTGAGCCCAACTGGGTGACATAAATGTATTATCCCATCATCATGTCAGAATTTAAAATTAGATTTGGTCTCCATAAATAATACACTTCATCCAACCTCGGTGACTCCGTCCGGCAATGACGACTATTTTATGTAACACCTTTCACCCACTGAGAGCTGAAAACTGCCCTAAAAATTCCAGCTACCTTTGCTGGCTGGGGATTTCTCTTCCATTTATCTGCGGAGAATTCAGTTCGGGGGGAAAAGGAAGCAGTTTCGTAAGCTCAGAGGCTGAAGCAGCAAGAGGAAAAGCAAATTACAGAACGCGCAAATGTACTTACGGTCTCCTTATTCGGAAGCAACTCCTTTCGGATCCTGAAGAAGTTCTTGCCGTACTGCCTCAACCCCTTGATAAAACGCTTCTGCGATAAAAGATAACGAAAATAGCATGTCAGCAGCACGGAAAAAAAAAAAAAAAAAAAAAAAAAAAGAAGAAAAATCTTGTTAATCAGCACAACAGCCACACAGTGTTCCCAGCTTCAGGGCTGGCGAGAGAGGGAAGCGTCCACCTCCACGGCAGCTGGAAGCAGGGGGGAAGAGGCTTTGGAAAGAGACGGAAAAATTCAAACCACATTCCCTCCTGCGTCAAACTTCCATCGCCCGCAGCCTCTCGCCAGCCGGCACCGCCGCCAGCCCTGCCCCGCACGCCCGTCCCCAAGCCCGCTTCCCCGCCAAGCCGCCGGGACACACGCACCGCTGGCGCCCGGGGAGCAGAGCCGCGCTGCGGGGCCGCCGCCGCCGCCGCTCCCCAGCCCTCAAGGGCCGCCAGAACCCGCCGCTCCCCCCTCAGCGCTGCCTCCTCTGGCCCCGCAGCCGCCCGCGGGGCCGGGGCAGGGCTGCGGCCGGGCGGGCGGCGAGGCGGGCGGCGCGGGGCGGAGGGGCCGGGCGGGAGGCGGCGGCCCAGCATGTGACCGCGGCGGGGCTGGGCGGCGCGGCACCCGCGGGGCGCGCCGCAAAAGGCGGCCTGGATCGGCGGGCGCGCACCGGCCCGGCAGAGCCCCGCCAGATCAGCCGGGCCCCGGGGGCTCTGCGGGCTCGCTGGCCCCCGCACACCCCTACCCCCCCGGAGCGGTACCGGGGGATCAGGCCCGCACCCAGGGAGCCCTGCTCGGAAGGGGCAGCCCTGAGGGCTTTTTCCTCTGACGAGCACACAGGTACAACCGCTGGCAAACACCAGATTCCGCCCGGAAAACCCACGAGGGGGGCCGAGTACCCAGGCCCTGACATTCGGGGGGACACACGACGCAAGCGTTAATAATTCCCTAAAAAGAAGCACACCTCAAGCTGGGTTAACGCATTTTGGGACCGCAGCCTTCCTCTGAACACCTACATAGAAGAGGCGGGCAGGTGATGGGAGGCTGCCATGTCGTGAAGCCGATACAGAAGCCCCAAAAGGCTGTTTCGCTACTGAAAGTGCCCTGCGCGCCTCACCAGCTCCCACCACAACGCTGAATACGAGTAAGCGGTCTCTCTGGAGCCTCCCGCATATTATTTCGCGGATCTATCCTTACCTAACCCTGACCCTCCGAACCAGCAAGACTGCTGGGGTTCGCCAAGACGCTGCCTCGGGGCACGCAGACAGGAATGAACCACCAGTTCCATCTGCCTGGAGCTCCCGTCCCTTCCAGTATATGGATTTCCTGATGCCCACCTGCTCCTCTCGACCCAGCGAACGGAGCACTGGGAGCTTCCGAGTGCAGCGACGGGGGTGCTCAGGCTCCTGAACAAGGAAAATGTTACCACAGCAAGGTGCCAGCCCCCCATTCGCAGGCAGGAGTCACACAAATATCAACAGAGCGAGATACTGAGACCACCTACAAGGTGCAGCTGGTCACTGCCGCGCACGCCTGCCTCGCACTCCCTACCGCGCGAATGACCAGGAACGTCCATCGCCCCGAGCACGATGCTGGTCGCTCCCCGGGCACCACACGCACCCCTCTGCTGCCTTGTGCTTCTGGGCAAGAAAAGACAGTGGCAGCGGCAAGGAGGCAAACAAAACGTGCCCTCAGACCACTCCCAACACCCCAAGATGTTGAATTCCTGTCTGCACCTTATTACAACGCATGAAAATCAACTAAAAAAATAAAATCAAGAAATGTTTAACACCAGGCAATCCAAAAGGAAGTCGGATTCTCAACGGTGCAGCTCAGTTGCTGGCTTTGACACTACTGCCCTGCGGACCACATCAGAGGTATGGTGCTTTTACAGCATCAGTTAACAGAGCACATATAGGAAAACGCGAATTAAAAAGGTGTAGGGGAATACGCAGACACCAGAGCTGGAACACTCCGACCATGGATTAAAAAAGCCCAAGGAAACAGGAGAGCAATCTGGTCCACTGCGTAAAACAAGAAGCCCTGATTCCTTATTCCTCATTTTGCCAAAGACTTACTGTGGTGTATGTGAATTCTCAGGGGACCATTTTATTTATTTTTAAAGATTCCTTTTAACCAAACTATTTTACATTTGTTTTGTGTTGTGATTCCACTCTGTATTAAAAAAGCCTATGACAAACTGTTTTCCTTTGAACTCCTGAGATGTCAAAAAGCCCTGCTGGAAACGTAAGCCTAGCATATAGCCCATCTCAGTAACAGAATTAAAGGGAGCTTGAAATGCTGTTCCGAATTTCCAAATGGGAACGAAGTCAATTCTTCTGGCATTCTGAAATTCTGGCCAATTATGCTGTCACCGTTATCAGTGCCACACAGAATTATCATTAGGCCATCGTGGCAGTGCAAGATATCCAACTGTAAAATAGTTGTGTGCCTCTACTGAAAGGCAAGAGAAAGCAACTTGATACACAAAGAACAACAAAGCACATAAAAATTAGCCTCAGAAACTCAGACAGATGTTCTAAAGCTTCATAAAATGTTCAAGGTTTTTTAAAACCTTTTCTTTCTTAAATTTTCCTTCCTGTTCTAGTCTTCCATTAATCCAGGCATCATGTCCAGTTCTCCCTTAGCCTGCAGCAAGAACAGCTACTTCCTCCAAGTCAAGCACAACAGAGACCTGTAAATGCTTTTAAATATACAAGAACTCAATAGCTGCACGCCAAGTCAGATATGACCTGTTGCTCTCCAGCATCTCATAAAACAGACTGCATAACACAGTTTAAATTCTCTCCTCTGCACAAATGACATGCAACGACTTTTATGTCTGCATTTTAATGGTGCAGGAGATGTTGCACTACTCACAGAAGGCATCTGAAAATGACAGCTGCTGAATTAAAATAGTCTTACAATACAGGGCTGGTAGAACAATGAGGCTTAAACCTGTGAATGCACAAGAAAAGTTTTCATAAAAAGTGGAAGTGGCTCTAGAGCATAATGGCTTAATTTTTAAAAGCACAGAATTTTGATTTTTAAGATAAACATTTCCATTTTACCACTTACGTTTAACTTTAAAACATTATTTATGGCAAGGTTCTGTCAGCATTGTTTGTCCTGTTCACCACAGACAAACTGCAACACGTTTTTAAAAAATGCTATCGATAATTGTTGCTGTGAAGTGGCGTTAGGAAATGCCCTGGCTTGCTAGGTCAGTCAGTGCTGACAGACCACACAGTTCTGTTTTACGGAGTGGTTACCATGGCTATCGACCAGCCACGACACCAGATCTCCTAATACCATTTTATAATTCGAGCTTCCCCAATGAGATGCATTAGATTCTGCAGTATCCTGCTACAATGTGTAAACAGGGAGCTATAAATAACCAAGGAAGAACAAGGAACAAGCATGTTAATGTTTGCATATGTGTTACTTGCAGGTCCCATATTTTACCCGAAGAAACAAATACCATGACAAGATACACAAAGCCATTATGTTCCGGCTAACAGAGCTCAGATGGCATGTTTATCAATGGGATGATAATGCCATTGCAAAGCTGTAGTTAAGGTTATGCGTCAGGGTTTCTATTATCAGGAGATTACAGCTTGGCAGGAAAAATTTGCTGCTGCTGCATGCTGAAAATCCGCACCCTGGGTTTTAACTGGGAACTCAGGTTCCCTGTTCAGTCGTCGTCTTCACTGCACAAATTTAAACTAAAGCTGTTTCTAAAAGCATGCAAGAATAACATCTAGTACAAAATAACCTGCTTAATCTACTTAAGAATTTCAAACTGAAACCTCAGGGGCTTCGGAAAGGCAGGACGACTCTGGTAGAGCTCTGAATTCAGAACGGCTACTGATGTCTCCTCTGAGGTGATGCTTCCATCAGGTTTAGATCAAATGTATTTCCTCTAAGAAAATCCATGTGCTCTTTCACTCCCCTCCCATGACTTCCACCTGGCTAATTAGCGAAGAGCATGTTGTAATGCAATATATTTACAAACACACAAACACAGAGCCTTTTCTGCTCCTTCTTAATCCAGGATATAAGGACTTATTTTCTCAAACTTTCTGGGGAAAAAAAAAAAAAAAAAATTCCTCTTTATACCATGTCCAAGAACAGCAAGTTCTTCTCGCAACCTTTTCCTTAATTATGAGCATATAAAAATGGAAGATTTTGCTATCATGAAAATAGTAGGTACAGTGCAGGTTTTTAAAGGCCCAAGGTTTTCTAGGCAGAGGCCAGCTGAAATTGTCACCATCTTCCGTATTTAATATGCCTTTAGGTTTTATAATAAATCTGGTAGGAAAATTTACATGATTTTAATAGTTAGCAGCAAATAAACACTAAATGCATATAAGCATCTTTATCTTTTTAAATTTCACAAGATGAAAAATTATGGCAGTTCTGAAAAGCAAATGAGATCTGGTTATATCTGCAAAACTTCTGTTAAATGTGCAGCACGTTTATAGATTGCCCCAAACGATTTTTTACCACGCAGATGTTCTATATGCGCAGTAGCTGAAATTCAGTGCACGGAGTACATTTTATTAAAAGCTTGGCTGAGTTTTAACATTATATTTTGCCTATGGGTATACAGTGCAAATAAAGGCATTTGCCAATAACGTTAAATGATAGAGACTGTCCTCTAGAAGCAGAAGTATCCTGACAGGTTCCTGAAGAAGACACAGTTGTTCTGTAAGCCAAAGAAGTCCAGTGTCTCTCACAGAAACATAACTTGACTCACAACTTTTCTTCCACCAAACTATACCTGGCTGCAGCAGAAAATGATGCTAGTATTTATTGTATCTTTACCTCAAAGGAATTCTACACGCTCAGTAACGGACAGGACTAAGTACCGCTCAGTAATTCCATCAAGGGCAAAGAGAGGTACTTTTAACTTGGAGAAAATGCAGCTGTCACCCACATCCAAGCAATTCTCAGCACCCACCTAACCACTGCAGACACAGCACGCCTGTTTAACTCTTTCCACATGCTGCTTTGTTCCCTGAATGCTCCGACCCGAAGTCCAGTGGCCCCAGGAGGCTGCACCGGCAGGGACCGGGGCCGGGAAGCTGCAGGCAGAGGTGGATGTGCCCCTGCCGTGCCCCATCGCCGGCCCGCCTGAGCTGGTGGGCTTCTGTCCGTCCTGCCCTCTCCAGCAGCCCAGACTGGGGACTGACAGCTCGGCTAAAGCTGGGGAAAAACACCACTTTCTGGCACTGAATCCAGGAAGGCTGCCTGATGGGAAGCAGGAGGAGAGATGGACAGGTCTTCTGTTCAGAGCAGGGTAGCCAAAGGCTTCCATGGCACACTTTTAAGACGCACAGATTGCCAGCTGCAGAGCAGAGAAAGCTACAAAAGAGAAGAGGGGAAAAGACCCTTTCCTAGGGGTTACAGGAGAGGGCAGAAGGGAGAAACGTTCCACAGACATCTCCTCGCCCAAGAACCCTCCTCAGAGCAACTCACCATGAGCAAGGATTGGTCCCAAGGTAAGAGAATATTCTAGGTTACAGCAGTAGTGGCAGAATGAGGAACAACCACGAAGACTCAATGAAGTTCACCTGAAACCTTTGTAAAAATACATTTAAAAAACCAGTCCACCAGGAAAGAGGAACTGTCAAGAAAAATCTGCAGTCAGGCCTCTGCCATGTTCCTCTAACGTGCCCTGCTGCTGGGAGAACAGGATATCCTTCAACCTCGTCTGAACTTCATTTTATTGCTTCCTGTCACTACCGTAACTCTGCTTAATGTTTTTCCGTTTTAATTTTGAAGTAGCAAGCGATTTTACCCTTAGCATTGGATACTTGTGCTGTTGTGTGTTCCATCAGTTAACAGCAAGCTTGCAAAAATCACCTAGCTGGCAAACTTGCTTCAGAGCACAACACCGTAAGCCTGCCCTCAGCATCTCTGCGTGTTGTTCCACAGACCTTGGCGTGGTATCAGAGATGCGTGCAGACCTCAGGCACACAAGCAGCAGTAGTAGATCTTTGCAGCAATATCTGCGTTCCCACTGTTCCCTCCCGCGTTATCTGCCTTTAGCCTACAGCATCTCAGATGCTCTCAGGATAAGTTTACTGCTCTGTCCCATCTCTAACCACAGCTCCTCTTTGTTTGCACTTGCAGGAAGGGAGGGCTGGCACCAGCTGCCATTTAGAGTCTCCTCCTGGGGAGGCTGCACCGAAGCACAGGTCGTGATTTGAAGGACCTTATTCTCTTCTCTGCCACCTCCACGCAAAGGTCTGAGAAATTGTTCAGGCAGTCTGACAGCTGCTTGAGGACGTCTGCAACCACTTACCGCAAGTCTCTGCTGCAAGAGACCTCTGTTGTAGGGGGATGCCTGTGCTTCGATAACCACTGCCACCATACACACAAGCTCTTTCATCATCTGTTTGGCTTGCAGAAAGTTGTGGAGTAACAGCCAGTGAAGATGCTTCGCTGTGCTCAGTGCACCGTACGCTGCACCAGCCAGCTAGGACAGTGAAGCAGGCCAGCAATGAACGCCAGCCAGCCCCTGCCACGCCAGCTCTGCCTGGTTCATCACAGACTTACAAGTTTTTAAGTACCCGATTTTGAGACAAGTTTGTGCGTTGCTTTTGTCTGTTTTGTTAACAGTCCCCTGGATGACTGTAAACACGTAAACATTTCTTAGGTTGTGCCACAAACATGTTTCCAGATTTCCAGTCCAAGAGAGAAGGCACCCGTGCAGGTGATCATTTTGCAGAGCAAGACTGGAAGAGAATAATCCTATAGATGTACGTGGGTGGGTGTGCAGATAGCTTTTTCTGATTGAAAGCTTCCCTTACCTCAAAAACATACTTAAGTTGTTGCTTCATTCAGCAGGTTGTGACCTTAGTTCAAAATACATACTAAAACCAAATTCAGCTTTAACAGATACTGGTCTGTTTATTTTTCTTGTCTATTTATTTTAATGAAATAATTCTATTGCGTCAAGACAAAACTGCCCTCTAACTTTAGTGGTATTTTGAAAATAAAATCTTTTTTCACCAAGCCCTCTTACTCAAAGACATGGAAAACCAACAGTCTTTTGATGGTATTCACTAGATACCAATCTATATTAAAAGGCATTAATGTTCTCACAGGATATTCAGAGGAGCTCTTCAGAGCGCATTGCTGGTCATCCACACGTGATAAAAATCTTCTACTCCTCAGGCCATATGCCTGCAAGATCAAGTATCCTCTATAAACAGACTGACAAGAAATAGAGCAGCTGAAAGGCTTAAAGGTGCCGAACAATTCGCTTTCCCTCCCAATCGGATCGCTTTGTCTTCCTGAAAAATTACACTGAAAAATTAAACCCTGCCTCAGACTGTAAGGGATTCATCACCAAAGCACGCCACAGATGCAGGGAGACGCACGACATCCATGAGAGCCTGCGTTCCGCATAGCCGTGGCCATACGCAGACGGAAAGTCATTAAGCAGACTCCCTCGAGGGAATGCCAGAAGATCCTGAAACGATAATGATCGCCCTTCCATGGTGCTGCGCTGTTGGCTTTTGTTTTGAACAATAGATCTCCCATGGTACCTCTCGCCCGCTGAAAATATTGGTATTAAGTGAGCATGAGCACAGCTGTGTGTAAATTACATATATAAACAGATTAGATTTGTATATTTATACTGGATGCAAACACATTAATAGCACATTTGCATACACAGTTGGCTAAATGAGATTGCATGCGGAGCAGGATTACTAGTTACAAACACATTTATTTAGAATTTTCAATAAAGTATTTATACTGCCATTCAAGAGGTCAAAGTGGATTCATCATCCTTTCTCTCCCTTCACCTTCTCACAAGCAGGCAGAAATGCTCCTGTCAACATGCCTTCCGCATCTTCCCAATCCCTCACCACAGCCGTTCTGGAAAAAGGACCCACGAGCTGGCAGAAGAAACTGAACCGGGGCGCTTACCTAAAGGTTAGCCAGATTGCCTTCAGTTTAGCTCATTGATGGGGATGCTTTAAGGTGAGATAAGAGTTCTACATTTGACCACTGCATGTACTACTGCCTAAATGCCAGTTTACAAAACTCTTCCTTCGCTTCTCTGTTTAATGCCAGGGATCAATGCAGACATCTGTATGACAGGCAACACGCTGTTCCAGGGTGACACAACAGCTCTCCGACATTTCCAAAGCTGGGGGAGAACTCGACTATTCCTTCACCCCAGGCTTTGAGCTGTCAGGACGCTGCTAGCCTTACGTGCTAACCCCAGCTTTATCTCACCATCAGTATTTTAATAGAGCTATTTTTATAAAGAGAGAGATTTCAGGTTCACCTGAGGCAGCACGCAAAGCTTCAATTCACTTTCTGCATTGTACCTGTTTCTGCGCGAGAGCCTAGACAAGACAGACAAAACAAAACAGCAAAAAAAAAAAAAATCAATTACATCTAAACGAGGAGCCTTTATTTTTGCTCTAATTGTGCCCTCTGATTATCAGCTCTGGGTGCTTTCAGCTACTGCTCCCAAGCCAGCCAGTGGGTCTCCCTCGCCTTCACGCTTCACGTCGGTTCCTGTTCAAAGGTCCAGTCCTGCCTCTCGGGTTCGCCGCGCTCGCAGCCCCGCCGATAAATCATCTCCCAACCTGCTCTTGGAAACGCAGTGGCCGCGGAGCGATGGCTCCGGCCCGGGTTGCCAAGCAACCTGCGCAAGAGGGATGTCTGAGAACCGCTGACAAATAGCCAAGCGGCTGCAACAACAGATTTCTCTCTGTCAAAAACCGTGTTTGGGAGAAGTGCCTCCCCCGCCTCTGCCCTCTGCAAAACACTGCGTGATTGTAAAATCAAAATCAAAAGGCCATTGTAATGAACACACACTTCCTGCTCAATTACTAATTGTTAAAGAGCTGCGGGGAGGCTGCGATCACACAGCGTATGGCAACAGAAATGTGATCCGGTAAACGAGATAAAGTCAACAGCACGCCAAGAAACCTGATCTGAGAACTGCCTGCAGTGGCACATCAGAAGCTGATGCGCAGATCAAAAAAAGGGGCTGGATATTAAAGCTGCAGCGGGAGGAAAAAAGAAAACCTGACTTTACCCTTCCTGAGCTCTAGCAGGGGTATTTGATAAACAACCTTTACTCTTTGGAAAAACAATCTGTGGGTTATTACTAGCATTATTCTCCATCATAACACTACTGCACTTGCCTGGCCCCACATTTGAACAGAAAGATGAAGCGGCAGGGACAGATGAGCACCCTGCTTTGAAGACTGCTCAGTTTGCAAGCCACTTTCCTCTCACAACGTCAGGGCAGGCAGAAGTGGCATTCATTTTTGCAAACCGGGTCTGGAGCACTCGCCCCAGTGGCAGTGCCCAGAGGGCTGAGCTGCAGGAACATCTTCCCAAGAGCAACAAGTCCCCAACCTCCCGAAGGCTGGAAAGGCACAACCCGCGGGACTCGGCAGCCCTCTCCTCCCAGCAGCAGCGCAGGCAGGCAGTTCTAGTTAACACGCAGGCAAGCATTTCCTTATTCTACTGGACTCAATCACTTCCACCAGTAAGAAACTGGGTTGGCTAACTTGCCCACATTTCTATTTCAATGCCCATGGCAGACCTTCTGCTGACGGACACCAGGGTCCACCTATGCAGGCACAACAGGCAGCTCCAGGACCGTGGAACACCCAGGCGCTCACAAAGCCTCCCCGAGACATTTGCTCTTCTGTGGTCTTCAGGAGGCAAACCCCACCGCACAGGTCCATAAAGGGGGTTTCACACGGTGAGTCTAAGGCTCTCCCCTTCTGTGGGCACCAAACTTAAACACCACCAAACTGGAGACTGCCTTCACTGACAAAAAAAAGCTTTCTAGTTATATACATTATCTGATGATTGCTCTCTCCTGTAATTAAGTTTCTCAGTGCTGCAAACAAAGCTAAAATAATTTGAGTGTGTTTTTACATAAAATGTGTCTTCTGAAAAACCATTTAAGAGTTAAAGAGAACAAAGGTCTGGCACATTTGTGACCCAGAGACGCAAAACAATATGCTGTTGCCAAGAGACAACGGAAAGCTTTTGATTATACTTCAGATTGCCTTTTTCTGTACACAAAGAGATTCATTTCTGATTATTTTAAACTGCTGTTAAATTGCTAGTATACAAAAAGCCTTCTTGCAGATCAAAACTAAAGAGCAAGCAAAAAGAGAAAGCTGGACAGCATGTTCCTTCTCAAGGACATACTTCCTTTCCCATATGACATCTGAAAGTATCTCCCTTTAACAGAGCTAAGTAGGAGAAATTCAGCACTTAACCTGCAAACTTCAAGCTAAAAAAAAAAAAGCTATTTCCTTTTCATTTCTCAAACTCATGCTCACCCAAACTTGGTAAAAATGCGTTTTGTAAAAAAATAATTCAGAGCTCCAATTGTTGTTGGCTTTTTTTTGAATAGGATGAAACTAGCTGAAGTATAGAACCCAAAGGCACAGACCAAAATACATATAAGCAGCATATGTAATATGAACCAAAATAGAAAAGCAGCACTTGTGGAATATAAACAATGCCCTGCTACAGCACCTTTCCTCCAAAGGAATGGTTCTCATGCATCAGTTTGCAATATCAACCTTCCTCTTCCTCACATACGCTGAATCTCAAATACCTGTACCAAGAGCTGCAATGCCGGTGTATTCGTAAAGTTATGAACATTTCCTTGAATAATGGCAACACCAGAATGTGCATCACCTCCCGCAGGGCTGGAGATGTGCCTTATGTTTCCTCACCTGTACTGGGCAGAAACAAGCCAAGAGGTAAATCCCATCTATTAGCCTCCCTCTGAATTTCATTCTCCTCATACTGTTTTTCCCAAGAGCCGGATTTTTACTCAACTTACAATACTGTAGGGAAGATCGCTCTGCCCACTACACAAAGCAGATCTCCATTAAATCATCAATACTAAAATGCCCGTTCCAGGCAACACCGCGGGTGGGTGAGCACAGCTACACCCCCGCCCCCCACCCACCAGCCCCAGTTCCACAAGACCAGGCCGCAAGGCCAATAACTAACACGGGGGTTAACATAAAACACGCTTCCACTTCACCTCTTTCCTTACACATCAGAACATTTCCATTTTCTCCATCTTTTTCCCCAGAAAATTTTCTTTTTGTTACACAGGTCCTACCAAGTTCTGAAAATACACCTCCGTGTACTCAAGTTGAACGCTCTTACGCAGGCCTGAAGTTGTTCTCTTTCGCTGTGACATTTTTCGTCCTTTCAGCCAATTTGTCACGCTGAGCAGAAGAAAGCCGCGCTCAGACTACTTGAAATCTACTGTACGATCCTTTCAAGACTCGAACACAGTATTTCTCGTGGAAGTTCCCTATTGCAGAAACACTGTTCCACTGGGATTTCAACCATTATTGTCAATTATTCTGAAGACGATTTCTGCCGTCAAACAGTGACTTTATGCAAATGACAGAAGGAAACAAATAAAACCACTTCAAGAGCTCCCATACTTTAGAGTAATGAACAAATCCAAGAATAATGAGACAAAACGGTGACAAGAATCCCCAAGGAAATTATACGTGCCGAGAGGCTAGTATTTCTGTAGGTGACTCCGCCAAGCAAATCATTACAGAGCAGGGCTGCTCACGGCAGCAGGTGCCCAGGTTTGAGTTCGAGCACCAAGATACAAATCCCAGTTTGTGACCCTTCCTAAACTGACCTAAGGCAACCTCTGCAAACCCCGTGAATTTCTCTCAGGATAAGTCTGCCACTGACTGCAGCGCAGTGAAGAGATACCCGAGAGCGCAGATCCGTGTGTAAGAAATACTAGGGATACAAAAATCAAATTCCAGGCTAGGAGACATGTCCTCAGCAAGAGACCTTTCCTGGAGCAAGCAGCAAGCAAGCTTCCTCCTGTGACAGGAGTTCTTCATCCTGCCAAGCTGTTCACAAGACAAACAGGGTGTTCTGATACATTTCAAGAATTTCATACTTTCAGTTACAGAGAAATGAAAATTTAGTAATTCCCATTTTCACCATGATACAGTATCAGAAATCCTTGAACACTTCAGACCAAAAGGAGCATATTCAGAACACTGCAAGTTCTATACAGCTCTTTAGAAAGTTCAGTCTCCAAAGCTTCATAATTTAAGATTTTTTACCGTGTTTTCTTTCTTCCACCAAGGTTTTTCTTACAAGAAAATTCTGCCACCCATAGCCAGATGAGAAACCGCAGGGGGACCTAGGTCTGTAATCCTCTCTCCACTGAAAGAGTGGATTTCAGCCCGTGAGCAAACCCCTCACCTCCCTCTTCAGACGTGGGCTGGGCCAGCAGCGAGAGATTTTGTGTCTGTGACTGTGACTCGTAAGCTCTGAAGGCTAAGGCCAAAGATATTAAAACACTACTTGTGATACTGTGCACTGTTTAGAAGATGGGGGACAGTCTAAGGAGGAGAGCAATCTCCAAATAGTGACAGACTGACATCCTCTGACGCTGCCTAAGAACTGAACACCCAAATTTGGCCATTCAAGTACCTTAATAAGTTCTTCATTCCAGTTGCGTAGCCCAGGCTGGCCCGGCTATGTGGCAGTTCCTAGGACGGGTGGCAGCACTTACAATTTACAAGACTCCATATTGAAATCACATAGTGTAGTCTTCTCCTTAAAGAAAGAAGTAGAAAGGCCCAACCTTTTCCAGGACTTTGGCTGATTGGTAATTACAGACTGTCTTCATGGCCTTATATTTAAAAGAATCAGAATGTAACACACAGCACCAATGCTGTCCTAAAACTAAGACTGTAATCTGTCAGCTACTGCCAGCGTGGGTACAAGCGGCACCCCGAGCACCAAAATCAGCACGAAGACTGCTTATAACAAAGCAGATAAAAGGGCAGCTAAGCTTGGTAATTATAATTTTAATTTTTAATAATTATATTATTTTTGTTATTTTTAACCAGTAAGCCCCACTGCACAAGGTTTCAGTTCCTTGCAAGCTCCTGTCGTGACCCCACACCACAACCCTCGCTGTCCAGTTATCCACTGTATTTTGGTCCGAAGAACGTAAGGTTTCAGTCAAGTGAATGATGCCCGTCAGCAATGCAGCCATCCAGTTACTGAGGAAGATGTTGGCTCCCATGTGATCTTGGCAGCAACATAGAAAAGTAGTTTTAAAAAGAATCAGGTGATTTGTAAGTTCCCTTTTCTTTTGCGTAAGGGGATCTGAACAAAAACATTGGGGGGGGGGGGGGGGCAAATGGTGCCATATGTCAAAAAAGCAACCCACAAATAAAAGAGGAAGGAAAAAAAGATCAGAAAATGAAGGAGCAGAAATGCATCTTGAAGAAAGGCAAACACTGGCAAAGGAAGCTTGAAAGGTAGATATTTGGGGGGAGGCAGGCAAGGGGGCAGTGGTGCCGAGACGATGGAATGACCTCCCCAGACACGCAGAACCGGACAGTCTCTTCCCCAAGAGATAGATGAAATACGCACCCTGATAAAACAGAGGGGTGCCCTCTTTCGCTGGCCCTAATTTGTAACAAATGGAATGTCTGAGCATTTGAAGTTATTCTGGTGCAGCGGAGGGTAATACGCTGTGATGCTTGTTTATTAGCTCCTCTAAATGCATAAGCCCCTGTCTGACCAATCTCCCCATGCAGCCTAAAAGCTATATAAATCTGAGCAGATAGTATGAAAAAGGGGGGGTGGGGAGGGGAGGAAAGGAAGGAAAGGGACAAAACAATAAGAAAAAACATGGTGGATCACGCACAAGCGGGTAGCGGAAGAAGTGAGATACCAAGAGGCCAGTAAAAGCAGAGGCAAACCCACAAACCCAGAAGCTACGTGCACTTTGAGCCTTCACCACGATGTATTCGAAACCACAAGGTGCATGCACATACAAAAGCATTGGACAAGGAGCACACCGTTTTTAAATGCACCCTCCTGAGCGCAGATCAACACACCACCTCTTTTACACAACACTTCAACAAGGAGGAAGGAAGAGAAGCCCTCACCACACGATAGCGGAAGAGAAGCTCTGCAGAAGCCCAGGCAGTATTTACAAGCTGCGTCGGGGTTCATCTGCGTCAACTATGTAAACTTTTAAAAAGGTTAAAAGTGAAGTTACTCGGCTACGATGAAATGGAAAACGTTCTTCTTCTAAGGTGGCATTTCCACACTCAAATCTCAGTTTCCCTCCCGATCACACGAAAGCCCTCCCGGCTGCAGTGTACGCAACGCAGAGCCAGACTGGGAAATCCAGCTCTGCAGCTCTAGCCGACTTCCTCGCTACTAGCAGGTACTCAGTATCTCTCTGGATCAAGCCCTTATTTGCTGCCAAATTCTTTTTAAGGCAGCATAATCATTAGCTTTACTGGCACTGTTACCCTCGTAACTAATTAGGAATCTTGGATGGATGCAGAAAATGATTAATATTTAGTCACTACGCCTCTACTACAGAAGAAACCTATTATCAAACAAGTGACACCTCCACAAACTTAAATTAAATAATGGCTCCCACAGAGGATTCGGAGCCACTGACAGAACGGCAAGTGATTTAAGTACCATAAAGCTGAGCAACTGGTGATGGATTGCAGTTTTTTCACTCGCTCTGTTACAGCCTGTAATAGAACAAATGATCATTTTTCAGCCTAATTGAATATGGCCGCCCTGCTTATACAGAAAAGGAGACAAAGCTATATAATTTGCTTCATTAAAATGCATTTTTATGTCATCTGAAAGATTAAAAAAAATCGGTGCTGTTGATAGGGAAGATTAGAGAAATAAAATTTATCATGCAAACAGAACTTGCAAATGAGGTATATTCTGGCATTCATACTGCTCACGCTTGTGCACGAAAGATAAGTCCTGAGCGCTAAAGCACACAGAGCATCCACATTGTGACAGTAATCAAAGTTTCTCAAATAAGAATTATGTCACTACCCCAATTTGAAGCAGCATTTTGTCATCTCCTGCGGCGCTGGCCACTGGGCCATACAAAATAATTCTCAGACAAGCTGTCAGGCGGAACCGCGGAGAATCCAGTGACATTCAAAAGGTTTGGAAAAAACTAATTTCTTTCATAATTATTAGAAAAATCAAAATACCTGTTAAAAAGCCTTTTCCAACATTAAAATCAAAGCTTCAAGCAAGAGTGCTGCGTTTCAAATACAACCGTAATTACACTGAAGCTTTCCGAGATGGCACGTTCTGGTACTCTCAACCCTCCACAAGCCAGGAGACAAACCCAGCTGGCTGTTCTTCCTCTCCTCTCCCCGCTCCAGCTTTCATTGCCTGGAGATGCTAGGAAGAGATCTAGGAAGCTAGCTGGCTGTTTAAAACTAGTTACCATTTGACATTGGAAAACAAATTTCTTCTCTTCCATATTCCTAGCTTGGCCAAGAAAGCTTCTCCACGGAGCATCGCTTCTGCTGGCAACAACCATCTGCTCCCGGCTGCTGCCGCGGCACCGCAACGGAGAGCTTGGCTTGGCCCAAGTGCAAAGGCACACACTGAGCTCCACGCTGTCTTCTGACTAAAATACTCTCACCTGGTTCCAGGTCTGCTCATTCTTGAGCCTCTTTGACCTACACCCTCTAAAGCTAAGGTCCCCCTCTCTTTAGGGGGGATTTAGCCTTTAGCCTTAGGATCTCCCCTCTTCAGCCTGAGCTGACAGCCTCCGTCTTCCAACAGAACCAAAGTCAAGGCTCAGACAGAGATCCAAACTATCAGTTGGAAAAAAACTTGCAGGGGAAAACAACAACAACAAAAAAAATCAACTGTCATCTTGCTGAGTTGGAGACAACACTGTAATCTGCCTCTGCACTTGCTTTGTTGTAGGTGTTTTTTTGTGTTTTCAAAACAAATCTTGTTAGTAACAGCAAACTGCCATTTCCCATGGTTTGACAGCAAACAATTCTTTCAAAACAAAACAGCGATTTGCCATATCAGGTAATCCATTCCTGTGCTCTGTGTACTTAATAAAGTGTAATTCTGACATAAGTATTCCAAAACAAAACACTTTTACCTATATCAGCGTAGATTAAGCCAAAATTACTTCGAAAGATGCTGGAGATTTCTATCTGAACATGGGAAAATATCAAAGCAATTCACCATGATTGATTCCTATATAATTGCACTTTTACATATTAAGGAGGTAAGGATCCTGTAGACTAATTTAAATTTCTTAACACCTGCAAGACAGATAAATTCAACCAAGCTACTGAAATGACAGGACTATTGAAAACTGGGTGTTGCTATGATTACAAGCCAATAAACCAGTCACCCCTCCTTAACCATTAGAGAAGGAGAACCTAAATTGAAATCACACTATTTACAGCATTTCCAAAACAAACAAAACAATCTTAAAAAAATCCCAGAGCGCTAACCAACATTTCTTATATTGAAATTATAAAATTGTCTTCAAAAGCATAAACAAACTCACCCAATCCTAGATGTTGGTGTGGGAATAACGTACACCAAGGAGCATGAGCCAGAAATCTATCTAAGGCCATTTATTACATTTGCATTCAGGACAGGAAGCAAACTGTGAAATGTATCTTATTAACACTATCAGTCTTTTAAAAAGTCAACCGTCATACTGTTAACAAATACAGATTATCTTCCCAAAAATTTCCAAATTCTGAAATTCAATTATGTACACAGAAATCGAGAGTAAATAGGGCAAGATAGCTTTGATACACAGTATCTTCCTAAAATTAAATCAAGATGCGCTCCCCCTCCCCCCCAAAGACAGATACAGGCGAGAAAAGTTTTAAAATTATCACAAGAGCCCAGCACTTGCAAGCCCTCACTTGGTTCTGCTTGCTATGGCAGAAGCATTAACCCTAGAAACGCCCCGAATTTCGATCCCTGCGCTCTCCGGCTGCTCTTACTGTTCCAATGTCATGACTCAGTTCCCTTCTGGAGAAGAACAGGACACGGGATGGTGTTATATTTAAACCAGATTCCGGCTCTCTTAGCAGATAAAATCTGAATAAAAGGTCAGAGTATTGCAGAGAGCAGCCGCCCCAGTGACCAGAACATTATCTGACGGGAGGAGGCAGACCGACCAGTCCGCGCAGGGGATCAGCACGCTCGGTTTGTTCTCTTCCCCGGCACAAGGCCAGGGTGGGCAGCCTTTGTTTCAGCTGCAACACTGCTGAGCTGCACAGCTCGCGCTTCTATACATAGAACTTGTAAGATATACACCAACATTAAAACCGACTCCAGCTCGGTTGCTAAGGAACTGCGAAGGACAGCTTTTTGGCCCTCTTCATTTATAACGTAACCACTCTGCCCGACGGGAGAACGAATGCAATCTCTCCAGTCCCCCAGTGCCTCGTTCTCCTTTTCCAACGAACACAGCGAGCTGACGGGGAACGCTAGGAAGCGTAAGTGATCTCCATTTTTAAGATGCCCTTGAAAATGAGATGAAAAACATGGTTTCAACAATCAACCGCTGTCTGATTTATTAATCTTTCAAGCAGCAGATTCCTTCCCCTTGGCAACAGTGAAGTGTGTATGTGCTTCTGTCTCTCTCTTACAAACCTTTTTCTAAAAGCAAAACAAAACACCAGCTTCTGAAAGCACCCACAAATTATCCAGTTTATACTGGAGTGAGACTTGGAGTTTAGAGTTGAGCTTCCGTCCCCACACAGAAATAGCCTTCTAAGCTGTGGCAACCGGCCAGGGTAAATATTTGTTGTATTATTTTTTGGGATCAGCAATATGGTAAGTGCTTAACAGATAAAAATATTCCACGTGAAGGCAGAAAGACGATGAATCAAGAA
Source organism: Opisthocomus hoazin (assembly GCF_030867145.1). Lineage (NCBI taxonomy): Eukaryota > Metazoa > Chordata > Aves > Opisthocomiformes > Opisthocomidae > Opisthocomus > Opisthocomus hoazin. The sequence goes on along the minus strand of NC_134429.1, from coordinate 17,725,813 downwards.
ACATATGGCGGTTAAACAAAGCAAATCAAAAAAATGATATTGTTAAGAATAAGACTAACTTATCTGGCAGCTGTGGGAAGATCGAGATTAGCAAAAGCAGTGAAATTGCCCATTTTGAAGCCAAGGTCACTGACAGGATTTATAGATTTATCCCTGAAGGCAGCCTTTGCTGAACATGAAATGCCGAAATAATTTTTTTTTTTGATCTGCTTCCCCCACCCCATTTGGGCTATCTCATTTGCTGGAGGCTTTTACAATTCATTCCTTTTCACAGCTGGTTAAACAATGGAATCTTTCTGCAAACTAAAAGGACAAAATTGATTGCCCTACACAAACTTTTCTGCACGTATAATTGATTTTTAATTCACTGTCTTATTTCCAAAAGGACTTGACAATAAACTCAGTGCTGTATGTGCAATATTGATCCCTTTAAACAAGCGCCTGGATCAAAGACTGATGCAAGTTAATCACAGTCAAAAAGATTGTTATCGTTTGTCTAGAAACCTGTGTTTAAACTAACTTCACCTTTTCTGGCCATATTACACCGTGTATTTTCTAGCTGTACTCTACCTTATAATTTTGTAAACCTGTCAAATCCTAAGTAACTGTCATTTTTATGCAACTTTTAAATAACAACTTTTTTCCCCCAAGCAGAATCATTTCATCCTTCATCGGTTGCGTTTTACTGTGAGGACTGATGGTTCTTTTACACTGCAAATTCTTAGAATAAGCTACAGACAAGACTGTACGTTCCCACTCTTTCTTAAACTTAAATCTTATTATTCTTTAAACAAAGCTCATAGCAGACCATGGCAATTTGCGTTCGGTGGCTTTTTTTATCTCAATGCTCAGTTAATTCTCAGCTGTTACTGATTAACACACTTGCAAATGGCATCAGATGGCTCGCTTTGTAAAGTCCAGAAAATGTTGATTTAGTAGGGGCTGTCATCCTACTATGAAGCTGTAATGTTTAGTTTTTGTGGATAAAAAAATTAAAACTAAGCAGTCACTGGTATCTTCACCTTCTAAGCCCCCCCAAGTACTCAAATGCAGCCCTGCAACACCAGCCCACTTTTCAAATGTCCCTTGACAATTTCCCCCCCCGACTATTCCAGAGGCTCCGCTTCAGTTTTGCTATGAATTACATTTTCTATAGCTGCCACATAAACAGTAAATAAAATTCATGGTATTTTTGCCCCAGTAAGCAGCTCTGTCCTCCAGGATATCTGCAAAGCCTGGTTTCAAAGGAGTGAGCGATGAAAACAATGTTTTTGTGAGCAGATACTCCACAAAGGGCAGAAGAGAGACATTTGAAGATGATTCCAGGCAAAGAAGCCAAGCAAATAAGTCTGTGTGTTCTGCATAAGTAATTCCCTGACCAGCTACACTGGATTACAAATACTTGCAAACATGGTAGGGAATTAGTTTGCACTATCTTGTCACTTTTGGCAGAAGGATCTCCACTTGTGTTTTATGACAAATGAGCTTTAAGCTGAAGCCAGGTGTGGGTATTTTAAAATTTATGAACTTGTAAATCCATGTACATGGCCAATTAAGGTTTATCACCAGCAAGGATTAACTATCCCTGCACATAAATTTAAGAGGTTGTTTGAATCTAGGTTGTTTACCTCAACTACTCTACATCAAAAGCAACGTAAAATATTTAAAGGGCAGCATATTTCATGATAAAAGCTCGTTATCAGGGACGTCAGTGTGTCATTGACAGTTCTGCATGGAGATGCACAAGTAAAAAAAAAAAAACAAACTTCTTCCTAAGGAACATTTCACTATTTCTTTTTGAGAATTTAATCTCTCTGAAAAGATGGGACCAAGTGTAGAAGAAAAAGGAGGAAATGCCCAAGAAATAACGCAAAATTACTCTTTCACCCAGATTCTCTTTAACTTTGGAAGATGCAGCCCTGAATTTCAAAGGTGGTTCAATCAGCCTCGCCGGTGTTCTTCATAATCAACATTTGAATGCTAATTGGGAGCACGATTCCGTGCAGCAAAAGCATCTCTGTGCAATAAACTGCAACACAGCAGCAGTGAACTCTGCCTTCAGCTAGCATGCATAAGTAAACAGAATTAATAACCACCCAAGTGTGGACGGGTGACTTAATCTGTTTCGATTAGATGCAGCTCAGCCTGAGGCCTTTGTGTTATTTAAAATGTGTTCATCATGTTTAATTAAAACCCTAATAAACTAGAGGTTCTTTTAGTTCTGATTTGTATTTCTCTCTTCTGTAAGCCCTATTGATTTTGTTCGTACTTTTGATAAAAAGGCAGAAAAAAGCACATTCTGAACAAAGAGAGAAAACGGGAAGATCGGATCAGCGGGGCTGTTACATGCAGAACAGGCCCAGTCCCTCCAACGTTTCCAACACACCAGGCACACCAGAATCGACAACCATTTCGCTGAATTAGCAAAACTGAAGTTGAACATTGTACCCTTTGTAAATGCTAGCCATTTGATGGGGTATTTATCTGAAATAGAAGTGTGCACAATAAGCTCATTTTTGAACCTGGAACAAGGGGTTTTTTAGGGTTAGAACTGTACTGAACATCACTGAAAGTATAAAAGCCATTTTGCAGAGAAGGTTTTGTCCCAGAACGGGTGGAAATTCTGTAAGGACAATTTTTCTCATTAAATATTTCTACTGAAACCACACCAGAAAATACGGGCGTTCAATTTAACCTAAACTGAAAGAAGCTAATGATCATCGTTCCAGATTTGGAACCTGTGGGAAGTAAGGCAGCATGTCATCAGGGCAAGCACCGGAGCACAGGCACTCACTTTCAGGTTTGTTGTACTTACTCCCCATAGACAACAAACTCTAAGTCTGCATGTTTCAAAACACCATTCCAATATCAGTTTTGAAGTATTTCCAACTGGAGAAGAATTGACCAGCACCATCTCATTCTTATTAGGGATTTCCAGTTCCTTGCATCAAAACTGCCTGTACTCTGTCGAAGATTAAAGCAGACGTTTTTAGAGGTGACACAGAGCTCGCTTCTCTCACTCTGACAATCCTTTGCTGATTTAGAGTGAAGCATCTTTGTTTTCTCAACGCGTTGAGACTAAGACAACTACTAACTACATCTTGCCCGTACTACAACCTACTGCTGCACAGAGAATGACAACGCCAGCGTTACAGAGACCAGGCACCACTGGGTCTTAGGGAGACTAGGAAAGCTGGCTGAAGAAGATGAAAGGAGAAAAGTGGTTACTCTGCAATTTCCTGTAAACTAAAGGTACCACATGGAGCTCATGTCCAATGCTCAGCCAGGACCCCTTCCCCAGCTACACTGACCCTGCCCTCGTAGCATCATGTCACACATCAGACGTGGCAGTCAGTGGTGGGAAACGCGTAAGAGGGCAATGCCACCGACTGTATCACAACAGAAGACTTCGCTCCAGGGCTTCTTCCAAAATAAAGCACCTTCTCCAAGCTGCACTGCTCCATTTGAGACTGCAAACAAGATTCCACACCAGGTGATGCCGCTGACCATCAGTCTATAGGGTGCGTGCTTAGGAAGTGCTTAAATATGGCATTATACGTGACAACTGCTCAACAAATTTGTCCACAGAAGTAAATTAATGAGCATGACAAGACAAACCAACCCTCCCCCACACCAAATCATTGCTGGAAATGGATGTTGTCAGGTGTAGCCCAAGCCTTCATAAACAGGAAACAGCTGCTGGCAGGGCTGCCTGTAGATGCATGAGCAAAGAAGTTTCTTTAGCCCCTTTTACCAGGCAGTGTGGAAGACTGGTTGTCACAGTATGCCTCTGAATTTACTTACTGGAATAAAAAAAGCTTCAGAAGTAACCACAAGTTCAGAAACATAAGGGAGACAACAAACCTCCATCTTCATCTTTACAGAGCATTCCATTTAATTCAACCACTGGGAAATTTTATCTTCTGCTTAATCTGATCTAAACCTCTGTAACCATATCACCAGCAGTAAAAATAACCTAACTTCCACCCTTTATTTTAATCACTTCTGATAGCTACAAAGCAGCTCTTACTTGACAGTTTGGTCACAAGCAACAAAGCTGTCTTAATTAACAAAAAATGATTTATCTTTGGGCAACAAACAGTCCACAGAAAAAAGTTAAAAGCCTTATAAATAAATAAATTTCCAATAAATCTGAGTTATTCATACAATCTTTTATCACAAATACAACTGAATACTACAGAGAGCTGTGCTGGACACAGCGTTGCTGTCATGTGCACAACAAAATCAACCACGTTCATCACCCCGCACAGTGGAAATGGAGTCAGTCCAAATCCTTGTGCAAGTAATCGACCAGCTTACAGAGGAGTTTTGACTTTGGGAAGTATCAAGTTTTAAGAATCAGTTTTGTACTGAGTGAGTTCTTTCCTTGCATCAGTGTGACCACCCTTCTACTTCATGGCTTTTGCCATCTGCCCAGCTACTCAACACTGCCACAGAGCTGCTCTCCCTCTGCTCTCCGTCCAGCCGCACAACCTTCCGTCTTCTGCAGCGGAACTCTGCTGACACCTTCCATCTTGAAAACCCAGCAGAAAATTAACTTCAGAGTAACAACGGTTTTGGGGTGCAGAGGCATGGCAGGGGGCAGAACATGACTACAGGATTAGAAAGGCAGGAATGGAAAACCTGAGACGCCAAAAGCCATGCTCTGCGTTATCCCAGTCAGTCACACACCACCAAACCTCTCTCGGTGAAGGCGGTTAACTAACCAGAGCTTTGGGCCTTATCTGCTATTTATCCAAGCTGCAAAAATTCAGTAGATACTTGCTGGGCCACAACAAGGGATTCATTCTAAGTCCAGCAGAAAGAGGAACATGGTCTGGACCTGGGTCTTCCACCTCCCTTGGAAGGGCCTCTTGGATTAGCAGCCAGCCACGTTACAGAGGCTTCCTCCTGCTCATCACTTGCCAGCAAGAGATGGGTGGGGCAGACGACACTTCATAAGGTTCTGGCCAAAATGTAATTGTTTTGGCCAGACTTTGGGTTTGACACATCAATGTTTTCTGAAAAATACTTTATCGTGGAGTTCCTACGCAGCTCTAGCACCCTATATATCAGGCAGAAACTCTTCCTCGGTTTCACAGAGCCAACAATAAGCAAACTTCCCCCGCAAATCTCAGAAATGCTCAGCAGTGCAGTACAGCTGCTTTAATCGGGCATTTCCTACAAACTGCCAGGGACAAACAGGCAATGAAGTGGTGCAGGTGGAGCTTAGCTGTCTATAAATAAGAGCACAGTTTGATCTTTGGCTCTGCTGAGGCTGGAGGGCTGCCAAATGAGTCTGGAAACTTGGATGGAACAGAACAAGAACAAATATGATAAAATGAGCTGAGACTGACAATGATTTATAGAGTTAATGATCATTATTCTGTACTCACAGTTTGCACTTTTGGAGTAAAGTTTCACTTTCAATAAACTTTGCTTTTTCTTATCCATGAGGCCCTATTCTCTATGATTTAACACGGACTGCTCAACCAAACACCCTGCGCTGCAGCAGCTACGGCATTCGCAGCACAGTGCAGCTGATGGAAAAAAACAAGGAGACCGCAAAAAAAAGAAAAAAATCTACACAAAGAAGTGTTGGCACTGTGCAATTTAACCCTGAATGTGGGAAAGAATGTATGCAGAGAACACAGAGGTGAAAACAATATGAATACAAACTTACTAAGCGCAGGGCAGAGCGCTTGAAGTATTTGTTCCGACAGTCAGCTCCCCAAACAAAACTCCCTTTCCCGACAAGATAACTGTAAAACTTCTCAGGAAGCTGTGTTCTGGGCTTTTTACTCATCCTCTCCTTTGCTTCACTGCCGGTGTTAGCACATGATCTTCTTCCACTCCACGCCTTCAGGCAGTCTCCTTACCACAAAGGTTCTTTGTTGGATTTCCGAATAAGCCTACTTTAATACAGGTTTACATGGCCTGGCCCACCCCTAATCCAGCTCTTGCGAAAAGGTTTACATAAGGAGAGAGCAAGCACGCATATTTCACTGGAATAACTCCCTGCAAGGCTTCCAGAGAAACCAGAGCTTTAAAAAAAGTCTCTCCAGCTATTGTCTGAATAATTAAAAAATGCTAAGAGACCACAAAAGTTTCACCCATTATTAACCAGTTTTAATCTATAGCACCAATGCCAACTGTGTAAGTAGCTTGACAAAAATCACAAAATTATTTTTATTTACTTTTTCAAATACTTTACCAATTAGCTAATTAGCTTAAGAATTCATTCATTCAAAGCGGGAAAAAAAAACAAAACACCAAAAAACTTTTCTCTTGTCACTTTTGTCACTTTTACATGAGCAACACTGTCTTGTACCGTATCAGATTTTTTTCATTTACACACCTGGTAAGTTTACCTGACAATCTCAATTTCTATCCCCGTTTATTCCAATATGGTACATGAGAGAGAAGCAGCTTTTCCAACAGTGAAAGGTAAAAACCGTAAGCGAGTCTGAAGCTCTTCTGTGATAAATATTTTATCATAACTAACTTCCAATCACCTGATTTTCTATTTTAGTGCACAGTGCAGCCTAATTACTGAGCTAGGAAATCTAACATTTTTCCATTTTCACAAACCCAGACGTGCCTAGTCAGCTTGCTGAAGAGGTGCTGCCTTCCTACGTGTTGCATTTCGCATAAATCTATCCTGTTAAGCACAATTAACAGCAGCATTAAAATGCAAAATATTTTTCGGATGTAATCCAAGTGAACTTGTTCAGCATTTCTCCCGGGTACTGAAAATGCATGAGTTCTGCCTTTTTTTGTTGATGCTTTGGGTTTTTTTTGGGGGGGGTTTGTTTTGTGTAGTGCTTGTGTGCCAGCTTAAGCTGCAAGGTCTCATGAACAAAGGGCTGTAATGCAGCAGCATCTGGAACCCAAACGCTGCCAGAAAATGCATCCCATGTTGAATGCAACAATTAGGAATCTGTTTGTTTACACGGTGTTGGCAAATTAAGAATCCATAATTTGCTCCCAACTTCCCATGATCTGTTTTGGTTTAGAACCCTATGGAAAACTTTTATAAGCACAGTTGCATTTGTACCAAATGTATAAAAACTCAGCCAGTAGAAACCTCACAACTGCCGCAATTTAACTCCAGAATGAACCACAAGAAGCACTTTCGCTTCACTAATTCTTTACACAGTTACCGTCTCCCCCAAGTTCTGGAAAAATACCCAGCAATAAAAAACCCGCGGTCCATTTGACTGGGAAGTGCTTTCTCAGCAGCATGCCCTCTCTGTCAACTACAGCTCTCATGAAGGAGTGTCTTTCTCAGGTCAAAGTCATTTTTTCCCCCACGAATCAGAGCAGTATCTTTTAGTAGGCTACCGACAACTGTAAGACTTCAGTCCAAAGCCATACACACCACAAACCTCAACCTCTGAAGAATGACCTGTTTACGTGCTCCTTCCCTGCCTGCACCACAGCCCCAAACCTAGGAAGCCCACCTACCAGCACACGCCAGAACAGCAGCACTGGGACTACAAATTGTGTAAGCTGATGTGACTTGCAGCGCACCAGGACGTTAAACTGCAGCAGCCCAAACCCCTCAGTGACTGCAGGTCCGTAACCGTGAGGACCCAGCACTGCACTGCGTATTTGCGGCCTGCCCCAAATTCATCATGTCCATATGCTACTTCGGGAGCTACTTGTAAGATCGATGCACTGTTTCCAGGACAGTTTTGGAGCCTGACAATTTCTACATACATTAAAGTAAACGTGGATGGCATGGCTAAATCCCAGCTTTCAGATTAATCTATTTTTGGTCTGCTCTTTGTCAAAGATTCATCCATCAGGAACTATGCCAGTAAATGCTTTCTAATACTCCGTACGAGGGGAAGAAGGGGCTTAATCTCAAAGTCTGTTCAGGAGAGACACTGATATCCAACCTCCCCTTAGCCAACTTGAGCTGACACTGTAAGCTTCCTCCGATACCCGCAGGAAAAAAACCAGGGACAATACTTTGTATGCCTTTTACATCTCGTCCTACTCCAATTAATGAATGTGGCCAGCCTTCCTGGAGGTGAAACTGAAAGTGAAATTTAGAGTCCAGAAGTTTTGCTGTTCATTTACCCTACAGCATCCTCTCAAAAACAGTCACTTGGTCTTCTCCTCTCCTCTTCTACTATTAGAACGGTATCTTCCCCAGTCTAATAAAGCTCTGCACATCAAACAAAGGCCAACTAACAGAATTGTGCAACAATTTATCCCATGCAACAAATTATTTTCCCTTCTTCTTTCCCCTAAAGATAACCTCTTTAGAAAAAGAAAGAAAGAAAAAAAAAAAGAAAAAAGCAAGAGAAGCAACATGAACTATAAAGCTCAAGGGAATAAATCGTTTCCCTACCACTTCATCTTCGGTCCAACACTTCTCAATCAGTTTTGGCACAGGTTTCTTCACCAAGCGCTGCAGGGCTTTTCCAGCATCATAGTTACTTTCATGTAGCTAAAAAATAAAGAAGACAAATAGATCATTCAATGGAATTAGCAGTGATCTGATATTGGAGAAAAACCACTAAAGGGGGCCACCTGAGATGTTCTATTCGTAATTCTTTTTGCTGTTGATCTATGAAGTGAAATTTAAACAACCTGAAGGATAATTGAAGTTTATTAGTAGAAGAAACAGCATTAAAACAAGTATGTTTCCCCCTTCCCTCCTAGACTTATCCCATATAATGTTTGAGCCCATAAAACACTGAAGATTTTTTGGTTAACTTTACAAATATTTTTTGCATTAGAAATTCCAAGGAAAATTTTTATAAGCTCCAAGAATACATTTTTCAGAAGGAGTTGTATTTTATGCAGCATATTTTGTTCAGATTAGTAAAACCAAGTGGAAAAACTACCATACAGGAGGGATTGCAAGCCATAGGATGTGAAGATTACCCATCCAGAAAATTCTTTTTATTTTTATTGCACTGCAAAGATCACCATGTTGTTAGAAAACAAGTATGGAAAAGAAACAAAAGCCCTACAGATAGCTACAGGAGTACATAAAAGCAACTGGGAATGTCTAAGTTGACATTACTGTTTCAGCTGGTCACAGCCTACAGTGTACCTTATTTTCTACCACAAACTCGGTATCTACATGATCAAAAGGTATCTGAGGTAGACAGCAGACATTTAAATCACTGTGAGGTAGGAAAACAACTACACTGGAAAATATTATTCAGCAAGGAACCCATGAGAATCTCCGCCTCTTAACTCTTGACAGAAAACACTTAGCACGCTGTAGATTTATAGCCTGTCCTCTCTTCAAAGTACAGTGGGATTTTAAGAACTGAAGGACTAGTCAGGAGCCTGCTCTACGTCTTCTGAAAATGATCTAAAAGAAAAAGAAATATTGCTGGGATGACAAAAACGGAATTATCCTCCTACACCCAAAGGGAGAATGATTCGCATGCAACCTTCCCTACGCAGACATGAGGCAGCTTTTCTACACAAGGTGCTAAGCAAACCAAAGCTTCAAAGCTTTCGATCAGCATCGCAGGATTTTACAGACCCTCAAAAGATTCTTTACAACAGGGACAACTAAAATTTGATTCTGTACATTGATTATCTCCTGCTCTTCCTTCCTACCCAGAACTTACCCATCTGCATGCCACCCTAGAAGCATCTGTGCTGCTAGACCTCTGCTTAATCACTCCCAGAAAACATTTCAGCAACCACTACAATTCTTGAACTTGCCCCAAGACTGATGGACTGAATAGGGATCAAGATAAAATTACTGAAAAGCGACAAGATATTAACTACTTTGTCACTATTAAGTTATAATAAAACCTAATTACAAGAGGAAAACATTTCTAATTTTTTTCATGTAAACAGGCTTAAATTTTAGAACAGAATTCTGCTTCAAATAAAAATAGCAAGATTGCTTTCTTCCTGCTGCTCACTTAGCTCTGTACATCTCTCCACCAATTCCTAAGTACTGATTCTGTACATGTGACCGTGATCAGACCCCTCTACCCTCGGGCCACCTCCTAGCAATACTTCTTCTTCCTTTTATTGCTTCTTTTGTCTGGTCTTAACTCAGACTGCAAGCTCTCTGGTGCACGGGAATGCCCTGCATCCGTACTGCATCCAGTAGCGTGATTCAGAGACTTCTACAAGCTGTAAGTAAATGACTCAAATTTACTTCCATTAAGTAGGTCTAAGTGATTTCTACTAAGAAATAAAGGCAGACAAGAATCAAGACAGAAGCGAAGGGAAAAAACAAATCACTGGCCCTACAGAAAACGTTTTTAGGGAGACTATAACACAAATCTGTTTCCACTGAAAGCCAGCTTTGTCCAGTTCTCCCAATAAACACTCTGTGAAAGGTGTGTGCATTGGCTTTTGAAAGCCACCACACAACTTACAGCAGGAAGAAAGTCAGATGGCAACTTTGATTGCTATGATGACATTCCCAGCAAAACACACACATGCGTGCATACATACATGTATTATAAACATACATATAATGTGCTGCTTTAACGCTGAAACACTGTTGGATCTAGGTTTTCGATGGGACAAGCCCACAGTAAGCAAGCCGGCGTGGCTCCAGAGCCGTGGTACTCCTGCGAAGGACAGAGCAGAACATCCACCAAGTCTTCAGGAGCTGCAGCAGAACTTGCCAAAAGCTGGGGAATGGAAAGCAAAGCTCTGCACTCCGTACAGGACTCGGGCAGCTGGGGGAAGACAGCACATCTGCAAGGGCTGGGGCAAAGCAGCCTTCACTTCCACTTCCCGGCTCTGTCAACTCCGGTTTCAAACAGCTCGCGCGTCACTGAGTACGCTGCTTTTCTGCAGAACAGGGTTCACTTTTCCAGTAACAGCCACACCATAACCGGACGGGGAATTGCAGAGAACAGAAAGTGCCCATTTCTCACAAGGCACTGCGGTCTGTCATACTGGGGCACTTTGTGAAATGGTGGATTCTGGATACCACGGATCGTGCATTGCCATCTTCCCATCTATTTTATTAGCATCTCAGTTTTCAGGGCGTGAATGCCGCAGAATGGATTGTGACAGTCTACAAAGCCAACCCATTTGCAGTACAAAGCGCACCAGAAATTACTTTGTTTTCCTCAGTGAAGTCCCTGCACATGAACCTCAGTGTATTAAAAATAACAGCTAATCTATTCCATTTGCTGATGAAATTTCAGTTCCATGTAATTTTGAGCCTCCTTTACAACACCTGAAGAGCCGAGTTTCCAGAAACCTGTTTGATCACCATTTGTTACTAAACACCTCAAACAGCCCGTCTGAGGTCCAGAAAAGCAGAGGACCAGTTAGCTGCAAAAGCAGAGGTGCACAGCCCTCTGGAAAATCCGGCCACGCTCAGCAGTCACCCCACACACCTCCTACTGACAGGGATGAACATGTTATCAGCTGGGTTGAAGGAGAAATTAATACATTACGGGTTACACCTCACACAAATGGGCTTGAATCTCCCACCATCAGTAGGAACGGATCTCGAACTGATGAATCAGAGGTTGGAAAAGACCTCTAAGATCATCAGGTCCAACCATCAACCCAACACCACCGTGCCTGCTAAACCATGTCCTGAAGTGCCACATCTACATGTGTTCTGAACGCCTCCAGGGACGGGGACTCCACACCACTGCCCTGGGCAGCCTGGTCCAGTCCCTGACCACTGCAGGTACTCTTCCACCTCCACCAAATTATTGGAGCATTCAAAATTTATTTATACTTGAGGGACTTATAAAGAAAGTGAAGTATTTCTGAAAATAGAAGGTCACTACTGGGCAAAGGCCTCTGATCATTACCTACAATGTGTTTTTAGAACAAACGGTAACGTTCCCTTACCAGGCGGCCTGAACACCCTTTTTCCCCGACCAACAACTAGGACAACAATCACATACAGGGTGTTACTGCAGTAAAACCGGTGCCTGGCTAATATAACGGGACCAAGAAAGAAAACTAAGCCAGAGTGGTTTTCAATTCACTTTCAGCTTTCTATATGGCACCTACTGGGAAGTAACAGATACTCTGTGTACTAATTATAACTATACGCACCTTTGCAGAGTAACCATAGAAAACAATGCTTGTCCAAAAAATAATCCGCCGCCTCCTCCAGCTGTCTGATCTCTGCAAGCTGCTGCTACGAGGTGCACGGACACATCGGGGCCATGGCGAGCACACCGGGGAGAGGCACAACCCCACGTAGCTTAGCAGAACCACTGCTCTTAAACCCGTCTCCCCAGGTGAAGCTCCCCAACATGTAACAGGACAACGGCTTGTAAACCTGCCAGCTCCCGCGCCTGCACCTCCACGCAAGCGAGACAACGAGCTCAGGCCGTCTGACGTCAGCCAGAAGCCACGGGAGAAGAGCAGACAGCCAGCCTCGCAGTGCCGGTGCGCAACGCCACGACTCAATCAACACCACTGACTTCGAACTTGAACTTGTTTTTTTAAGACTCCTGTAGTATGCAATACCTACTTAAAGGCATGAAAATAAGATGTTGGCTTTTCTACTGGGTACACATTAATTTTTCTCCTTGTTTGCACTCCAGCACTGGGAACAGATCCACCTTCAAGAAAAAAGGACTGTTTGTTTTGCCAGCTCACTTTGCAAATGCTTTTTTCTGTGCACGTCACTACCTAAAAGATTTTTCACTTAGGAAGTCTGACAGTGTTGAAGAGAATAGGGCTTCTGTTTCTTTTCCCTCTCTACTCCTCTCAAAACATGCAGTAATGCCAAAGCCTCTTGGTAACTTGGAGGGCATCTTCATTCTACCTCAAGGACAACACATGTTTTTCCCTGGCAGCCCTATTGCCCAAACAGTTCAATCTGCAAAAAATCAGAGAAGTCCAGAAAGAATAGACTGGTTTAACAGGCAACCACTCTGGTTAATGAAAAAAATAGCAGAGTTTACAGGCCATCAGAACTGTCCCAAATCAACAACATAAAATATGAGCATTCATTTTTGACCAAATAATTACATCAATAACAATCACAAAACCCATCAGCACAGATGTGAAAAAGAGTCATACAACAGAGAAGACACAGATGTGAAAAGAAGAGACCCGATACAGGTTTAGTGTCTCCTTAAAAAGGAGAGCTTAAAAGGCCAGCTTAAAAACTTTTATTTTTTCCCCCTAAGCCCCAGGAGTCGGACAGTGCAGCAAAAAGAAAAAATATTTTTTCTTAAGTGCCAGAGTTAAATTTATGTGTTACAATCTGGCTCATTCTCTGCTTATTACTTTCGGTCATTTAACACACGTAAGCAGTTTATCAGCAAGCAACTCAAACGTATAAATAATAGCTAATGATGACTGCCTACGGTTTCATTAACTTCTGGTTGAACTTCTCAAGGTATCGCTGTAAGTGCCAGATTACTGTCCTGTCACCCAAGGAATCGCCATTTTTAGCATTAACTCTGCCATCTAAATTTTGAACCGCTGTGACATTATGTACGTCTACAACTGCAACAAAAGGAATTAACACAAACGTGCTTATGCTTTGGAACTGAAAATACAGCAATCACTGGACAGGATTTTAGATGAAAGAAAAATCCTGCGTGTGCACGTGTCCAAAAACCTCACCTCCATAACAGCAGTCATTAGCCAACGGCAGATCACAGGCAAGCCTTATTACCATAAAGTCTGCACATTACCACAAGGGTTCATGTTTCTACTACAGCTCCTCAGCAGAGCTGCCATTTTCTGTCTGCGTGATGTTGCAAATAAATTCTCCTTTTGGCATGGCTCAGCTGTCAGGCACCTCTGTTCTGTAATGAACCCATGAATTACATCTTGCAGCTCTGACATCTCTGGTCTTGCTCATCAAAATATTGTTCTTCAAATGTAATTTATAACTTAATTTAAATGTCCCTTTTACTGTGACCTTTTTAGATCAGAATGGCATTGCATCTGGCAGCTTCGACTTCAGCAAGGCATCCTTTTGCAATTACAGTCATTATGATCTCCGCTGAAAAGCCCATCTGAGTTAGGCTGCATTCATGCTACAATATTAAATAATGACAGTCCATTAAGAACCCTGTTAGATTCCAGAGCCTTTTTCTCTACGGAAAAATTGCCACCATGCAGTGATAAAGTAGTACTGAACTACTTTGAGATCTACCCAGGAAAGCCAGTAAGTGCGGAAGGGGTTGTTCAGGCAGAACACCCTCCCGTGGGGCTGCAGTCCTGGCCAGCATCTCTGGGACAGCACGGGAATTCAGGAGTTCTCCAGGCTCGAGTGCTGGCTCTTCCACTGAGCGAGCACTGGTCGGGGACAACTCACACCACTTGTCAGGGCGCAACGATAGAAAGCCTGACCTACCAAACATGAGGTAAAATACTACCAATACCAAGCATTTTAAGACTCAAGTAATACAGAGGAGTCAAAAGAAATTTTTCACTGTTGCCAATCAAGACAGTTCAGTGGAATTGTAAAAGATGACGGTATTTGCCTGGTACGGCACAGACAATATTTACATAACATCCCTATTTAAGCAGCAGTTACTAAAATCTGTGCAGGCTTAAGAACGCTGTAATTATTAACGCTGGATTTGCTCCTCTGACTGAAGGGGACAAGGTCAAGATGTCCAGTAGCTCTGTAAAAGAAGTTAGAAAATGAAGAGGAGAGAGAAGAAAAAAGACAACATGGAAAAAAAAAAGCAGAACAAGAATTACCACCATGTGGCTGGGGTCGCTACATCTTTTGGTGTAACAACTCTAACCCAAGCACCTAATCTCATACAAAACATAATTCCTGACACCTTCTTTCAGCAGCAGAGCTGACAAATTTCAGTTTGATGCAAATAATTCGTTATAGCTAGAGACATCATAGAAACATCGAATGGTTTGGGTTGGAAGGGACCTTGAAAATCACCTGGTTCCAGCCCCCCTGCCATGGGCAGGAACATCTTCCACCAGCCCAGGATGCTCCAAGCCCCGTCCAACCTGACCTTGAGCACTGCCAGGGAGGGGGCAGCCACAGCTTCTCTGGGCAGCCTGGGCCAGGGCCTCACCACCCTCAAGGTGAAGAATTTCTTCCTTACAGCTAATCTAAATCTCCCCTCTTTCGGTCAGAAGCCATCACTCCTTGTCCTATCACTACACGCCCTTGTGAAAAGGACATTTTCCCCTACTATCAAATGGAACATGCTCCATACAAATACACCTTCTCAGGTGAAACAACAAAAATCTATTTTCAAATTTGCAGCATTCTTACAATGCTCATCCTCCAAAATGGCAAAATTTTATTTTTATCAACCATGTCTGACAGCCAGCAAGACACTAGCCCCAAATGTCCTTTAACTCCAGGAACTCTCTTCTCCCCCCTCCTCTCTGAAATTCTACCTCCTCCCCACACTACCTCTGCACCACACTAAACTGGATCAGAGAAAAAAAAACCAAACATACTGCCCTCTCGGACAACACAACTACTTTGCTGAGCTCCCTCTGGTGCCCAAGGATAACAGAAACTTGAACCAATCTGGAACCTCAACTACCCAGCAAAAAGTCTCAGCCCAACAAGCTTGTGCCAACACACTGTCACAGCGAACCGGGACGTTGTGCTTTATAACTAGCTGGCATCGCTTGGCCTGCAACAGAATTTGAAACTAAGAGAAAAAGAAGGTGACAGCTATCAGTAAGCTATTTCAAGAGAAAATGACTACTTCTGTTTTTTTAAAATATCTGATTTGTGGTATCTGACAGCTTGAAAAAGCAGAAATCAGTCCCCACTGCTTTGGCAAAAAAAAAAAGGCAACTTCCGTCTCTTCTGCCCAGTTCTATTTTATTTTAAGCTTCTAAATAACTCTAATTGCTACAAAGTGATCTAAGATGCTAATAATGGAGATTAAAAAGCCAGATGCTAATGTTACATCCACTTTTCACACCCCGGTACTGCCAGGGCTCTGCCCAACAGCCCAAAGTACAGCTGCAAAACCCAGAGCGGCAGAGGGAGCTGACTGTGCTGGCTGCTTCGCAGGTCAGCACAGCAGCCATGGCCACTGCTCCACGAGCACCCACGGCCAGAATCTGCCAAATACCCGCAAATCTTGCAACAGCATCAAAAAAAAAAACAAACCCTTAAAAAAAAAGAGACTATTTTGCATATTCCAAAGTATTTTTTAAAAATAACCATGGCAGTCATTTTTGACCCTTTTTATCTGCCCGTTTCAACAGTTTCTCTACAAAGATTTCCTGATTCATCTTACAAATAAAGCGCTGAAGTGTTTCCCCTAAGAGCAAGGATAAGGATGAATGAAAATCCAAAGTGGCAAAACTGTCTTCTGCACTAGAAGTGGCTTCATTCTCCAACATGCCCAGGCAGAGAGTGATGGCCCCCGAAGTGCTATGCTACCTCGTCTGAACCATGACAGCAGCTGTTAATTAAGATTCATCCAAAAGGAAAACTAGTAATAATAAGAAATGCTAACATATATTTAAATAATTTTTTATGCTTTCAACCTTGTCTGTAGTTAATGAACAAGAAAATCTGGTTTAAGGGCAAGTTAAAACAGGGAGTAATTTGTCTGGGTGACATCTTACTTCGAACTGAATTTCTTTAAACTGATATTACGCTGTCATGTTTGTCACTCATAATGACACGTTCCCACGTAACAGTGTGTTATGAGAAGTCAGAACAGTGCTATTAGTAAAGACAGATTTATACAACATTAGCATATGATTTTTTAGTCTTTCTTCCATGTAGAAGTATGCACGCTTAAGTGGTGGTATTTTCTTACCATGTGAGTACAGAGTTGCTGACTCTTGGATTTCCCCAGTGAAAATAACACGCACCCCAAAAAGCCAAAAAACTCCGAGATTCACCCTCGCACACTGAGCTTGCACACCGGCATTTCCAGTTTCTCTTCTGGGGTCTGCTGTTTGATGTAACTGGTGCTCACACTTACTGAGTCAGAAGAATGGGTAAGGCAGAACATGGAGAGCATTACTGTTCTGGAACGTTGCTAAAACTGAGAACAAAGAAGTAATTTAACTCCTTCATGACCTGGACTCTCTGAGAAAGAGCTGTAGAAACTCTGAACAGCAGTCACAGGGCAAAAGCAGCAAAGGATACGAGAGGTCACACGTCTCTGGCTTTGTGTTAGTATGGAGCACAAGAAGGATCTTAAAGCAGATCTGATACTAAACCAGAGCTCTCGAGGACAGAGGCAAAGAAAGGGAGGGAGGGAGGTGAAGAAGCTACACCAAGATCTACCCTATCTCTTACTTCACAGTACTTGCCAGCAGTAGCAGCTATGCTTATGCTCAGTATTCACCACGTTAGGACCTTTCCACAGATTGTCAGATCCAGGGCATCAGCTTTCCACGATGGACCAGGATGAACTTCCTGAGCGTATTTTTTTCCAAACCTATTTGTCCACCATTTCTGCTCTCCGAAATCCCTGCTGTAGTATTAAGCGCTTCTTTTGACAGTTCTAATCAGCAGGGCTTGCCAGCTCCAGTTCTTGTAATAGGCCCTCATCACATTAAGGCATTTCAAAATAAATTCTTCCAGCCTTTGCATACCGAAACTCTAGATATGACAGCTTCCTAATATCCTTGAAAGCTTTCCTGATGAAGCCAGGATTTCAGTGAAGCTCTAACATCCTGCCTATGGTGCGGAGTGAGATGATGGCCGGGGAAGAACCCCTTGCTCATCCTCCTCCTCCACACAGCTCAGCCTCAGCCAGCTTCGGCAATGCTTCCCAATACGGTACGCTGGGACCCCAGTAACTCTCTCACTTTCTTTTAACGATATAGCAGAGGCGACAGCTCTCCCTTCTTAAGAGAAAGTGAACACCTCTGAGCAGCAGAGGTGAAAGCAGAGTACTGCCTGTGTGCCACAACTAGCTAGGTGTAGCAACACACACAGGCTTCTGGCTAAGCTGAATGGGATATTGAAAGCACACAGCAGGCGACACCAGCTCACTCGGATTGTTTCACTCCGCTTTATTTCCTGTATTACGATGAATGAAAGCACATTCAAAGCGCTCAGGGATGCAGTACAGCTGCCACTATCACCAGCCTACCAGGAATGTGGGGTTTTAAAACGAAAAGGCCTTTCCCCTTGCCCGTTAACTTTGAAAAGGACATGCTTAAGTTTAACCAAGGGCAACGCGCCACAAATCTTTCCACTGGAAGAAGGACTTGAGATGTTCCTACCTGCTCAGCTGTCCTGATTCAGCTACTCGATAGCTGTCCCACACACTGCACGTGCGAGATGATGTTACTTTAGAGTATCCTACAAGTGGTACGTGCTTTGTTTTGGAAAATGAGCAAAACCACAAAAGCACCGCTTTGGAGGTCACATTAAAGCTTTCATAACCAGAACACTGTCAAAAAGCCACAAAACACTTCTCTGTATTTACAAGATACCTTTGTAGTTCCTTAATAAGTTTACAATGATCATGCTAAAATCCTCCAATACATTTCTCACAGTAGACTAAGTGTGAGGGTGGGATAAGAAAAAGAAGAAAAACAATGAGGAAACCACCTGTGAAAACAAGAACAGTTCTGCATATGAAGACATACTAATAACACTTTGGCTATTGTGTGTATGTAGCAGGCTATGTAACAAGCTTCCATAAGATCCTTCCGCTTATCATGTTTAAAAAACTACCACTGTGATACAAATAGATGTAACTATTTGTTTTCCATCTCAGAACCCCACACAATGAAGCTGGAGACTTACTGCTTGCTAAGTTCACATGTTACTTGTTCACACGTATAAAGCCAGGTTTCAACATGATTGACCTTTAACTGCTTTGTCAGTAAGCTCTCCATCATGTAAGAGTTTACAGCACTCATAAGAAGCCCAACAAAAGGGGACAACACTGACGTGGTCATGTAAATTAACCTGGAGGAAATGACAAGACTCCCAGTACAGTTACCACTTCGGAATTTAAATTGCAGAAGTGCTACACATGGCTCTAGATATTAAGAGAAAGGCTCATCCTCTTACATTTGAAGGCAAAAACTCCTTTAGATTCCTAAAGAGCAAGACAAAAATTACTCCAGTGATCTATACGCCATTGAAATGAGCCTTCCCAAGGCTGAAGTATAATCTTAAAACTTGGCCCTTAAGATGATGTCTGTAAGTTTTCTGGTATTCTTTGTTAATATGATCTTTAACACTTCCTGATCTGAGAGTTAATAAAGGCAAAATTCAGTGTCATTTCTGCTTTTACAACACTTCTCGTAGGTCAATGCTGAACTGCATGGGAAAAACATAACCTAACTTGTCTGACCCTGCAAGCCACAGTTCAGTAATCTGCTTAAATGTTTTGGCACAGTATGTTAGCTTAAATTATGAGGTGGACAAGAAGGGTGTTCTCTGTAACAAGCTCTAGGATCACACCTCTGAAGTTCTCAGTCCAACAATGAGGGAACACTCAAGTGTTGAATCCTCTATGTCTAAGAGGAGTTTTGCAAAGTGTAATGCCAGAATTTTGAGTCTCTGCAGGAACTCAGGAGAACAAGGACACAAGCAAATAAAAATACACTTCCACCTGCTTGTCCGAACTTGCTTGAATTTGACTCTGCCACAGAACTTCAGCGCAGGGTTGTCTCTGTCTTCATTTGAAAACTGGAACCCCTCCTCCCCATGTTCCACATAAGTATTACAGATGGCCTGGATCACCCACCCATTGCATGTGTTACAGAAGAAATTTATCCACAAGGAAAACATACTGGCACCGCAATTGGCCATTTTTTAAAAATACTTCCACAAGACACTTCTTCCTTCTACAGAACAGAACAAAACAGTGTGTCAGATGCTTTCCCACACAGAACACGTCATTACAGAGGGCAACACACTTGCAAGTAAAGAATGCTCAGCAAAATAGGATAGTTCATTAAACTAGTCTGACTTGGAAAGGGAATGAAGTCTAAGGTTTTCAGTTGATTTTCAAACTTCAATTAGCTTGGAACTGACAAAAAAACCCCACCACCCGTAACTGGCTCTCCCACATGATCTTCTTACTAAGGATCTCCGCAGCTACCTTGTAAATACAGCGTTTTGAGGGGCTTTTTGATGGTATTCCGATTATTAAGTGATTATTATTAAGTGATGCCTATACACACTCAAAGCCCAAAAAGCACTAAGAAGGCAAAGAGTATTACTACCGAGTATTAACGATAAAACTTTCACACCAACCACGCTGACTCTCCGAATGCAATCGCATTGTCCACAGTGACCCAAAGCAAGGTTTGGGAGTAACTCAGTTTATCATTTCCCTTTTCACTTACTAGGAGGAGTTCTGCTTCGAAGCACTGTGGTTCTCCAGTTCACAAGACAGGAAGAACAGGGTAGCTATGAAAAAATGAAAATGATTCCACTGCCTACTATTTCACCAATAAAAATCACTTCACACATTGTGGTTCAATTACGAAACTGCAAAAATAAAAATGTACTGAATATGCATGCTTTTTGTTTACATGACTAATGTTTTAAGGTCTAACGCATCAAACGACCTTTGTTCATGGATATTTAAGCAAAGCACACAAACCAGCCAGTTTTCAAAAGCCAGCCGAATTCAGCTACCTGTTCTAGCGTAGCCTGACCAAAAAGCCCCTCCCTATCTAAAATTACCATGGTGAAAGACTTT
This sequence comes from Opisthocomus hoazin, assembly GCF_030867145.1. Classification (NCBI taxonomy): domain Eukaryota; kingdom Metazoa; phylum Chordata; class Aves; order Opisthocomiformes; family Opisthocomidae; genus Opisthocomus; species Opisthocomus hoazin. Next base: position 17,705,228 of record NC_134429.1, on the reverse strand, counting down.
CAGGAGCTAGCGTGTCCTCCTCCAAACCTCCCAGTTTGACAGGCAGCACTCAGGAGGGCAACAAACTCCAAATGAAAACTTTCTTTCCTTCCTAAGGGTTACAATGACATACATGGCATCAAATCCTGATGGCCAAAGGAACATGAGTAGAAATTTACCTGCAATGTTATGCAAATAATCATTTCAACGAGCTGATAAATATGTTGCATTGTGCCTCCCATGATCTTCATTTCTATCTGCTTTAATTAACAATAAATCATTCTGGGGGCTACAGCATCTGTTATTACATAAATAAAACACTAGCAAAGGAGCTTGTCAAGACTGATTTATATGAAGTGCTGCTCTGAAGTTTATTGGATTTCCATAATAAGAAATCACACCATATCAATTTTTTTTGCATTAATCTTGTGGGTTGCATATGATAATTTCTAAACAAAACCACATCTTAGTGTTTCTCACAGATTATTTATTAGCTAAAACTGTTTTTTTAACAGATGGTGAATAGAAAAATAAAAAGGGCACCATCTTGTCAGGACAACAAATTACCTATCTAAACCATTTTAAGTTAGGAAAGTAGGCTATCAGAAATTAGTCAAAGTTCTTTAAAATATCCCTTCTGACAGAACTATTACTCATAAGAAAACACTTTTCTAGAAAAATTAAAAGTGAACAATGGGAAGTGTCTTCACTGGCTCCTAAAAATTGTGATGAACAGTACTGGCAGACAGAGCAGAACAAACCAAACACCACAGAAGCCTCAGGACCTTTCATGAGCCATTCAGGTCAAACCTTGCAGACTGTATTTTCTCGGAAGCACGACAGTCCCCGCTCAGGCAGACTATTTAACGGGGACTCCACTGTGTCAATGCCGGGTTGAAACCCAGCCTAGAGAGGAACAGAGGACTGCACCACAACACCTACAAAAGAGAAACTTCGGCAAAGCTGAAGTTAATGAGATGATCACAAGAACACCACCGGGTCTCACTGCTAAACCTTACAATATACTGGGGGAGGGGGAAGTCATGACAAGAACAGTCAAAAATATTACACACAGACAAATGAGATCCTTCAGAGGATAAATTAAGAGTTTGTACAGCGTTTTTATTTCAGAAGTGTGGAACCCTCCCCCATTCAGAAAGTGAATCAGCAGTGATTTTCTAAAATAGATGTGCGCTAGAAATATGAAAAGAATCACAAGAACAGAAACAAAATGTTTTGGGACTAAATAAAGTCTCAGAAGCAAGAAGTCTACAAGCACAACCACAGGCTCCCTGACGTCCCAAGTGATTAAAGGGGTGAAAGTGGATAGTGAAGCAGTGAAGTTAAATGAATTTTCTGCATCAGTCTTTTATTATAGATGACAAGGGGAAAGAAATTCCAAAAGCTCTTTGATGATTATTGGCCTTAACAGAGATTAGACTCTCTAAGAATGATGTGAGGGAACAACTTAGAAAACTCTCGAGTGGTAAACCCTCAGAATCAGATGGCATCCATCCCCAGAGAAAGGAATGAAATAAAACGTAAAACAGGTAAGAAACTTGATGCACAATACAGATTTAACTGCTATTTTCATCAAACAGTGTAAAAATCTGTAACACACTGGCTATCTCTAGGAAAGGAACCAAAGGGCTAGGATTTATACATTCCTCTCGGTTCTGAAGTGCACTCTGAAGCACTGAGAAATAACACCGGCCTTTGCAGATGTAAAAGTGAACAAGCAGGAAACATTTCATTCGGGGACAGAATTTGATCTTGGATTTCAGCTGATTACAGGTGACTGTATGGACTATATTTGAACAACTTTGCAGAATAAGAATGAAAGTTCTGTTGCTGCTTATTAAAGAAGTATTACAGGGGCACATTTTAGATCTTAAACCTGTTTTACTCCTGTCTATTGCAGGAAACGAGACAAAAATCAATGCACTCTGTGAAACACGTAATCTAATACAGCTTTAAGTAGTCCAGAAACAAATGGAAAAAATGTTCTTCCATACCGTAGTTCTATACACTTACTGTATTGAGTGCGTTAAGTGTAGTGTCATCACGGGAGGCTGCAACACAACCATCTTCAGTGGATCCTCCATCACACATGCCTGCAAAAGCTGCCATGCTCCTTGAGAGTTTGAGGAGAGAAAAGTTGAAATTCTTCAGCTACTGTTTGTTGCACACATCATGCAATACATAAACAGTATATTTAGGCCTTAAATCACAAATTTCAGGGCCTTGCAATATTGTGGAAACAAGTAAAATGAGGTGCCGCAAGCACTGCTATTTGTTATGCAAATCTGAGTCACCTCAGCATATGGAATAATTAATTCAAAATTAAAATCCAATCTCAGTGTATTTCATCAACTAAATACCTGCGCTGCAGCAGTACCAAAGCCCGACCTGGATTTTGGAATGTATAACCTCCAGACGCAAGGACAGCGTCTCACCAGAGACAGCAAACCTGTTGTTGCAGTCTCGGTCTCATTATGTTAGAAACTTCAGTTGCAGATTCCCCACATCTCTGAATTCTGCCAAAGTACAAGTAATTTACTCATCCTCTGAATTACTATGAGGCCCACAAGCGCACCTGATTAACCTACCAGGCATACCAGAGATCTGTATGAAACTGAAAGGCAAACCAGAGCTCGTTCAAAGAAACATTTAGCCTCTGAAGGAATCTGGTGCTATCACGGCTGTTCCACTCAGAGCAGTTACTTCCCTCGCTGCGTGGTACACATCCAACACTCTTTCTATCATGCTAGCACATACTGCTGGCTTTGCACTTTAAATCCAAAAGCCACAGGCAACGGAAAGATTCTGTGTTGGCCCAACATCAAATCAGAGCATTCTTCTCTCAAACTAAACATTTCAGCTTGTCTGGCCGACATCCATGCTACACCAAAACAGAACAGCAAGGAGAGACAGCAGCCAACTGCACCTACATGGCAGCCCGCACGTCCACACAGCATTCTAAAGACACAGGTAATATCTTGGCCGAAATTACCTTGCTGCCCGAAGGTACATAAGTAAGTCACAGTCGTTGACTCCTGGCATCCACACAAGCTCTTCATGCTGTGTCACTGTGTCACCATCTGGGGAAGGAAATGGCTGCAGATCGGGAAGCTTAGCCTAGGAAAAAAATTCATACAGACATTACAGTTGTTAACAACATTCGGACGACATGCAAGTGTTATTAGTAACAAAGTTTGTAAATTCTCTGGAATATTCCAATCTCATAGATGGAAGACATTCAGAGAACAGGTGGTGAAGCTATTCGATCCAAGTTTCAGAAGCTTATGAGGAAACTGGGTCATCAACCTCAATCTACTCACTTTCTCCAGCATTCCTCCTTTTAGCAGGGCAGTTAGTTTCCTGAAAATCACGCAGGGTTAATGCCACCTCAGCCCACCACCACCGTGTGCAGAGCAAGTGCAAGCACGTCTGTGGAAATACCACAGCTTGAAGTAAACCATTTCGTGCTGGATACGTAGGCCTCCGTCGTAGAGAAGTCAAACATCGTCTGACAATTTACCCTCAAAGAGACAGTTTTCATTTGGCAAAAAGATTCTGTTACAACTCCTGCTCGCCAGGGTAAAACATACATAACGTCCTAATCTGAAAGATGGCAAGGATGGGGCTACCATGTTTACCACTTGAAATCAGGAAAAAACCCTACACATTTGACACTAAGTTTAAAATTCAGTCCTCAGTCAAGCATGAAAACTCTAAAAAGAAACAAAGAAATTTCCTGCAAGTGAGATAGCTGAGCGAAATGAACTTGGCTACTAAATAACTATTACACTGTATCTAGAGACCCAATTAGCACCTTTAGTCATCAACTGCTATGGGATGAGATAGCTGAGAGCCTCTTCAGAAACAGCTTTTAAGCCCTATAATTACCTCCTATACTTACAACGCTAAACATACTTGAGAGGCAACATTTATACATAACCAGTAATTACGAGTCACAGGTTCAGATGTCTTTCATGTTCTGCTCTTTAATCTGTACTTTATTTTACGTCTTCCCTGGGAAAATGGCTATCTCATTGAACCCCTCTTCTGCAAAAAGGACAAGCGAGATGAGAGTTCTATGAGAGCTCTGCATTCTAGCAAGCAGGGTTCCTTCACAAGTTAATGTTCATCCTTACGTACCCTAGGAACACGCTTAATTACTAGAGTCACTCCTAAGAGCAACTTCCTCTTGAATGTCTCCGGTCATTAATTTGTTAGCCAGAGGCTTTCACAGGAGAAGATTTGGTAGAGACCCACTCTCCTCCTACACATGTGAATTTTGAGAACAATCGTAACTCTACAAAACATTTATCTTCACTTGAGTCCCTACTTGCTATCACGATACGAGCAGCAGTGAGGTATCTGTGCGCTAAGTATCAAAAAACCCCAACAGTCCTCTAGCATCTGTGACACAATTTAAGGAAAATGAAGGCAACAGATACTCAGACACCACTACTGGGATCTCGGGGTTGTTTCTGGATTCTGCTATGTATACCTTACTCTCAGTAAGGTGGGCAGAGGAAAGTACCCATTCCCTGAGTGAACAGAGCCCAGTGTGCAGAGACTATTTTTACCCTTTCCACAGAATGAATCAGACTACAGAACCAAAAGCGGCAACTATCCTCTTCCGCCTGACTTCCTACCGCGGCCTACAATCAACCATCCACAGATCTTCAGATCGTACCTTACACTAATTACCAGGATGTGGATATATCCTCTAAGTGATGACATTTGTCAGAAACACAGATGCTCAGTAAATGAGAAAGAACAAGGGAAGTTTAAAATCCTAAGCAAGCAAAAATTAACAGTATTCTAAATCAGTGGACCATCTTCCTATTTTTTTTCCCTGTCCCTAAATGCATCTGGTAATTATACCTTACTGCACAGGTGAGTAACACCTGCCAAAATACTGGATGACAATTTCAGATGAAAGCAGTTTTGAAGGTATCATTTACAGTACTCTTATTATGACTAGTGAAGAGAATAGGACTTTTTTCTTCTAAAGGCAAAACATCAAGAATAGTTACATAGGTTCCATCAATGTTTACTTTCACTAGTTATTAAACATGATTTTAAAAGGAGTCTGAATGAATATTCATCGCTCGGATGCAAAAATCCAGCACTTGGACAGTGCAAAGTCAAATCCACTGGTAAAGGAGAGCGCTCAGTTCCGAGTGACAGATCTGGCCTTATAAAACCAGAGCTGTACGTCAACGCTCTTTAAGCAAAGATTATTTTCAGTGCTTGTGAAGGATTTCCCTGAAATTAGAACTAACATCCCGGGAACAACCCAACATCTAGACTCCTAACCTTATTCTGCTTCCCGGTGAACACACTCAGCACGCTTTCTCAATTTCTATTTTAACAATCCAAATGGCTTAAGGCACTGGTTTTCAGAACTTGCAGTGCTTCTTAGTTCTTCTCACAACCTAGCAAACAATACAACTGAGGTCTCCCTACCTTTATGATCAAAACTTCTCCTCCCTACATCATCAGAAACTTTAAAGAAAGGCTGCATAAAGGACTTCCTGGGAAACACAAATGAGACACTGCAACTGTAACCTGGCTTCTGCACACTAAGGACAAAAGGGTCATTTCAATAATTATCCATAACTACCACGCCTCCTACTTAAAAAGAATTTAAACTGTTTTGCATCAAAATTATGCAGGTAAAAAGGGTGAGGACCAGCTAAGGTCCTACATGGCAGAGGGAGAGGGTGCCGGTGAGGCTGGCGCATGGCAGCAGAGGAAGAGGGTATTTAGAGAGAGGTCTGTCCCCAACAGCTGCCAAAACTGCTCCCGCTAGAAATACTGATTTCATCTTTAAGACGACTGTTGAATTACTGAACACCCAATAGCCCCCTGACTTTTCTGCTGAATTACCACAGTCGCTCAAGCTCATTGAACATATGAAAATAAGAGAACACGTGCAGGCTTCAAGTGTAAACACAAGGCAAGGAGGAAACGCAGAGCCACAGACACGACACCAGCCAGAGCACGCTCGGAGACAGACATGAAGGCAGAGTGAGTTTACAGCGAGTTCTGCATTAATGACAGCTATGTTAACAGACATGCTTAAAAGCACTGTATCCTGTGTTAAAAGATGAATACATACATAAATATATGTGTATATCTCAACACAGTTGCTGTACAGGAAAGAAACTTTTCTCAGGTTTGAAGTTCTCCCAGCCTTCTAATTTTATAATGTTCTTGGAAAAGTGCTGTCTATTTTTTAAATCACTTCTAACAGAACTCCACTTTGTTTAAATACACAGATTCACGAAAAGGACTCTACATGTTATCGGCAACACACTATCAACTTGACAATTTTACTATGCCAATTAAAATGAAAACATTTACTTTGAATATAACTGGAAAACATCACCAAATGAAATGTTTATAGTTTATTAAAAGCATTGCTTGCTGAAAGCCAGCTGAGAACACATTCATTTTTAACTTCAGTATGTGCCCAATAATAGCTGGGATTTTTCCTTCATTTCCAGTAGTTACTCAGATTCATTCAATCTTCTTCTAGAATTAACCCAGTAGCACTTCTGCTAATAAAAATCATTAACATTTCAACATTTGACACAGAAAAATCTCATTAACTCCTGAGGAATCTAAAAATCACTCCTATGTGAATGCATACAATTTTAAGTAAGTGTCCTCTGAACAGATCAAGTGGCAAGAGCGTGTCCTCCGGATACTAAAATACAAACAAAATCCCTTACCTGATGGCTGGGTCCAACTCTGATTTCACCCTGGGTACTGTTTAGCCTCCTAACATTAAAAGAAAAAAAAAAAAAACAGCAATGAGAAAGAATTATAATTAATGAAATTTGGGACCACAGTCTGTATTTTTTGTCCCTGCATTTCCAATGCAAATGGAAGAGAAGCAAAACTAATACATCATTGAGAAAACAAGCAAGGACATACTGAGGCGTATTACAGGCCTCGCTGCGAACGGCGAACACCGACGCGGCAAGCCTGGGACTTGCAGCCGAGCAGAGGAGCTGAGGCAGAGGATCGGGGCGCTCCGTCCCCGCGATCCCTCAAAGCCTCTGCGGTTCTCTACAGCCCTGAGCTGCTCTGTGCTTTCGCCAGCCAACTCCAACGCCTGCTACGCGGAGCATCACCGTCCAACAAGCATCTTTTACCAGTGCTGTGTTCCTTCAACCACTTCGTTCAACAGCAAAGCTAAAGTAATGCAGACAACATGCTAAGCACTACGCTACAGACTAATACACAGGAAATACCACGTTCCTCACGAACATCTTGGTGGTCATTTTAATTTTGAAAGAGAAAATATCTTAAATAAAGATATTTGGGGTATTAACCTTTGAACATCAGAGCCTTGCATGACCAGAATTCACAAAACTAATTCTTCTTTTTCCAGGCCGAGTTCATGGAAAACCATTCAAGCTATTTTGGATTTCACATGCAAAATTATCTAGCTCTTGCTTTAAGAGGTTAAAATTATTATTGTTGCTTTTAATTCATTTGCTAAAATCACGAGTTAGCACACAGACACACAGAAAATCTAAAAAGCAGTTAAAACATGCCTTGTAACACTTGTAGAGGTGATTTTAACTCAATTCATCCAAAAAGGGCTTCCCTTCTACACAATACACTTGGCCTTCATATTTTTCCACTACTTTGAAAAGATATTTATATAAAAAGCTCGACGTTCCAAACGAACTGTCCTCCGCGTAGTGCTAATTACGCTCGGAAGGGCTCTGTGCTGCTGACATCATTGCCTGGAGCTATCGAAACATTGCAGTTACAGTAGCAGAAAAACTGTTTTCTCATGTTGCAGCAGAACTGCCCTGGTGACAACAGAAGTTAAAGGTGTGCCAGTATAAACCAGAATAACACAACTGCCATGGCAGAATTTATTTTTCTTCCTAAATTTTGAACAGACTAACAGAGTACATAAAACTTTACCATGGAAGAGTACCCTTTGACCCTTTTTCTTCACTAAATATATTACAATATAAGCAACAAGAAGGTGCACGAACAAAACTATTTACTACTTGAAGTACTAATTTCTGAGGGACTATAGTTGAATCCAGGGGACCTCTCTGCTGTAATCTCACATATCCAGCTCTTGCCAGAGCCAGGTCACTACAGTCTATACAGATACTTGGGCCCGAACATCGCTATGGGTGCAGCTACAGTCTGAAAACCTCAATGACTCTCCAAGACTCCTGTAAAATAGCATTAGATAACACAACCACATCCAAGGAAACTCAAAATCCTTAAGATCAACATTCTTCTCTTCCTAAAAATTCTTATTTAAACATACATCTTTTATTTATATTCTGCATATTACATTAACAGGACAACAAAATTCAGAGTTAAGACAAACTTTTCAACTTAACACTTCGATAACTGCAAAGCACGTAAGAGAGTCCAACACGCTGGCAAGGAAGAGCACACACACGAACCTAGCAGATCACCACCTTTAATCTGGAAACAGCAAACTTGAATTCATCTTGCAGTTTGCTGTTACAGGAGTAATGACACCATTCAACAAGGAAGCTGCCACCCTGCAGGATTTCTTCTTCGCCCTGCCATGTTCACAGTGATCATAAGCAGTGGCTGAGGAACAGTTTCCTTCAAACTTTAAAAATTAAAATCACGACCGTAAACTGCTAGCCCTGAGCCAAACTAACAACGGAGAGCCCAAGCCATTAAACACCATTTGAGGCCACAAAGGTTACTGAAGGGTTTTTCCGACACGATCCTTTGCGTACCTTCATGACCATTTTACCTCAGAATTTCACAGTACGTTGCCTATGTGCATGAAGTTAAACTTCACCCCACTGAGCGTTCTGCAACGTTACTCGTTGGTGCACAAGTGGGTAAACCACAGCCGCGGATCTGACCAGACCTCGTCCAGGCCAACCCAACAGGAGAGCCTGTCAGACAGGGATAAACACAGGTCTTGCAATAATCCTAGGTCGTGATGTCTAAGCAATGCTACCTGCCTGGTAAGCAGATCTGCTCTAAAATACGTGCCAGAAGTCTCCTGGAAAAAACGAGAACGTCAGAAATGGTTTTCTTCAATGCACATTTTTGTCAGACATGATCTGACACTGTCCTCTTGTTCTCAGGTTATGCAAAGAAATGACTGAACCAGAAAATCAATTTTATATTTACAACAAAGTTATAAATTAACTACCAGGATACATTTTTTCAGCTACAAGGTGTCAGAACGTTTCCCTGCGAGGAATGAAGGAGAAACCGACAACAGAAAACGCTGATGCTCTTCCTTTACTCCCAGAATTCATTCTCAAGCCAGGCACATCTCTACCAGTCAGTGCAAGTCAAACTCAAAACATGTCTATGCGGCTTCTGCCAGCTACAATCCTTCACACCAGCCAAAGGCCGCACAAGTAGGTTTTGTACTTCAACAGAACATTCAGCTATTTTCTGTTTAGATAGGAAAATACCAGTAGGCCAAACAGCCCCCAACTCCCAGTTTCTTCAGTTGCACCGCACTGACTACGATAAATACAGCATAGAAGAGTCAAGACTGATCGTGGGATGCTGGAGCATCCTGTAAGTAATTGCCAAGATAAAAACGAAAGTTCTGGATGGGCCTTCGGCTCCTAACTATTCACGTGGTGTTTGCTGGGGAAACTCAGTGGGGCTACCCCAAACATGAGTCCTCACATGAAAATGAAACGTCCAGAGAAATAACTCCGTGTGCCTTTTCATCACTCGTTTGCCATTTCTGGATTATATTCAGACCCTAAAGGTACTCCCTCCCCCTGCCCCAAAAGGTGAGGGCTGCACTGAACTAAGCTGCTGTGCAGGAAGCTCTTTCGGACTGCACTACAGCACATTTCTGTGGGTTTTTTCTTAAAAAAGGGCACGAAGCTGATCACTCCGCAAGGGCACACAATCTGTTAAATAATTTTGACTGTTTCCACATCCCCAAGAATGGGTTTGCAAATGGAAGGAAAATTTTTGCTATGGAAACTAAAATGCACTGTAGATTTTAAAGCTAAATTATATTGGCGGAGAGCAATTACAATAATAATGGAACAGCACTCTGTGTTTATTCTATGGGCAAGAAAAGAGAGGACCCAACACCGTATATGAAATCTGACACAAAAGAAACTGATGTAACAAAGCAGTATCCATAGCAACAACAACTTAATATTTCAGTCCTCTTCAGCTGCAGTGGATTAAATATAATGACAAGATGTTCCCTTTGAAAAGTAACCTGTTGCCATGACAACGTTGTATTCTGCAAAGTAAACAGGGGCTGGTCAGGAAGGAGATGGAAGCCTGCGACTGAATATCAAAGAGGCAAGAAGCTCCTGTAGCAGAGCAGGGCAAAACCAGCACGCTCTAATCCGAGAGAGGCTTGCTCCAACCAGTGCGGAGAGAAGAGAGAGGATGTTCAGTTCAATACAGCTTTGTCCTCTCAATTCCAACGCCACGGGGGAGGTTGGAGGTTCAAGGCCAAAAGCAGCACCACCGAGAGGAAACAGTCCAGAGGTGAGGATGAGAAAGGAACAGGAGACAGCACAGGGTGGTGCAGAGCTTTAATTTATCACCTTTAGAAAGAAGGAAAGAAAGGAAGGAAGGAAGGCTGGCAACAGCAGCTCCTGCACTACTTCCAATACAAAAACCAGTTTAACCCTCTCTGTTTATCCTCTGCCTCCTCGTCCATACTGCACACCAGACTCGCACCACGTACGCAAAGGCTGGCACAACTGGTCGTCTTTGTCCACGAGAATAACGCAGCATTTCAATGCCATCGAGGACCGAAACACGATCACAAAAGAACGACCACAAGACAGAGGCCGAGCTGCCATGAAGTCCACCAGAGCAGCCCTGAGGATAACTCGGGTTCAGGACTTGCACCACCAACTGCTCTTACGGCACTGCCAACGCCATACAGGAGTCAAGGCTGGAAACTCGCAGCCAAGCTCCCCAGAGTGCTCCCCAAGGCACAAGGCATTTGCAGATTTCTGGGCAGCACGTCTCCGCACTGTCCTACCTCTGTCCTATCCTTGACATGAATCCAAGTCAGCTCCTCACCCAGCACATTGACGATCTTTGCTAGGAAGCCAGGCTTCTGCTAGCAGCTGTATACATAAGGTTGATCTTCAAGGTCTGGGATCGTGTGTACAAGACGGAATCTTAGAAATTGTGATACTCCTACTTTCATGTTTTCTTTTTTACGACCAAAGTTCAGCAAGAAACCTGCTATGCAGTAACTGCACATTTTGATACTGACTTACACACCTCAGACGGGCGTGAGGGAGGTGGCACTACTGCAGTATCACCTTGAGCCAACTGCGTTCTCCACCTGTTTGCTTCATCCAGCAACAGACATGGTTTAATTTCGCTCTGCTGTGGTCACCAGACACTCAGTGCTCTGCACCACGGACTGCACTTCCATCGGCTCTCTGAAACACTGCCACTAGCCAGCAATGACTCAGAAAACACAAAGATAACTTAATGCTATCATTAAGTTGAAAAAACACAACCCACCAAAACACCACAACCCAAACGTCCCATGTAGGACACCGTTCTGTGCTAACCATTTACCACTCTTGGCATAATCATTCCTGACCCTGTATACTGAGGTCATCCATAACTGAACTAGAGGGATGCTTCAACAGAAAAAGGTTTTTAAACCCATCACATCACTCAGCCGCACACTACCTCTCAAACAGTCTTTTTGATTCTCTTTGGAGCTCTCCAAAAACGGATTTCCAAACCAGCTTGCTAAAAACCACGGCCTACTGCAACATATGCGTATCACTAAGGCACAATTCACAGTGCAAACGAAGTTTCAGCAATTAAACCACAAGCACTATGGGTCGAGGCAGCTCTTGCCATCCTGGAACACAGCCTGTCGGAGGGGACAGGGCTCGCTGAAGTCAGGACCAGAAAGGGTACGAGAACAGTGACTACTGTGTGTTCAACCATCACAATGTGAGGACAGATTGTTAGCTAAGGAAACGTGCAAAAACAGATAGAAGAGGTCATTATTTTTATATGATGAAAGATTAAACGAGAGAAGACACTGCTTAAAGCTAGGATATGCAAGGTCTTGGGGGGGTTATGGTTTTTTGGTTTTAATAAGCAATAACAAGCTACAGCACTAAACAATTCATCTTCTGATATTTTGGTTTATCTACAAAGCCTGGTAAGAAAACCAATGGCTTACTGAATAAAACCAAAACCAGATTAGAGATATATATTGTAGGCAGAATAGATTATAAATTGCAATCAGACACTTCAACATTGATGTAGCCAAGATGTCACTATTGTTGGCAAGATAATTGATTACATAAATTGAAAGTGTGATACAGTAAGGCAATTCCTAGATGTTTGTGATTTCTGTGAAATTAATATAAATCTGTAGTCAGGAAAGAAAGTGTCAAGAAAAGGATTTTTAGAAAAATCCCTTGATGCAAATAGTCCAATACCCAAGATGAAAAAAGTGCTCTTCAGAGGCAGTTCTAAAAACATCTGGCAAGGATCATTTTGTTCCATCTCTAGAGGGACAAAACCGGAGAGAATAAAATTACTCCGCTCCAGCTGGTTAAAAAATAGTTTATCAGGGCCTGAAAGAGAGTGGCATTACATTCAACAGATTCATTTGCTAGGACATTCTGTTTCTTTTTATTCTGTGCATCCATAAAACAAAATTGAGAACCTCCCTTGCCACGCTCCTCCCTCATCCGATGCTATGCAGGCTCTGTCTGCAAAGACGACACTATAAAGAAGAGCTTTACAGACATTTGCTCCTCTGCAGCACTGAAGTCGTAAGATTTCACCACAGTGATGCAAAATCCACTGCCCACAAACACAACAAGCCTCTGTCCTGCATCACGGCTCTGTTCTCGCTTCCTCCAGGCATCTGCTTCTGGGCCCTGCTGGGAGCCAGGACACTGAAACTAACGGATCTTCAGTCTGGCCCAGGAAGACCGTCCTTACACATGTTATGTTCTTCCATTACACAGTTCCAAATACAACAGGGACAATCAGGGTGAGGCCATTCAACCTTCAGCCAAAAAAGCCCCACAGCCACCACAAACCTGAGTGCCAGGTGCCTCAGCATAACACAGCTGGCTCCCTGCCTCCCCCTTCGAAACAAACAGCAATGCTTGCCTAAAGACAGTTAGTCACATTGTTTTGTTTTTGTTATATGGGGATCAATATCAATTTACAGATTAAACTATGACTTCGTAGCTTTTTCCAACAATTTTCTACATTAAAAAAATTTACTTCAAGTTACCCGATTTCACGTGTCCAGCTGGCACGTGTGCCTTAAGACTTTCTTTTTTCAGCAACATTTCAAAACCCCTTTTCTAGAAGTACCTTAATGCTCAGAAAATACTTTTGCTAATGGCCAGCCTCTAGTAAGTTTAAGTTTTGTTTAAAACCTGTTGCAACAGTGTGTCATAATAATAAAAAATAAAAAAAAAAAACACAAGCAATTTTGTGTTCCAAGTGGGAAAAAAAATCAAACCTGTATTGCAGGCAAACGAACTCAAAACGGGGCCGTTTTTAGCGATTGCCCAATCTAAAGCAGGAGTGAATAAACACGTACTAGCATTGGTATCTTCAGGACAAGCTCAAACCTGCTGACTGACTGCAGAGTCACAACGTTACAGAAGCGGAGGGCTCGGTGTTCTGCACCCATGCTGCTGTTTGGAGAAGGAAGGAGTTGCAGAGGTTTGAGTCAGACCAGAAAAGCTTTTTTAAGAAAACGTTATTTTTCATCAGGTTTACATATGAGAAAATTGTCAATCCAGTCTTTAGGAAGTATCGTCCCCATCTCAAAATGCTGGACAGAAGCAACTGTAATACAGCCGTTCTGAGGCACAAGTTACTGCAAGGAAAGCAGCATCCTCTCCATGTCGGAATTACCTGTGTGGGCAGTATTTTGCTTGTAGATATCATTGATCACTCTCTAATATTTATTTGCCAATATTTGTTTACTTTCAAATAAGGAAGACACCAGTATTCTGATCGAAATTTTAAAAAAATTAATTAAGTGGAAACCATTACATAATACAAAGTGTTTTTTTTAATCTGGTCTACATGTGATTTTAACAGAACCAGAACATTATTATTTGCAAGCAATATTTGCACTGATTAGTAAGTATGTAAATGAGTTCAACATGGAATTACGTTGCTTTAAGAGTTTATCTTGTGTAGTTTCTAGAACAGCCAGGCAGCACCTCTGCACTGCCCAGAGCAAATATTCACTATTAAAACACACTACATACTGCACCAGCACCATTTCTCCAGCACCATCACAGTTTATGTGCAGGACAGTGGAACCAGGCAGCACCTTAGCAGCTAATTTTTTGCATACAGCTTCATCGAGGTTCGATGCAATGATCTACCGCTCGGTCTCTTAGCTTGCTTGGCAACACAAATCTCCCGCCCCCTTGAGCAGCAGATACACGGAGAAGCAACAGCACGTGTTAAAGGTGATAAGCATGAAGAATGCGAAGCATAAACCAAGCTTGAAGATACTCCCTAGTTCTGCCATACACCTGGAAACACAAAGCTCTAATTAAAACAAATTACACCCTAAAGAGCTGGAAGGAAGGGGGAAGAGGTAACCTTACTACTGAAGTCTTGAAAAAAGCTGAAATGAAGCCAGAACAAAGGCAAGTAAAACCATCGAGTACTTGGCCACTATTTCTTCATCCAAAGGACAAAATGCAAGCGCTTCCCGTAATATATCTGTAACTTCAAACAGTTGTTTGGAGTGGAACTGCAACTCACCAGACCACCTCCCAACAGCCTCTGAACCGGAGAGAATCTCTTGGGCAGCCGGCCAGCTTCAGCCCTCACCATCAGCAGTAACCGCGTGGGCACGCTCCGCAGTCGCACGCAGGTGGAGCCTCTTCGCAGCACTCCCCGTATCTTGCCACTGCCACAGATAACTTGCAGCAGGCAGCCTTCCTTCTCCTACCACTAACGGGTTATTTGGTTTGGCTTTTTTGGGGGATGGCTAGTTTTCTATTTGTGTTGTTATTTTTTTTTTTTTTAAACCCAAGCGTGACAGTGTCGTACACCCATGCACAAACCCAAGGAACTGCTCTCATTGTAAACAAACTGGCTGACCAACCCCGCAGCTGGCAGTACAGGTGAAAGATCTTTGTGTTGAAGCATGTGGAAAGAAAAAACTGAGATCTCAAAAAACACTGAAAGTAGGGACAGGGAGTAACTATACTTCCGCTAGGAACAGGAACCACGCGACTCTATACAAGCACAGCAGGGACAGCAGACGCATCCTTCATGGGGGAGCTCTGGGAGCCGTTACAGCCAACACCACATCCCCAAGTTCTCATGTGCAAGTGATCAAGTGAAGAATGCCTTATTTGGCATATTATTCCAGCAGGATTTGCTTTGCCAAATGTAATACTTTTGTCTGACAATCAGATTTTGTTTTGTTACAATCTAGAGGTGTTTTCATTTTTTTTCCACCTGTGCTATTGTAGGTTAACCTTAATAGTTTTTAAAAAGAAGCATGACCAAAGTTTCATTTTAAGTTTAGAAGTGGCATTTTCTTCAAATCTTTTCTAAATGCATGTGTTTTATCACTGAAAAACAGCACCAGACAAACTGCTTTGTACCCTCCCCATCCCTTAATGCATCGTCCTCTGCTTAGAAGTCAACGTGTAAAACAAACGTTAAGGACACAAGGTGTCCTGCCCCTGGATTCCTGCAGAGCAGTGTCATATTCCTGTAGCTCCTTTATTAGGAATAAGAATGCTTCTAAAGCCCAGGCCTGCAGAGACAACCCTCTCAACTACGAGGCGATTCGGGCAGGCTGAAGTTCAAGGCTATCGTGCTCTCTAATCGTCAGCATGATTTTGCTTCAGCCCATGGCAAAAAATGACCAGCGACCCACAATAAATAGGTGTTCTTGACTTATATGCTCTACAGGTATAAAAGGAAATGGAAAAGGGAATGACACTTCAGATCACATACAGATACAGACACGGCACTAACAGGGGCAAAACTGTGCAGTCTTCTTCACCGCTCGTTCCTCAGCTTCCACCAAGAGCGGGAAGGCACCCCCGGTAACGCACACTGCACAGGTGGACGACTACGTGTGCAAAGCTGGTAGTCATCCTTCTGCTCTGAAGTTCCAGAGATGTCACTATGAGCAGCGCAAACCATCCCGTCTCCTTCAAACTCAACACACTCCAGTAACTCGCAAACCCGCTCCCCTGCTCGCAGTGTTGCCCCTCAGCGACAGCCCCCACGGGGCCAGATCAGTTCTGCAGGCCAGCGGGCTGGGCAGAGGGCCACAGCAGAACAGCACCCAGTTTTGCACAAGTTCAGACACTACTGTGAAGGAGAACACACTGCGGAATCAAGTTTGCTCCCATTCCCCTCAAACCCGTTTATATTTAACAGTGACAAGTCGCTGATGGCTGTCCCGCAAGGACCTCCAAGCAAGTTGCAACCCTGCTATCACTGCACAGAACTGCAGAGCTCAAGTCCTCTCTTTTATTTAGATAAGCCTAAAAATTAAAGTGGTTTGCTACCCGGTAAAACTGAGGTGGGTATCGCTCACGCAGCTGTCATGGGACAAGCTGCCGATGCATAAGGCAGCATTGCTGCATTTTAGATACATACGTGCTCACCGCATGTGTGACAAGCAAGCAGAATCATGCTGCCTACTTTTTTTTTTTTCCTTAAGACTTGCAGAGTATCAGCAGGACGACTGTCCCTCGACCCCAGCGAGAGCCACCCGTCCTCAGAGCAACCGGTGCCTGCCTGCTGCTCTCCCTGCGCCGGGCTCGGAGGCGGCTGCTGCAGGCCCAGCCTGACAGCCCCGCCGGCAGCCCCGCCGCCCGCCTCCGCAGCTCCCTCCGGACCTACCACGGGGCTGGCACGCCGACAGCGCAGCCGAAATGAAAACTGCACCACGAGGGGGGGGGGAGGGAAATAAAAAAGAAAAAAGAGGAGAATAAAAAGCCCACACAGCTTCAACGTTTTGCTGCATGCACCCCTGAGCCAGCTCAGTGCCCTCATGCACCACGCGAACGGCTGCGCAGCCCCGCTGACGGGATTACCGGCTCCTGAGGAACATGCAATAGCAACAAAATGATTTCAGCAACATTTCAGAAGTCACAAATAACAGCAAAAAATCATCATTCTTTAGGGGAGGCCAGAGTGATGCAGCCTACCTGCAGGGGCTGAATGGATCATCCATGACTATGACAGGCTCTTGTGGGTTCAGCTGTATTCCTGAACCCTCTACTTCACAGCTAAAACTCTGCCTTTTCCACTCTACCAACTCAAAATGGAGGCACATGCAGTCTGAGAGACCTCAGCGAGCTTTCACTGAGCTTGTGCTATGACCTAAGCCTGCACGCAGAACGCAGAAACTTCGCCCTCGGACTGACGGGACTGAGCATGTGCTGTGACCCTCCCTCCTCGCACGCTGCCTCGGCGCAATCCGTCCCAGCCCGCTGTTTCCGTAAATAAAGCGCAGGGAGCAGACGCTGCAGCAGCTCCTGCGCCGAGCCGGGAGCGGGGCCTTCGCGGGGGATCTGGTACGGCCAACGCGCCCCAGCAGAGCCGCGCCGAGGCCGGCCATCGGCATCCCGGCACTCCGGATCTCGCCGAGGGAACCACACGCCGATTCAAAAAAAGGCTTCTATAAGCTTTTTTCTCTTTTTTTACCCTAGTTTGTGATTAGCTTTTAAAAAAATCACGTTGATTAAAAGGCTCAGAGGTTTTCACAGATGCAAAGGACAGAAGCTGCACATTTTAGTATACAATTCATTGCTAGGAAACGAGCAGCACGCTGACCCACGAAATGCTTTCATCCTACCCGTCAGTAACGCAACATATGAGAACATTTACAGAACACGAAATCTCAGCAACGCCGCTGCTGTTCACCAGCACGCGTGAGCACAAGGCGAACCCACGAGGAGCCAGACTCCACTCACGGTCTGAGCTGCCTTCAGCACCCTCCATCTTTGGTGTTCCAGTTTATTAACGTAGTTTTTTAAAAAGTTCTCAGCTACCCGTCTATGTGAGGTAACATCCCCTCCCGCTACCGCGTGAAATGCTTTCCTTAGTAGCCCTGCCTCCATTTTAGAGCACCCGAGATGCCTGCATTTACTGCAAGGCTGGAAAAGAAGTTTCTCAAATTTTGAATTTTAGAAGACAGAAACAGACTAAGCAAAACAGATCAGGCCACAGAACAAACCCAAATTTTCCCTCTTTCACAATAATGCAGCGAGAAAGTTTTACACAGGTCGCCCGTACTACGCTACCTCCCACTCCCTTCTTGGGAGCCTTCACCAGCGTAGTCTGGCTCCTGCAGTGAACCTGCAATCCCAATTCAAACGTTCACTAACTTGAACATTTCGGCTACTGTGGCTCTGCTGCAGCCACCTGATGCTACCAAAGCTCACTTATAATCTGCAGGAGCCGTTCCCAAGATATAGGATAGTGGGGCTTGGCTCATGCTTGTAAAATAAAAAATTTTAAGAAAATTAGAACCAAACACAACCAACCACGATAAAAGTTCCTATGTTTTTTTTAAATACTAAGCTATATGAGGCTATGTATTTAAAACTTCCAGAAACACAATGAAGTTTTACAAACTGCTTTAAAAAAAGAAAAAAAAGGCAAAGGAGACAGACCCATCGTAACATTCTATACCATGTCCCTTCTGTTACAAAAATATTACAGGCAGCAACACACCCAGAACAAGACCAGCCAAATCTTCCCAGACCACAGACTGCAAAAAGGTAACGACTCCGAATGCACTGCAGTCTTCACCAGCCGAGCGGTTTAAGTAAGCACACTTACCACGGCCCGATGGGTCTAGTCTTCACCTGATCTACACCTGAAATCTGTGTTTGGATTTTTTGTTGTTGTTGTTCCTTGGGTTTGTTCCCTCAGGTTCACAACACAAACTTGAGAAAGTTCTCAGCTTTTATGCTACCCTCCCGTTCAGAGACAATTGAGATATGGACACATAATGTATTCCAAATGATATTAATAAGTGTGATATCAGACAAAAGGATAATCCAAGGAAGTTCTACATCCATTTATATAAACGCAGGTTTTGGGGAGGGGTTTTGCTGCGTTTGTTTAAAAGGCATCAACTGCAAGCCACTTCAACACACAACAGCCCCTACTGTCATGAAGTGAGGGTGCTCAGCATCTTCCATAATTCTTGCCCAGGAATATCAGACAGCAGCAATGCAAACCAACTTTCTTGTAATTTACTCAGACATACAGAAGCCATCTGTTTCACATCACATGGGCCTACCATACAGTCCCTGATTTCCCCCATCAGGAGGATTCCTGGCTGTATTTAAAATTGCTAAACCTATTTTTTTTTTAATTGCATTTATGATACTCTGTAGGAATTGTCTTATCTAAACAAAGTATGCCACAAACTGTTCTAAGTGTTCTACTAAGCATCATAAGAACCCATTTTAAGGCTCTGATTTGAAACATAAGGATGGATACATTTAAAAACCTTTATTATCACTTCATCCTCTATCACTGCCCTAGGCACTATAAATATGCACAGAATCAAAATATTCTGACTGCTAAAAATTAAACAAAAGATTCAAAATAGCAAAACAGAACTCTGCAGTCCTCTTTGGCCTCTGTTCACGTTTTGGCTGTAGATATCCATTTATCATTCAACTACGATTTTTTCCAAAGAAGGGCAACATTTAGAGGAGGCCTTGAACACCCAACTTACACAACCTCACACTGGCTTCCTGACTTTGCAAGAATATACACTATTCTTATCTTTTTCTAGAACTGAAACTTGTACTGCACCCACTATGCTTTCCATTGAAAGGAGGAAAAAAAAAAAAAAAAAAAAAGAAAAAAGAGGTTCTTGATTCAGACTTTCAACAGAAACCCCCTTCCAGACAACAGCAAACAGGAAGCCATGAAGGACAAGAAAAAGAGAGTAAGTCACCCTCAGTTTCACTCTGGGAACACTCCTCTCAGAGACACACCAATACTCAGCTCACGACATCACCGAACAGAACACTTCAGCAGAGGAAGATTAAAAATAAAGAAAAGCAAATGTTGTGGAATAAAACAAAGATCCTGGTCCTCCCAAAACATCTATTCAGAAAATTCACCCATACCTTGAATGTTTGGTATTATTTCGTTCTACAATGCAAAACAATGCTGTGGAAGAGTAATTTCAATTCACAGCTATGAAAACCGTTTTTAGAATAACAACTGATTATTTCTAGTTCCAAGTAAAAATTCAGTAGCACTTAAATCTACGTATATTTACAGATGTCAGTCAGTCAAAACTTCAGAACGTACATACTTACTCCTGAGATCAAAGAACTGATTGCCCGGTACGCTACAAAACCAGGCCAACACCAGCAGTGGCACTTGGCATGCCTGCACCCTCGAGTAAGACAGTTCCAAGTTGTCTCTACATCCATACGGAACATCAGAGTACAAAAGGAAGGACTGGGAGAAGTTCTCACCAGAACCAGCTCCATCTGGCACCATACTGCAGATGGGGTAAGAACCAGAGTGGTACTAAAGGAGTGGTAAGATGAGAGCTGGTGAAAAGCAGCTGTCCGAGGCCAAGCAGCACGCTCAACAGCATTCCCCAGCCTTGCTGCACGTCTCTTTTTAATGGGCAGAGCTGATTTCTGACTCAAATACCAAAATGAACAGCTTAAGCTGGTGCGGTTACTGATTTTCTAGTGTCATATATCAGGCCTGTTTTTCTTTGTCCATTAACACTTTTCTTGTCTGCTAGTCTGTGCACTTTGAAATGCTTCTCAACTAATTTCAGGGCATATGCCATTCACCTACCATTTTTCGTTTGATAAAGCACTGGTCTCATCTGGTGAACCCAAAAGTTTGAGTGGGATTCCACGTTAGTGGAATTAGCCCATGTCAGAGCAGTCACCTCTCTGCGGAGACATGAAATTCTTTAAGAGATTTGACAAGCCACTGGGGCATGACTGGGAAGAAAAAAAAGAAAAAAGGATTTATAGGTCCTCTCTCAGTCAGCTCCCCTCTCTAATACAACCCTCACCTAGCAAAGATTTTATTTAATTATTTTAAAGTACTTAGCGTAAAATGAATTCTCCTTCTCATCTGGCTATACAAGTTTAACGGATGTATTCCACACCCTCGAGAGCCAGGAACATATTTCAGGTCTCCTTACTAGCTTGATTAGCACTCTATTCAAGGTGATAAAACACAGCCTCTAGCTATAAGATTAGTTTAGTTTTTTTATTCCACAATCAGAATTTTCTCACTGATGGGGGAATTACTGAAACGTAGCGTGTAATATTTTACCAAACTCTGTAGGAAAAAGAGGAACAGCTTGATATATGTTGTAAAGAAAAAAGTTACCCCAAAATGCATAGGTTTACCACTTCCAGACACCAGAATGCTGAGCAACAACATCATGGTTGATACTTCCCAAGCTGAACCTACAGTCAGCAAGCTTTCAAACAGAAATCCAAGGACAAAGCATACTTTCCTTTAGCACTGTGTGCTCCAAGAACAAAAGGGCCTCTTACTACACATCCACCACACCAGTGTTTTGGTGGTTTCTGGGGTCTGGGATTTTCGCAGGTTGTTTTGCAAACAGAATACAGGAAAACATAGAAAACAGTCAGATTTCCCAACACACTGAGCTGCACCCGAGAGTCCTGGAAAAACTATATGAGCGTCCTACGCTGAACACAAAATCACTCCAACAGAAATCCTGGTTTGTAGATGCAACCTACAGCTCAAGCTTGTGTGGTCTAAGAATGTATCCTGCCACACACTTCTACGAGTCAATTGAGGGGGTCACACAGCAGTATTAAGGACCTTATCTACAACTTACTACGACTCCAAGCTACCATGAACATTTTCCATCCTGTCCACACGAAACGGAACACTACACTGGAAAAGCAGAGCAAGTTCAAGACAAAGTTTGTTTTTATAGACAAGCCACCAACAGATCACCCTGGAATGTGTGTTACAGTACTTCAAAAAACCAAATAAATCTAGAATTAGGTATTCAAAAAAGCATGCATTCTAAAGCAGTAGCAAACACACAGGTAAAAAAAACCAAAAACAAACAAAAAAACCCAAACAAACGATCAGCTCTTGTTTCTAAACTTCCCTTATTCCAAGACAAAATACAGACTTGAAGAGCTAGAATTGAAAATAAAACCAAAAACACCCCAAAAAAACCAACCGCCACCACAACCCACAACCCCAACCCTGGCTGCAGCCAAATGAAGAAACACCTACACTTTGAGAGCTGGCCAGCCTGAGGAATTAGCTGCTCACTAAGTGCTCTGCTTTGTCGTTCCATTGATCTTTCCAGGCTCAGTCGTTTTCTAACAGCTACTTCTACACAGAAAGTGGGTTTAAAACTGCATTGGCAACTGGCATAAATGGCGTTTTGTAAGAGGAATCTTCCGTTAAACACAGAACTGGAACATTAATTCGAACAGTTCATTTACCACCCACACCCTCACAACTAAAATGCATCGCAGAGAAGTGACAACGTTAAACACAGGGGTCAAGCACGGTGCTGAATACCAGAGAGGTGTATCATGACAAAGTCCACAAACACCTCACCTTGTCGGACTGCTCCAAAAAAAATACACAAATGATGTTAGAAAACAATTTTAACATCTTCTGCTGTAAAATATTAGAGGATGTCACGGCCTTTGCCCAGAGCTCAGCACCATACACCAGCAAGATTGCCTCCTAGGACTTCCACTGACACCACCGCTGTGAACATGAAGGGAATCGATCAAGGGAGTCTACCTGGGCCAACACCCTGTCTCCGACACATGCACAGCTTCAGACACTTCAGAGTAAGGTACAGGAAGCCTCATAAATAGGCAATTCCATAATTAGATGCCCACACAGGGAGCTTCTTTCTAACTGCAAGCACTCAGCGGCTGGCTATGCCCTGAAGCATGAAGATTCATATCTGCATGACAAACAGTAATTCCACAATGTAACAATTCAAATATTTATTATTTATATGCCTATCTAATCCCCACTTAAAAATACTACTCTTCTCAACAATATCTCTAGAAATCAAGGTCCACAAGCTAATTACGTTTCCTGCACTAAAAGAAACAATATGACTGTCAGTCGGCACAGACCTTGCTGAGCCCTGTTACGCATTATTCATCTTTTACTCAAGTGCTCATAGAAATATGCCCCTAGACAACACACTCTTGAAGGCTGGTATTTGTAAGGCACTCTCTGCGTTTACGAAACTACATAATTGAAAAAATAAGAGTTAGGGTTTGGACCTGGAAAATAATGAACAGTCTAGTATCCGTTTTGCTTTCCAAACACAGCTGATAAAGATTAGCTGGACAACTCCTAAGCAGACTGAAAGAACTGGGAACTGAGAGAGCACGCTGGACATACCTTCTTCATACATGTATTAATTCCAAAAAAAGTTCTTCCTGTACCTCTAATTTGCTCTAGGCCAGCAAAGCATAAACTAGGAATCATTGATATGGGACCCTATATGAGTATTTGCACATGAAAGCATGGATTTCCACACTTAGTACTTCTAAAATTACATTCATATCTTCTAACACGCAATGCTGAAATTTACACACTTTTAAGAAATCAAATTGAAAGGTTATTTTCAGAGGTGGGCATTTAGCCAATAAGACAGCGGAGAACTGGTAATCTCTGCAACCATTAGCACAATTTTGCAGCTCTACACACCTGTTTTGAAGCAATACATTATTCACCCAGAGATGCAACGGGACATCGTGACTCGCTGGACAATTTCATTATCTACTGTCAAATTTACTCCTATACATACACGCAGCAGGAGGCAGCAGCTTCTCCCTCATATTCGCTTCCACCTCATCTTCCTACCAGCATCACACTCGAGCTTAACTTTTCCTCCCTCGAGTAGTTTTCCTGTTCCTACAGGCTCAGATCAGTGGTAAAGCTTGCCTTTAAAAGTCACTTTACTTACCTTGTCTCTGGATTATAGCCCAGTATGTAGAAAAATGAATCCACTCGGGCTTTAAACTCTCTAGCAGCAAATATGTCAGAGAAATGCGAGATATTACACTTCCCTCTGAAAGAAAGAGGGGAAAGAAAATGGTATTAGAATTCTATCTTGGATAACAGCTATTTTAATTAAGTGCCACTGCAATCTGTGCATAAGCCACAAACATCCTTGTGTTCTCATAAATGTCTAAAACTTCATAAATATAAGTCTGTTGTAACAAATAACCGTGCAGATTCTTCCCATGGTGGAAAGGGAAGAAAATTCCATTACAATGTCTCAGCTGGCATTCTACAAACATTCAGTAATTCTCATTCGGCCAGCACACAGTCCCGAGGAGCCCAAATTTAATCACACTAACGAACAGTATCCACCCTAGAAATACAGTCCTGAAAATGTCTTATCTTCCAAGTTTTTACAGTCTTATTAAATTTATGTCTTTAAGGAAGCTTTAAAAATTCTACTATTCATATTCTTTGGGAAGTCAGCTTTTTATTTAGAAAGCTAAATAAAACTTCAGTTTAATAACATTCCAAATAAAAAGCAAAGTTATGCTGTTTTTAGCAAGAGTGCAATACTAACAACACAAATTTCAAACACGCAAAAGTTTCTTCCTTCACTTTCATATATAAGAGAGTAAAACACATAAAGACATTTATAAAGAAAAAGAGAAAAAATAGAAAAGAGGATTTATTAGCTTATTTTACAACAGATTGTTAATAATTCCTTTCATGTAGTTTGTTGATGAAGTCGTTATCCTTGAGGACGAGCATAAAGACTAGCTGTGAGAAGCTGCATCTCATCTCCTTGAGGGTTTGTTGGACTCAATGCTTGACAGCCGCCCGTGTTTTCCCACTCGACGCGCTGCCGTTCACTGCCACCAAGTAAATCCGATTAGAAGCGGGCAGATACGAACGGGCCAGAGAGGCAAAGAGTTAGTGCTGTTCATCTACACCTGATTCAATCCAATAAACAAAGCACAAGGTTTTGCTCCTTTTCAGTACGTCAAGCTTTCTAGTATTAATACAGATAGCATCTCTTTTCACTCATATTTACCAAATAGCATTTGCTATTATAAAGAAGCTGCTGTGGGGCTTATTTAACATTGTAAAAAGGTTTGCCAGTCTTGGTTAAAATTGAAGAAGTGCTATTGCCACCAGTACACCAAGATGAGTAGTTATTTTGCCTGTAATAATACTGGATCTGTTTGCCTGGTCTCCTCAGCAGAGCTTAAAAGCACTGTGTACTTGCAAAACTGCACTAGAAAGTTGAAAAGCTAAGCTTGCTTCCCTTTCATGGTAAAGCACTTCAAAAAGCCTTCCCAATCAACAGCCACGAAGAGCTTTGCCTCGGAACACGAGCTCTCCAACACACAACATCAGCTACTACAGGTGAGGAAAACACACACCAGAAGGATGGGCACAGTCGCCGACCGTCCCAAGACAGAATCGATACGGCTGCCCTGTGAGCTGAGGCTGCAGAGCTGTCCCTACGATGGCCTAATCCTCAGCCAGCTGCCTGTCTGGCACAGGGCCGAGCAACACAGGGCTTTGCACAGGTCATGCCAGGCTGCAATGGAACATTAACGAGGTCCGTAATTGAGGCGTCACACAGAAATATACTGAAAGACACACTTGTTCACTAATATTTATTTCGTTCCTCGTGGCTGAAGCTAGTTTCCTATTTCAGTCATTTAGAAAGAAAAAAAAATGGAAAGGGGTATTTGTTTTGATACTTCACGTTAAATTCACATTTTAGAAGTATTTTAGGGAAAAATACTTAGTTTCCTTTCAATAATTCCTCTGACAGTTAACAAGCATTTTCCACATAAGCTGCCACTGCTTTCCTGAATATAAATAGCACATCTTGTTCATAGCATTTCAGTCAAGTTGTGCTACATCTTACTGCAAAGATTTACTATATAGGTAAAAAGGACATAACTTCTATTACACACTTCCTCAGGCATCTACAAGTATCCTCTAGTTGGATTTTCCACTGGTTAGAGCAGAGGACTGGTAGTTACAATCACTGGTTTTAATTCCCAGTTTGTCATTAATTCATTGTCTGACCAGAGCCATCTGCTTGCAGAGGGCAAAGGAACAATCTCCTATCATAATAAATTAAAATTTCACGTTAAACCTTCTTTCATGCATCACAATAAATTCTGCCCACTCTTTGTTCTCAAACTGTAAGAACATGACGTGCAATTACGCTTCTGTTCGTCTTGTACGCTGAAAATTACTGATGTGTATTAATCACAATTTGCTAGAAAATAATCTGCAAAAATACAATCTTTCTCCTGCAAAAGTACATTTAGCATCTTTAGCCACCACCTACAAGCCTGTAAGAATTATCAAAAGTATGAACGAGCCAGAACACCCCAAAACGACAGTGGAACCGTATGTCAACACGGAGAACCAAGAGAGCGAGCTGGAAGGCGCCCACGGGAGGCCCTTCCACACAAACAGGCGGCCGATAAAGCGCGTGCCAGGTGGAGACAGCGATCAGTCCGGTCTGTCAGCAGCCTCCACTCGTTTTGGAAGGGGAGAAGAGAAACTCAGCTTTCAGGTTGGCTTGGTATACATATATATTCCATTTTTATCTTTCCATTTTTATCTTTGCTTTAAAGAAGAAAACAGAAAAGCTGTAGAAGAGAAGTTAAAATACTCCCAGGGAAAATTCCATACACACAGTTCAGTTTCTTTCTGCTTAAACAGACAGATTTCCAAGACTGGTTCCACCAAGACGGCCAACCTCCTGCTAGCTTCTTTCTAAGCATGCCAATTTTAAATTGGAAGGTGACCTTCTGTAACTCAGAAAAGACACTACGGAATTTCATAAGGTTATAGTACACCACTGGAATTTTCCGAGCTTATAATAAAAAAATCTAGTATGTAAATCAAAGACTTCTTCCCACCCTTATAATAGAAGTTGCAGCCAGTTTGTCTTGAAGTAAGTGGCTTCAGCAAAGTGACTCTGCACAAAAAATGTCTCCAGATGGTTCTAGTGAAACACCATCTGAGCGTTATCATCAGGGAGATTACTCCATTTGCATTTCCACAATATCCACGCACGTTTGGCACATTGAAAACCTGCTGAAAAGTAATGCCTTGCTGGTTTTATTTGAACACATTTTGAAGTCCTGGTGTATCCCCTCAGCCTAGTCAAAGGTTCGCCACTTAAATTAAAAACTGAGTGGGTAAAGAGAGCAGCACCCTCCAGGAAGGGCAGACAGTACCGACAACAACGCGGGGGTCCGTTGCCTCCTGCCTGCAGAGATAGTTTTTAAACGAAGCTCTTAGCTGAGCTGTAACGATGACAAGTGCCTCAGAGCAAAAGTCTTTAACGCAATTTAATCAGGGCAACATAGTAACAGTCACTTTACTCGGAGATGCTATTGTTAATAGCAAAATCAAACACGGAGAAGGGAAGGGTAGTATTTCTGCGGGAGCTAGCAATAATCTAAATTGGCTGTGATGGGAAACAATATCTTCTGAGCAATATTGATTAACTGAGATTAAAATGAGATTGTAGAATTACAGCTCCTTTTTGAATGAGAACAGATAACACAAGTTAATTACTGCAGGAGACAAGGAGAAAGCTGAGCGGTATGCTAATGATCCCCACACAACACCAGCAAAAGCACCCCCCTCTCCGTAACGTTTTTCTCCTCGTTCCCCTCAGAGACACCGCAGCACATCCACTGTCACTTACCTGAGGGCAGCAGCGTGGTAAGTGTCAACATAATCCGAAATGAAGAGCTCTCGATTCTTGATAACTGGGTCTGTAATAACAAGCTCTCGTCCAGAGTCTGCCAGAAAGCAAAAACACAAACAAAAAAACCACCAACACATTAGCTGTGGTCTGAACGCACCCCCCACTGCCATTTTTGCAGGTATTTTTTACAGGTCACAGTTTGAGGCTGTTTCTTAGACACCCACTCCTCAGTGTTTAAAAGATGACCAACGTGCAGATTGTTTACATGGCCTGCAAGGTACGGCAATAACACGGTACCCATTTTTAGACATGAATTCTCCCTTGTCATATCTAAAGAACTGCTGAAGGGAAACAGACTCTAGGGGTACTGGATGACACATCTTGGCCACTGACCACTAAACGTGGTCACTCCTAGGTGAAAAGGAATGAAGTAAATCAATTTATCACTGACTTCTGGTCTCTGGGTTAAGGTTTTGGTTGTTTTGCATATTTAATCTCCAATTTTC
This sequence comes from Opisthocomus hoazin, assembly GCF_030867145.1. Classification (NCBI taxonomy): domain Eukaryota; kingdom Metazoa; phylum Chordata; class Aves; order Opisthocomiformes; family Opisthocomidae; genus Opisthocomus; species Opisthocomus hoazin. The sequence continues at coordinate 17,676,974 of NC_134429.1, read as the reverse complement.
AACAAAATCTTGACAGTACTAACTGCTTAGTGCTCTGGCTTTGACATAAATATTGAGATTCATGTGCAGATACAGAAAATGCTCAGTGTTAACAAAAAAACTGGAAGCTGATTCTTTCCATGACTTCTTTACAATACCTTTGAAGAACACACAAAAATATTTCTCCACATCCACAAGTGTGACACTAAAAAGCAGCCATGAAAAAAACAAATGCTCATCTTTTGACACTGTGCCTATAATCCCACTGTTAGAAGTTTCAAATAAATTAGTACGAGAAATATTATATTTGTGCAGCTTTTGCTAAAAGCACACGCAAGATGTCCTTAATGCCTGCAAAAAGGAGAACGTATACTGCACTTTGTACTGTCATGCGCCAAAAAGGTGCTGTGTTCCATATTTCAAGCATCAATTTTATCATCAAAATTCACCTTGGAGTATCTTCAGAATTTTAACGGTTGCCTCAAGGAAAATTCCTGGCAAGAATAGAAGCAAATGTTATGTCTCCCCTAGAGGCAAGAGATAAATGACACTGGAACATGTACTAAAGTTTCTTCTGCTTCTACTAAACCCCAGAACACACTTGTTTTTTGCAAAGAAAAAAGGAGGAACTCAGCTATGAGTGCTTCGGTTACATCACCTACTGCAATAGTAATCACAGTCAGTATTCAGACGTGCAAGGTAGCATGAATGTAAAAATGTAGTTCTTGCGACGCTATGGCAGACTCACAAAAAAGAGAAAGATGCACAATTTCTTTAGACAACTTGGTCTTCAGCCAGTCAGGCATTAGCACGCTGTCCAGAAGGCCTCCAAAGGATCCAAGGTGATTTTTCTTTCCTACTCTCTCTTAAGGCATTAGTGTAACACAGCACAGTGTTTAAACCATACCTGAAACGCTATGGTTACAGGACATACACTAGTTAGAACACACAAGGCAGGTAAGAAACACTCTCATCCATCTTCTGATAGATTGTTCTCCTCAACAGTCCTTGCTTCGCATCCCTGTGCAAACGTGTTCTTGCTTTCCAGACTGTCAAAACTTAAAATTCAGAGTACAAGTAAAGAAGGCCTTCCGCTACAGAGCCTAACTTACCATTCTCATTGTGTCTGTCCTGAACCAAATGCTGATAGACTGAATCTGGGACTTCAGACTGGCGATAGTACCATTTGACATTCATAAGGAGGTGGTCCCGTTTACTCTGAAAAAGAAGGTCTAAAGGCATTACTAAAAAGGAAATCCGACCACATCTGACACAATCTTCTAAAGTATAAAATTTGTTTTCACACTGAAGAAAACCTGAGTTAAGAGCCAAAAGGGAAGAAAACATTTCTATGGTAATGAAACAAGGGCAACACGCTAACGATTGACTTTTATACTCGACAAAGGCAACAAGAACCTACTGCACCATCACGCAGCTGTATCTCTGCGTATCTGACCAGCAAATACCTACGTATTCACCCACCAAAAACTAACACATGAAAAGAAGAGGCAGGGATCAGAAAGGGACAGGAATTTTTGGCCTCATGCAGCATGATCTTAGTCTGCTAATTCCTACAAACAAAAAGCCACACACGGAAAAAAGAATATGAATAGCGACATAACTCGGTGCAACCATTCTTAACAAACAAGATACCAGATGTTTTTTCCCCAAGGACAGACAGATTCAGACAAAACCGTAGCTGTTCTTTCTGACACTCCTTTACACCAAGGAGTAGGATGCTGCACTCCAACCGCTCGCGTACCTCACGCCGCCAACAGAACTATCTTCCTCCAGTGCTCCCTTTTCATTCGCGAATCCAGCTACCAGTTTGTTCCTTCTCAGAAGGAAACCAAAGCATAAACACTACTTAAAATGAGAATTTTTAGATCAAGTTATTACAGGCTCTCTGCTTCAGTCGATCTTTGAAACCCATGGTAGTGAACTCTTCCTACTGCCCCAACACACTGGAGGGAACAGAAGGCGGCCTAGAGGAAAATGCACATTCTTTTGGCATGAGGCAACCGCAAGCCCGGTTTGTTTTTTCTGGGTTACAGTTCCCTCGACCCTTCGAGGCTGCTCTTACAACATTTACATTTAAAAGTTGAATCACAGGTTACTGCACCAGTAAGTTCTTATCGTCTCTCCCGTTTGCTTCAGCCTAGTTGTTAAAGCCATTTCCACCCTTTCTGCTTAATAAACAACGTCCAAATCTTGCCATTCAATGCACTTCCTGAAGCCTTTGATCAAAAACACATGTAATACCGCAGAACACCTGCCGGTGGCAGCATTGGGCCAGAAAAGTCTGTTCAATGCACCGCGGCCCGGCGTGCTCTGTGTACCCAGCGCCTCGAAAGCCCCTCACGACGTACTCAGCGTACTGGTGCTGTACACCAGAACCTGTTTTTATTTTTTTAAATAATACATTTGCAGTCAAAGACAACAAGCTTGTCTAGTGCGTGAGAAAGATCCAAAGGACAAAGTCCGAGAGGCAGCACAGATTTCTGCTGCCTGCTGTTCAAAAAAGGCGGGAGCAGACTGCTCCGCTCTCCCTCAAGCTCTCTGCAGCCCCGTCTTCAGGCACAGTTTCTCCGAATTCCGAAGACAGAAAGAATGCACAGAAATGCTTTGTTACCCTCTTGCTAAGAGCTCATAAATTCTATCAGCGCTTACAAGAACTGCATGCAACAGCGATGGGAAGCATTAACCCAGCATCTCTGCGCTGAGTGCACGCTCCGACAGCATCACTTCGTAGCACCAAAACTACTCACTTCTACGCGTGGACAGTTTACGACAAGCATCAAAAGCTAATGCTTCAGTTTTCTTGGCTTGTTCCGCTCCAGTCGGGTGGCTCTCGGACAGCCCAGCAGCCCATGGAGCGCTGGAAAGGGGCCGCAAGTACAGATGTCCACGGAGCCGCACGAAGGGGGACCACGGAACAGCAGTGAATTTTGTTGGCGGCAGTGGTTTGGAGCAGCAGATGATATTGCAGGGGGGAGCAGATGGACTAGAAATCTACACCACGCTCTGGCAGGGATGGTGCTTACAAACACCTGTCTACAAACCAAATCACAGAATCACAGACTGGTAGGGGTTGGCAGGGCCCTCTGTGGGTCACCCAGCCCAACCCCCTGCCGAAGCAGGGTCACCCAGAGCAGGCTGCACAGCACCGCGTCCAGGCGGGGCTGGAATATCTCCAGAGAAGGAGACTCCACAGCCTCCCTGGGCAGCCTGGGCCAGGGCTCCGTCACCCTCAGAGGGAAGAAGTTCTTCCTCATCTTCAGCTGGAACTTCCTCTGCTTCAGTTTGTGCCCGTTGCCCCTTGTCCTGTCGCTGGGCACCACTGGAAAGAGTCTGGCCCCATCCTCCTGACACCCACCCTGCAGATATTTATAAGCTTTTATAAGGTCCCCTCTCAGCCTTTTCTTCAGGCTAAACAAGCCCAGCTCCCTCAGAATCATCAAAAGTCCCAACAACAACCAGCAGCCAGTGGAGAGATTTGAGCAAAGGAAAAGAGCTACTGGATCCTAGCACAAAGTTCGACCCTGCTTCGACAGTGGGGTTGGACTAGATGACCCACAGAGGTCCCTTCCAACCCCTACCATTCTGTGATTCTGTTGTGGGGAGGACAAGGGTAGCAAGTGATGAACGAACGGATACACCCTCATACATGGCCTTGCAGCAACTCTGCTACGAGGGGACCGTTTTGCAGACAGAACTCTGGAAGCGCAACAATTCTGTGTGAAGGTAAATCCTTCACGTGTGCGTGCACTGAGATGATCTTACAACAAAAAGGGAGGGATCAGAACTGTGAAATGTCTTCATTGCCTGGGCACCACACAGAGCCGGGAGGTCACGGCTTCATTCTGAATTAGGCCAAGGCAGCAAAGGAGCTGGTGATGCAATCGCTCCACCTCCCTGTCTCGGTTTCTTGTTATATCGTAGCGTAGCGCAGGGCTTTTAGCAGCACAGGGATGAGGCTAAGGTCAACACTGCCAAAGCGTTCTGACACGCTCCGATGGAAGAAATTAGTGGCTGGAAGGAAGGTTTTTCCATTTGCTGCCATAAGGGGCCACCTCATTCTCCCCTCCCTAAAGACCCTCTCAGTTTGTCACTCGGTCAGAGCAAAGAGAAGTTTTTGCTTATTGCTGTCTCTCTCCTGTAAGCGTTACTCCGAACGCCCCAGTTCCCCAATATATGTTAAAAAAAATGGAACAGCAGGGTATTACACAAGAGCTTACTAGGAATATTCACACATTAATGCACAATGAAGGCAGGCAAAGTATTTACTATGTTTTAGGGTATTTTATCACCTCACCACTCAAAAATCCCACACTTTAGGAAAGTGTAACATCTGCATACAGTCCAGAGCTTCTTGCTAGTTCAAGCATTTTAATCTGATTCTCATTTCCCAATTCAAAACTCTGTTCTCAGACTCGCGGGATGCCTCAGTCGTTCCATCCACTGTGTTTTGTTGCAGAGGTCAGCAGTTCCTCCGCACAGTGACAGAGACCACCACCATCCCCTCCCCTGAAATCACATTCACAGTCAGGAAAAACAGGGAGAACGAGATTGAATTTCAGGAGGCTGGCTGAATCCGAGAAGTTTTCAGGGAAATGATGAATTGCCCGATGCCGCAACCTGCCAGCAGGAATGGTATCGACGGCTTCGGGTTGAGCGGGTAGCTGTGAGGCAGTGTCAGAGGGGAAGATTACCAAGAAATCACAGGGATTTTTGTAGCACAGAAAAGTGACGTTTCTTTCATTACACTTCAGAAACAAAAATAACCTATCTTCAAAAACTACCAAGCAAAAAGACAAAGGTAGAATTAGAACCAGAAGAGATATGAAAACAACAGCAAATCAATCCAAATGCTGTGTATAAGGACAGATTTGAAGCTGTGGCGTACACCAACTTTCTGTGCTTTTAACTTCTAAAAACTAGGTTTTATGAAATAGGCATTTAAATCAATTATGACAGGAAAAGCTGAACATGGCCAATGTACATATCTTTAAAAATTACCAGACTCATTACCTATCTTCAGCACAGAAAGCAGCACATGCTCCACAACGCCGACTGCTCTTCACCAGTTGAATCTCAGAATGCCCACATATGGCACAGCTCGGTGCCTCCACACGTAAGGAACACAGCGACAAAAATATCATCATTGACAACCAAGATGTGCAAGTAGCTTTTTACAGAAGAGTCTCTGCACAATGATGCAGCTAAAAATATGCCAACATGCTAACACGCTGCGATTTGTGCACTGCTGATAGAAGTTGGGTTTGGGTTGTTTGGTTTGGGGTTGGTGTTTTTGGGGGGCAGGAGCAGAGGGGCGATCTCATCTCATTCCTAAACACCTCTTTTTACCGTGATTGCTGCTTTTTGTCCCATTAATTTAAAAGCTTCCACTTGAGAAGTATTTTCTCTATCTATTCTCTAACATTCATGATTTTGTGAGTTTTAACCTGAAGCTTCAGCCTCCCTAAAAATATAAAACGTCTGTCAGAATCTTGTTTTTCACACTTACATCCTTCACTGCACAGAAATTCCTAGACATGCTATTTTGTCAGCCAACTTCCTAAATATGTATGTCATTTACAGAGCAGACTATACTCCGAGGTGTCAAGGCGCCAGCTTCTGTGGTAGACTATTTATTTTAGGACCATGTGCACACAAAAGAAGTATCCCCTAGTTCCTAAAGTGTTGTTTTATTTCTTTTTTTTCACACCTTTACATCTGAAAGCTGCAGATAGTTACATGCCAAATTCAGACTGCAGAAATCACAGAAATGGCCAAGTACTTTAAACTTTCTCTTGGCTCAAAAAGATCCCCTGTGATACAAACCTCCATTCTCCTCTTAAATGCAAATATTGTCTATTTGCTGCAGTTCTCCAAACGTACTCATTTGGGGGGTTTGTTGCTGCTGTTGTTGCTGGGTTTTGTCCCTTTAAAAAAAAATGAATCCGTTTTGGACATTCAACAAGAATTAGATAAAATCTGTAAATACATTAAACCAAACATCTGGTCAACTTCTATTTAAAAACAAGCCTCTCCTTTAAAAGGGGGAAAAAAATCTTGCAGGTTCTCTTTAATATGAACATACCGATTTCCCCATCATTTGCAGCAATTCCAAGGGGCCAGTTTTCTTTTAGAACACACTTGAAAACAGAGTTACTGCACATTACAACTCCTGTCTTCAGAGATTCCACATTCTCTTCCCAGGGTTACGACTAACCAAACCGTGGAAATGATCACAGATGTCCTGCAGATTCCCTCCGAGGGATTTACGCAGTAGCCTTCATTACTTGCCCTATTTAGATACCACGTTAAATCACAACCAGCTTTGGGAACAATACTCCAAATGCTGGAGATGACAGATGGGCACGCTGGAGTCCGCGAATAGTAGCTATTTGAAAGACACAAACAGCAAAACAGCAACAAGGAAAAGAACATCTTTCCTTTCAAACACATTTTAAAAAATGAAATCTTTCTATCAGAAAAAAAATCGTGATTAATTCTAAGCTACCAAACACTTTGCATTATTTTAACAGTCACTCCGCTGTTCAAAACAAAACATCTTGCGCCCTGCAGCACAGCAGCTCTGGCCTCAAAGCCAGTTTTCAAGTGGACGTTATATTTATTTTTTAACACTACAAATTAACCCACCCCTTCAGGGCCTTGTTTGTCCCCCCAAAACAATTATTTTGGATCACACACCCAGTTCTAACCAGGCTCCGTGCCACGGTATTAGCCCGACTCCCATCACAAGCAGCAGATTTCACTTGCATCGTCCCCCTCCCCGGCCCTTCCTTGCCACGCTGGATTGCTACCCCTATTGCTCCTCCTACTGTCAAAATTATTTTTACACTTCCACGGTTTTGACATTTACTAATATTCAAAGGAGGGAAAAAGAAAAATAAAGACCAGTCATATACCAGATCCCTGGGGAGGAGGGACAGATGAAAATATCTGGAAATCAGAGCTGAGGAGATACAGCAAGGATCATTTTTCTTCCCATTCTGCAACAGCACATGCAATTTCAAGTTCTCAGGATATCTTCTGGTAAGCTGTTTTCTAATTAAATAAGAAACCTGATCAGCTGTTTGTAAGCCAAGAAAACCCAGCTTGGAAATACAGAGGTTATTACTACAAATGACTTATTTTTGCAGCTTATTTAATTCAGATGCATGCATATTAACACATAATTACTTCCTGCAAACACAGAAGCATTGTCAAAAGTGAGAGCTACCAGCATTCAGCACACAATAAAAACGTTCAACACGAGCACTAAACACAGCAAGGTGCAGTTTAATCCTCTCTGCCCCTCCAGCCCAGCCTCCCAAGGCAGCAGCCCTTCTGGTTCCTGGCCTCTTCACCCCAACCAGCACAGAGACCGCCACCTTTAAACCTGTTAGTGTTATCTAATGACTATTCCATCTACAAGAGCTTTTCTAATAGAAACATGCCTTGATGGCTTATCTCCGCGCACAAGGCAGGCCACAAAGAACCGCCAGCTTGATTGAGCGCAGTAATGGCAGGCAGGAAATGAGCAGGCTTGGGTAAGCCGCGGCAAATCGATCCGTGGATTCAGCCAAGTGTGAGCCGAGCTGGGAATAAGCTGCCTGGGGTATCAAATACTGCTGCATCCAGGGTAAAATCCCATTTCTGTGATCTATGCAGGAGAACGCATAATTTATTGACAAAACAATATGGGATTTTTTTCACCGTGTCTTGCTCTTGATATTTTGTGATTGTTTACCGCGAGAATTTCTCCTGTGTCCGTTTTACTCATAAGTTGAACAAATCAAGCTCCTTTTGGCATTCACCTCAGCATGCTGGAAATTAATCCAGTCTGGTGTACAAATACCTCGGATGTAAAACAAGCACCACACTCACCTTCCCCTGAATTTCAGACTTTACGCTCAGATGCACACACACACCGACACCCTCACACCTTCAGCGACACATCTGTCCCAGGCACTGCACAAGGCACGCAGTCCTTCTGCTCAGAGCCACTCCACTTTGTTAAGGTTATTTGTTCTAGATCTCTACTATAGTTTCTATCAAGTCTGAAGCAAAACTGTTTGCAAACACTACCCAGTGTACACAGGTTATTCGTACACAGAGCTGCTTCCTACATAAGGAGAGGGGGAAGCACATAAGGCCCATAAACATACCTGTAAATCTCAGCCCACATACATTACTAATAGACACATCTGTAAGTATAAAACAATCTATTTGCCTCCACTTTTAAACAATTGCAAAACATGGCCAAAATTAGTCTTAAATCACGACTCACTATCTGCAAGGCTGTGTTCTGTGCATTGTGGGCGATGGCCAGATAGCTGAAGCCTTCAAATCTGGCTATCAAGGCTCAAGTCTTTTTAAAAACACGAGGTGCTGTGCGACTTACCCACATGTTATTTCACAGTAGGTGCCATATGTTGTCTCCCAGCGTGGGTGGTTTGGCATTATAGCTGCTAGACTGCCTTAAAAAAAATACGGTCTTCGGATCACCAGAAGAACTGTACTATCAAAACTTGCTGCGCTGCCATTTTACGAGCGCTCGATGTTCTGGTGGGCTAGCTATTACAGTCACAAGGCAAGAACTCTGCAGCATGTCTGACAGACGAAGAATAATCATGGTGACTGAGAACGACGGAAACATCCATCAGAAACTGCAATAAATAGCACTAAAGGACTGCATGAACCTTAGTGACTTCAGCAGTAAAGTCTGCCTCGTAAGGATATGGGTTAGCACTGAATGTCACTGTGATTCAACCAGACACACTTCTAAGACAAAGCTGAACAAACTGAGCCATCTGAAAGCGTTTTTCTCTTCCCTCTGCTCCTCACAGCCCTGTCTTCCTCTCCCACTTTTACAAAAATCAACTAATATGGAATAAATGTTACCTACCAGCTCTTTATTTTATTTAGTGTCACTCATAAATCTTCCCTTCCCCTCGATTTCTGCTTTCCAGATGTCCAAAACATCCTGAAGTACTTCAGCCGAAAACCATCCCCAGTCACCCAAGAGTTGATATGCTACAATCCAGAGATGTAACCAGTATCTAGACCCAGCTCCAGCAGCAGACCTTCCCAGTAAAACCAGTATGCTGGATTAGCTTTGTCTTTTGCAGACACCCGAACTACTCGCCCACCAAAGCAGGGAAGTGCTCGCAGATTTAGAGGTTACAACTCCATTCGCTGTTTAGGTGGGAGGTGTCACACATTAGCACCTCACTAGTTAGCCAAATATCACCCCATAGAACTGGTATCAACAAGGAAGAGAGCTCTGCACTCCTAAAATCGCATTTTAGAGATAAGATAACCCTCTCCAACACACTGACAACAGCTTCATCCTCAAAGGGCTAAAAATTCTCAGCTGGAATCAGATTCGGGTTGACAAACTCTTTCTGACACCTCTGTTCCCTTCTCCTACTACTATTTTCTTGCTGTTTTCAAAACAACGCCCTGTAATTATTTGCTTCCAAATGAACTGCCAAGGGGTGCACCTCAGCAATTCCCCCTGAGGCAGAGAGGCTGACAGTGCTTCTGCCAACATCAGGGTATCAATCTGTGAACTAGGCACCATATGAAAGAAAAAGGAAACTCAAGGAACAAATGGAAATGCCCCTGGGCAAACAGTCACCCCTTTCCAGGACCTAAGCCCATAGGGAACAATAGCTTTGGTAAGGCTCTTGCCACGAGGCAAATAAAAAAATAGGCCTGTCTGATTTGAATCTTGAAAAAAATTCTAAAAAGCAGCTATGAAATAGTCAACTGAAACGAAGCGTTTAAGCTTTACCAATTCTGTAAAAATATAGGTAGCTATTTTTAAATCTTCTTCTTTGACAGGGGTTCCTAAAGGCATAGGGCCATTAGAAGTTAACATGAAGGCTCATGTCTTCTACTTAGGCAGAAGAACAAAGAGCAGCATGTAAAAAATCTGCTGTATAAATTACTGGCCCAAACTAGCTGTTAGTCACAGAATGACATACTTTTACATGTGCAGAAGTGTAATTATATAAACACAAGTGTAGAATTGATCAAAATGAGACTACCTGGTTACTTGAAGCTACAAGGGCATTGCCCGCCTGTGAAAGCAGGACAGTTTTCAACACAGCCAACTCCTAACCAGCCTTCTGTACCCCGGCTCTGTGGACTCCTCTCTTGCAATATCAACAAAAAAGCACGTCCATCTTTTTTCATTCCTTTGGAATTCCACTCCTATTCACACCCCAGAAAATCTGATCAATCAGCAACCAACATCACCTTCTCTGTTTTTAAGAAGATTACAAAAGAGGTCAGCTGGGACCAAACAATAAACCACATAGTCTTTGCCCAAGCTATTTGTGTTTTCTACCAAATTCCTAGGGCAATTTCCTCCTTACCTGCAACACTCAAAATTTATCACATCTTCCCTACTTTTAGCTGGTAGTAACACAGAAACACAGCACACTTGCATCCCACAATACATCAAATACGAGGCATTAAATACATATTTTCATTCACAGGCTTTCAACTTTTGAACAATCCAGAAAACAGACATTGAACACGGCCTCACTGAAGCTTTCAAGGAGAAAAAGAACATTACTCATGTCAGGTAATGACCATAAGAGATTTCTGTATTTAAAACAAACTATAGTATTTACTCCGTAAATTTTTCAGCTTTACTAGAAACAAAGCTGCTTACTGTGCCAAGATCTAGCAAGTCACTTGTTTTCCTATCAGTGAAATACACTTTAGTATGACAATACCCTTAAAATTCCAGTGCAATTCTAAATGACAAAAGATAATTTCATCTTGTAAAAAAAGCAGTTATGCTTAAAAACTGGCTGGCTTAAAATAAAACTATCATAAGATCTTTCATGAAGGTTATGGGTCATTGCTTACTACCTCATTTAATCCCTTTGTGGTATCTTTCTGCTCCGTTTCCCTTTTATGTTCTTTGAATCCCATCTGTGGTTCATGGTGTCAGTTATGCTGAGCAAAAGCATAACGTAACCACACTATTACAGTGTACAACTACCCCCGAACAAGCCTGTTTAATTACAGCTGTCACGGCTCGAAGACAGTGTGTCCACCCATTCCCCCCCAAGAAAGCTTCGGTGGCACAAAAAGCCTTTCCCAATCGCCTGCTCCCTTCCCGGGGAAAAGCAGCAGCTGCCTACCCCCGTGGGTTTGGGTCAGCTAAGGGTGTATGTATCTGACGAAACCCGGGCAGATAAACGTCGTGCTGCTTCCACCAAGGCCCCAGAGGAGAGCAGAGTACAGATGCACACCGTAGCTGTGGACAGGCAGCTGGGTCCACCCCGGCTCACTGGTATCGGTTTAGCAAGCCCCATCTCCACGCAACCCTGCGTCGCGCTCGTGCTGAAGATGCTTCGCCACGCACAAAGCTTCTGCATTTCTATATGTGCGTGTATACGGTACACACAGCTCTTGCACAAGAATCACAGAGGCAGCAGTGGAGATGTCAAATCTCAGCTGTTCTTTCTACCGGCATCATGAGAGCCCTATACGAAAGACACGAACGGGGCAAGAGTTCATTAATGGGCTGTAATTAACATCGCAACCAGAGAAAGCAATAAGCACTATTTTTGATCACAGCATCTCTGCTCATGTTTGCTGCTTCTACAAACTCCACTTTGATTGCAGCTTCTGCCTTTGTGACAGAAGGGAACCTGGCAGAAGCTGCGGCGTGACACCGCGCTGGAGCGACCCTCCCTGCCCCACGGCCCCCTCAGCATTTCCATTGCTGCACCGCACACCAGACACACTGCACAGCAAACACACCCTGTCTCAAGCGTAATAAGCAAACAGATACCTAACAACTAACGGTATTACAAATGCATTTAACTAATCATTTAATATATGCTCTGGTAATTAAATTCCATTAAGGTTTTTTAAGCCTTATCCTAAAGAAACGCAACATTGAAATGAAGATACCATTCAGACTCTGCCTGACATTTGCCATTAAGTGTCATTTGTGGTATATAGCTCAAGTCTAATTGCTGAGCACCACCAGCCACAGTATTTATCACTTCTATTAAAACAAGCAGCACACAGCGGTGCGACTATCTGAAGCCATCATATACAGTTTGAACAGATTTCTCACCTTTTAAATATCAAGAGGCCTCGTTTTCTTTAACATCTCACGAAGGGGTTTACCTTTGAACAAAGAGATACCCAGAGCTCAAAGGATAAAACAATGAGCAGACAGTTTGCTCTGCAAACCCAGCACAGAGTTTGAACAGTCACAAGGCTGTTAAAATATTGCTTAATAGTCAGGGGAATTTTATGACAGGAAAAATTAAGGCACCTCTGCAAACCGGCCCACTCTGCTAGCAAGCAGAGTTTTAAAATTATACAAAGAAAAAAAGAAGATTGCTCAGCCAGATCCTGAGACTTGGCTATTTCACCACATAATCAAATGTTGTTCCCCTGAGGAAACACAGTGTATTTGGAAAACAAATGCCTGGAAAGTAAATGTTTCCTTTTGCGGCTTCTCCGAGGATGTAAGCATCTGCATATGCAAGGGTCAGTTACCTCAAGGTTTACCCCCTCTAAGAAACTGCACCTAACGCACTGCGTTATAGAAAAAGCCAACAGTTCCAACCAGGAAAACAAATAGTCAGTCTTCTACACAACGGGCTTTGGGTGTTCAGACACTGGCTGATAACCAGGATCATGACATGGCCTTAATAAAAATAATACTGTCAGTAATTAATGTGAAGCAAACCCGAGCAGCTCAGGAAAACAAAACAGCAGTCTTAAACCAATGTCAAATTGTTGAAGATCTGACTGTATCTTACTACACAGGGAATTTCTAATACAGATTGCTGCTCTCTGCCGCAGTATCAATAGCTAGAATTAGCAACACCAGACTTTATATTTTTTTCTTTGTATTTATATGTAAATCGGTACTAAATAAATATACCCCAAACCCGGTCCACAGGCTGCAATCTAATCTAAACCTGTAGATTGGAAAGATGGCATCCATTCATCTGGAAATAGCTAGATATTGAAAATGCTAAAATCAGAAATAACTACACTGGAGAATAAAACGGATGCATTTACCTGCTAGAAAAGAAAAAAGCTCAAAGGAAAAGTTGCAAGAGAGGTACAAAGAATCATAGAATGGTAAAGGTTGGAAGGGACCTGAAAGATCATCTGGTTCCAACCCCCTGGCCATGAGCAGGGACATCTTCCACCAGCCCAGGTTGCTCAGAGCTCCATCCAACCTGGCCTTGAACACTGCCAGGGAGGGGGCAGCCACAGCTTCTCTGGGCAGCCTGGCCCAGGGCCTCACCACCCTCATGGGGAAGAATTTCTTCCTAATATCTCATCTAAATCTGCCCTTTTAGTTTAGAGCCGTTCCCCCTTGTCCTATCACTACACACCCTTGTGAAAAGCCCCTCTCCATCCTTCCTGTAGCCCCTTCAGGCACTGGCAGCTGCTCTTAAGGTCACCCCGGAGCCTTCCCTTCTCCAGGCTGAACAGCCCCAACTCCCTCAGCCTGTCCTCAGAGGAGAGGTGCTCCAGCCCTCGGATCGTCTTCGTGGCCCTTTTCTCCAGTGCTGAAAGTCATGCCTGAATATACAGACAACTAAGGTGAACCACAAGAAAAGGAGTTCCGAAACAAAGATACTAAGTTTTTAAACATACAGTACACATCAGGGACACCATATCTGCACTCATCTGAATTAAGACTAAAATGACTACAGACAGCCAAGCTAATACACAATTCTAAGGCTAACCACTTGTCTTGGCCAATATAACCGTCACAGCCCTACAGCTTTAGCAAATGAAGTTCCAGATAGCGTCCATGTTAAAAAGTGAAGGTGTTAATTCAGTCGGAGATCCTGCTTTGAGACCAACTCCGAGTTCCATCAACCATTCAGCCCTCCTGTACAATTCAAATTAATTCACTTTATTACTAGAGGCACTGGACAGAACCTGTCTTTGCCAGACTGAAATGCTCTGGACTCAGAAATCATCATGTATTGTTACTCAAAGTTTATTCCTTTTCCATTGTTCTGGGCACAAGGATTTCTACAGAGAGTATCATCGTAGACAATTTTTTTTTTTTTCAGAATTATTGAAAACAACAGGACACCTGATTAAGAATTCTGTGTGCAACCATTACCTATAATTGCAGAAATGGGCAGAGTACCTTACAAAAAAGATAAAATTTTCATAAAGCAAACCTAAACACCTTATTTTCGTGTTTGAGAGAGAACTCATTGTTTAGATTAGTTTCCTTTTACCAACCACAATCTTCTCAGCATGACTTTAAAAATTGTTTTTAAAATCACTGTGAGCTTAGTTCTTCAAACTGTTTACCAGGAGTCTCACCTGGGGGAACAAAGCGTTAGAGACTACGCAATAAAGCCCCTCTCTTTGCTGCCTACGTTAGAGGGAGAAGCCTACTTCAAATCAATATTCAAGCACACATTTGAGAAGCTTCTGCAATTGCCTTCAGTTCTCCGACTTCTGCTTGCCCCAAGCTCATGGCCTGGACTGCACAGACCGGCACAGGGCACAGACCACGGGCTCCAACACTTTGGAGGTTGTGAGAACGCTGCCAGGCACCTCCTACACTGCTTGGAGCTGGAGAGGAAAAGAAGAGAGAGTCCTAGTGCACTGGAAGCCTGATCTCAGAAGGTGTGGAGTTACCCGAGTATTTATTACCTTAGAAAAGTGAAATAAAAATATTCATGCACTGGCACAAGCAGCACTGACAAATCCATTTTCCAACACTGAAACGAATATAAACTATAGCACTTGTCCTACAAGTGCTTTCCAGTAAGTATGGTAATAAATGAATCTTTAATATAATGCAATATTAGCTCAGATTTAAATATTTACTATGCAGCTAGTATATTTCAAACGCAGGCGTGCTCCCGATACTCTCCCAGCTGTTTATTTTCCCAGCCCAACCTCTTTACTGACAAATAGCACCCTTGGTTTAATCACCTCTCCACACTCAGCATCGAAAGGCAAGTATTAAACACCAGCTGAAGCCGCTGTATCAGCCCTCTTCAGCATCAAGAGCAGCCGACAGGCGGGGAACGGAGCACAGCCAAAGGACAGGCCCTCCCTAACCAGAAGTGAAGCTCATGCAGTACACAGAATTACACCAAGTAGCAGGTTACACTGGACGACTGCAGAGAGCATCATGACAGCTGCAGTTTCCAGGCAAAAGATTTATGATGATATTTTATCACAGTTCACGGAATTTTGCACTTCAGAGTATGAAGTTTTTCGCTTAAAGGGCCAAACTACTTCAAAACTCAAGCAGCTCACACTGAAAGCATGTTCTGAGGGCTCGGAAAAGCACACAGAAACAGCATCTGAAATCAGTATACAATTTTCAGGTATTTCCTTACAAATTTGCCTCAGCTAAAGCAGGGAAGCACTCAATCACGGTCCTTACCGGCGATAAATAATCTTCTTTGATCATGAGCACAGCACAGGGAACAAGAATTCCCAGGTTTACGAACAATTTTATAATACTAATATGCGAAACACTACAACACATCACAACCAGAAAACTAACACCAAATAATAGCTTCCTTTTCTGCAAGCATATTTCTCCATCTTTTCAGCAACAGACATTCTGAAAAGCATCCAAGGGAATATCTGTCTGCAGATTCCCTGGCATACATCGCGTGCTTTGTGTGATATTATACATTATGCACCTTCTACTTCACTAGGTCCTAAGGTTCAGATATATCAAAGCACCCAATTGCCTTCCCCCCCCCCCCCCTTTTTTTTTTTAGAAACATGAAGAATATGAAAGCACATACTGAAGCTGGTCCTTGTTAGCAGGCCCATTTTCATCTCTTTAAACTCAAAGAGAGCAATTCCCTTGAAAACTGTCACCGCGTTTTCGCAATCCATAAAGAGGAAGTTCAACAGCCTTAGGTCACTCATCATAACTACAGTAGATACAGAGCATAAATTATGTCTTTCTATTTCACAGTAGTGAATCATGTATATTCTTTTATCTTAATTACTTGATTCTGTCCATAAATCGAATATTCCAGACATGTTTTTTAGCCAGCAGGGTGTAAACAGATGCCACCCCTTTCTCTGAAGTAATATTCCTAGCATTAATGTTCCATCGCCTTTCCTTTCTGCATGGTTATGGGTAAATCTCATCTTAACCATTCTCTCCCATTTTCTTTTTCTATATACAAACATACAGATGCCACATTTATTGCCATTTCTACCACGCAATTACTTGTAAACAAACTGGTAAAGCTGTCAAGTGGCCTTAACTCTAATCAAGAATCTTTTCCACGTATGCACGCGCTGTTCCGCAGTTGAAGCTGCACACATTTCACACTGCAGCTACCCTGGCATTTCTTTGATCCTAACGCAGTTGATGAAGATGCATATTACACCGAGTCATAAACGTGGGATACAGACTTCCTAGGATGCTCATTCCCTGCAGAGCATTAGTTAGCTTTCCCAGCAAAATTTGGAGACGGAGCATACAAGAGGAAGTGCAAGCACTTGGGTGGTGTTAGGCTATTTGAAAAAAGCCCCTCGGAATCAGACATCCACTGGAATTCTCCAACTGCAAACCACAGCAGAAGGGATATCCCGAATTTCCCCCCCTGCCCCCAGTCATCTGTATGAGACACAGCCAGCAACATCACCTTTAAAATTCAGTGCTGTAAGGAACCAAATTGATTATGACCTGCCAAAATCCTCACACTGACTGTGACTACTAATGCATCCACTTCATGGAAATCTCACCTCCAAAAAAACCCACACAGCTTTGCACAGATACCCAGCTGTGAAATTTGGACAAGCAAGACCCAAAAGTTCAACAACCCTAGGGATATGTCTGATACCAGGCCAGGATGGACGGGGCTCTGAGCAACCAGATCCTGCTCACTGCAGGGGGGTTGGACTAGATGTCCTTTAAAGGTCCCTTCTGGCCCAAACTGTTCTATGATTCTGTATAAGAGGAAAGGAAGCTGTAACTAGTACGACCTTCTTCACTGCTTGTCAAATCTTACAATGTCCTAGGCCAGAGCCTGCTGCATTGGTCGTACAGGCTGATTCCAACACTTGTCCCAGCAAAGTTCCCACGTGCATCCCAAGACTGAGACATCACCTCTACCCAGGGTTTTACAGCAAAACTACAGCTGTCACAGTCTCTGTTAAAACTCCAAGAACTTCCCAGGAGATCCATGACATTAGGCTCAATTTAGGTGACGCCTGCACCTCTCTCCACAATTCCAGTATTTCTAATGTGTTTACTGCCCTAAGGAAGAAAAGACAAAATCTACCATAGCCATGCAGATGCACTTATCCAGCCAACTGCAAAACACAGAATCATAGAAAGCATCCTGATTACGAGAAGAGAGATACGTATCTCCACAACTGTGCTGTTCCAGTTTTATACATAAACAGCAAATTAGTAGAAAGATTGATTTGACAACAGAATGCATCTGCAAAGATAAGAACCACCCTTCCAATATTGCTACCTATAATTAGACTTTTTTAACCCAGAATGCTTAAAACATACCATGTCTTAAGTAGTGAAATAAGTACCTGACACACCACGCAGCAAAAAGACAACTCCTTTTACTGGGCATGAAATGCAAACCACGCATGGAATGCTGGTTCAGCAGACTGCAGGCTGTCATAGGAGGTGCTCTGCGCCTTCTCTTCATTACCCAGAAATGGGAAAAAGAGGAATTGCCTCTTGTGGTCCTTTATCAGGTGTTGCTCAAGTGAATAGATCATTTTACACAGCTCGCTTTTCAACGGCATTTTATAATATCATGCCTAGCTACAGACGACCACCTCCTTGAGAGCACTCCACAGACTGCTGCGAAGGCATTCCCATCATTTGATTACAGCAAGTCAAGCATTTGTCACGACTCATCTCCACGAACCCACAGCACATCACAGCCACGGGAACACAATCCCCATCAAGAGGCCTCACCCACTGCCCCGCTCACCAGCCTGCAAGAGCGCAGAGGAACTCCTCTCTCGTCGTCGCAATTCTGTTCTGCAAACGGCAACAGCTGAAAAACACTTATTTTCATAGCATCACCTCCTCAGAAATTTTAAAGTGTCAGGACTTCATTTTTGAGAAGGATTCTTACATTCTGATTAATTTCTGCTTTACATTTTATGTTGTAATTACAACTGGTATTTTGCTATTTTAAAAAGGAAGTTTTACGAACAAAAGGGAGGCACAGTTTGTTGTTTTGTACAGCATTCCTTCCATGAGATATATTAACAGTACATACAGGTGGATGGAAGAAGAATTGCTTTACAGCAATAAAGTTGAAGATTTGCTTACCATAAGTCTGTTCGTTTTAATAACTTTGCATTGCTTTTAACCTTAAAATGTGCCAAGAAACAAGACAATGAAAGGAATAAGATTTAAAAAAACCCCACAGAGTTCTGCTTAGAAAGCAGAGCAGAATACTTACGCTCTACTAATTTAATTAAAGAGTTATTTTCCTTTTAAATACCCTCTGATGGCCCAAAACGAACTCAGACTGATTTAAAAATCAATCACTTTAATCAAAATTACAAGTTCAAATTCTCCATGGAGTAGTGTTCAGTGACTACAGAGTCAAAAACGCACATCCATCACATCCCTGCTCTTCACCTGCTCCGAGTCCCAGGCGGGGAAGAGCAGGGGTTCTCTCATCTACCCAAGCCATGGGACCCTCGGGCCAGGCAGCCGGGCTGCTCGCCAGCCCCCAAGTCCCGCTTACGCTCTCCAAACAGGCCCTAGGTAGCACACAGACCTCGCGCCTGCCTTCTGCACAGAAATAAAAAGAACTCGCAACAGGTCTGAAGCTCTGTTAGTCACAAGGTGGAGCTGACTTGGAGCATCTTCCTCAGTGGCTCCATCAGTCTCTCCGCCGTGTGAAGAGGGGGGATGCTTTGCCTTTCCTGCCACTCAGACACAACGCGCCCCAGCTATTCAAAGAGCATCTACATTATTTTCCCTTCCACATGCCAGTGGGTTCGTACCTCTCACCAGCAGCCTGCTAGAACAGACATCTCTCCTAGTGTTTTTATTTTATCTATATGAAATCAACACTTTTTGACACTGTGTCGTGTACCAACCTCACGTTTACCCAAGACAGACAAAAAAAATCACTTGCCTTCAAGAACATACTTGCTCCACACAGCGATCACACAGCAAGACCAGGGGTAGAGCATGGCAACAGCACCTCAGCAGCGATAACCACAGAAACTGGCATTTCAGGACGCAGGCCAGTTGCCCAGTGTCCATCACATCAGCAAGTGCTTCACAGTAAAGAGGAACAACAGCTGATCCTTACGGACACAGACAGTCACAAAGAGAACACACACGTGTGTCAACAGCCTGAAATGTCCCCAAGCCTTGAAATCTGAAGGAAGCCATGGAAAACGGGCAGAAAGAGTCCAACCAGCTCACTATGGGACATGGAAGGAGGAACCCAGATATGTGATCACTCTCACTTTTTTATGCACGTTCAGGTGAAGAGAGTTGTCCACCAAGACTGCCAGCACTGCAGACCCGTGCCACCTCCCACCTGTGACCATGCACCGTTATTCTAGAGCACTCAGGACACAAACTTTCGTTAGGCTGTCTCAGCGGTGTTTTCCATAACTGAACTTGCACTACAACTCAGCTGCACTTTCTCCAATATAGCTGGAAAAATCAAAGATGTCTATTTTACATATTAAGCATTATTCCTTCCCACCTGTGTTCTACTTCCAAGCACCCAGGTAGGACTCAGCAGCTCAGCAAGACGTTTGTGCCTCCAAGCCGCCCTTCGCCATCCCCACAGCACAGCTCTGGTAACGCACCACCAAAACACAGCTCCCCACCGCAGCCACGGCCGGCACAGACCCCAGCCCGGGTAGCGGGCGGTGGGATGCGTACTACGTCCTACACCTCCCCACGCGACAGTGAGCATTCCGTTCTCACGAGAGCATCATCACTACCTCGCAGAGCAGCATGCAGCACATCAGCGAGGCTGCCCTTTCCCAGCAAAAGGCAAGCAAGCGAACGGTGAGGGATGGGACGCCCACTAACATTCAGCGACCACGGTGACATTTCACATTCCTTAAGGAAAACCATTCTGAAAGCAGGAAAACAAATTTCTTTAATGAATTATCTTCACCAGCTCGCAAAGCATAACAATGTATCTTTGGAGACTTAGCCCAGACGCAAGAAGCCTGACAGTGCTCAAGTACCCCCAAATGACCAGAGAGAAAATTTCAACTTCAATAATCCTAAAGGTCAGAAGCATTATTAAACATGACAGATGCCCTCACTATTCAACACCAGAGGACATGGCTAAACTTATTCTAACTCCATTTTCTCCTGCTACACGTAAAGCAGCTAATGTACCATTTAATACTTTCTTTTTGCTCCTAAAAGCTAGAAATAACAATCTTTTTTCTCCATATTGTCAAGTGACACTTAATGATTTATTTAGCAGTCAGTTATCTCAGCACCAGGTGGAGGAAACAGCTAGGTTTACTTCAGGTAAGTAGGAGGAAACAAGACAGTAGAAAAGTAAAAAGAAAAAAAAGCAATAGGTGCTAAAGACTATGCTACCATAACAAAGGGCCTAACAAAACTAACAATATGGGCAAGTCAAATATATAGAGGGATGTAAATACATTCTGTGGTTCCTGCATCTACAATCAAGCCACTGCTATTAAACGTGTTCTCATGTACACATTACCAGCCACACGTGTTCCTCTTGATAACACAGCATGGGAAAAGCAATCCTGATTATACTCCACAGCCATCAGTGGTGCAGTCTGATTTGTCCCTGTTTGCTCAGTATCTGTTTTCGTCCTTGGCTCACAGTCAGATGGGGGGGGTGTGTGTGTGTTAATGGAATTTGCATCAATTGTGCTTCCTGCTTTCCTTTTCATAAAATTAGGAAAAACAACACAATAGCAATTTTGCAAAATGAGCATGGGATTTCACGCTCAGCCCTATTTTTGTTCCCCTGCAATTTTTAGAATTCCCTTTTCTGTTCTATACAGAAGCCGGCTCTCAAAAATCAAACAGCTTGACAATGAATGGGAGCAATCTTCTGATTCCAAACAAGCTGACAAGCATCAGCAGCTCCATTCAGGCACGGCCCGCCATGTTCTCGGCTTCGGAGCGTCGATGCACCGTGGCGCACACAGACGAGCATCTCGCCGCCGGCAGCAGCGCCGGACGTTCGAGCAGCGCAGGGCTTCGGCAGCAGCTCGCTGGAGCCAGGGAAGGAGCTCTCGGAGCCTTTGTCGGGGGCGAATCCTCAACAGCCGCCGGCCAGGCTTTCATTTTTCACGTGGCAAGAAGCCAGCAATGAAAATTCCATTTGCTTGCCTTCTGAATGCCCAGTGGTGCAAAAACAAACAGCATAATCGCACAAAAAAACCCTGTGGATTATTCTGTGGTTTGGTTTTTGTTTGGGGTTGTTTTTTGGTTGTTTCTTTTTTTTTTTCAGCTGTAGCCCTTAAGATGCAAGACCTGGATTTCAACTGTAAAGATCTAGGCCATATGGAGGGGAATGGAGGAAGAGCTGGAGCTGAGCCCTACAATACATACATACAGCCTTAACTTCCAGCTGTTCAATCCTCATTTTAAACAATGCCACCATCTGTTTTAAACCCCCAAATATGAATCTTCTCTCCCTTTTGAAAAGACAATGATGCAATTGTGACATAACATTACAGCTCTGTATAAATTAATTTAGTTGCATTAGTGCATTACACTATCAAAGCTAATCAGAAAAGCAAAACCAAAACACCTACAAAAATGCTAAAGATTCTTTACTACACAAAATAATGCCCCTGATGAAATTACAAATCTCTGCCAGTATCAACCAGGTCTGAAAACAGCATCTTCATGCAGCCCTGTGCACTTTGGGAATGCCAGATCTGCTGGTTTAGCTATTTCAGAATGGATGGTTTCTGCTCCTGCCTTCAGAAGATAGACAACAAAATAAAGAGAATGTTGCCGTATTTTTCAACCAAGTTCAGCGAAACTCCAATACTCATAAATCCAGAGCAGCCTCATTTCTCTTTCTTCAATTCTGAACTCTCATCTAAAAGACATTTCAAATACCTGGCTAATTTAACACACCAAAAGCAAGCAAATCAACCCCGCACTTGAAGAACAGTCTGCTACTACAAAAACAATTATTTTTTTTTACATGTACGTGACAGGACCAAACCCTACTGCGTACCACAGCTTAATATCTGCGTGAAAATTCGGAGTGTCATCTGGGCAAAAGCAAACAAAAAAAAAATCTACAGAGAAGCACTGTAAAAAGGAAGGGAATTATCAAAATGATTCATATGCATCTGGAATGATTTTAATACAAAATGCCCAGCAAATCTCCCTGCGCTGCTGACAAATCACCAGCTGAGGTAAATCCCAGATAATGAAACATTGTAAGAAAGGCTCTATTTAATAATTTAGCCCCTGTCAAGAAGTTTGTATTGATTCTTGTTTTCAGCACAGGGAGAGAATGTTATCTCCAGCCTTACGGCTCAGTGACAGCATCAGTGAATTTAATCACTGTGCAGCTCCTGCCAAGCAATCCTTAAACTGTCACCTCTGATTCTTCATCATTCCTCGCTCCTTGGTTCAAAGCCCCCTACACCCACATTTTCATACTAATCTCCCACCCCACACGTGCCCCACCGTAATCACAGCAGCATTTCAATCTGCTCCACATTAGACATAAAAGCCAATCTCATTTGCAGACGAAATTTTTTATTTTAAATAATTCAGCACTCCTTCAAATGTCTCATTCGTCTCTCTCTTATTAGCAAGTCTGCTCAGCACCTTAATAGCAAACTCTGCTGTGCTGAAGGCAGGATCGAGCAATCGTGGGACAGCAGTTCTAGCAAAGGTTTGGAGTAGAAAGAAAATCTTTAAGTCTTTCCTTGGCCGTGGAAGTGGAGATGAATCTGGAGAAGCAAGAATCTATATTAATCACCATTTTTTCCACACCAAAAAGGAAAGGTCACGCTGCCTTGTAACTGGCCAGGAAAAATTAGCCACAAATTAATTCAGCTGCAGTTCAGGAACAGAACATCAATTCATCTACAGACAGAATGAGGCTTTTAAATACATAAATGCTTGTGGCTAGAGAAACCTCACCCAGACACTTGCATTCAAAAACACTAGCCCCTGTAAAAGTGCAGAGAATAACAGCTGTACTTTTCACACATTTGCTAAAATGCAAGGCCATCTGCAGGAAGAACGCAAAGGAGAGGAAGCGTATCCTGCATAATTTAGAAAAAACAGATTTCTTTTCATTTTTCCTCTTTATTCCAGGTGAGATGCAATACTTTCCATTTTATACTCCTTTGGATCAAAGTAAAATGATCCCACAGGCCCATACAGACAAGGTCATCATACACAGATTTTCTATTACAGGGCACTAGCGGCATTTCACAACTGTCTTTTTATGCACTTCTGCCTTTCCATCCAGACTATAAATTGTTACAAGGCCCTGGGGCAATCCAGCTGTATACTCCATTCAAATCAGGCTTCAAGGAGAAAGCACCACAGTCAAGATGCTTCAATCAAGTAAACACACAGGCACAAAGGGCAACTGCATCACAATTCATAATGTTTGCTTTTGCATGGCAAATTCACCATTTCTCTGCTTTAAAGTTTCTCTCTGATGCTCAGATTCAAAGTGTAGCCCATTAGCATTTTAAATGTGACATCAAATTAAGTCAAAATACGATAAATCAGAAGCATGCTGCTGAAATCCATTTGCTGGCTGGGTTCTGTCTCTCTCTGGAAAAAAGGAAAACCTTAGAAAGGAAATTTGGACTTAATCAAACACTGGAAATTCATACCCAGAAAAGTTTAAGTGCCAGGATTAGAGGGCAGATTTGCAAGACATATTACATTTCTATAAATTAGCTCCTATCATGGCCCCAGATATCCTGTTATTACCAGCAGCTATGTGTTTCTTTTGGCTGTCGGCTGTCCCTTGGTTTTGTTGTTGCTGTTCTTGCTAACTTCTCACTTCACCTCTACTTGTTATTGCAGAGAAAAAGCATACAAACCTCTTGGACCATGGTTCCTACTTTCTCTTTCATTTTGGATGTATCTTTTCTTCCCCTTTTCAACCTAGAAGTTAAGTTGAAACTGCCCTGGTTTCAGTAAATTAATCAGAACTTTATACTCAATACACTCCTAAGTGTAATGTTCTGTGACTAGCTACGTTTTCCAATCAGTACGCTCTTACTTTGGATGGAAGTTAAAACTTGGGTAAGTTCTGCATTGTGCTTTGTTTCCTTCTCCCAAAACACTAATATTCAGTAATCCTATTTTACTACTGACCTCTGCATATAGGTAAATGTATTTCCAATAGCCATGGCTCTTGACTACTTTTGATATTTAAGCTGAGACAAGTATTCAGAGCTGGATATGCATGGGTTTAGATGCACGACATAGTTAACCTTCCTATTTGAAATGCAATTACTGCTGTTGCACCATGTATTTAAGCCAACAGCTGGTTATTTAAGGTGAGGAGAAATGTTTTATTGGGATAAAACAATCTTGTAAAAAACACTGCAGGCTTTTTTTGCTCACAACCCACTGCAGCAGCTGCCACTGTCTCCTGCGGAAGCAGCTCGCACCACTGGACAGCTCAAGAGCTTGGGGCAAAGCGTCCGCGTCCACGCTCCTCTGCACAGAGATGGAATAGTTCGCTTCAATTCTGTTGGACTTCAAAGAATCCTCCTGATGGACTGCTTACTCGCATCGTGTCACAGAGCTCTCCCTAAAGCCGGTTTAGTTTATGTAACCGGAGGTGCGTGTGTTTCCATTATAAACTGGTTACCTACCCCAGCATCATGGGTAAGCTCCCTCCCATCATCACAGACGCATCTTCCCAAAGGCCAGTGCTCGGCGCCTGTCCAGGCGTCCAGCAGAAAGCCCTCGGGAAGAACGGGCACCAGGCTGATCCTTGGCTTTGTCACAGCACAGGTGAACCAAACACCATCATCTTCCTTCTTATAGTTGTTCAACAGCCAAGTTCTGCCAATGAAGTATTAGAGCCACATTGCCATGCCCTTTTACAATCTTTATCCACATATTCCAGCTTCCTCATTATATGTTGCTGTTTCTTATTAAAAAATGGTATTTTTAAAGTAACTGACATTGTAAGATGGATAACAGAGGCAAAAAATAAATGGGTAAAGTAGCATTTCCCAAGGAACGAAACAAGGTTAGAAAAGCTGCTCTAAAGCTAATCATAACCTTGTATAATCCAGATTTACAGAAGACTACTTAAACCCAACGGCTCGTTCAGCTGCCCTGATGTGCTGCTTCCTGGAAGGAGCGAGAGCGAGTACCACAATGTAACGGAGAGCGGACACCTCGTACCACCGATGAAAGAGAAGGAACTGATCACCAATAAAGACATTTAAGTCAATAAAACAAAACCACATTTAAGCATTGCTTCACCGCAGTTTGTTCCTAATCAAAGTCCTTAAGGATAATCTGGTCTTGAATCCTAAAAGAGGATAGTATTAATCCAGAGCAAAATGAATTCGCACTAAAGAGAGGTGAAAAAAGTGTTCCAGGTCACAAACAGCACCAAATAACCCAATCAGTAGGGGAAAAAAAATAATCTAGTAACTTGGTTTTGTTTTGTTAAGTACAGACAACTCTCTCATACTCTTCTGATCGGCTACGGCAATTTCAGCTGTATTAAGCTCAATAATTCAAAACTGGTGAAGCAAAGCAAACAAGAAAAGCATTTATGGCATATTACAGCCTTTTGCATGACCCACCACCCCATCATTCTCTCCATCTGGAGGAAAAAGAAGTCAACGTTTACAAGTATAGAAAACATACAGTATAGAAAACATACAGTATAGTAAATATTTCTGTATTTGAGGGCAAAGAAAAACAAATTTCCAAATAACCTGCTTCTCATAACATTCTTCAAAATTCCCAACAAAATCCAAACCATCACAAGCAACTAACAAAACAGCACGAGAGCTACTGATCCATTGCTGGGTATTTTTACATCTTCGATGTGTCACTTCACGGCAGCACTGCTGCCTGGAGAGAACAGCCGAAGCGCTGGGGAAGAAGGGGTACCCTCAGCGCTCCAGCTCCGACAGAAGGCCGCCTGCTTCTCCAGTGGGGAGAAACACAGGCACAGCGAAGATACACCACAACACCACAAGGAAAACTAACTTTGACTTTAAGCACCACGCATTTTTTGCTTTAGAAAACATGTCTGCTCTAGTGCCATGTAACTTTTATTTAAGCAACTTGGCTCTGTAGACAGCTGGCAACAAAACTACCCTTTTCCAAGCAAGACGAGATTCACAGGAAACACTTCCCATTCCTCTCTTTCAATTCTTTTCCACCAGTTCCTGCTGGTTCCCTTCAACAAAAAATGAGTTAACTAACCAGATTACTATCTACTGTTGCAGAAATCAAGCTTTCTAATAAAAAAACGATAATGTTAAACTCAGGTTTATAAACGAAAATGCACATTCTCAGCACTTGAGAGTTCTGTGGTCATCAGCAGACAACATCCGTACTAAATGTGTAACTGAGTATTTCCAGGGAGAAACTTAAATTACATTGCAATCACTTATAATCTTAATAAAAGCTAAATTTACAAAAAAAGTCTTCTAGTGAAGTCATCTGGTATAGTAAAAAAGTCAACATAATGACACTGTTAGGAAATCTGCGATTTTTTTATCCAGCAGCGCTCTGTTGTTGCACTGTATTAGATCTGTGCATCTCTGTGGAATTTAACAGATCTCTGCACAGAGGAAGCTTTGCCAACTAGGTCTGGTTCAGATCAGGCTACAGTGAGTTTGGCAGCATTTTCTTCCCTTTAAAGAACCATTAACAAAATTACCTTTACACTGCTGACTGCCTGAAGGTTGATGGACTTGCTGTAGAATACCTTTCCAAACACAGCGGAGATGGTTTGTCAGAGGACCACTGATCACCAGTAAAAGGCTCCCTGTGCCTCCCTACCAAAGTCTCTGCTAGATAAGGGTCTTCAATTCCAGAGTGTTTGTCTCTCAGAATGAATGAAAGGAGTTCAACAATATTAATGGCATAACTAAAACTTACTATCAATTTAGCAAACTCCAGTTAGTGGCCATTAAAGATACAGAAATTGCAGCAGAATTCTTGATTATGCGAAGACAACAGAGATTAGAAGGCAACAGCTGAAAAATATGACCCATTAGAACACAGAACATCTTTTTAATGGTATAAGGAAGCATCTGATTCAACAGACAAATTGGACCAACACCACACTACTATTTCTTAAAAAATGGAGAGAAGAAAAATACCTGCAGGTTTTCCTGCTATCCCTTCCCTCCTCCAGCCTAAAATCTTACTGACTGTTGAACCTGAAAGGCTCCTACAACGGGCAGCCGGTTTTTGAACCCAGCACTCAGATCTCAGCATGCAGCCAGCAGCTGAAATCCCTCGGTGAGTTTTCCCTCGCTCCCAGGTTCTGCACGCCATCCATCTGCTTTCTTCAGCAAAGTTCAGGCAGATGAGAGTAACAGAGGAGGTCAAGACTCTGCACCTTAAAAATGCTCACTGTTGCCGCACTCCTGATTCCCAACCCTTTTCTTGGGTCTTCAACAAGCACTGAATTTCCCTGGGTTCTAAAAATAATACTACCCCAGAAAGGACCTGTATCTATTTAGAAGGTGTTTGTCACACCCATTGCCATTTTGTGGCAAGACAAAGTAAAAGCCAGTGTGTTTGTACCTGCTGTGGCATCTTCCACACAAACAACTTCCTTAAAGACACAAAACAGTATTTTCCCCTGTGGTACCTTTCATACCACACACTCTGAACAACAACAAAAAAAATGAATTTGATTAGTTTCTTTAAAATTCACCATGAAAATGAGTCTCAGTTATGCAGCAGTTCTAAACCCAGAACACAACACTGCAGCAAAACATCACAGAACCTAAGCTGCCACAAGCTACTCATGTACCTTCCACTCATATTTACCATACCAAAAACCCCGACTCCTATTTATACAAACTGAAGTTTAAAGACAAGCAACTTCATCACAAGATTATCAGGACCAGACAAAACACCTGGAAACTCCTGGCTTTGTTCCCTGGGCTGTTGAGTACTCTCCCCCTCAACTGAACTCAACGGAAGAGGTGAACGCTCAGTATGTCCGCAAGCAACCCTTCCAAAATTACTCAACACAAACATTCACAGTACGAGAGAGGATTTACCACACCTGGTCTAAGCCTCCAACAGCATAAGATAAATCTGAACTCCAAGCAGAACAGAGCTGAGCAGTAAAGTGTTAGGACCGAAGCTCTAATACAGCCAGTTTAAATGCAAAATTACAATAAGGCAGACCTCATAAAAGACACTGCAGTATTCGATGTTCGTACACTCCTAATCTGCAAGCAACCCCGCTGTACTCTTCATGCTCTTAAGCCACAAATAGCTTTCAAAGAAGAAAAAATTATTCCTGATTGCTTTCTCACTAAGAATATTCTACACGCATATCATCAGTGAGACAAAGCGAAACCTGTTAGCTCCCCAACAAATGGAAGTTACATATTCACAGTTATGGGAGAAAGTAAAGTTGATAAGCGTTAATATTTAAGACTAACAGACAGCTTGTTTCACCACCTCCAAACCTTACTGGACATCCTTGTGTACTGAAAAATGTTTTAAAAAAAAACAAACCTACTGGGATGTGACGGGGTGTGTGCGGTATCATTAGATGAACACAGTTCCCTCTCAGTACCACGGAGAATGAGGTGTAACAAAAACTACGACGTTTGACCAGGAACTGAGTGTGCAGTTTCCTTCTCCAAGTCTGAAGCACGTTACACCAAGTAGATGCCAAACAGCACATCTGAACTACAGCTGGTTTTCTGAACTCCTGACTAGCAGCACTACAGAGTAGCAAAGGACAAGCAATAAAGGCAGAGGTGAAGCCCCTTCTGCCATCACCTCTATTTCCTAGCAGTGTTCCAGGAGGGTCCCGCGGGTTTCAAATCCAGGCTTTTTCAAAGTGGTTTCTCAGCTGCAGGAATAGTTAGTGCATTTCTTAAAAGCACGCCAAGCAGTTCGCATGGCAGAGCAGTACTCCTGTCATACCTTTGGTGCTGGTGTAATTTAGCGCTCTCCCCCAAAACACACGAGACTATCAGCATGTTATTGGAAGCGACTCTGAAAGACGGTATTAAAATCTTACAGTGAAACCCCTGCTACGGAAATACCGAAACAACAGCAGATGAGAAAGGACACGATAATAACTTGAAGTGCCACTTCTTGTTCACAGTTTCCCTAAGACACAACACATCATAGTGAATTATATTTTTCTTCTCAATTCCACAAAGTCCTTTATATGAATCCCAGAAAGCTTGAATAAATCCAGTACCACAGAAATGCTAAAGACAAAAAAGGATAAATGTTACCCATGACAATTTCTAACACAGTTGAGCTGCATTGATCAAATCACTTAACTTCTTCCCACATGGCCAGCTTTAGCACACCATTTGACTTTTTGGCTCAGGAGACAGACCCAAAAAGCTAGCTGTGCTCCTCCAGTCACCCTCCATGCTTTGGAACCAAACCTGCTGCTCTTCCTCCCAACCTCAGCTTATCCTAATACAAGAACTACCACAGCTCACGAAGGGAGTGACCAACCTCCGCAGCATCACAGCTCCGCCTCATGTGAAGTGACACGCAGCAACAAAACATAGGATGGCAACTGAGACAAATTACAAAGAAATTAGCGGTAAGTAAAGCTTCATCATGAGCATTTTATGGCCATTGGTGAAGTGCAATTGCTCTTCACGAAAGCAAAAGAGTTGCTCCTCTAGAATAATTTTGAGTACAACTGGTTCATCTTAACATCAAGAGAAACTTGTGATGGAAGTACAAGCTGATGAAACAAAGTATACCATTTCACCTGCCACCATTGCTGGAACTGCGAAGAGCATGCATAAGAAAGCACTTACTGGTTTCTCCGAGTCACAGAATCTGGACACCACAATACAACGCTGCTCCGACATTCTTTGTCACCTCTGCTTCTGGAGTAGCATGACTTCATCAAGTGATCTCACCCCATTTTCTATGCCGGTATTTGTGAAAGTGCAGCAGGCAAAACAGTTCTAACCCCACAGACCTGGTTCTAGTGCAACCCGAGCACCACGAAAGGAGTAAGGGAGTAAGCCCATTTACAGGGAATACACCACTTCAGTACCTGCTTCTGCCTCCTGCCATCTGCCTGTCAAATGAAAGAAGCTTGAACAGGAAACTAGAAGAAACTGTCAGACTTCACAGAACCTGTTTCTAGTTCTGTAATAAACATAAAATCCTATCTAATTAAGATTTAAATCTTACTGGAAAAAGGAAGTTAAACTTCAGTTTACCTGAAGAATGCAGCTGAATGGTACTCCAGCCTCATCCCCAGAATGACCCTCGGTACCTTTTACTCCACAAGACAGCACACCCATCTATCAGACAGCATTTGCTTTGGCATTTTTCTCCGTTCTCTTTGTATTTTTTTAAAAATACAAGCTTACATTCCTTGGTTTTATCAGTAAAAAGCCACCAGTATTAGCTCCTATGCCTGACCTGCACCTAGAACAGCAGTGAGTATAGGGTAAGGGCAATACACTCAGCCAAAAACTTCTCGTTTATGACAACCAACATGACAGTGTACTTAATTAGTGGGCGACATTTCAAAGCTGTTATCTTCCCTGCTTCACTTGACATATTTAGCTGAAGGCAAAACAAGACTGTTTTCCTGTTGGTATCTCGCACTAGAAGAGAAATCAAGTGTCCTTTCCACTGCTCATCTTTCCTTTCCCTCAACAGGAAAATCAACAGTGACAAATACACTGAAGATTCCTTTTTGCCACCATAACCAGCACCAAGGATTTTTTCAGTTCTTGTCACTTTTACAAGTTCCTTTTATGCATGATGTCAGCAAGGAAAAAAAATCTAACAAAGAAATTAAGGAACTTGAAGCAGGTAAAAGTAAACATAAAACAATATTATTTCCATGTGAAAAAAAATAAGCAAAATTGCCAGCAGCTCTGATGTAATATCCTTTGTATGTGGAACATGAGAAAAGAGAAACCACTCAAAAACTTTCAAGGTACCATAATACACTGCAATACACTTCCCACACAGTTTTGCAAACAGCTTTGATGCGTTCTACAAGACCAATGCTGACAACAGAAGCTTCAGCTTTTGTTGTTAATATCCTGAGCAATTAATGCAACTCAGCAGGAATTTATTGCCCGAAATGGCAACTGTCACATTGTCATTCCAGTCAGACACAAAAGCACCTGCTGACACGCATGGGTAGGTAGCACAACTGTGGCTTAACCCGTTGCTAGAACCTGTTAACTACACATACAACAACTCCTTGAAAAAAAAAAATGGAGGGAGGGAAGGAAGGAGGGAGACCACGCTCTCCCAAGTGCCAAGGACATCATGGACATCAACACTGAAGAACGCAAACATGTCCTCCTTCACTGTGGTCTCACAAAAAATAAAGTTATAAGGAGTAAAATGGAAGACTTGAGTAAGAAAGCTTGGCAAAGGAAGATATATTCTGATGGCAACAGATAGTGGGTGATCCACATCTGTAGACTATACATTGATAAGAAGCACAGTTTATTACATATTCAGCAGCTCCATAAACCAACAACGGCAAGATGATAACAGCTACCTTCTCCAAGCAACCTGCTTACGCTACCCAAAGCGAGCAGAGGTGCCCTTCTGTGGCGCAGGCAGCTGGTTCCTGCTCTGCCCCGCGTAGGAAGCCAGCGGCTCTCTGCGCAGCTGCAGCACACTGCGAAGGAACGCGTTCAGCCTTCCAAGCGCAGAAATTCAGATTAAAAGGGGCAAACACAGCTCCACTAATTTTTTCATGCACAGGTCCCCGACTTCACATTTTTAAAGAAGAACGTGCTAAAGTATTCTTAACTGTTATTTTATATTTTTCCATATAAATATAGACTTGTAATATTGGTCTAGTCTCTCTTTGCATCCTCAACTGTCAGTCCACCGAGCAGCTGAGATCCACGAGCTACCACCAGTCAGCCCACGTGTTTCCATTTACACAGCTGTGCTACGCAAAGCTAAAGGCACAGCGAAAATTAACTACCCAGGAAAAACTTCACTTACCAAGCCACAATTTCCCCAAAACATTCGGCTCAAAGTTAGTACCTCTGTGAATTACAAAACTGTATAATGTGGACCACAAATCAAACTCTACAGCCCAGTTAACCAAGTCTATACCAAAGACAGATTGCTGTCTTAACAGCAAAACAGCTACTATTTCAGAAGCTCAGGATTTACTCAGAAGGAGCAAGGAGCTACAGGAAGAGATACAGACTAAGGAATATTGCCAGCTCACCAGAGAATGGGGCAGGGAAAAGGAGAAGGAGATGTGAAAATTTTCCTTACCAGTTTGAAGTCTTGAATGCTGCAGATGAAATACGGAGTATTCGGCCGGCGACTTTCAATATATACGCAATCTTTAAAAAAACAAGATTTTAAAATAATGGAAATTAACTTCTGTACCTCCAAGAAAGAACACAAAAACAGGATAAAGTAAAAAACAGCTTAAGCTTAGAAAGAGCCACCATTTCATTTGCATAACATAATTTATTCTGAGTGTGATCTAAAAATAGAAACTAGATGCTTTATGATGATAAATAACAGAATTAACTGTGTAGAAATTAACTTCGATTGAATGCACATTTTGCTAGAAAAACAAAAGAAAGTCATATAAGACCACTCAGAATTCAGTTAATAAAAATGACCAGGTCACATCCTATGAACCAGACCAAAATAAGACAGGAAACTAATCAGATCTTCTGTGGTTAGCTTGCTGCTAAGAACCTAGCACTAACATATTTTCTCTTCTAATTGTGAGGAAAACCAAGGCAACCAACACAGATGAAACACAGCAAACTAAATTAGATTTACCTCGTGGAAGGACTGGGCTTTCTCAGATTACACTTGACATGACAGAAACAGAGTAATTATTTGTGCTTGCTTTTGACAACCCGACTCTACAAGGTTGCTTTAAAATAAGGTCTGTTGTATTTAAAATAGTCTTGGCAATACCCACAACACAAGCAGTGCCTCAGAATAAAATTACAGCAAGGATAGGAAAGAAGTGCCTGATGAATGATAACGACCTGAGGAATCAGGAAATTCACACACAGCTTGCTAGAAGGCAAAGATGCTACTCCCAAAGCCAAACAAATATTTAAAGGACAGTCACTGTACTCTCCTTTCATATTCAGACAGGTAACTGCTATTCAACAGACAGAAGACACAAAGAACTCCAGCTGTTCTGAGTGATTCTCCATGGACCTATCCATATTTCTACAGA
This sequence comes from Opisthocomus hoazin, assembly GCF_030867145.1. Taxonomy (NCBI): domain Eukaryota; kingdom Metazoa; phylum Chordata; class Aves; order Opisthocomiformes; family Opisthocomidae; genus Opisthocomus; species Opisthocomus hoazin. Next base: position 17,643,576 of record NC_134429.1, on the reverse strand, counting down.
AAAAAATCTAAAGTCTTAGAGTTTTACAAGACACGTTTAATTGAAAAGGAAGAAACTTAGCAGCTCTTTAGCAGGAATACCTCAGGACTATGGAAAGTGCAGAAGGAGTCTTAGTACTACATCAGCCAGGCTGGGAAAAGGCCAGGCATTTTAAATCTATAGCCCTACAATGATACGTGCCAGAATTAGGTGGTTGTGCAGCTGATTTTCCACGTGGCAGCAGAGAAATATCCTGTTCTGATGAGAGAAAGGGGTGTACAGTACCCATCTTCATTGATTTCAGGTCACTGGTGTTTTGCCAGGATCAAAGTAACTCCGCTGGCAAACCAAGCTTTAAACGCAGGCAGCACCTTTCCCCAAACTCCGCACTCCTTGTTGCAGCCACGCAGGTCTGGACTCGCTGCTTTTGGCTACAAGCACAGTCACAGCCAGCAGTGCTAGATTACACCAGTAGTCCAGTGAAACATCATCATCTTCGTTTTACAGGCAAGAAATCCTAGCCTGAAGTAGTCAGGTCACAGGCTGAGACTTCCGAGTTGTGGTTTTGGGATTGTTTTTTTTCTTTGATGAAGCAAGGGAATGAACTTTTGAGTGACAGTCCAACACTTCATGCCATAAGAACCCTTCCTACACTGGGTCATGTCATAGCCACAGAATTTGTTCCCAGCTCACACCAGAACACACTCCTCTCCATCTCAGTGGTGAGATCAAGAGGAGAAAAAACTTGGAAATAGTTCTAGCTTTTCTACCAGTCATTTAGAATTAAAGTGCAAAATTATTCTTTTCTCTGTCTTCTTTTTCTGTATCTTCCCTTATCTTCCTCAATTCTGTTTTCAGCTCATGTCCACAGATTTTCAGGTAGGCCTTTACTTTGTCCCATGTCAGCAGTATGTTAAGGCAATACAGTCAAGGTTTCTAAAAACAACTAGTCCCAGAAGAATTACACCTGAAAGCCAGTACACTGTGTTTCAGACACAACAGTGTTCGACCCCAGCATCCTCATTATAGGCACTATCCATCGAACTGACACTTTTGTGGTTTTTTAACTGCAAAACCCTGATGGCAGAGCAGTACCTCTTTTCCACAGTAAGCCATAAACTAATTTCTACATACTAGTCTCAAATTAAGCCAGCTGATCAGCATAGCTAAAATTCCACATTCAACAGAAGGAATTCAAAGGCAAAGGTATTTCTCAGTTATACTGACCCATGATTTCGATCTAGGCAGGAAAAGATGCTGGTCTTTAGGTGGTTACAAACCAGGCTGAGGTCAGAGCATGTCAGTATCAAAGTCAGGCAGGTCACCGTGACTCCTGCAGAAGTCATCTTCTGAAGACACACTTCAAATGACAAGCAGAGCTCACCGTGGTCTACATCCCCAGAGAAGATGAAAGCTAACAAACAGCTAAAAGCCATCACTTCAACCGTCACCTAAATCTTGCTGTGCGAAGTCAAGGATCAGGGGCTTTTAAAACAGAACCAGGGAGACTGTCCTCTTCAGCATAAAATCCATTTCGCACAAACACCACCTAGTTGTGAATAGATTAGGCAATTCCTCGAACTAACTAAATCCCCGGAGCACAAGTTCACAGGACAGATCGCCTGCTCAGGAGCATCTCAACCAGCTGCAGGAAAGGAAGAACCAAGGGCCAAGTGACAGCACCAGCGCACTAAGGGCAGCCTGGAACATCGACTTTACCAGAGAGCACCCGCACCCTCTTCCACGCTTTCGCCTCGTACCAGTGCCAGGAGTCACTTGCTGCTGGTTTATCACATAGCCCTAGTAACCCTTCAAAGCAAAGCCAGTAAATCCAAGTGTCAAATTTCTACTTGCAACACTATTTGGGAAACAGGTTTCTTCACCACACCATTCTCTATCCATCGCAACCGCACTGTTAATCACTTTGCAACAGTGTTTGATCAAAGTCAAATGAGCTTGACAAGACAGATTTCTTTTTTCAGATGAAAATCTATTGCTTATTTTATAGTAAGAGTCAGAGACACAGGATAAGAATTCTGATGAATCTGAAATCATAATTTTTCCAGCATCAGTGAAGCTCCCCTCCAAGTACACAGAGGAAGGTAATTACAGCAGAGTTGTGTCCACATCCCCATTAGAAGACACATAAATGAAACTACTCAGTTTGAGTGTTCTGAACCAGAACTTAGCGTGCAAGTTCCAAACCAAGCAGTCATCCTGAATTTTTCTTAATATTAACTAGAAGTTAATACATTTTTTAACTTTTACAAATTTAACCGAAATCTTTGAGAATTTCTGTTACTGTAATAAGTGTTGATCACTCATTACAAAACCATCCACAACCGTAGCACTGAAATGAACTCATGACTCCTCAGGCCACAGGTTCCAAAAGCCTTTTCTACACGAGAAGCAGCCACTACTGACCTTCCCGACACTTGCTGTCAGAGCTCTGTATGAGTCCCGGCCTCTTCCGAGAGCTTCTACACAGCTCTTTTTAGCACAAAAATGCCAGCAAACATAAGAATTACACTTCAGTACAGCTGTCATTTCTTTACCAGGTGCCCACCTCATGTAAACTTAGCCCCAACTAAACTGAGCGATAATAACCAAGGTAAGAATGATAATGGAATCAACTAAAGAGTGAAACACTAGAAAATCAGCTGCTTAGACATATTTTTGTGCTATAAGCATTAAATAAAGATTAAGAGCAAAGAATTTAAATTCTAAAGTAAACAGAAATAGCGAGAAAAGAGTTCACTCGCAGACTGGATTTATTATGAATCCTTAACACCACTCTAGCATTAGAGCAGAAGAGGAGACGCGGTCAGGAGTACAATTCTTCAAAAATGCTAATGCTAACTAACTATTTGCTGAATATAGTGATTTGTCTTAACGATGATGGCATCACAGAAAGCTATTCTAAACAGCAAGGCTATATAGGCATCTATATCAGTAGCAGGAATTGGAAGTTTTCTGCTGCATACTTTCACTATCTACAACGTGATGAACCAAATGCCTTGCACCAGGAGTCTCCAAAGAAACAGAAGTTTCATAGATGTAAGATACACTACAATCTTCGGGGTTTTCTTTTTTCTTTTTTAGAAAGAAAATAACAATAAACTGTTGTACACAACCACCTCTAGTATCTCTCTAGAATCAAGAAGAATTACGTCCACTCGTTTCAAGTATGACTTGCCTTTACGAAACGACCAATTTCAAATTGCGTATTTTCTAGCTAGGATAGTAGCAGCTGCTGCAACAGCATGCCTATGTACATTTTAAAAGCTTGAAATATCGTATATGTAATCAACCATCAACACTAGAAGAACAGTAATCTATTTGACTTGTATCTCACACTTCCATAGCACTTTTCATCCAAAATCCTGGAAATCCCATGAAGATATTGTCAGTCTCTCTTGGGAGGTAAGCATCTGAAGTGCCGTGCACCAAATGAGTCCCCTTCGCCTCCTTGCACTGATACAGCACAATTCAGTCCCGTTTATTCAGAAGCCACAGCAACTCAACCATACCGAAGTATTCTTACACCATTCTGGTTTCCCAGACTTCCTTGGCTAATGATTCCATTTCGACAGCCCTCTACTCACTCACACCAACTGCTGAGTATTCCAGGTGAATCACCCACTTACATGATGTTCCACCACTCATTCGCGGGAAGATTTTCAGGATTCACGGGGGAATATGTAAAAAAATAAGCGACGAGATTTCAGACACAGGAAACACCACAACTTCAAAGTGGCTTTTTTTTTAAAAAAAAAAAAAGAAAAAAACATTTTGCAAACCTCAGAGTGCTCTCAGACAGCACACAGCATAAACAGCTAAGCATCCCTCTGAAATGGTTGACACAAAATAAAGAGAATCTGGTATCCACCATGGATAAAGCAAATATGTTGAGTCACAAATATACTGCAATTAAGTAAGGCACTGCTGGCTGCCTGCCAAAATTTAAAACGAAGATGACATCCAGTTAAGATGTCTCCAAAGCAACAGAGGCCATGCAGATAAGAAAACAAGTTAATCCAGGTACAAAGCAATGTAGAGAACACTAAAAACTGAAAAAACGCCAGAAGGAGGACATTTATGGATGCATTCACATTAGCCACTCAAAATTCACCATAAGGAGAAATTACTTTCATTTACCAGAAATCCAAAATACATTATTTTGAAGAGCAGTTTTCATGTGGAACCAAGCAGCGAAGAAAACCTGTGTATCATTTTTCTAATGCAACACCTGCATAAATCAGACTGATGTCTATTAAAAATACAGAATAGCCCCTCCTTATCCTTAGCACACTGGAACATGCTATTGCACCCTTTTTTTCCATTGATCACACACTTCTGGAACACTTTCCTCTCTCTCTGGCTGCAGACAACTTCTGCACAGACTTTGACAGCTTCAGTCAGTTCTCCTCACTGCTACTCAGGCTGCTTTGTGTCCAAGCGCCTATTGGCAACTTGTGACAACTACAAAAGATGCCCCATTTGTCGTAAAGAAACAGCTAAAAACCCCAAACTTCAAACCACAAAATAAAGGCATTCCTCCCACAGACAAGTTTACTTGGTACTGAATTCTTTTACTGATCAGCAGGTTTATATAAATCGAGTGCCAGGTACTCTCTTCGTGCTAAATGGAAGTCTGAAGCCTGAGGCTGTTTGTCAGCCTGGAACACAATGAACCCGTATGAGCTCTCCCTTCAGACGCCTGCAAGAAATTCTGGTCAGTTATTTCAACTTCTATTATTCTAGAAAGGAATTCACAATACAGGCATGTTTCAGACTTTTATTTGTTCCTGCAAAATTAATATTCATTTCTACTAACCTTAACATTCAATCCTTTCCACTCAAAAAGCCCAACAAAAATCAAACTGAATATAATTTTTTTAACTTAAACATGCCACCAGTTGAATAGCTCAGCACCACATCCACTGAAGTTGCTGTATGGTGATACACAACTCCTAGTCCTCTGATTTTCCAAGAAATACTATCCAGTACACAAAGTGTTACTCATCTCACTACATGGAATTACGGACTGAGTGGCCCATAACTGTAGTTAAGCCATTTCACTTCATGCCTACTCATCCGAGTAGAGCAAGTCCCCGGTGTGCCCCCTCCGAGAACACTGTGTGGGACCAGCGGACTAATCTGGTTGCAGCTACTGACACGTGGCAGTGTCAGGGCACTACACATTCGCACAGAATCCCTGACAAGACAAATCCCCTACAAAACAAAATACAACCCAGAAGGTCAATAAATACTCACGAACACGCCTGCACTGGCTCCACATCCGATGCTTGCTCTTCACCGCTCTACGGCAATCCATCTCCAAACCCCAGCTGCCTACAACCTGGCCTCCCAGGAGGCCTTGGCTTCAACACACACAAGTTCATCCCACCAGCCATACCGTGTCACCATTATTTTTTCACTTACCTTCTCCTTGTTCCCTTTACCTTGCAAGGTGGTGATAACCTTATTTTTCTTAGTCTGTATTCTGTCCACCTCCAAACATTTTAAGACTCCTTCCCAGTCATTTTTTCTTTTCTAGTCCTGATTACAGTTGTATCAACAACTACATTGTGTCAGCTGCTCCATCATCTGCAAAGATCCCCTGAAAATGGAACTTCAGGATGTGCTTTGTTCGGCAAGGCTCATGACCCCCTTTATAGACAGAATCATACCACTAACAGAAAATGCAAGGAGATGCCTGATTATTTACATCCACCCAGTGAAAAGTAACCGAAACAAAGAAATCACTGTAAAGTAAGCTATAGGATGAAACACAGCAAGCAAAGATTGTTGCTCTGAACATCCTTAGACACTTACCAAAGTCTAACTTAATTTCTCTTACTGAAGGATAGTCATCCTCACACCAGTCTGCAATTATTAGTAGGAGCAAGAATGCAGCAGTCACCACACACGAAACGGGCATGGTACAAATTCACGCTCTGGCTTTCCCCACAGAAAGGTAACATCCACATGTCAGATTCCAAGGGCCACCTCAGCCAAGTTAACCATCTGAGCTGTTACACCACAGAGTCTACTAGTGGCAAACCAGCAAACCCTCCCACAAGACAAAAAAAAAAGGAAAGAAAAAGGAAAGAAAAGGGAGGGGGTTTTTCAAAACCTTTGCCATTACAACAGTAAAATAAAGAAATCTTCAGTTCCCTGCACAGCTAGCGGGATTCACTGCCTGTCTCCATCCATGAGTGCTTACTTGCCTATTTCGTGTCAAATATCCCACTGGAGATGAAGTATTTCTACGACACATGGTACGGAGTCATTACGCCTTTGGGCTTGTGATAGTCACCAGATGTGCCCTAGTTCTGAAGGGTTACATTAATATTCCCACACTAAAAGCTGCTTTTAAAATTAGTGCTTCAATACATGGACTTAAGGATCTTTTGGAAAAAAAAAAAACCCACCCACCTCACTTTCCTGAACACATGAACCTTTACCAGCTTAAATGCTGCAGTTTATGTAGTAACCATTTCCACAATTAGAATCCTTTCACGTTTTACCTAATGAGTCAACCCTTGCATCATCCAAGAAACAAAGCCTTAGGCTCTCAGCACAGCACCAGAATTTCACAGGAAAGCGATTCCTTGAAAGCCGTTGTCAAGGAATTGTCTACAACCCCCCGCCGTCCTGTTTCAACAGTCACAGTTCAGACTTCACCGAGTAGCTGTAAGCAACCTGAGTTCCAATACACACACATTTCCCAGGATCTTACTGGATTACGCATTCTTTTGCTCATTTTTCTTTCCTTCAGATATTCTCTATTAGAGTTGGAGGTTCTGAAAAACAATACTCCAGATGTGTAAAACAACCCACTCTTCTCCACAATTTCGGCACAACTTGCGGGAGCTCGTGGGACACCAAGTTTGAACAGCTCAGGCACCAACTCCTCCCTTGTCACAAGCAGCCAGGCGAAGCCTCAGGCTCACCTCATCAGTGGAAACGCATCCCCGGTACTCACCCACTCAGCGCTACAAACCGGGGTCCAGGTACAGTCACCCCCGCAGCACACACGCGCTGCTGTTCCACATCCGCCACTTCTCACTCAGCACAGAGAGCACCCACCCACCACCCTCACCCAGTCCACAGCTTGTGCTGCCCCACAGAAGGAATCTGTGTGATGGATCTGGGAAACCGTAGAAGCAACTGAGTACAAGTCAGGGGACAGGCAAATAATTAAAGGCTATTTACAGCCCAGAATGAAAGGATATTTACCTTCCTCCATTCTGGTGCCTAAAATTAAACGGCTTAGCTGCCCCCAGTGCCCTCTGCCAACCAGGGAAGCAGCATGATGGGGCGATTCTGAACTGGTCTCCAGCAACCCCTCTGCCCAAGCCAAAACCAGTGGGAACCCCAAACAGCCGGGCTCTTCCCCTCAGTGTCTCAGGTACCCAAACGCCACAATCCTTCCCCACCACCACCCAGAACAGTTAAATACCATTAGGAGCACGATATTAGCAGCTACAGACTGTTAATAACCAGGTGATACCTTTCTAAGGATTAGAAAAATATTTGCAACACTCAATGAATTCTAAATGTTGAAGTCTGAAATTGCCTGTATTCCATAGACAGGACAACCACCAAACCCTGGAAAACAAAGGTTGGGAATGGAAACAGACCTCTAACTACAGCAACACATTTGGCATGACAGCTTAGTGACAAACGTAGAAACACAGGGAGGAACACACTGGGAACGACAAACACATGGTTTTAACCAGAAAAATATCACCACCGACAGGTAGGGAGCTATAAAGTCACCTCTCTTCCCCCCACACGGCCCACAACAAACAAATTGCTAGTCTGATCTTTCAGTGTCACTGCCTGCTGAGCAGATTTCAAGCAACACTGCTGGCTCCTTGTCAGAAAACAATGTGCTAGAGCCCTGTTCTGCAATAAATGGTTCAACCAATTTACTCTGTTCATTTGAAACTCACAGGAGTATTCCCGATGCCTGGGCTATAGCTCTTATTTGGCAAATGATTTTATGATAAACTGGTATCATAGCGAATCCATTTTCTTTAAGGGGTTTTGCTGCTGTTTAATGGACTGTCAGTATAATTTAGATTTCATCTATTTAAACTCATTCAAGCCTGGCTCCTGATTGTACAATAAATGGAACATATTTCTATTCAACAAAATTAATGACAGCTAATTGTAGTCTGCAGTTCCCATTTTCACAAAAGCCACTGCTCTGCAGTTCAGGCGCCCAGCTACACCATTTCCCACACCAATTATTTTTCTGCACTCTTCATGCATGTCCACAACACTACACAGTTCTTCTTTCAAGACGCATCCAGACATACTTCGTTAACAAATTTGATACAAACCAAACCTTTCCTTACAGAGCGTAGCGTTACCAAAACATGTCACACTGAAAGCAAAGACATTGTAGATGCTCAGCCACTAACTCGTGCTAGGGTATCCTCCTGTCTTGGAGCTGTTTTTCAGTTAAATACATGAAAAGGGAAGAGGGATGGGAATAAGAATGCAGGCCACTTAAAAATAAAGCAAGAAGAAAACCCAACATGAAATACCCAGTTAATCTAAGAGCTCCTTCTTTAGCAACAGATAAGCTTTACTGCATGCATGCCATTTAAGACAGTCTTTTCTGATCTTTGAAGGTCACAGCTAACCTTTGCTAGAGGTGCAGCATGTGCTCCAAAGGCTTCTCACTGATATTTTACAGCTGCCTACGCAGCCGCCTGTCTCTCAAGCCCGGACTGGAGGCCCTGCCGTAGCTCTTCACGGACACTCATCTCTGAAGTGCTGCGGAAGATGCAAAAGACGAGCAGCACCACAAACGTACCACATCGCTGCAGGACCTCACGTTTTAAGATATCCTTAACTTTCTTCCTTTATTAAAAAATCTATAACGTGCAAATTGAACAATGGCTACAGATAATTTCTCTGATGTTTAATGCAAGCATTAATAATAAGCCTTAAGAAACCAACAGAAGAAGCTGTCATGGTCTACATGAAATCAACTGAACCATCTCCACAGTCTTGGAACAGGGCATGCAATTGGCCAATACGCTCAAAACCCCGCAGAGATTATGGGAGCAAGATGCTGTATCACTCAAGATACAACATTTTTCTTCTCACTCACTTTCCATTCACCTGCATTTCCCAAGTTTTGGCAATGAGTCAACGGTGACATCAGCAGAAATCAGCAGAATACAGCTGGCCCACGGAGCTGTACCCAACGTGAAAACTGGCAGCTTTACATGGCTCCGAGTTCCACAAGTTCTTCTGTTGGACTATGCATAATTACAACTCCATGCTCTAGCAGGCAAAACAAGCACACCAAGAGGACTTGGAAGAGAAAACTCTTCTATTCCCAAGCCCGCCACAAACACCAAATGGTTGCTTAACTTCTCTCCCTTAGCTACTCTTTCGATAATTAAAGTGCACCACACTACAATACCTCATCAAAATACGGATGGGCTTTATTTGTGTAGCCTTCAACTAGAAAAATATTACAACCATTGCTATTTCCCTAATAATTGGCCCATCACTTTATCTTCCCGATTAGACAAGCGGATAGAGAGTAACCCGTTTCATAAGTTATCGGTGCAGCCCTGAACAGAACCACATGTTCAGAAAGGGAAAATTAAATGGGCCACTTGGGTGAGGACAATTTTCACGGAATACTGTATTTCAAACACTGCAGTCTGTTGCCTCAAAGCCTGCTGTGATGCAAATACTTGACGGGAGCATCTGTAAGCTTACGTGATACCCTTCCTACTGTCTGCTAACCTGACACTCGCCTATCTGCAAATGCCTCCTAGCTGCACTGAAAAAATAACTGTATTTAAAAAAAAAAACAAAAAAAACATTTTCTGAAACAAAAATATTTTCCTATTGTTTAAATTTGTAAATAGCTCTGAGATGCCTTTATACAGAACAAATTAGTGCAGCAGCTGTAAAGCTGATCTTACAGAGGCGTATTTACTTTGTGTCAACACTGATGTTACCTTTTCTTCTTCATTTTTAAGCATAATAATCATGCTAGTATGCTAATCAGCTGCTTAAATAAGAAATGCCCATTTCATGAAGAAAAAAATGCCTTCCTCAGTATTAAGCAAAGACAAGTACAATCACCATAGTAAAGATACAAGCACAAATTTTCAAGCCAAAGAAAAACAAGTATCTGCCTACACTTAGGTATATTTCTTTCCTAAAGAAACAATACAAATGAAAGAGTCAAACCTGTATTGGTTTTCATGTACATCTACCCACTTCTTTTACAGCAAGGTTTGTGATCCTTTTTTGCTTTAAGTATCTTTACTGCTTTTGGTAAAAACATGCATAACACATTTTGTATTTTGAAGATAGATGACTAGATAGATCCAGCCTTTCTGCCAATGCTGAAACAAAGCAAAAATGCTTCCATTTGTAGCTCCATTTACTTCAGACCCTTCTTTAGAGCAACACATGCTCTGCTACCAGATACTGTCTACACAAAACTATCTCTTTAGGACAACAGGAAAACTGAATAGGTTGCCCAAAATTTATGATGCTACTGGAAAAAAAAATACTTCAATAATCAGTTAGAAGATATCCAGTTGCAGACATAAATACTTTACCAGTGTAGCCCGTCAAGTAGTAACACAAAAATTGAGACAACTTTTAAAGGAGAATTTATTTTCATCAATTATCAAGTTGTATTCAATCACTTTCCTTTCCTATTCCACTTGGAAACAATAAAAAAAAAAAACATCTCACTTCAATGCGCTCTCTTCACTTCGCCTGCTTACATGCAGCAAAGTGTCAAACCCCTCGAGAAACATCACCCTCACCTATGAACCTTCTCCTCCATCCCCCCATGAACACTTCTACAAGATACCTTCCCGAAACCGATATCCCAAAATGAAGCAGCAAAGGTTAGTCCCAGGATCAAAAGTCTGACAGATTAAATTTCACACCCTTCCTTCTCCAATTTTCCAGAAAAATCTCCAGATAAAAGTCGAAGCAATCTTCCACCATGAACTCCTGTGCCACGTGGGAAACCGTAGCATCGCTCTCAGTACAGAAGCTAAAATAAAGAGTTTAGTTTCGAGCTTACACTGGGTGTTGCTGTTATAGCTGACCAAACACTCCTTTACCTAAGGGTCAGTGAAAGATCTGGCAACTGCCACAGAGCAATCGTGAGCAAAAGGGCTGGTAAATTCATGCACTAGAAGCTCAAACTATTTTAACTGAAATAAATTGAGGACAGGCCATGAACCATTACTGTGGCTACAAACTTCACTTTTACTCCTTAAAAACAACTGTTTCAAGGAATTCCTTCCCCTTAGCCCAACTTTCCACAGTTCCTTCCTGCTCACTGTGTTTTCATTTCAAAATTTCCATTTGCCTAATTTCATAGTGGCATGCTGCATTCCCCACAAAGTATTAGTTTTTGCTTAGGCTACAATCTTTCTACATTCTTCCTCTGCAAAAATAACTCCCTAATCCAGGCTGCAAAACTCCTCTTATCCGTGTTCCACACTTGCCTGTGGCTACCACAAACTTTCAGCTGTAGTAGTTGCAGTCACACAGAAAAAATTATCTTACCAAGGTGTTCACGTAAAGCTTCATGTCCATTCTAGGCAGCTCCAAACCACCACAGCTTTACAAGAGGTTTGGATTTTGCATTACAAGCTTCTCAGGGAAACACGTTATAAAGTTCACTTAGCACACAGTGAATGTTTATCAAGCTAGAGCTCACACAACCCATGTTATTTTTACTAGTTCTTCATTACAGTAGTCAACGGTAGCAGGTCTCCCCGCGTGATGATGGAACACAGAGGGATGACTCACAGACAAAGTATGAACAATAACCTTCTTGAGAAAGTCTTATCTAAAATTCTGTTATGGAAACACGACGACAATTTCATGTAATAACAAAGATAATATGCAGAACTACCTGTGAGGCCAACACTGAGCCGCAGCCGTGCAGCACCCACCCCACCCCTGGGTACCGTCCCCTCCTCAGCGCTGCTCTTCGGTGGGGCTACACAAAAGCCAGGCAAAGCCAGAGGAACCCGTCTGCTGCACCAACCTAGAGCTGCACTTAGGACTCCATCTGTGCAGCACCAACAGCTGGCCATACACAGAGCAATGCCGGCCACATCCGAGAGTAAATAGGAACTCAGGAAATGCAGAGTCTTTATTTTTTTCCAGTTTATGTTTTCTGCTTATGCTAACAGCACACATACAGAATATTAGTTATATGCAGTTAAGTATTCGACGTAGGCTGTCGTGTAATCTTCATTATTTTCTACACTTAGTAGTACTCACCTACTCACCTGCTCTTTAAAAACCACACTTTTCATAAAGTTTCAAATGCTGAGAATAAAAACTAATTACAACTGCTACTATATCCAACAGTACAGAACAACACCACAAGTTTCAGCTGCACGTGGAAACAGTTCTCTACAGACTTCAATCAACTCCAAAGAAAATCTTTATGTGACGCTCCTACACATTTTTCAGTATTTTATGCATTTTGTTAACCCTTCTGACATGTTTTAAGGCTCACCTACTAAGCCAGGCCTTTTCCTTTTTTTTTTTTTATTCCTTTTTTTAAATACTAAAGGAGGAATGGTTAAAGAATGCATTTGTTTCCATTGAAACAAGTCTTCTAAAAAAAGATTGTTACAAGTTTTCCTCACCACTACTCACATGTGCAGAAAGGTTGAAAATGGAGGTGTAAGTGTGACAAATAAGGGGATTATAATAAACACATTAAGCAGCGCAGCTCCTGAGGTTACTCCTATTTACAGCAGCTGAAAGTCTGTCACTGAATGTCTGGTAACAGAGGGAAATGCTGAGTGCATCATGTTAAGAATACGTGCTTCCTGCAACTACGAAGCTCTTGAGGGAACAGCAGAACCACTCATGCAAAAATAGGCATCCCCCTGACAAGCTTGGGGAATCCATGCAACACGGACAGAAAACGGTCTGGACAAAGACCTCCTAAAATTAAAATGTACAGCTGAAAAGAATAATCTCATTGCATTTCTTCCTTCTGCCCAAGCATAAAATTCAAATTTTAAAGCTTCCCAGAAAAGAATTAACTTCCCCCCCACAATTTTTTAGCAGCCCAAAAACCACTCTCCAGAAGTTCAAGGTTTATACAAAAAAATTCCTGTCCATATTATGTGTGGTTTTTACATCTAATTCTGGTACAGCCACCTTTCTCAGCTGGTAACGCTGTCAGAATAAATAGAAAGCAGCATCTAGAACGACAAACACATGGGTCAATGTTAAACAGAAGCCAATCACTGTCAGATCATGAGCCAGATTGCTGCACTTCAGTTTCACCAACGTTCAACCCAAATACCAGCACACCACTTGTTAACTAAGTAAATAGAGGGAGGAAGTACTTTTATTTGGGTTTTGTTTATAGGTGTTTTTCTGAAGCTGACAGCAGTTTCTAGGTTTAAAACAACCATTTCAGCAATTTCACCAGTTACAAAGGGGCAAAGCATCTTGGCACGGTTATAATAAAGAGCACATTTAACAATTAATTCTGCCAGCAAAAACTAAAGACTAGAAATTTAGAAGTCCTAATACTTGCTTGCTAACCAAATTGACAGCAGATTTTCAGCTAGCTAGAAGAAATCTCAGTCCGACTAGTCCTCAGGTAAATACGGTTCTGGTTGCACTGTGACTGGGACCGCGCTGGCCGCACTCTGCACGACAGACCTTGATGTCAGACCTGCAGATTCCCACAGCAGATGAGCCACCATCTCTGGTTATTTTCTCACTGTGACAGTGCAGCAACCCAACACCTGCAGGCTTCCAACCCGAGCCACTGAACACTGCAAACTGTTTCATAGCTGAGGGAGTGCTCCCTTTGAAAAATGGTCGCTTATGCTATAATCACGGAACGTATCGAAGTGAGAAGTATGTAAGATCTCACTTGGATACATCTGGTGACAACTGCGCAGCAGTATTTCACAGCAGCGCATCCGACCTGCAAATTCAGTCTCTCTTTCCTTCTCCAATGCCTGTGCAGACAACAGCTTCTGGGGTTACGGTGCCTCCTAAACAGCACTGGGGACAGAAATCCAACAGAACTTTAAAGCGACACCAACCTATAAATCCAGAAAAGTTAGTACTCAAGTTGTATTTTTCAGCAGCAATATCTCACTTTCATCCTAGTAACAGTGACTTCCCATCCCTTAACAAAAGAAAAGGCAACTAAACCAGAAGTCCAGCAGCTGTCCTAAACAGTGATTGCTGGAACATCCCAGAGCAGCAGAGACACATTCCTATTTTTTTTGTATACTAAGCCAGATGTCGCAGGATCCACACGAAGCTAACTCAGCCTCTTTCTCTGCACACCAAACTGCACTTCCCGTACCTAACTCTGCAACTCTTCTTCCAGCTTCACACGGATCTTCACACACCTCGAGCAAAGAGGCTCTCCTATAAGCCATTCTAAAGCAATCTGCTAGAACACACCGCAGTCCTCCAACGCGCTACCCTCCCTGCAGAAACATTTCACCTTGCACTACCTCCTGTTGATGCCTCTTGCTGATGTGCTGTTTATACAGCTACCGATGTCACTGTAGAAACAGATCCTCATAAATCCTTTTAATTCCTGCAGATCCCTTTAAATGTTCCTACGTAGGCAGAGCAAACAATGTTGTCCTCATCTCCAAGTGACACACAAAGTCACCTGTTTTCTTGAGGCTCCAGATCAACTTCGACTTTCACCCAACAGTTTTTCCAGTCCAGCATTCCAGGTGCCATGGCTCCACAGCACTCTGCTCAGTAGCAACAATGCCCTCAGCACTGCGTTCTGTGTGGCTTCAGCGGAGCAATACCCCTTCCTGACAGGTTGAACAGACTGAGGGCGGAAGGGGACAGGGACCATACCGCTTCCTCCAGCAAAAAAGGTATGCAATAGTTCAGAGAACAAAAAGGAACAGGGCAGCAGAAGTATTTGCATAAGCAGCTACTATTTTTATGCAGATACTCCTGCTATGTACTTTTTCTGGAATCTTCACCCATTTACTTCGTAACAGCAATTTGTTAGGATATTGGAAAGAAAATATCCATTCAAGGGCAAGCTGAAGAGACATGAGAAAAATACCTTCACACCTCAGGTCCTTGTAAAACTTCCTGCATGTTATTGCCCTCCAGAACAGGGCAGGGAAAAAAGCTTCTCTGGAACACTGTCATCACTACATTGCCATCTTCCATTATGCTGGCCCGAAGTGGGAAGTCACTGACAGTGCTATTTGTTTTCCATCACACAGCTCCCTCTCCCAGCTAGGCAAGCCGTTCTCTCAACCAAGTATCAAAGGCAGGGCCTACACAAAAGCCCCTGTATTACTCAGCGGTGTTTGGAGGAGCATGGCACACGGACAAAGCCTGGGCAGCTGCTCCAAAAGCACTTCGGTCACCGAATCCAGTTCAATACATTGACAGCCGTTTGACTGACAGCATTCAGTGCTTTCTTCCATATAGAAAATCGTACATGGAGACCAATTGTCTAACCCAAACAACAGATGTAGTTATAAAGTCTGGTTTGCACAGCAGAGAATCAAAGTATTCACATTTGCTTACAGTCTGACAATCAAAAAAGTAGAACTGCAAAAAAACAGGCTACAAAACAAGACCACCAGTTTGCGAGCACACCCAGTTAGGAGCCATGTGTTAACCATATTGCACGGGGATAAAGACTGTACGGGAAATCAACCCTTTCAAACCGTGCTGTGTTTTGGCAAATCCAGTAGGATAGAAGGAAATCCATCTGCACTAGAAATGGAAGGAAATTCACCATTAAATCATCTAACTGAATCTAAAAGGAGGGGGCAAAAAAGAAATCTCAGTCTTGATGCAACTGTCTTACACTATCATCACCTTATGACAGGGAAGCCTACAAGCAAATCTAAATACACACTGCGCAATAAAAATTTATTTGATACCGTGACCATCTGTCTGACAAGAGCAAGGTAAGAACTGCAAGAAAAAAAAGAAGAAAAAAACCAAAACCAAAACAAACAGATTAGATTTGTAAGGGGATGGGAGGGAGGCTGTGGAAACCGAGTGGGCAGACGGGGAAGGGGGCCAACAAGCTTTTAGGACAGACCTGTATGATTCCCAGCTAAGCAGAGAAAATTAATTGCATTGTGTTGTCTAAGCTCTACCCAACAAATTTTATTACATGGATTAAAGCTATGCACACATTCTTTATATGTATGCAAATTAAGAACAGTATTCCTGTAGTAACAATAGTGTAACTTTTCATTTGGAAAAAATTCTAGTGATCTTGATTATCTACTTATTTACAGTTTATTGCTATTACTCCAATATAATTGTGAGCTCAGCACAGAAAAAGTAATATTCAGTGTTGGATTAAATACTGTACAGCAATGGGGTAAACATAGCACGAGATATTAACCAAGGACTTCTTAGTAAGAAAATGCAGACCTTTAACATCCATCCATATCAGATAAGAGTATTTCAGAGAAAGAATGAAACTAATGGAAAGGATTTCCTTTCCTTAAAGCCTAAAAGCTGCAAGCTGAAGACCGCTATCCGTTCTGCACACACCTTGAATTTTCATCTTTCTAATCCTTGCTGTGCAAGCCTCATTCATTTAAACTCTCTTAATCCCTCTCAAGTTCTACGTAATTTGTACCCTTAGCTACAAATACATCTCCATATATGTAACCTAGCCGTAAGACAGAAGTTAAGGTTGTCTTCTGCAATAGAGGCTAAAAGTGCTTTAGAATATATTACGCACTGGAATGCATATTCAAGATCTCACTCCTGTTAAGAAATAATGCTTTAAATAAAATTTAAAAATCAGTATAAAAGGAGAATGAGGCAACCATGTCACTCCAACAATAAGCTAATCAACATTGTGTGTACGCATTGCTCTCTGCACTTCCAGACAAGAGACAGATGTACCTTTAAAAAAGCAGAAAGAACAAACTAAACAGAAAAGTTTCAATGCTGGGTTACATCCCTCATGCTCATTACTACTAATGAAGTGTAAAAATTGATAAGCAGATTTTTAAATTACAAAACAGGTATAAAGTATCTTAATGGTCACAAGTTCTTTGGCTTTCCTTGTTCTTTCCCTCGACAACCTCCTCCAGATCTGACACAGCCACTTCCCCCACCTCCTTTTCTTCACACAGCGCAGAAAAGATGGGCAACGAGCAAACAAAGCACGCTGCCTGCGGCCAGCACCAGTCCTTGGTGAGCCTGGGCGAGCCAGCCCTCAAATCCTCTGCCAGATCCTGCAACCCCTTCCAAACTCGCAGGACAAGGAACTGCTCCCCCAGCAGCCAGCTCCCTTCTTGCTGGTTTTGCAACCACCACCACCAAAACCTGTCTGACCCAGCGCTCCGCGTGCGAGAGCGGACTGTTCTCCCCCAGCGCCAGCCACAGGTGCCCCTGAAGTCCCGCCAGGCTGGGGGGCACTTGGCCAGCACCCCCAGAGTGTGTCTCTGACACACCGCCGTGCCTGCGGCTTCACCTTGCATTTCAGCTCATCGTCTCCCCCAGTGCGTAACTCCTGGCAAGCAAGAAGGTACAAGCCGTCACTAAAGCTCTTGCCAGCCTGTGCTTAAAGCAGACTTCTCTTCTGAAAGGACACTCTCCCTAAAAATACAGCGTAGATGATCCAAGCCCTCCCCACACTACCCAGCTTTTGTAGGGTCTCTCCTCTCCTTTGTCAATTCTCTGCCAAAGGTACAAACTCTGTGTAACCACAGTGCCGATGCCTGCTGTTCTGCACGTACCCCCTCTACGCAAGTACTGCATCAGAGGTACCCCAAGCACTGCACCTTCTGGATAAAGAGCTACTATTTCTCCATCCTCCTCCAAGACAAAATTGAGATCACAAACTGATTTTCCACCTTCATTTTCAGCAGTCTTTTTGCAATAAAGCCAGCACATTGCATTGTAGTACTGGGCTCACACAACAGCTGTTCTTAACAGATTCTCAGTTATTTTTCATCCTCTGACACTGAAAATAAGACTGCCACCAAAGCTGATGCTTTTGCAGGCTCCCTATCGCTACTGCTCAAGCAACAAACATGAACTCAGCTACAAGCCCTGACCGAGAGAAAAACATTTCTTTTGAATAGTCTGAAATGTTATTTGAAGCATTTCAATAGATAAGCTATTCTGGCAAACGCTGGTAGGTCCAAGTGCAAACAGACTCTACAACTTTCACACGGACGAGCGGGGATGGAATGCAACACCTCCCCAGCCAGCAGAATGCCAGCCCGCCGGTCTCTGCAGCTGGTGCCGCCCACACACACAACTGGCATTTTAGAGCCCTTACAGCAACTACAACTGGATAGAGCATTTGAAACCTTCACATCTGTGCTCATACAATGCGATTTTCGCAGTTGAGTATACAACACCTCACGGATATATCAGACAAGATTTTACCTCATTAGTTTCCATGGTTTTAATTTGAATCTATCTCTAGTTTGTTCCAGCAGTGTTACTACAGCAAAATGATCATTTGACAGAAAAGTAATATAAAACTACCATAGCCCTTAAGCCAGTGCTTTGAACAGTAAAGCCAAACATAACTACTCCTTGTGGTGGAACAAACAACTGCAATCAACACTTTTAAAATACTATGTCAATAAACACAAATTTTTACTCAAAAATGAGGAACACAGCTAGCTAAATAATCTAATTCTCAAGCACAATTTCATTTTGGGGAAAAAGTTAGCCGGCAGCAGCCCCAGGTTAGATCTTGAAACTTTACACCAGACCCTAAAAACCTCGTGTGGCACATCCAAGACGTCCAGAGCACACCGCAAGCTTCCGCTTCTGTCCCCAAAACACCCCAGATAGACAACATCAGTATCGGCATCTGTTCTGACCTGTAGCTAAGCTGCTGTGCATAGGCACTAGCTAGCTAATAACAAGGTGGGGGAAATCAATGTCATAACAGAGATGAGATCTTAAGTCACCTGATTTATATTCCACAAACAGAACACAAGAGAAGAACTCTACAAAGAAATCACAGATTCAGAGAAAAACCCATCAGAGAGGTTGGAAGAGATCTCTACATGCCACCTAGTCAAATCTCTTGCTCAGATCAGGTCTCATTTTAAAGTTGCAGCAAAGTGCTTTATCTAGTTTAGTTTCAGAATTCCCAAGGACAGAGATTCCACACGATATACAGAAAATTCATGTAGTAGAAAGAAAAAAGGGTGTCTCTTTTTCAAAGGGGAGCTAAGTTCATTCCAACAAATCCGATACTACAAGATATAGTCATAAGCTTTTGCATAAATATCCATATTTGTTTCCAGTGGAAACGTGGCAACCTGCCCCTAGGACAATCATAGTTTAAATTAACAGATAATACACAGTGCCGTCTGCTGCAGCCAACTAACTGGCAGCTCTGGTGCACAACTACTTTCAAAGGAAACATAACATGAGAGTTTCTTACCTCCAGGCCTGTATACAACATCATCCTCTGTGATAAAGGACGTTATTTCGCCGTTGTCTGTTCTCTCATATCGGGACTTCTTCTTGGGCGGTTTCTTTTTGCTTTTCTTTGTGGACTCCTCCGTGGTGGCACTGTTGTTGTCGTTGTCCTCGTCTTCACTGTGGTCACTTTCTGCATAATTCTTGGCGCCTCCTTCCAACGTACAGCTCCGCCGGGGACGCGAGTTCTCACTCTCCCTCACCTTGTCTCTCTTGTCTCGCTCCTTATCCCGGTCTCTATCCCTGTCCTTCTCTTTGTCTTTGTCTTTTTCTTTGTCTGCTGTCATGATTCGCCACGTGCCTTCTTCTGTCCTCTCACGGCTGGGCCTCCGTGAAAGGTAGACAGTGAGCCTGGGCTTCAGTCTTCTGAATTTCTCACTCAAATCCAGGAAAAATTCAACCACTCCAACAACCCCAGCGTTTTAAAATGGTTCTTGAAGGGGGGGAAGAAAGAGGGGAAAAGCCCATGTTAATATTCAAAATTCTTTCAATCTGTGAAAATAAAAATTAAAACCAAAGAACACCCCCCCCCCCAACCTAAAGCAATTCACTATGGAAAACACAAGACAGCAAAATACAAGGTGGTCTTTTCAAGCATTCGTAGAAGTGATCACTTATGAAGTATCTGTAAAACTTTTGAAAGCTTATCTCCATCCTCAAAAAGATCTCAACTCCTTAAAAAAAAAAAAAATCCTTTTGCTCACTACAGAAATCTAATAACTTCTTGGACGGGAAGCGCTCACTGAGAACAGCGATCATTTTACGCCTGAGGCTGAACAGCAAGCATGCAAGCAAAACAACAGAATTCAGGAAGGGACAAGTGCAAGAAAGGAAGAGTCTACAACTTTTTTCCCCTCGAAGCAAATGAAAAAGTTTATCAAACGGCCGAGTTGGTTTACGTCAACAGCACCAGTAAGGGATGCCCTGCAAAGCGGGTGCAGAGCAAAGCATGCCATCTGCCAGCCCCGGGGCAGTCTGCCGGGGAGCCTTCCCCCCGCCCCGCTCTGCCAGAAACAGAGCTAACCTGTAACCCACAGACTACAGGAACCAATTAATTGTAACCAAACCACAGTATTTAAAAGTGCACTAATAAAATCAGCTTTTCCATATATCAAAAATACAATCTTTCATGTTTGCTTTCCCAGTAACGGAACACATGAAGGTGGATTTTATAACTCATCACCTTCACACATTCGTTTTCCTGCCGGGGAATAGGAAGGGAAGAGATAATCCTATGTTTTTATTTCCCTGATCATTTAATCAATACAGTTAACATCAGCCACATTATTTTTTCCTTCAGTGAAAGTTTACATTTAAAGAATTGGACTTGCTGTTACACGAGTATTTGGAAGCTTGGCCCCACGGGCCAGGATCCTCAACCCACAGCCAAGCGCACAGAACGGCTGCCTGCTGTCACGGTGAAACCCAGCTCAGCTGCTCACTAACCCCCCCCAGCACCCCGCAACCGGGGTCCGCATTCATTCCCCATGAGACAGGATTACCGTACCGCAGTCACATGAAACCTAAAGAATACCGGTCCTAATATTCTTCTGATGCCAAATCAAGAGTTTCCTTAAAACGTCGTTTGTATTGCTCAGACTGAAATATCTGGACTGACAGGTTGCGCGATACATCTCCGAGTGCCACCCAGCAGCAAATACAGTGGAATTTTTGGTCCCTTTTCTGGAAAGGCTCTAATGAATTTGCACTAATAGAAGGATTTACAAGTGCCTTTTCATACTGCTCAACAGCAGCAGTCTGTGCAGTTACAGCTTCTGCTGACTAAGAATCATAACATATCATTTTTTCTGTAAATATTCATGAAAAAAGCTGTTTCACCAAAGGTCCACCCAAATACAAAGCTAAGGTACCTTTTTTTCCCTAGTTCACCAGGATAAAGCTTAATTTACCCACAGCCAATTCATAAGTTTTCAAGAAACTACTATTTGGTGCAACCTGAAATCAAGCCACTGCGCAGAACGCTATGGCATGACATTCAGGGACCTACGAAGATTGAATGTTCATACATTAAGCATCTGAAACCACATTAGCAAAGGAAAAAAGACTTTTGATTTTTAAGAAGTCAGCAATCCTGTGTATTTGAAATCTCTTCAGTCTTACATGAATCTCAGACTACAATATTCTTGTCCCTGTTGACTACTACTTCCAGCAGTGGAAACAGCCAGAGAGAGACAAATTGCTTTTGCTGACACAATTCAGGCTGTGGTTCGAATCTCCCAGGCATTTCCTGAATGAACCGATCATCCAGGTAGGAAATGATTCTATTTTCTTTCCTCCTTGCAGCAGCTGCCATCATTCTGATAACACACAAGGGGAATCCAATAGAACTCCAGTGGAGAGGACTACAATGAACCCGTCAGTTGCCAGAGAAGCTGTAGATAATAGCGATAGCAACAGTCTACAGGGACTCGGTAAGAAATGTCTTAAGTTTCCAGAGGCTAGGAAATTCCCCAGCAGCAAGCTTGAGGGTTTTTTCTATTGTTGTTGATACAAAATTAATTTTAGAGAGTAAATAATCTATCCATTTTCAATGACAACTAATTACTTTCCCAGAGCAATCTAAAAATTACAAGTAGTGGCCTCTCAGCTTATGTACAAGAGATCTTTACGTTCTTCAGGGCTCAGAAACTAAAGGATACACCTAAAAAATTTTATTCCATGACCTCCAAGCATGGCTAAAATCCAGCCACTTCTGATGATTCTTATAGAGTAGCCCCAGTTCTCAACAACTCAATTTTTGAGTTAGGTACAAAACCACAAGAAACCAAAGCCTAAACAAAGCAGCTATCCTTTCAGAGGTTTTTCCATTGCTTCTTGTCTTGTAGCTTATCACTACCCCCTCCTGTTTATTAAGACTTGAATGCTGTTTACAAGTTAATTTTGGAGATTTAAAAAAAAAAAAAAAAAAGGAAAAAAGCCAAGGAGCAATTCCTTTTAGTCTTGTTTTCACTGAAGTCAAGAATGTTTTAGCAGCATCTAAGAAGCATTTGCATTGAAATACAACATTTCTCCTTGCTACCTCCCCACTTTTTATTTACTAACACCAGAACCCAAAAGTAAACAGCCATTTATAAATACAAGCATACACCCAATGTTTGGAAGGATCTCTTCAACTGTAAAATCATAAAGTATCTTACAACCGAAATACTACATTATCTAAGCCGAAGCATTTGGATTTCATCTCACATATTCTTAATCCACCCACCAACCACAGTGGAACTGGAGACTACTATCAACTCCATACTCAAAAGCCTAATCACTCTGGACCAAAACGTAAATACTGTGAAAATGTATCTGCTGACTCAACATTATTCATCAATTACAGATGTTGTGGTGGGTTAAGCACTTTCATCTTTCTATATGTAATTATGCATGAATATGGAACCCATAAAACCAACACCATGACAAAAATTACAAAAATATTCCAAGCCTTTTTTGTTCCCTAAAGGAAACTGGGATAATACATCACGTGTATTGCCAAACACAGTAGTGACACAGATGTTTAAATCTGGATTAGGACAGCAGAAGCAAATCCACTGAAAATCTTCAGTGGTTTTTGACAAGCTCTGCAGCTTGGGTTTCCAGTAGTTTTGCTCCCTGGCAGCTCCTCATGCTCGCTATACCAAACACCCACCAAAGCAGCTGCTTCTGCCATCATACTACAGGAAAGAAATTCAGATTACAGCACCACAGGTTCAGGAGTATTAACTGCCTTTGATACTGGTTTACTGCTTCTTCCACAGGGAATTTTTTAGAGATTAATCTCAGAAAGAAGACATTTAAGCTACAAGGAAAACATTCATTTTATGATGCCCGAGCCTGTTGTACAAAGGAGTGGAAGAATAGCCTCTGCCTGTTATTTGTTCAATGCAAGTTGAAAAACCTGAGGAAAAATGTAGCTTTGCTGCAATCAGACTCTAAGATTTTTGTTGTTGCTGTTATTTTTCAGCTAACACCTCAGGATATGTCCATCCATCCAAGTAAGTTTTACGTCCAGTATGGGATAACTTTATTTATCCTCCCAGTTTGTCACCGGACATTACAGGCTCTTGTTACCTTAAAATGTTTACAAGTCCAGCATAAACCAAAAATGTGTTTGCGGAGCTACCCGCTGAACGAACAGAGGGAGCCAGGATTCCGGGAGGAGGCAGAACTTTAATCCAGGAGTCTGGGCCAGACGCGATGCAGGCAAGCTGGCAGTAAGTGTCCCAAGCAAAGGGAAGTCTGGAGGCAGGTGTTCCACCCCGTCAGAACACCGGCCCTGCAGCATCCTGCTCCTGAGTACAACATCCCCAGCACACTAACCGCTTGCATTTTTTATACAGAAAAGGTGTTTAACGTTGCACAACAGTTTCTCAGAGCAGTTCAAAGTATAACAACTTCAGACAAGTCTCAAAGGTGACTCCTCTGCCTGCAGAAGTTCCAGAGGAACACCTCGGCGCAAACGAAGCTGGAACGCAAAGCGCCAGGGTTACAGTCCCCGCACTCCCGAAATGCTCTGTTGTACCTGGCACCTATTGGAGAGGCGGCGTGAGAGCATCACCACCCCAGAGAGCAGCTCGGAAAGGTCCCAGCCCCTTCCCAGGACACCGGCTGTTCCTGCATCTTTCTACTAGTCCTTCTCTAGCCAAACCCAGCAGCAGCCAGGGGTTAGATCCGACTCTCTCACTAAACGCTTGTCAGTTCCACCCCGAGAGAGAGAGAACCAAAGATATTATAATGAATATGATAAGATTTGCCCATGCATTTTCAAATGCAATCTCAAAAAAAAAAGTTATTGCCAAAGTATCTTGTGAGAAATCAAGCAGGCAAGATTTAACCTTTAAACTTAATTTAAAAAAAAATGAAGTGCAGAAGTTCATAATCGTTCTTTTCAACTGATCATTACCCCACATTCACCTGGTTAAGGATTTTCCTACAGCATTTTAAATTTAGTTCAAATTAAAGTTTAATCATTTGTTCAGACACGAAAAGTCAGGACAGCGAGATACTGCTTCTCCAAGAAATGAGTTATAGGCACATCTGGTCGGTGAAGTGGATAGAGAACTGGCTGAATGGCAGAACTCAGAGGGTTGTCATCAGCGGCGCTGAGTCTAGTTGGAGGCTGGTGACAAGTGGTGTCCCTCAGGGGTCAGTACTGGGCCCAGTCTTGTTTAACTTCTTCATCAACGACCTGGATGAAGAGCTAGAATGTACCCTCAGCAAGTTTGCTGACGACACCAAACTGGGAGGTGTGGTAGATACACCAGAAGGCTGTGCTGCCATTCAGCGTGACCTGGATAGGCTGGAAAGCTGGGCAGAGAGGAACCTGATGAGGTTCAACAAGGGCAAGTGCAGGGTCCTGCACCTGGGGAGGAACAACCTCATGCACCAGTACAGGCTTGGGGTGGACCTGCTGGAGAGCAGCTCTGCGGAGAGCGACCTGGGTGTCCTGGTGGACGACAGGTTAACTATGAGCCAGCAGTGTGCCCTGGCTGCCAAGAAGGCCAATGGGATCCTGGGGTGCATCAAGAAGAGTGTGGCCAGCAGGACAAGGGAGGTTCTCCTTCCCCTCTACACTGCCCTGGTGAGGCCTCATCTGGAGTACTGTGTCCAGTTCTGGGCTCCCCAGTTCAAGAAGGATGAAGAGCTACTGGAGAGAGTCCAGCGGAGGGCTACAAGGATGGTGAGAGGACTGAAGCATCTCCACTACGAGGAGAGGTTGAGGGAACTGGGCTTGTTCAGCCTGAAGAAGAGAAGGCTGCGAGGGGACCTTATAAATGCCTACAAATATCTGAAGGGTGGGTGTCAGGAGGATGGGGCCAAGCTCTTTTCAGTGGTGCCCAGTGACAGGACAAGGGGTAATGGGCACAAACTGAGGCACAGGAAGTTCCGTCTGAACATGAGGAGGAACTTCTTCTCTCTGAGGGTGACGGAGCACTGGAACAGGCTGCCCAGGGAGGTTGTGGAGTCTCCTTCTCTGGAGATATTCAAGACCCGCCTGGACAAGGTCCTGTGCAGCCTGCTGTAGGTGACCCTGCTTCGGCGGGGGGGTTGGACTAGATGACCCACAGAGGTCCCTTCCAACCCCTACTATTCTGTGATTCTGTGATTCTGTGATCTGGGCACTGAGTTACCATGGCCAAGCTGCAGTGACCCCACTACACACAGCTCTGCAGTTATTTGATCTACACACCTGGAAACCATTATCAGAGCAAAAGGCACACATACTACCTCTTTCCACATTAAGTACTTAAACCTCTGAACTAGTATTAAAGAGTCAGGTTTTAAAGATAATGTGCAAGCAAGTCCAACAGAAATGCTGTGAGACTGAGACAGGAAGGCATCTAAGCATGCAGGGTAACTAAAAACACGGAGACAAGCTCCTTTTTCTTATTTAAGCCAGACAGATAAATCTTTTAACAAGATTTGTTTGGTCATGTGTTACCGGTCTTAATAAACACAACTGGACCATTTCTCTGTAAGCTTTTAGTCTCGTATTGCAAGATAAAAAGGCACTGTTTTCAGCAAATGCCAGAGTAAAGGAAGTATGTGCCACAACTGCTAGAGCTCCTTCCACAGAGTTTTTCTAATTTTGATGTCAAGGAAGACTTTTAACTTGGTTTTAGCGCAAAGGATTAATTTTTCTTGGGGGGGAAAAAAAAAAAAGGAAAAAAGAAAACAGCCCATAAAGACTTCCCCATATACTCTCAAGATTTGAAGAACTGCTTTAAGAAAATCTTTGAGATCATTTGTGGAAAAATAACCCTAATATTAGGAAATCTCAGCTGCAACAGACAGAACTAAGTGCTAATCTGCAAGTATCAAAATGCAGCACTCGTACTACAGTCCAAATACACACATGCCTGCTTCAAACACACAGCAGAGTAGTTTCCAAGCAGCTCACCCTTCAAAAGATCCCACCTTCATTAATGAAGCTCATTAACTGCATGGGCTCCACCTCCCTGGAAAGGCACACACAAGTTTAAACTTTAAGTTTCAGAGAAGACTGTGAACATCTGTACAGGCTACACACAACTTTCTCTCGCATTCTTTCCCCGTCTTCCATTTGCCGTTGAAAATGCAAGTTGCAGATATTCAGAGTGACAAAGTATTTTACGAGTTCATGCAGAATACTCCCCTGCCCCCCACCCATTCATCATCCCAAACTGGAGAGCCAGAGCTACCAGCCTTTCGACAACAGACAGCCACACGCTGCACACCAGGGTCAAACTCAACACCAAGCCAGCACAGGACTTGGACCACAGACACAGGACCACTACACTCGGACAGTATTTCACACAGTTTGGAGTGAGAGTTTATTAAAGCTACTGCCCCAGCTTTCGTAATCCAGATCCTGCCGAGTTTCCCTACAGTGTTTTCCAACCAACCGCCACGTACCGAGCCTCAACGCAGCGCTCTCCCTGCCAGCAGCGGGGAAAGGAACACGCGCAGAGGTCCCGAAGGCAGCAGCACAGAACCGCCCTACCCGGCAGCACACACAGAACTGCAAGCCTGTCAGTACCAGAGCTCCATAGACAGCACCGGGCCTTCTGTGCCTTTAAACTTTGTGTTTCAACAGAACCCAAGACTTCTGTCACATCCCATAGAGTATTCAGTGGATGGCTGCCAAAGGAACGGAGATTCACGCAGTCTTTATTACCGCCGCACTACTCGTTGTGCTGTGTTCGGTGTAACATTGCTACTCCTGCACCTGAAAAACAAGAGTGAAAGCCTGACAGGGATGGAGCTGAGAAAAGGTGACCTCAAACAAAAAGGCTTCTGACGTGCTGCACAGTGACTTTGGCTGTTTGTTGTTTGGGGTTTTTGAGATGTTGAGGTCGGGGGGAGTCAGTTCATAGTTTGAGAACACAATCTGGAAGTTGTTTCAACAGATGTTAAGAAAGACCTGGTTATGAACGCAAACACAGCCACGCCAATTCAAGTTGCATTCTCACATCAAATAGGAAAAGAAAATGCCACCAACTTACACAGCCTTGAACCAAAACAACTCTTTCTGACTGGCATTACTTAAAGAAAATGTTGATAGCTAACATCTGTCTAACAAACCCATGCAGCGCTATCTGTGGCAGCATTTGAGCATTTCTAAAGCTCTGAGATCTCCAAATGAAGTAAGGTAAATATGATAAGTCTTTTATTACTTAGGACTCATCCACTAAGTTTTCAGCAAGCTTTACAGAATAATTGACTTCCACAGTTCTCTCATATATACCTACAGACACACAAACTTTATTCCTACAGCATTTATGTGCTGGTCATAAAAAAAATTTAATTTTCTTCCTCTATTCTCAAGCACCGTGTGACTCTTCCCTGCAGACTATGCCAGTCTAGTCGGTGCCTCACTGGCTTTACAGCTGAGTGGGTGCTGAAGGGTCTGCTGCCTATTCTGGAATGCTCACAGCATGAGTCTACCACCCTCCTGGAAGCAGCTTTGCTCAAAGTCTTTTAAAAAGCTCTTACGAGTCTCTCCGATGAATTATATGCCTCTTATCAGTTGTCTTCCTTATCTCCTGCAATGGCATTTCAAGTTTATAACACAAATATAGCACTGGAACACTTCAGCCAGTAGTGGTCATTATGAGTTACATATTTACAGTCCATAGCTCTTGTAAGCCCTCTATGTGCACGCAATTAAAAGCATGCTTGTTCACTCTGAACTGCTCTCTACTAATCATCCCCAAATGGTTTAAGCAGCTAGCGTGTAGAGAAAGAAACAAACAGGCACCAACTTCAGCGGCAGCTCTCACAGCTGAGAAGCAACCTCCACTTGAATAAAGCCAGGCAATTCAAGGTGTTGCTCATGACAGACAGTCTGCTTTCCCCCCCCCTTGCTATTTACCCAACCTGACCTGGGAAAAGCAAAACAAGAGATCTCATATTTCTGAGCCGTGCCTTACACCAACTCTGCTCCCAGCTGTCAGTTTTTAAATCACAGCCTGTATAATGCCGCCTATCAACACTCTCCCGCTGCACATTCCACCTTCACGCTGACGCGCTCCGACCTGGGATATTACAGCATCATTCTGAAATCCAGCTCGAGGGTCTGTTTGACAGACGAGCTATGCAGGATGACAGCTTAGGTAAGATCATTAAGTCCCTCTCTTCAACACAATGTTGATGCTGCAAAACTTAAAGGAACAGGAGAAAAGAAGAGAGCGAAGGAGATTCCTCCCAAAAGCAAAGCAAGATTTCAGAGGGAAAAAAAATTATTTCTGCATTCATCAACATAACAGGCTATTCTGCAGATCTTCAGAGTTACACCTTCAGAGGAGGAAGACACTTGGTTTCATTTCACTCAAGAACATTTCAAGCATCTGTAAATCTTTCCTCAGAAAGCAGCCAGGTTTACCAGGCAATTCTGAGGATTTTTGAAGATTGGAGTGGTGAGGAACCGAGAGGAAAGGGATGTTTCACTTTGTGGTATTCTAGTTGGCATAAAACAGGCAGAACAACTACCTACCTGCAAGAGGTCACAAATTCAGTAAGTACTAAGAACAACATTTTACAAGACAGCCAGCCTTTGACCCACAGAGCAGACTGAAACACCAGGGATAATACTGTCATATCAGCTCCTACTTCCTCCAAAAACGGTCGGGCAATTTATGTACCATATTCACAACAGTGATCCATGAGGAGGAACTACTTCTCTCTGAGGGTGACGGAGCACTGGAACAGGCTGCCCAGGGAGGTTGTGGAGTCTCCTTCTCTGGAGATATTCAAGACCCGCCTGGACAAGGTCCTGTGCAGCCTGCTGTAGGTGACCCTGCTTCGGCGGGGGGGTTGGACTAGATGACCCACAGAGGTCCCTTCCAACCCCTACTATTCTGTGATTCTGTGATTCTGTGATTCTGTGATCTGAGAAAAGCTTTCTGAGAACACCTGCTTTTAGATAGTTTTACACATAGGCTTCCATAAAAGTAATATAATTCCAAGTAAGTCACAATTCCTCCCCACGTTAATTCAAGAGCAGCATCATAAAATCAAAATAGTCTTAGGAAGTTTCTATACTCCCAATAAGATTGCCCAGTTTTAACAGATAAATTAGCTAGACTGTCTGTTCTCTCTCTTGCTCTTCAGCGAGGAATCTAAAAAGCAGCAGGGACACTGGAGCTGTCTGCACGCTCATTTATACGAGGCTGATAGCTCAGCCAGCAGCCGAAGAGTTCAGCCCTCACCCACCACGCTGTGATACCCAAACCATCAAGACAGCCCCCCCCGAACCCTGCGCCCCTGTCGCCTCTCACACATACCACCAAGCTTAAGGGCCAAGAGGCCACTTCAACACCGCAGAGCAACCAAGATACAGAACTACGACTACAGCACAGAACCTCAGATCCCAGCCCACTGTATTGATCCACTCCATTAAATCAGGATGCTTGGAACTCCTCTCGCCATTTCAAAAGGTGCCCTAATGGCCTCTTATAGTCATAACATACAGGAAGAAACAATGATCAACAGACAGTAAATATGAAGCCATGTATTTATTTCTTTTTCTCTAAAGTTATTCAGGCTAATGTAAATGATTATTACAATATAGGTCTGAGTAACATGAAGTAGTTGTCCCACAACACCATCAGAAAAAATAGGACTTTTTAAAATGTCCATATAATGCAACATAGCTCCCTCACTTTAAAAGGCTATTAGGGGAGAAAAGGCCCAAGAGACCCGTAAAGAGCTGCTATTGTAACAAGAACTATTATCTAGGGAATTTAATGTCATTTGGAGCCAAGAAAACATCTGCATTATGAGGTTCCTTAACAACATTTAAAACAGAAAAAAGTTAAACAAGAACTTGTTATGATACACACCAGATTTTGAACAGATTCTGCTTTTATCATGCACAATTACTTGGCTTTCCTTCCAGCAACCACATCAAGCCAGAACTGGATTTGCAGGGTAACTGTTCAGCCAACAAAACTCAGATAAAAGACAAAAAGTGAGATGAAGGTGGAAAACCGAAAACAAAGGCAGTGGCAACCAGGCCACCATCCCCACCACAGATCAGCCATGGGAGACAGTCCACACGCCAACAAATAAATGGCACTTTCTCCTGATAAATCATCAAATATTGTAAAAAAAAAAAATCATCTGGTGACAGAGTTCTCATAAAAGTAAGACAGCCTTTCAGAAGCAAAAACAGCAAACTCTGAAAGCATGTGTATGGATTTCTTGACAGGCAAGTCTGCGGCCAAAAAAACCCTAATCTGTAGTGTGTTTACAAAAATAGGTAACATTTAAACTTTCCCAAATGCTGTAAATTCAGACCAAGGAAACACCAACACAGAAATTAAAGCATAAAGAGAAAATCCTGGTACACCACAGCAAGCAAGCTAACAGTAACATTAAAGAAAACTTCATGAAACAGAATCGTGTGTCCCTTTCACAATAGCTCTAGGTTCAAAGCACACATGACTACCAAATTTCCCAGTACATCACACACCTATGCCTTCCTGTGAAGTCACTTCTTTTAAGACAGAAATGAGTTTTGCATAATACTGAAAACCTTCATTTGTCTGTGTTTATTAGAATGAGACCATTGCTGCTTTGCAGGCAACTGCAAATGTAACTACATCTAGAACCCTACACACAACTACTTTCAATTTCCATTCCAAGTTTTACTTTGGTACCTCCATCTCTGCAACATGTCTACAAATACCTACCAAACTGTCCTTCCCTGTATGTATATAGCCATGCTTTTCTCCATTGGAGGTTTCATTTTTAAACGGCTGAACGCTCAGCTGCCCTCTCGCAATCCTTTCATCTTCTAGAAAGCCTCCAAAATAGCCTCATTGAAATCACCCAAATGAAAACTAGATCGGGTTATTTTTGGAAAAGCCTTTTGAGCAGCAAAGGCAAAACCTCTGGTCTTCAGCCACATGAACTGTTTTATTTAACTCCACACAACGGCCTGTGTACTTGGACTACTCAAAATGGAAGAATAACTGCAGGGTGGGCTCCTACGATGCGCTGGCTGACCAGACATTTCCACTGAAATGCGGCTATAATTAAAGCAATTTCTCTCTAAAGAAAGCAGTGTCCCGAGAGCTGCAGAGGCCATCTACCAACTAAGCAAAGCTATGCCACTAAAGCACTCCATAAAATTCCACAACAATGGAAACAAAAAAAGTGTCCTCTTTCATACGGGCAAAAAAAAAAATAGTACCGTGTTATTAGAATGGGCAATAGATATTAACAGGACATATTTTTTGTTGTCCACTGTTTTAAAATACTTTTTACATAAGCATCAAGACAAAAGATATTTCTGTCTAGGGAAACAGTTTTTAATTCCAGACATCGGTCTCATTTTCTCTGAGGAGCAGTTTATTGTGGTTAATGACAGAGCAGCCGTCAGAATTATTTTTCCTCCAAAGCCTCTCTCCCCAGTACAGCAGCACTGTTGTAATCATCAGATTAAGTGTGCTTATTCACGTGTGAAATGCAGGCCTGATCTCAGTCTCATATCATAGACCATCTTCAGCGAACGGTCAGCACATTCTTCATAATTTCGTAACACTTAACAACTGAAACGTATTCAATTACATCTCACTTCCTTTACTGCAATTACAGGAGACACTAAATACTCAGTATTTAAAGCAGTAAAACCTTCTTAGTGGAAGTGCGACCATTGATCTTCACTCTTCCCCTACACGAGCAGGTTCTGCTATGAGGCAGTAGGAACATTATCCAAAAAGCAAACCTACACAGTACTGCGTGCAAGGAAGCATCAGCACAAGCACCGAAAGTCGTGAGACAGAGGAGTACTGTTTAAACATCAGTTTGTCTGCAGCAAGCCTACGCAACAGCTCATTATCCTCTATCTTATTGCTGAAGATTTTAAAATACGTGTTAAAAGGTATTTGCAAAGAGAGTCTACATTTCAAGAAATTATTATGATCTCTTGTATGACCTTGAGGGATAGAAAACCAAAGCTATCTATATTGGCATTTAGCTTCCAACATATTCTCACCCCAAAAGCAGCCCCAGGTGTCTTAGACATCGTGAATACACCCAGTACAGGCCAAGGTGCCCCTGAGACCCGCAGTAACCTGTCTCCAGACTACACTCACAGGACTCCGCAAGAAACAAAGCACACACCCACCTCCTCCCCACACCCTCACCTCCACCACTCTAAGGAGAAAAAAAAAAAAATACAGAAGAAAATCTCCACTCCTTACACACACAGGTGTATCACAGTAAGATCTGTCACTAATCCAAAGTCCCTGACTTTATCTTCTCGCCTCTTCAGATAGTAAGGACTTTAATCACCACAAATATCCAGGCATGATTCCCTTGTTCAACGCGTAATATTGTGCAATTGTAATACTTCATTTCATTTTAATCAGAAAGGGCCAGCTCACTCCCACACCATCATCAGCC
The DNA here is from genome assembly GCF_030867145.1 of Opisthocomus hoazin. NCBI lineage: Eukaryota > Metazoa > Chordata > Aves > Opisthocomiformes > Opisthocomidae > Opisthocomus > Opisthocomus hoazin. The sequence continues at coordinate 17,610,702 of NC_134429.1, read as the reverse complement.
AAGACTGAATGCGTAAGATAACAAGTGGCAGTGAACAGGTAATTAGGAAATATTCTGTCTCTTCATGTTGTAAGTTTTTTAACACAACAGATCACACAAATCCCTCAGATTTTTCTTGAGAAATACCAAGGGAATTAGAAGATGCATGTTACCTTAACACATAGGATCATGAAAAGCAGATTAACAAACTAAAAGGCCTTGTCTACAGTCATTTTTAGATTATTCTTTGTAGTAACATTTGCTCCAGCACCAGCAAGTAACTTCTACTACAACTCTCCTAATACAACTGAACCACTTACAATCAAAGCACTGTACACAATATGCATCTACAAGAGCAAGAGAACAGGTGGAGTTCACTACTGACACCAAGACTAGCCGTTATTTTTTTAAAAACGGACCACAATAAGTTTCAGTACATTCACAAAACATCACAGTTCACACAAACGGGATATTTTAAAGGTTGCCTGACTTCTGGACCTGCTTTCCCACAATGTTTCAAAGCCTCGAGGTTCCTTCACCAAGTCCAGTGTGCGCCAGAGACGCGGCGGTGAGCAGCAATACCTTACGGAACTACAGACTGCAGTCAACAAACTGATCAGCCTCAATAACTGAGCATGTTCTAAACTTTCAGGTTCTTTCTTATGTATTTTTCTGCCCAGCAGAATTTTTTACTGCCACAAAGCAGCATCCGCTCTCATCAGCATTTATTTTAGCACAGCGTCTGTGAGAATAACCACCACGGAGCTCCTGTCACCCTAGCAAACCACAGCAAGGAAGCGACCGCCGTCCTGCTGAGCTGCTACCGCTACCCCCTCCGCAGCGCTGGGAAGTTCTCAGCGGGTTCACGCAGGCAAACAGCGTCTGTGTTCAGGCCACATCCAACAGCCCAGGGAACTCACTCGCACCCTGTCCTCACCACCTTCCGTACCACACACGGATACCAGATTTCTCATTACCTCCATGGCATCCACTACGACTTCTCAGCACACAAGCTTCTGTAAGTTTTTTCCCTTAAGTCTGGTTCACTTTTCTGGAAGTCAGTGAGCTTCCTTTTAAAAAAAAAAAGTGAACATAATATCAAAGATCACAGAAAAAATCACCTTCTTTGTAGCCATGTTACTGCTCCTGGGCAGCAACCAACTGAATTCTTCGTTAGATCTGAAGGACTATTTCTGACCACAGGACCAGTTCACAGGTTGCTCACACTGGGTGTTTCAACACTACACCTGATGTCTCTACCCGCAGTCTCTGCTACAAGAAGGACTGCATCAGTAATCTGCTGGCCACTGCTAATGAACCCACCCGAAAGGGACTTCGCAGCTGGCTGCGTCCTTCATGGGAAGAGGAAGAAAACATTAAGAAATGCTCCAAGTGATTAGTCTGCTTCTAACCTAAACCAGGGGGAAGTATTTTAACACTGCATGAAATAACTTCTGACTTCAGTCATGCTTCCAACACTAACGTAACTTCTTCCAGCACTCTCAGCAGATACTCTCCACTATCGTAGGACTGAAGTAAGGGGATCTCATGTAACAGCATGAGGCAATACAGTTGTATTAACGTGCTTAGGTCTAATCTTGGAAGCTGCTGAGAACAATGTTGCAAAATTAGACCATAAGCCATTAAGCGTAGAATAACCGACGCAAATGATTACTAAGCCCCACATGAAATTTGGTGGCTTCCTTCACGTTACAATACCACCACATCACCATTTGCCACCAGTAGTAGTCGGGAGATGGCAGAGGTACTGTGGCAAAAGTTTGGTTTTGTGGCCTTGAGCCTTGACCTCCTTAAAACCAGGACTACTCATCTGTGTGTACTGAATGATACGTTCTCACAAAAGTAAGAGACCTGAAACATTTCAAAAGCATGAGCACATAAAAAAAGGAAAGTGTCCTTACCTTTCATAATTACATCCTAATACCCCATAACATGCAAATTAAGACCACACAAGCCACGTATGAAACTGAAAACACCTGCAAAATTCGGGGGTTATTTTTCCTCAAAGTAGCAGTATGAAATTCCTAACTCTATTTTCAAGGTAAAGTTTCAAGGCTAGACACCAGTAACAGCTCCAAAACAACATTAGATTACCAAAACTGTTTGCAGTCTATAGGGGACAAGACATCAGGTTAACCATAAATCCTTCCCAGCAGTGCTTAATCAATCTGTGACCAAGGCACATCTTTCGAGACCTTCTTTATTCCCACAATAACATAAACCAGGATGATCCTTTAGCAACCACAGACAGCAAAACAAATTACAGTATTTATCATAAAGATCATGCAATAGTTTTACTTGAAGAAGGATACCTTTGAAGATTCTTGTCTATGAAGCTTCCACCACTTACGGCACATGAGCATTCAACAACCAAACAAGTAGGAGTTCAGAAGGATGTTGTGTCACAAAGCTTTTTCCTGAAACACTAAACTAATCAGAAGCTGATTTAAGAGCTACTTTCAAAATACTACAGAAGAAAATTCACCAAGTGCCAGTAACCCAAGCAACTGGGACCTAATTAAATCTATCCTACACTACAGGGATTAGCCTGTTTTCTCCTCCAGTCCTGTAGCCGCTCCCAGGAGATAACATATACAGCCACTATGAGATTTATTACTTGCTGACTACTTCTTAACGTATGCTGAATTATGATCTGGCCTGTGAATAGAAAGGACTTTGTTGTAAGTGGCATTTCAAAACAATTATGCAACTATTTTTTATTCAGAATACGAAATAAATTTTTACTTCTAGCTTTTTAGTATCAAATGGCATTGACAGGGCCAAGTAAGAACAAGATAAACTCCTCTAGAAGACATTCATCGAGCTCTCAGTCCAACAGCAAAGCAAAAAACTTCTAATCACTTTTCACTAGAGCTGCGTACGTTATTTCTTTGTCCATTACTTCCTGGATGGGTCTAACTTCACTCGCTGCTTCAAGTTTAAAAAGCTCCCACAAAGTAATAGCTGGGGGGGGGGGCAAACTAAAACCCAAAAAAGCCAACAACCACCGCCTCAAGAAAAAACCAAAGCAACAACTACTGCAGGAGTTCTGAGAAAAAAATAAAATCCCTATTTAATTCTAGACAGAAAATACACACACAAAAAAAAGCCAAAACAAAACCACATACGTTTTCATATGTTTTCATATGTTTTCCTCATATATTAAGACCTATGCTTCAAAACAAAAATAAATTGAAGACAACACATGCACACAACATCCTAAAGATAATCCCAGGGAAAGTTTCTATTACTCGTCCTCTATCCACGTACTTATCTATGGGACTCAATCACTCGTTTACCTGCTTAAGAAGAATAGTTAATATACTTTAGAACTTCCATGGAAGCTAACTGAAAACCAGCTTCAGCTACTGGTGCATTTCAAATGTTCCAGCTGCATTAAAAAGCCCATTTTGCAGGCAAGGGCAGCAGTGTTCACACAGCATGTCTGGCCTGATTGGGGTTTCCCGGAACGCCGAGATAGCCAGAACAGCAATGCAAAAAACACACTGCGGAATCGAATCTCATGCTTAGTTTAATATTTTCAACGGGTATTTCAGCTGCATCAGCTGTCTTCAGGAACCTTAATAAAGATGTAGGAGCACAGAAAAGGCAGCCTTCTGTGCGGTGTGCTCTTTAGCTTGCTGCGGAATAACTGAGGGATTCCTCGGAAGCAGCCTGGTAAGGACTCGATTTTTCAACTACGAAGAAGCCTAGGACAGAAACCTGACCTACCAGTTGAGCTTTAAGTCATGGCTTTGTACCAGGGTCGGAGAGTCTGCTCACACCATTTTAACAAAGCTCATACAGGCCTGCATGTGCAGGGACGGTGTCCTACCCGCGTTATGTCAAGCTTCTGCCATGCCAGAGGGCTTTGCACAGACATCCAGCCGAGATGCTCGTGCCACCACCACCGCACCGAGATGAACACAGCAGCCAGCAAGCCCCAGCCAAGCTCACGGAGCCAAAGCGCCAAGGCTGGCCGCCTCCTGGGGCTCTCCCACTCCAACTCCCCATGACACACCACAGCGTGGGTTTCACAGAGTAGCAAACGACCTCAGAATTTTATTACCCTGACATATGATGCTTATAATTCATCTTCAACAACAATTCTCTATATTTGAAATGAGCCAAGAGATGTGCTCTGAGCAAAGATTTTACTGCTGGAAATTTTGTAGTGCTCCTGAAATCCTAAACCACTGCTTAACTCCCATGTGGATGCAACAGAACAAGATGGTTATATCTACCTTTGGCATCTCAGAAACCACAGTACATCCTCAGAAGAAAAACAGTCAGCCAAAAGCAAAGATACAATAAAACTTGACACCAAAATATAACTTTATACAGCAGCAGTTGTTAAAAAAAAGTCAAACTCTCAAGTTCAGCTTCATTCCACTTTATATTGCCAACTCCATGCTCCAAAAATCCACAAGAACGGCTTTTACCAGCTGCATGGAGTTTGTGCATCTTTCTCGGGCACACCTCAGACAACCAGTCCCCCAGATGCAGACCGACCCTCAAGTACCAGCACACAACGCGACACGTCAGAGGAGCTACCAGTGGCACCTGCCCATCCTCCCCACCACCCTGCGGGAAGAAAACCCGCAGCAGTGGCTGTAATCAGGGCACGCTGCTGAACGCCAGTCAACCGCCAACTGCCACGCAAGCAGCTAAACCATCCTTCCGCAGGGAGGGGACTTCCAAAGGAACCACGAGTAAAACAAGCAATCCCCAGGTAAACCATTCCTAGTGGTGATTTAGAGATCACAGCTATACTTCAATTTCCATATGAACAACGTTGTAGTCACAAATTGTATCATTCAAAGCCACAGATCTCATTTGTGCACCAAGTCAAGCTAGGCTAAAACTTTAATATTACTTTTTTTTTAAATCTCAAAAATTCACATTGATATTCCCCATGTACTAGAGCATTTAATCACGTGCTACTTGAGTTAAAAATAGAGCATCACGACTGTTCCTTTCCAAACACCACCTTTTCCTGATGTCAGGGCCGCACACAATTACCCTACCAACAGGCAAAGTTACAACAGCCCTACTCAGTTGCAACTACTACATCCATGAAAGAATTCTTTCAGTTTACACCTGAACATGCTTCAAATTCCCCTAGCAACAGTGGCATGTAGTATTGTAAAGAGAACAGACCTAAAGTGAAATATTATCAAGAACTGAAAAACCTCACAGAAAACCTACACAAACAGATGGCATAATTTGTTTTTTTAAATGCTACTTAGCATTTACAGCTGGAAGTGGCAAATATCTAACATGCTTTGAATATGCAAATTAGAAGATCAACACAGAAGAGGACAATGCAATTTGTTTTAAAGACAGGCAGTCATAATGTTGAAACAGACTGCAACCAATTTTCATGCACTATTCATAATTACTTTATTACACTGTGAAAGGGTAATCAGTTTCCAAATGATCTAATAACCTTGGGCTGCTCTTAACTCTTTTATACCAGTCTTAACTACAAGCACAGGCTAGGTCTCCAACCTGAAGCCAATTACAGTAGTCTAATATTAAACACACACGTTAGATGTGCTCTTCCTCACATGCTCTCATACAAACCAGCATACAAGATTACCTAAGAGCATTCAATTAATAAGCAGCAACTGCTAGATTAAAAAAAAATCCACTCCTGGCTCTGATCTCAAAGGAATAGCTTTATTATCAGGAAAGGGAAGTCTGATTTTCTGCTCCTTTGTTAGATTTCAATAGGAAATGGAGAAAATACAGTATGTTTTGACTGCTTGGAAGAGTAAATTCTACAGGGATCTGTTACTATGTCAAACTGTAAAAAAAAAAAGTCCCCAACCATAAGCGCTTGAATTGTATTGACTCTTATATTATGGCTCCATCATTTTCCTGTTGTCTTGTAATTTAACTGCCTGCTGAGGCCACTTTTAGTCATCAGTCACTGACTAAACCCAAGAAACTTCACAACACAAACAAAAATACAAACGGCTAAGTTCCCAGGTCCAACTTGCGCTTGGGTTGAAATACCTACTCCTCTCTGCTGGGTTTCTACAGCTTGCCAAGCAATATACGGGGGGGCACCCGCTGGCAAGAAGAGCAAGGCTGTGAATACCCCCCAGCCAGAGGCGATCACGTAGTGGTCCTGTTCTAGGTCAGTATCTAATCTAATCTGTCAACAGATTAGATTAACAGGCTGAAACCTCCCCAGTAAATACAGGACTTCAAACACCACCGTTTTTTAAGTTTTAGAACTTCTTACTGCCATCATCTTACCAGCTAGCTGAACAAGAAGCAAGGTGACAGAACCACGGATTAAATGATCCGGTTGTCAGCGACCAGGTTCCACGATCGCTGCTCGGGGACTGACTGCAAATCGGTCATCAGTTGGTGAGATAATTGTACAGTTTATTTTGCATATTCAGTAGGAGTATTACCATCTCCCTTGTTGTCTTATTAACTCTATCCCTGCCAGAACCAAGACACCAGTGTACCAGCTAAACTCTCTGCACTTTCTCCAGTTCCCAACAACAACACTCCAAACAGAGGCACTGATCTTCTAAAACAAGACTCACACACAAAACCTGACAACAATGCTCAAACTACTAAATGCTTTTAATTTTAAACATCTAAACAGAATAAAAGCTGATCAGACTCCGGATGCTGCTGAAACACTTATTGTCTATTAACAAAAATTCAGCTTTATTTCAAAAACAAGTCATTTTGATCTCTACAAAAATGCAAATTCACAAAGAAAACACTGCCAAAACCAAAGCATTTTTTTATTGCTAGTTTCAAGAAAATTCAAATCAGCACTTAAGCCAAAATTTATTACATGTTCCAAATTGGTGTTACAGAAGCAGCAATGTATCTGTATCAAGATCAGTCGGTTTTAACAAAAGATTTACCTATCATTCAGCTTTCTACAGTCAGCTCATTAAAAAAAAAGACTGGAAAATCTGCAAGTATCCGACTTTTTAAAACCAATCCTAATGCATTCCAGATTTGTTATTTCACACTGTATTGTCATCTTCTATGACAATGAAAGCAATCTCCATTTTCAGAGAAGCCTAATCAAACCAAATTTACTTTCAAAATTTGCCATTGCTTCCCAAGTGTACAGCTATGTTGTTAATGCTAAATTTACAGCCACCATTTCTTCTGCGCCGTTGCTAACATTAGAAAAAGCCTGAATTGCAAACCCACCATTATATATTAAAAAAACCCAACATGTGGTTATAAGAAAATCTACACATCACAATCAAATACTATTTATTCCAGTAGTAAAACGTTTATCCAATCACCAAGACCTTTTCTTGGCAAAACTTGACAAAAAAGTTTCCTAAATACGACCAGCTTGTTTTAATCATTTACATTTTTCAACACTATTTGTTCTCACTTTGTATCCAAAGGTCAGAACTCAAACCACTACCCTAGGCAAACTTTGGAATAAATATTATTTTTGCCCTTTCTTCTGGAAAGAATTTCACCTCTTAAGAAAGCTGAAGTCTAAAAACCAGATTTGCCTCTGATCCATTTAAAGATGCTTCACGACATTTTTTGTAAACAGAAAGCCAGCTCACAGGAAGTTTTATACTGGCCCCATCCTTTATTACTTAATTCAGAGTGTTACATCATTATAGGCTTTTGCTTTTTTTAGTAATAGAGAAATTTGTTCTGTGAGAAATAGACCAACATGAGACACAGTTAAACAAAGAGCAAGGCTAAGCAAGGTCCAGTTGACGCCACAGTTTGAATCACACCAACTGTGATTCCCGTTTCCCTGACACGGCCACTCTTCCCTACAATTCCCCTTCTGAAATTATCTTATTTCAGACACAGCAGAAAAGATTTGCACACCATCTACATGTTATTGGCTAGCAAATTTCTCTAAGACAAGGCCTGCCCATCTTAGTTGGGAATCTTCGTTCCATTGAATGCTTAGATCCATACTACGCTCAGCGACGCACGAGATCAGAAGACTGGAAGACCCTTCCCTCCCACACCAAAGCTGCTTTTGCTGCCCCTCGGACAGACCTGCTTCTAAAGCAACATCCAGTGCCCTGCACACACAGATGACAAACTTTGTTTAAAGGTTCACGCAATTGACTATCAACATTAGAGACTCGTATAAAGTAGTTTCCTGTTCTGGGCTACAGCGATGAAGATTCTACTTCTCTTATTTACCCTTAAAATGCAAAACAGAGCTACTCAGCATTCTTACAGTCATTTACTGATCTGAGTCTTACAGTCTAAATACACAAGGTTCAAAAGAAAAGAAATCGTTTAAAGCAAGAAGCAGACATCTTGGCAAAGACCTCACAGCTCACAAAAAATTAATAAAACTAATATGCAGGCTTGTTGACAGACCTGATCCCATCCATAAGCCACCGCTTTGGTAAAGCAGTCAAAGCTACTCTGTAGCCTCTCTAGAGATCAAAGTGCTGAGCATTTCCATCGGACACCGCAGGCTATACAGAATTTCTGCTTCCTAATGCCTGGAAAATGCTGCTAGCTCTATCCAATTGTCTGACTCTCTTAGCCACGGAGTCAAGCAAGCCAAGCCCCCAGCAACTATCGCACCCCTAAAAGAACTCTGAGGCACTTGCAACTTGGCTCCTGAATTGCTGTTGTTTTCTGCCTGGTGCATGCAGCTGAAGTAGAAGTTAAGCAGCCATGTCTGGCTGGGAAGAGTGGCAGGGCAAAATCAGGTTTCACTCCTGGCTCAGACACCCCTGCTTGGGGCACCAGGGTAACAACAGCCACCAGAAGGGCATGGCCAACAGCTGGGGGCTGTCACAACTCCAGTCCTCACGTTTTAATCCATTCATCTGTCAGAGCCTAGGCTAATGCTGCAAAGAAACAGCCTTAGTTTGAAAATCACTTGGCCAAAACAGCACTTCATTACAATCTCAACACATCATATCCATTTCTACACTCTGCCTTCATAACTGCTTTTTCACCAGTAACTGGATCTCAGGTGAAATATCATGTTATCTGTACATATCAACAAATTACAGAAATACCGTTTTTCAGCATTTTACAAACTACTTTTACTCCTAATTCAGCATACACAATATCAGCACAATCCCTCTATATCACTTCAAAGAGTCCCAGAAGAAGGAAAGGTCAACATATGCACACTGGCCTAACATTCCGAGCTGGCTCTATAAAGCTGTACATTCATTAAAGAATCCAAGGCATCTCTGCAAGCAACAACCTTCCTAAACACCTGCAGCACCCCATTACCAAGATGAAGCAGAGTACTGGAAGCATGGCTTTTTCTGTCTATAAACCTCAATCACACCAAATGCTACCAAGTCCTTAACTTAGGTCCTCAGCACGGAATTTGTGGACTATGAGCTGGATGTCAACCTGTATTTGCAGCTGATGCTAAAGTAACTCCAGTGAGTTTGTGGAGATCTGAGTATTTTTCACCTGCTGAAATTTGGCCCATTAAATCAAAATTTCAGCTATCTCGGTGCCAAAACGGAATGGCCTTATTTCTACACTTGCGAAGTGGTGGGGTTTTTTCCAGATAGAGTACAACAGCCCTTTAGGTGTTTTACCTACACATAGGTCAATCACCACAGCAGGAACATCGTACACAAGGCAAAAAAAATAAAAAAAAAAAATCACCGACCCTGTAAAATTAGAGAGCTAAGGGTTCCTTCTGGCTACTCTTAAGCCAAACAGTAAGTAGTGTAACCCCTCCAATCCAAAAAAACAAGGAGGTTTAGGATTAGTTTAACAGCAGCTTCTTATCTTTTCCACTTAAAAAAAAAAAAAATCAAAACAAAGCGCTCTTGCAGATGAGCTATTAACCACTCACGTCAGGAAACAAAAGCTCCATCTTGTCACCTTTAGATAAATAAAAGCGAGCAAAAGAGGGGTTGAGAGACACACCAAGAGATTCTCTACAACCTGTAGTGAAATTGCAAAGACGCTCCACCCATTCTGACAGAGCAGCTGTATATATCATTATGTTAATTAAAATTAAAGTCTCATCTACTTAGCATACAAGCAATCCACTGAACCTTAGTGACAAAAGGAAGGAACCATTTCCTCCGAGCGGCATAATCACACACAACTTTAACAAGTTGTCCGCTTACACCCAAGGCCACAGCACAAAGGAGACAGAACAGCATTTAACAAGCGGTCCTGGCTATTTTAAGTAAAACAAAGCACTATCAACTCTCAAACACACACAAAGGAAGTGGTAGGATAGATTACGTCAGCCCTTGCCTCAATTCATAAATCCCAACCGCAAAAGAGGACAAATTCTTAACTGCCTTTCTCTGGAAGGATGTTTGAAGCGAAGACATGCAGTTTATGTCTTAAAATACATTACTGAACAAGCCTCGCGGGTGCATCACCTTCAAACGGCCCTGGAGGTGGGATGGGGGCACTGGTGTAATCCCCACCACTGCTATCGCGCCTCCAGACCGAACCGCGTTGGAGAGCTGCCTGCCAAGCACGCAGGCTGCCAGAGCACACCGAGCCCTCCAGTGCTCCACGCTCAAAACCACCTTTCACTGGTCCCACAGATCTTTATAAAACGCTACTAAATTACAGGGTTGGAAAAACAAATACAAGCTTTTAAACGCTGCTCCCACACAATCCCCAAGTCGCTGGTGGGCATCTCCAGCGTCTGTCTGGTGACCCTCCCTGGGCACGGGCGCTCAGAAACGCGACTGCCCGCAAGAACAACAACTGACACAAACGCCGAGCTGGCTGCACGTCTGGAACTAATTGCCTGCAGATTAACGGCTTTACATTGGAACAGTGCTCGTCTGTTGGGTTTTAAACCCAGTCTACTTTAAACCGAGTTCCCAGAAGAAACATCTCGGTGGAGCATCTGAAACTACACCTCAGTGGATTTCTACCCTCCGCTCGCCTCTACTTCATGCCTAACGTTAATGTTAAGTTTTAAAAAAAACATTAAGCCGCCTTGTCAACTGCCGGTTTGGCCCCCAGGCAGCCAGCGCAGCCCGTACGGCTGCAGGGGGGGCAGCCAGCGCCCAGCCACATGGACCCCAGGGGAGCCGAAAACCAGGCCCAAAACAAAGCGGAGCTGGTTTCTTCCCCAGGAAACAGCGGCCAAGCGGGTCTCCCGTCGCTGGCTTAAAACACGACTAAACATAGCTAAAAAAAAAAAAGTTACACCACACACCGTACCAATTAGTACTTCAAAGGCGTTCCATTTTCCCAAGTGCACTGAAAAAGTACTTTCTTTCAGGATAAGGAAAATGCAATCCTTATCGCCTTATCTCATTTGTTTAAAAAAAAAAACCAAAACCACAAACAGAATTAAAACCACAGCACTCTGTTTAGCTTAACTGTTTATAATTAGAACCGAAGGGTGAAGCATTTGTGAGGGAAAGCAAACCCTGCGGTCTCCCAGCTCTCCAAACTTCCCGGGCCAGGAACAACCATCGCCTCGCCTACCAACTCGACCCAACCGTTCCCTGAAAGGAACCCAAAGGGGAAAAGAGAATGAAGTCAAAGCCCCGAGGGGTTACAGAGAATTCTGTCAAGCTTTCTCTCCATCCAGGTGTTTTCTGTGTTATCCTTGGCTCAGTAACAATTCGCCAACTTTAAGAGCAACCTCAATTTTCCTCTCGGAAACACGACGTGCCCGCCTACGGCACCCAAGCCGCCCAGTTAGCCCGGGCTGGAGACCCCCGCCGAAGCCCAGGGCCCCCCTCCCGCACCCCGCACCCTCGGGGCCTCCGCCAGCCCCCGGCACTCACCCGCTTCCCGGGCTCCGCCGCTCCCCAGGCGCCGGGCGAGCACCACCCGTCCGCGCTCCCCGCGGCTGTCGCGACCGGACCCCCAACCCCGCGGCTGTTCCTCCTCCGGAGCCCGCCGCGGCGGGCGGGGGTGCCGGGCAGAGGGCGGCTGGTGAACAAAAGGAGGCCCCTCCGCCGAGCCGAGCAGCCGGGCCGGGGTGCGGAGCGGCCGTCGGAGTCAGCGGCGTCTCCCGGGCCCGCCGCCCCCCCCCCTGCAGCGCGGCCGCCGCCACACGCCGGGCCCGCCGGGCCCCGCCCCGCCCCGGCAGGAGGAAAACCCGGCGCGGAACCCCGCCCGGCCCGGCGCGGGCAGGCGGAGGGAGACCCCCGCTCCTCCCCTCCCCGCCGAGCCGGAACCGGGCGCCCGGTGATTGACGGCAGCTCCTCAGCAGCGCGGTCCGCTCGGTGCGGGCGCGGTAGGGAGGCGGCGAGGCCGGGTAGCCCCCCCTCCGTCCCTTCGCCCGGAACGGACGGGGGGGGACGCGCCCCCGGCTCACCGGGGCCCGGGAGGGACAGGAGCGGCACCCGGCCGGTGTCACACCGAGCGACACCTCCACGCGAGGGCTGGGGTGCCATTAGCGAGCCATTTTGTGTGAAATCCTTCCTGCGGCGTCCGGCCCTCCCCCCCCTTAGAAACAGAAATTCGCCTGCTCAGCAAAACAGGTTCCTTTTAATGCCTTTCAGCTGGCAGTTTGTTTAAATAAGGAATATTTATCTCTTACTGCGTGTCTCCATGCAAACCTGGAACTTGTCTGAATCTCGGATGTCTTGCACTGGTCTCTAACACCACAACCACCACCTTTCAGCTGCGAGGACCAACTTCATTTTGGAGCAAAGCTTTGCTGTTTCCCTTGCGGAATAAGATGCAGAACAAGTCATCTACATCATCCATCACCCGAGGGCAACGCACACTTCTTCCCTGCCAAGCAAGCCATTTCCTAGCCACGCAGTAGCATTTTGCCTATAAAAGAAGGGAGTACACCTTCTCAGCACTGGTTTTACAAAGCCAAGTTAAAAAAAAAAAAGTTAATGAAGGTTCACAGACCTCATTAATTAAAGCAACACCCTCAAGTACTGTCTGCTAACTTGCTCTTTCCACATGCTGTTAATTACTTGTAGTTGTGTAGTTTCCCTCTATTTATCCATAGATATTTCTACCTCGTTGCATACCACAGCACAGGAGTCCTTCAGGAGATAAAGATCCCACTTCAAAATCTATTCTGTACTTTCCAGAAATAGCTACCTAAAACCACTCACACAGCTGAAGTCGCCGATTAATTCTAATGCCCTTGCCACGTCGCACGACTGCTCTGATCAATACAGACTGGAGATGGGACGCAGCACAAGCTTCGCTCCCGCAGTAGTCATCGTGCAGCAGCGTCTGAACTGGAGCCTATCTTCGGAAGAACTGGTTCAAAATCAGCTTTGTAACCAAGTAGCCGTGAGACGGCTCCAAACCCGCCAGAGCTGAAATTCAATCCCGAAGTCAGCACAAAGCGACCACATTGCATCCATCCTCACTTCAGTTCAGTCAAACGTGGCCTGACACCTGGCAAAGCACAGAAAGGAACTCACTGCTCCAGCGTGTATTTAAATCACTGTTTGCTTCTATCCACTTCCAAAAGAGCTTTCCAGCAGTAAATTAATCCAGGCCAAGTTCCACTTATTTGAAAAATACCCTGTTTGATGGTATTTGTTCAAACACACTTTATCCCTTTAGGACAGACGACCCAGCTAGCTTGGGCCACAAATCTTAGAAGTCAGTATATAGTGGAAAAATGCAAACTTAAAAAAAGTGTATCAGTAGAATTTTTTGTATCCCATTAGAATCAAAGTTGTTCAAACAGTGCAGAGTACAGCATCCAGCAGTCTGAACGCAGCAACAGATCTAGAGAGTATTCTTGAATCTCCGAAACCATCCTGCAAATGCAAGGCAAACCAACTTCAGAATTCAGCAATGCGGTAGAAGGCAGCGAAATCGTCTGAAGTCCCATCTGGTTTTATACAGCATATTGGAGATTCCTGAATGAACAGAACAGCTACAGAATTCAATCACTGACATCAGAAACAACTGAACTTTCACTAATTGGCTTTCCTATGAGATATGGAGATCTGCCCCCATTTCACAGACTAAAATGAACAACCATGCACAGAACACAGCCTCAAGCTCCATTTTGCAATAGGGACATTTTATCCTCTCTTTTGGAAATGGATTACAAGAGATGAAAAATCTTTCCTTGGTCGGGAAATACACCTTTGCTAGTCACAGCATTATAAACTTACAACAGCTTTTCTTTTAAAATCAACACTATAAGCATGCATGTCTGAAAAACGGGGGGGGGGGGGGGGGGGGGGGGGGCGGGGCAAGAGTTAATACATACACAAAACCCATCAGGGCTACTCAAGCAAAACCTCCACAAGGGTTAAGCCGACACACCGCAGAGAATGAGACCTGCGGCGGGCTCGAGCGGAGATTCACCGAGTGGCGGCTGCGGAACAACTGCTACCAGAGCTCGAACGACATGTTGTCGCGTTCGGCCCAGTGTGCATCACTATCTGGTGTCACACAATGAAATAAAGCTCAACTCCACCGCACGCAAAATCCAGCCCAGTTTTCCTGGCAGCCTCCATTTATCCCCCCCCCCATCACGCTGGGTACCATTAACAGATAATGAACTGAGACAAGGGATGCAGTTACAGCAAAGCACTCCGCACCCTACAGGCCTAAGCACGCAGCCAAGGGAGCCCATACCTGACTCTATGATAAACATTGTAATTAAATAGAACACCTAGTTGAAGAAACATTAAGGTTGTGACAATAAACAACAGAAGCTGGTAATCTGAAAAAAAAATAAGGCTTGACTTGCTGTCAGTGATTCCTGACATTGCTTAAAGGCACGGACACACGCCCCCAGGTACACCGTCTCTCCGTACAGCTAAGAACTGGCAAACACCCGTTAACTCGCAGTTTTCGGTGTTCAGCGCTTTCTGTGAAGGCTGTAACACTTTGTACACCGTACCTACGCACTCCAGCTTGTGGAAGATTGAGCACCGAGAAGTGACAGACAGTGTATCTTCAAAGGGCTGTAAAATGTGCTGCCTTCTAGACATACTACTCATAAACACAAATGATTGATAACCTCGCACAAGAGTCCCACGTATTTGAAGAATATTAAATACAGACATATGAATTCAAAGAATATTAATACAGAGCTATTCCCTCCAAGCCACAAGACCTATCGATCAGCAGCATTCTCCGCTTCTTCCGACAGAATTAGCCATCAAGTACACATAAACATTTCAGCCACTAGAAAAACTGCTCCAAAGGACCAAATTCAGGTCTACCAGACATGTATACACTTGAAACACAAACCAACCGTGAACAGACTTCATGAAATTATACAGATTATATGGGTAAATTGACTTCTGGTTTTTTAAAGAGACATCCAAGACGAAGAGGTCCCACCAACACTTCAAAGCAGCACACTGAAGTCATGCAGTTAACTCATCGAGTTCCTTTTTTGCAGGCAGGTTCAAGTACACTCTCCGGCTTGCACAAACTGTACAAAAAGAAGGCTTCAACTTACTTGGAAGAATGCGGGGAGATGGGATCACGGCAAGTGTTTTCTGAAAGCCAGTATAACGCTACTTCCCAGCTCAGGCAAGCAACAAGTCTAACACACCAAACCCCTGCTAAGCTGAACCTATTTTTAAAATGGGACTTAACACTGTCCCCAGAGCTTCACAGAATCAAGCTCTCCCTTCGGATTTGGTGTTGGGCAGGGGAGAAGAGGAAGGGAGTAGGCTCAAGGAGAACACACAAACAGCTTAATAACATTGTCACGGCAGTGTTTTTCTGGTGTGTCACTTAATTCCAGTCCTCATCATAAGCTTCCCTTTCAGTGTCCGTGCACATATTCCCAGCCAAAATAACAACGATAGTGCCAGTAAAACAAAAAGCCTGAAGCAGATGCAGTTGAAGCTGCAAGCATGCTGGAGAACTCCCGAGGCCAACGGTCAACTGAAGATTCCTCAGCAGAGGAGAGCAAAAGCCGGCTGGGTTACCAGCACAAAGGGTCACCTCTCAACTGCTCCGAACAGGAGCACTGAATGTTTGTTACCCTCCCTGTTTGTTTGCAGTTCAACATCAAAGCTCTAGGCTCTACCTATTCCAAACACAAAACCTTTGGTCAGGGTAGAGGTGATGTTCTCTTCCTTTGCAAATAATGCGCTGTTTTATTAGTATAAACACAGCTGAGAATAAATGATGCTCAGCTCTTGACAAGACAGTTACTACCCTCTGCACACCAATCGCTTCAAACCTGCTCGAAGCAGGCAAAGTCTTGTCTACACTTGCAGATCCGTGAGCACCTGTGAACACACAGCAGGAAACACACACCGAGTTCTAAGCAGCTTCCTGCCCCAGCACCAATTCACCTACAGCTTGCTCCACGGTTATACGAGGGCCCTTTTCCACACTACTAAAACGTCATCTCTAAGAGGAAATTCAGTGCAGTGTTGTTATTGCTTCAACATAATCATTGTTATTGCTTCAACACAATCAAAAGGCCATTTCATCCTCTAATCCAAGCCTGCCTACGGAGACTGTAAACTCCGCACCCGGTTAAACACCATCAGATTCCACTCCACTTCCATATACAGCAGGCAGCAGCTCTTAAAAATCAGCACGTGAGGAGTTATTTTAATTTAGTGTGCAACTGCTGCAATTTGGATCTACCATTTCCTTGCCTCTCTCAAAACCCCAAGGGAACCTGTACCCTTTATAGACCAAGAACCTTCAGAGGTTTGGCTTTTTCTGTTGGGTTGGATTTAGTTTCTTTGGTTTTGGTGGGGGGTTTTTTTAGCTGTTTGTTTCTGTTTGCAGTGAGGGTTGGTCTTCCCCCCTCAAGCCTGCAGGAACACAGCATCTAGCCTGGAACCTGCTAAACCAAACTATTAACACTATCACGCATTTTGTGGTTCAAGAACCATGACTCCTTTTCTGTACTTACATGGTGTTCAGGTTTATATTTCAGAAGACCTCCAGTCAAGCTGCAAGCCCTTAGAGGTTGCTATTGAAGGCTGACACCACATGAATATTCTGGGAGAGGAGCACCCTATCAAAGAAGTCTGAGGAACTTCCATGTAATTTTAAGCACTCTTAGGCCCAAGGCTCCCGGGCACGGCCCTTGCTGTAACTGCCACCACCAACTGCCACCACCAACTGCCACCACCAACTGCCACCACCAACTGCTGCCCAGCAAGAGAGGCACGAGTCTCAAGAGCAATGTACATGTGCACACAGAAATCCTCCAAAGAAAAAAATTAAATAAATGCCAAGACCTGTGCACTGGTGGTACTTATTGCTTGTTGTTAGGTAAAAACACAAGTTATCAAGGTTTCCTTCGCAGCCCACCCAGAACCTGCGACACAGCCAAAAAATTACTGTTCATATAGTCACTGCATCGCTTGGCTGAAGAATGAGGCTAGAGACTTCAAGGATATAAAATCCTGCCTAACTTCATTCTACAGGTCTTCAGAAGAAATCCAGTAGGTTATTTTTGTACAGCATCTCTGGATGCACGCAGCATTTCTGTCACAGTAGGGAAGAAAAAACAGAAGTTGCCCCCCCGGGGAGCTGTGAAGACTAAGGCAATTCCCATGCTAGCACATGAAATGTCAGGATTTTACAGGAAGGCCCAGCTTGGTAAGTGTTGGGGAAAGGGGGCCGGGGAGACCCCCAACAGAAAACCCGCCCAAACCCAAACCGATATGGCCCAGCCCAGGAGGAGTTGGATCTCAAGTCCCCATACGAGTAAGTGAATGTTCACAGTCGGGTCAATCCATACCCTTCTCCCTATTCTCCCCCCTCCAAACGATGAAGACTCCATTCTGCCAGCTATACAAACCGCTGGAACCAGACTTCAGTGGGCCTAACAAAAAGCCCAAGAAAAAAAGAAAACAACAAACATGAGGCAGAGAAGGGGAGACAGCATTTTTTAATGACAGTTAAAATGCAATTCAAGACCAATGCTCTAAAGTAGCTGCACCTCAAAAAGGAGAAAGCTCAGCCAGAAGGACAGTATGCTTTTGGGGGAGGAGCACACAAAGAAAGATGAACAAGCTGAGGACTGCAGCAGCTTGGCGAGACTTTAAAATAAAAGCTTTTCTGTTCATAGGTAAGTATGCAAGTACAAAGTGTAAGCTCAGCTGGGATACAGCGACCAAGCTGCTAGGGAACAAGCAGCAAGCCAAGCAACTCGAACCCCAGCTACAGCTTTCCTATCTGAAATCAAACCAAACCAGGCAAGACAAATTTCAGCAAAAAAGTTCATGTCTGCTAAACACAGAAATCACTTCCCTCCCATTCCCTCCACTGTTTCTTCTTTGGTTTGTCTCCTTGTCCCCGTAGGGACCAATATTTCAATGCAAAAATGTTCTTGTAGAAAAACCCTGCCCTGGGAAGCTCCAAATTACAGAATGGTGCATTGTAAGCCAAGAATATTAAAACAAAATCCAGCTATGTCTGCCAGATTTTATGGTACTTAAGGCAAGACATCAACCTGTTCAGCAGCTTCTTGAATTTAACAAAGTGATACGCACAATTTATTTTAGAAGGTATCATCTTGAAACAGGAAAAAATCCAAATATTTCTCAAGAAAAAAAAACATATTTCAAAGGAAAATTTTACATACTTGAACATTGACTAATCCGATTTACACACCCCCACCCGGATACTAGTTCTCAGCTGTATATAGAAGAGCAAACAAAATAAAACTCTCAATAGTTAGATGGGGCAGGGCTGAAGGAAGGGAGGGGCAAGGCTGAAGAAAAGGAGGGAAGGAAGAAGCAAATGCATCTTATTCAACTTTTATCAAAGCAATTGTAAAACAATGGAAGTCTGCCTGTTCTTCCCTCCACTCTCAAGTAACTTTGGGAACGGAAAATTTGATACCTCTATCAACAGCCTGCGGTATGTTTAAACTAGTATAATATAAAGCATGCTCATACTCACAAGCTAAAGGAAATGACTGCCAAATGCTTCCTTTACAATCTTCTTTCCAGAAGAAGATAGATTCTTTACCAAGAGATTTTTCTCAACACACAAAGTATAGCAGCAATTGAACTAACAGACATGTAAAATTTGCAATGGATTTACGGTCTTTTATTGAAATCACAGCAGAGATAGGGAAGGTGACTACAGCTCATACTTTTTTAGCACAGTAATCACTTTCACATTCAAAGGCTTCAGAAAATTCAACAGACTTTTTTTTTTTTTTTCAAGTGACAACAACCACAGGATGTGACCATACCTATAACAATCTTTCCCTCCAGACAGGGAGATAAGCTCTAAAAACAGGAAGTTTCTGCTATAATCTTGAACAAAATGTTAGCAGTCTGAAGCCACACGACGGCAGTTCAGTTACATGGGGAAGAAACTCTCGATTTCCCCCAGCTATGGGATACCTAGTGTATAAAACTAATTCAGGCATTGCTCCACTGCACCATCACAGAATCCCCCAAAACACAGAACAGTGTGAAGGTTCTTGTTTTATTATTCCTCTTCTCCTTGTCCCTCCACAAATTCGTAACAGCAAGCAAACAAGACGGCTTCCATCTCGTAGAAAAAAAAATAAGTGTTTTATGTCAAAAACTGATACTTTCCCATATGCATGTGCATCTGTTTCTTAACAGCCTTGAAAAAATATATATACCGGGGTAAGAATTGCAACCACGTGTTCGGCATGTATCTGTCCTGGCTATGCTACAGCGTATTATACTTAAGAAACCAGACCTCTATCCTTCTGAGAAAGGTCTCTCTACACTTCGAAAGACTTGATAAAGAGATACATTCAAAAGTGTAGTGCTCAGAGTGCAACATGACCTTCCTTAAACCACGCAAATTATGTAAGTAGTTTGCTGGACTTCAGCTTATTTTGACTTGTTTTTCAAACAGATCAGGATTTACTGATGTAGGAACATCTTTCACACATCAGTCTTCAACCACCTACACAGAAGCTTTAAATGAACGAAAAGGAAGCAGCAGATTTTTGATAGCTACTATCAACCAATTAACAGTCAAAAAGGCTTTTCATAACTGGTTTCACAATATTTCCCACGCTGTAGATGAAGACGTGGCAATAGCTAAGCACGGTTTACATTAGCTTATCAAACACTCTCTCAAAAAAATGGATCCTGCTGTATATTTTAGCATAAATCAGTTCTGTGCTACTTAGCAAAACGTGCATTGTTTCCACATCAGGATTTAACATAAAACCACACTAAAGGCTTAAAAATCCCATTCATGTGCCTATATTCCGACTCTGAACTTCCTTCAAAACTCTCAAGTAAAACACACTAGTCGTCACTACATTCACCTTGGTGTCATATGTAACTCAGGTACCACAGAAACTCAAAAGTGAATTTACTATTTTTAGGAAGGCTGGGCTGGCAACACACCAGTTTTTTCCGGACACTGTTCCCTCAATGCCCTATCAGAACGAGAATTTAATGTCAAAGGAATCCCAGGTCTCCTATATAGTTGTCTCTTCTTGCGATATGGAGAGAAGACACAGCAACCCACGAAAACCAAGACAGAAAAACTTAAAATAAATAATCGCCATCAGAACTGGGCAATCAAATAATTTCAAGGCAACACAGTAACAGGGATATGCGAGAGCTATTTATGTCATTTCTTCAAAGTACTTGCAGAGAACTGTAGAATATCGGAGCATCCTTCCCTCCTATCCTAAACTGCGTTCCAGACATTACCTCTTTGCCTGCAGAGTGCAAATCAAGACCTAACCGAAACACATGCACAAAGGGACCATTCCATAAAACAAACATTCATTTACAAGAATTTTTGCATGTTCCACGTAAAATTTACATGAAAAGCAAATATTCCTGGACAAGAATAAGGCAGGAGTTGCAGACGATACGAGGCAAGTTTCCAGCGTAAGACTAAACGAACAGCTTTAAAGCCACTGCACTAACAGACAAGAAACCTCTTCCAACAGGAAGGGCTCAAGAGCAACCAGGGACCATTTTTTCACCAGGTGACATGGTCAAGCTGCAGTATGCCATCTAGTGTCAGACTCCTAAAAGAAATCTTATAAACCTCAGCAAAACACTGTAAATTCAAGTGAGCCACAAAGACCACGCGGAGACTTGACACTGTCATTGCAAATTTTCACTCTTCGGTTTTCCGCTCAGGTGCTGACAGCAGCCCAGCTAACAGCATTCAGGAAAAACCCATAACGCACAAAGTTCAGCAACATCACAGGAAGTTCTGCAACACGTTTGGTTCCCACTCCAGCTAACAATTCCATGTACTAATTAAGACATGAACTAAAAACCAACAAAACCAGTGTGCAAAGTGCACAAAACCCGAGAGGCACACACGCAGGTCTTCTGACACGTGATACATAAAGCCTTCAAGGTGTTCTTTGTTCGGTCTGTGAGCTCTTACCTCAGTCTCTTCTGACCACAACGTCTAGGCTTTGGCAAGATGACTGACAGAAACTGCTGAATCGTCAGGTTAGTGTTTTATCAGAAAAAAGTATACCTGTACACCGCATGAGTTCATTAATAATCCATTAATAAGACTTGTGTTAAAGCTTGGTAGGAAACTTTCTTATGAAAGAACAGCTGCTTGTTTGCTTTTTAGGATCTGAGCCTGCCAAGGGTGGCATACCAAGAGGTGAAAACATAATTTAAAGGTTACACTTAGTTTCAATTTCCCTAACGTAGCCATCATGACGCAGTCACAGACCACATGCTACGTTATCCGCTTTGTTCCGCTTTATCATCTCCAGTCATCAAGTTTCGGAACGAAACTTCTCAAATCAGGCGTCTGCAATAGCACACGCACATGGAACTCCACACTCCCATAGCCAGGCACGGGCAGCAAGCAGACCTCGTGCCCTCCCCTGGAACACGGATGAAAGGGTCCCACTGCACAGGTCTGACGGCCACGAGGACGCTGGCGCGTAGCACAAGTCACGGCTGTAAAATATTAAGCAGGGAATTGTCAGGAGTGAACTAACAGGAAAAAAAAAAAATCAACTAAATAAAGTTTAGAGAAGGGGGGGAACTGGACAGCTAACTAATTAGAATCAAAGCCTGTGTTTTCAGGCTCATTTGTAAAGCACAGTTGTTAACAGTGGTTAAATATTAAGTGAATGCAATTTCAAGAAAGCAACATGCAGCATACTCCGTAGCCTCCCTGTACAGGCCTGTGAGCAAGCACTGCTCAGGCCGTTACCCAATTTACAGCGTTACAAGACATCAATTCCAACCCCAGCACCACCTGCATTTTTCCAAAGGAGTGGGCAACAAAACACGCTGTTGTCATTCCCCTTGCTACTTCTTTCTCAGTGAAATCTCCACTTTGGTTTACCAATAACCAGATATGCCACAGATGTATTTTAAATAAGCACATCTCACTGGACAAACGAGGTCAAGAACAAGCCTGACAACCCTGTTTGATTCAGTTCTTGGAAAGAAAAGACAGAGTGCCTTTCATGGCTTCCACTACAAAGAAACCCATAATTAAACCTCTTTTCTGTCAGTTCATCCAAAGATTGAAGATATATACGGGGGGTGGTGTTTAAAAGGAAAGACTGAAATTGCATAGCTCCCACGAATATCACCGTCTCCATTTCAGATTAAAATTTGTACTACATTCCCTCCGTTAGTCCGATTTTAGGTAGGAAGCACTGCGTTTCGCTCATTAGTTTCAGAGCTTGGGTGGCAGTGTTTGATTTGCTTGGGGGTTTGTTGATTTGGGGGGGGGTTTAATCACCTTTAAGATGGCTCTCTGTTGATTAAACCATTTTCATCCTTCAACGAGTTTGATTCCTATTAGCTCACACTGTAGAGAAGACATTGATTTTTACTGTGGTCAGGATCAAGAGAAGTAACAGCTTTTCCAATTAAGCAACTGCTCACCATGTTATGTAGAAAAATATGTCCACAGCAATAACGTGCGAGTGTCCAAAGCACTCTTCAATGCTAACAAAAGCTAACAGACATGCTTGTAATAACTTTAACCTTTACCTTAAGAAAGGAGGAAAACTCCACGCAATACAGACAGCTCAGCTCCTGTTAACTCTGCTGATAAGAAGCTGTAACACTGAGAAAGGCTCAAAATTACAGACAACTCCTCTTCCAGCTCTGAATTACCATCATTATACCACACAAATCACCACACTGGGCTTCAGCCTACTAAAATAGATATCACAATCAGAAATGGTCTAGTATGCTGCTGCTTCTCCTCTCAAAGAAGCTTTTACACCAAACAAATCTACACAGTTCTTGCATTATAGCCTTTCAGAGTTGCACTGTAAATCAAATATTTTATTTCACAGGCTGAAGCTATTCCCACATTTAATAACTGACATGGGAGACAAGTTTTAATCTCCATCAGGCTGACACAATTACTATCCTCATCACCACTCAAGTCAGAGGTAAAAATTATGAGATTTGTATTACCTGATTGTATTTTCAGGGGGAAACAGATACATTTTTCCAGAGGAAAAAGGCAAAGTATATTCAGTACAACAAAAGAGGAGAGCCCGAACAACCATACTCCCTAATTTGGCATGTACCAGAATGACCAGGCATTCCCAGCAGTCAAGACATGACTTTCTTTTAAGCTATAAAAGAAACGCATAATTCTTGCCACAGACCAGCAAAGAGAAGCGAAATCTGAACAAGACACTATATTTGCAGATCTAAATATTCTCCAACTAAGAACTTGAGCTACAGCTTTCGATAGGACCTTAAACAACTTGGGGACTTTTTTAGTCATTAAGAAAACCATTCTCATGCTCAGAGGAAAATCTATTGGAAAGCTACCTGAATAAAGCGACCTGGAAGTCTGTCCTGTTTCTACGCAATTATTGCCAATGCTGTGTTTTCAAGGTTTTAAAATACTTGTTAAAAGCAGGTCAACCTTTAATTTAGGAAGTTACTCTAACAACAAGAGCCACAACTGAGAACAGCAATGCCTAAACTCTCCCTAAAACACTACCGACAACACTCTGCCTTGGTCACCTGCAGCCGGGCCATGGATATACAACCCTACCGCAACTGCCAAAACTGGCAGGAGTTCATGTGGAATCTGCTGCCCCACGCTGCAGCCCAGCACCAAGCACCTAAGGACCACCAGCGCTTGGAGGCTCCGCAACCTCTAACCAGGAAACGCCATCCCAAGGACAGTTACTGAGCTGCTTGGGAAAGGATCGCCAGACTGGATGGAAACGTAAGAAAAAGAGGAAAGTGTTACAGGGACAGTTATAAAGAACAGAAAAAAATCCCCCAGTGAAATTTGTACATTATTACATGTTTTGCTGCCAGTTATTACTAGCCACCAGAAAGAAATATTAAAAATCACAACAGGTCAAGATACTGCTCCTTTCTCTTTGAATATATTGAAGAAAAAATGCAGTGTTTGACCTCCTGTCCAAAAAAGGAAGAAAATAGCATCAGGTTTGGACCATTCATCCTTTTATTTCTGCTCTATAAAGGCCTGAAAACATACTTCAAACATCCAAATTATTGAAGTCAACACGAAAACAATAGGCAGGATGCTCGAGCTCATCCGTGTTTTGGAAGCCTTGTGAAGGAATCCCCCCAGAGCTAAATAATTAAAACGCATCTTCCAGAGTAACTCTCCAGGCCAAACCAATATCCACGCTTCCGATACACTGAGAGGCCACATGGGGTGAGAAAGACAGAAGGAATGCACAGCGACTTTTATTGCCTTTCTTCAGCGAAACGTCATCTTCGCACGTTAAAGAACGGGCAGGAGACGGCTCCATTGATTCAGAGTGCCCTCTACAGTCAGCTCCTTATTAATGATATCAAACATCAACACCCTCATTCACTGATGGAAGAATTCATACCACTGCTATCTGCAGGTTTCTAAAAACCAGCAGTATTTTACCAGAAAATCAGGTAGCAAACTCATATATCAGTAAACACAACAGCATTTTTCAGACATCAGGGGATAAATGTATTAATTTCTAAATTTACATACAGTGTGTGCGTGTATACACTTCTCTCTCTATATATATGTATGTATCTCTACCTATCAGTTGCACACTCACCACAATCCCAGCTGGGAAGAGGGGCGAGTGAAGCGGAGGTGGAGCCGTGTCTCACTGCATGAAGCAATTCTTGCAGTTCTGAACAACTATCGAGGTATTTAAGCAGGTTGTTGGTAACTCTGTGACAGCAGACAAGCGAACTTTCTCAGAGTTTCACTTGGGAAGGCGTGTTGCTTTTACTACACAGAGGGCAGCTTTCCCAAGAGTACAGCATCCACAGGAACAATGTCACACCTGTAGAATTGTACAGTTTTCCTATAACGAGTGTTGAAGACAGTTCCTCGTCTTTTAAATATCTCTGAACAA
Organism: Opisthocomus hoazin; assembly: GCF_030867145.1. Classification (NCBI taxonomy): domain Eukaryota; kingdom Metazoa; phylum Chordata; class Aves; order Opisthocomiformes; family Opisthocomidae; genus Opisthocomus; species Opisthocomus hoazin. The sequence goes on along the minus strand of NC_134429.1, from coordinate 17,585,501 downwards.
CAACCGACATCATGCAGCAAAGCTGCTTATTCGGTACACGTGTGCACTTGCACCTTTTCTTCCACCTACTACTAATACTTGGATAAGCTTACTTCCCCTCTCCACTGTCTCCCTGAAGAAAAATGTCTTTTTTTCCTCTGAAATACCAATGCCCAGAGGGAGTTATTCCATTAGGTTGCATTAAAAAAAAAAAAAAAACCCCACACCAAAAAAAAACCCACAAAAAAACACACCTGAAAGAACTGTGAAAAAACCACATTTTAATAGTAACCAAACTTCAAAATCTTCCAGGCTGGAAAGTCTCATTTTCAAATTCCTCTCACAAACTTCCATACCCAACTGCCCTAAGTGAGACCACGATGTTGCAACATTCTTCCCCGTTTCTCCCCTGAAGATACCTTCCCTCATAGGTGAGGCAGCTTGCAGCTAGTTTCACCTCTGACGAATTTTCCTACCCATCAAAATTTAATGGAGGGTGGGAAATAATGGCAAACAGAACCGTACTGTAGTCACCAAGCCCATTTTGTCAAGCCCATTTTGTCATTAAGAAACCTGTCAGAGAACAGGAAAAGCTTATTTTTTCCTTATGTTGGAGTCAGTACCTCTCTTCTTTTTACTTCCTGTCCCAGTTTTGTGGGAACACCAGAGTTTTTTGCAACAGTAATGTCTCCTATATCCTCAGATCCACAACCCAAAATAAGTTATATAAGTTTTTTTGTAAACAAAAAAAAAAAACCCCAAGATGCTTAGCTAAAAAGATCTTGAAGTTTTTATGTCCTATGCCTGTTAATCATCAGCCTCTCTACAGGTTATCTAAAAAAAACGTTCATGCTGGGCAGAGAACCCCATGATCTTTCCCACTGACAGGCACAAAATTAAAAACACAAAATCAGTGTTTTAAAGGAACACAGCCTAGCACATGCCCCTTTGTACGAATTTCAGTAAGTCAACAATTCGAAGTGGTTTAACTCTCGGAATCACATAAAGTATAAGTCAATCCTAGACAATGCAACTGTTTTTAGTATTTACGTTTCACCACTTAAAAGATGCAGGTCCTTTTACCCTTCTCAGCCTTAATGGTGGCACTAATTGTGATCTCCAAAAGCACTGAAAAATTCATAGAAGCCTACACCATCTAACAAAGACGATACCATCTAACATGAGACGAGCTGCTTATCTGAAACCTCAAGGCCATGAGCATCTTGATCTCCTCTTCCCTAAGAAACTCCTAAATGTTTTTTCCTCTGTGTATCAGGTGACTCTTGCATACTCTTATAAGACCTAAGCAGCATTAAATCCTTTGATTTTATCAAGTTATGCATGTGTCCATGTCAAAATTGTTCTTTCTTCAGACAGGAAAGTTGAATAGGCATCCTACCATTCCTACAACAGGATATATCAATCACAACATATTAATAGATCCTCCCATTACTAGCCCCATACCGCTGGCCACTCTAGCTGCCTCTCCCATCGTGATGTGAATAAAGCTATGTAAGTATTCAGGTAAACATTAAAATGTTACGGGAAAAAAAGTCTCCCTGAAATTTGTCCTACCAATGTGCCAGTCGCAAAATAAGACACTACCTCTGATTGAACTACAAGGCTGTTAAAGAAAACTGCCACTTCTGTCACTTTGAAGGAGAATTAACCGGCTCACGTTGAATACAAACGGAGTTTTGTTTTCAAAGACTTCATTGGGCAGCTTTCTACTAAAGCGAAGAAGGATGTTGTTCTTTCTCTGGTTTGATTTTTTGTTTTGTTTTGTTTTTTTTATCAGGCCATCTATGGATTGCAGGAGCCATTCTTGATCTGTTTTAACATCGGTCATGTCTGTAAGATTACCTCACAGTGATAAGAATCAGAGTCTTTAATTATTATAAGTGAAATATTTTAAGTCATAGGATTTCAGTTAATTAAAAATCCACTTAGCTATCAAACTACTATTAAAAGACCTATTTCAACCTCAAATAAGGATAAGTTACTGCCATGTGGAAATAGATCATTAAATTCACGCTCATTGATTATAAATTTTTTGCTTAAAGCAGGTGCTTGCAAAGGATAACACTGACACAAGACAGGAGCTATGCAAAGAGCATCTAATAACTAACTACTGATCAATTCAATTATTAGCAACGCATTTCATCCAAATCTGAGCCCCCGAGAGGAGAAAAAAAAGAAACAGAAAAAAAACAGACTGCAGAATTTAATGATGTCTTTTTGTTTTAATCCTGCAACTTAAGCAGACTCGCAACTGATGACAGAGAATAGTGAACAAGCTCCACAGTGCAAGCCATTTCGAGTGAGCTGTGAAGGCAACCTAAGTTCCTAACCAAGCAGGAGGAAGGCGTCTCCCTCACCCCCACCACCTCCTCGCCGTCATTCTCCAGTCTGAGGGCCACATTTTCTACTACAGGAAAGCCAGTAAACATACAAGGTCCTGCTCTTGAGCTTTACACTCACCTACCTCATACTGGAGACCTATCTTCTGTTTCAGAAAATCTATGATTATCCTTCTAATCTTTCTTGAAGAGGATATTCATCTTTCGTCTAAGGGGATTCAAAAAGATCTCGAGGACCCTGCTTTTGGACACAGGCAGTAACTGTAAGAACTCCAAGGCTATCTTCAAACAATCATTTCCTTCAAAGTAAACTATAGGAGAAACGAGGAGTTAAAACAAAGGTATTCATTTTTAAACAAGTTCAACATAAAGGCAAAGAGGCAGAAGGAAACCGTTTGTCTCTCCAACACACTAAGTCATTGCCAGGAAAATAAAGATTTAGGAAAAAAAGAGTCAGAAAAATTTTTTGCAATATGAACAAGCAGAAACTCCAGCCTTCAGCAAGGCTACGATGAGCTTCCATCACAAAGTATCTTTCAAAGACACCTCTTGCAAGAGAAATGTTCAAACTGACAGCTGCTCTTGCAATTGCCTAACAAATACAAGTCAAATACTTATCAGCCACAACAGCTATTTCATAGCTAACAAAACCAGGCTAGGCTACTTGGACTGCAAAACAAACACCACTCAGATACCCCCAGCACATTCAGTGTTATTTAGAGATCAAGCTATGCCTTCCTTGAACACCCTAGATGTGTGGTGGTTTTTGTTCCTTGGTTTTGATCAATATATCAAAATAGCAGCTACTTATATGCCTTTTTACAAACCAAAACATACATCTGTGCTGGTGACCATGATATACAATAAAAGCGGTTCTGTACACTAGTTAACAGTAGGTTCCCATGCCTTAAATATAATAATTCCAAATGTGATCTTTAGCAATATCCTGATGGAAATAAGTGCCAAAGTATCTAAAACGTTGTTGGATTAATAATATCATTTGACATATACTGGGTTTTGAGCCAAAAGCTGTAAAATCACAGCTTTTAAGGTTTAAATTAAATGTGATACACAGCTAACATACCTACTACATGTCCTGTTCACAGCTCTATACTTTTACACATGCAACACATCCAGTCTTACAACAGTTGTCAGCCCAAGAAGCAATCTGAGGTTTGACACTCATGCCTTCATATATGTTTATTTACCTCTGAACATCAAAATCCACAAACAATTGAGAAAAACGGCTAAAAATAACATCTATTGAAAGACAAATGTGGAGCCTTTGACAGTTACAAATCTTTACTACATCTCTCAATATGCATTCCATTTTCACAAAAGATCAATAGTCTGGTTGCTGGTTTAGCATAACCTGTTCTTTCTGCAGAACCACTACTGCTCTGATTCTGAAAATGAGTACACATAAAAACATATTACCTGCAATTCAGCTGATAGATAAGTAATCTTGATAGTTTCCCATCATCTTTTGCTAAAGAGCGTTTCCTCAGACCTCATTTCCCTTTCACTTGACCAAAATAGAAAGATTAAGGTAAGCCATTTACAGCCAGGAAAACTAAAACTTATTACATATCATTTGTAACTAGCTACACTGAATTTAAAAACATATTCAGAAATCATGCCATGGCTTTCAGCAGCAACATTTATGCCTCCCACAGCTAAAGTGTGTACATCTTCTCCCTCCCTTATATTAATGTGTTTATCCAACCATAACTCCATTAGTATTACGTAACACAGAATCTTCTTAGGCATTTAATCATTGCCTCACCCCAAAACTAACCCACTGCACACATACACTTCGACTGTAAAACTGCTGGCTTTCTAGACTTTGCTGACATACAAGAAACTGTCTGATGTGGAACTGACAGCTTCGACTACGGCGCAGATCTGCCTGTATCCTCAGCCAAACCTGCACAAAAAAAAACGACAGCACCACTGGCCAATGCTGTCTTTTCCTCAGACACGCATGACACTAACATTCAATTACTGTAACAGTTGTGATTCTTCCTTTAAGAAGGAAAAAAAGAATCTTAAAACTACATTTAATGTTTGTCAGCTGTCTACCTCTTCTGTATGCTGAAGAGAGTAAATACTATTTGCAGTTATGTCTGTAATTTGACATTAATTCCTTAATCTTCTTAAGTCAGGGCAAGCTTGTGGATCATTACGAGGTTATTTAGAAGAGCACATCTGAAGTATTACATGAAGTCTACATTTTATTAAGAAAATAAGTTAAGTCAAGTTTTGTATTTCATCGTTCATACACCTGAAAATAAACCAATCACCTTTGGAGAGCAACGAAGATATACACTATGAACTATTATTGCCACGTAATCCTCTTTCGTGTGGTACAGTATCTGCTAACAGGATTGTGTAGCTTTCACATTGGATCAGCAGGACTGTGACCTTTACTGACCCTTATTCCAACTAATACTAATGCTAGAGAGATGGCCAGTGCAACAATCTTCCGCATTTATGCTCTCCCGTACAGATACCACACGGATTAGCTGCCACTGCCTGTTACCACTTGTTTCCTGCTTACACAGATCAGGCCCAGCAATTATTTATATTGCCTGTGCAACAGCAGCAAGCTACACAAAAGCAGGCTTCACCAGAAAAACCCTTACTTCATTGGTCTTTATTGTGCCATATGTCATTCAGAAGACAGAGCAAACAGGGTCTACACTGGGCCTTCTCAAACTGCTGATAGGGACTTCTGCCATTCTTAGCACAAGCATTTCTGATTATTTCGCTTCTCTTCACATACACAGAAACAGTGGAGGAAATTCTCGTTGGTGAAAACAATTCGGCACTGGGTGACTGGTACCAGCATTCGAAAGAATGAATTACTTCCTTCAACTCCAAGCTAAAAAACCCTGAACACACACATGCAGGAATAAAACAGGAATAAAAAACCCCTGTACTTAGATACAGAGTGCAAAGTAAACTGGACATACAAATCTGAAAGAACTTCGGCATTAGAAAATATGGCTTGGTCTTGTCAGCCTTCACATGTAATAAAACACAGGAGACAAGCCATTACCTTCACTAACTTCAAAGAGCTTTTGAAAGTTAGAAACACACCTAGATGGCATTGCAACCAGGCCAGAACACGGCACGCCAATTTTCTTATGTAGAGAAGCAGAGGCAGGGATGGAGCTGCAACAGATTAAACATTTGGCTTACCTATTTGGACAAATTGTTTGGAGCAACACTGGAACAGCAGGGGTTTTTGTTTTGGGGTGGTTTTTTTGTTGTTGTTGTTGTTTTTTTCAAAGGCAACAGAGTATCAGTTCCCTTAACTTGTCTGGTAGGATCACAGAATGGTTTAGGTTAGAAGGGACCTTGAAGACCATCTTGTTCCAACCTCCCTGCCATCGGCAGGGACACCTTCCACTGGACCAGGGTGCTCCAACCCTGTCCAACCTGGCCTTGAACCCTTCCAGGGGAAGGGCCAGCCACAGCTTCTCTGGGCAACCTGTGCCAGTGCCTCACCACCCTAATTGTAAAGAATTTCCTTCTTGTATCTAATCTAAATCTACCCTCTTAGTTTAAAGCCATTACCCCACATGGATTTCCAAATGGATTAGTTTAACAGTACACGAAGCACCCTTCATGAAGAATACACATCTACGCAGGATACTGTTGTGATCTAAATCCATGCTTTAGTTGATTTCACAAGAGGTTCTTTTGCCAGGAAACTATTCTTAGGCACTTGCAGGAAAAAAAAGCCAAACAAACCAACCCCTCTCTCAAACAGATCTCTTTAGGCAACTGTTGTGATCCAAAGTATTTGCACTTTTGAAGTCCACTACCCACTCCCCAAAAAACCACCCAGAACACCACAGGAGAGAACCAGCCTAGCCTGGTAACTATTGTTCTACACCCACTGCACGCAATCCTTTTCTTCTCGTATACAAGGCCTGAAGCCATGCCAACACGCAGTTGCTGCTCTTGTTGAAATTTATGTTCCAAGTCAAAGGTTTTAGTTAAGCCAATAAAGATGAGCTTAGAAATGGCTTCAAAAAAAAATAGCTAGGCAGGGTCAGCTGCTGAACTAACACGCACTGAAAGTCACGCTATTACACTGGTGAAAGAAAGAGACCTACACCAGCAGGGGACGGAGGAAGAGTGAAGATCCATACTCGGCAAAAAGGCTTCCTCCTAAATATATTCAACATTCTCAAATGACATCCAAGAGAGAACTCACTAGCTATATGACAAGATGTTTAAAATCTAATTTGCATACGAGAGTCTAAAGCCATAAGAATTAAAAGTTACTTTCCTTCAGTCTGTAAGCAATTTTTGCGATGTGCTTAAGTTTCCAGAGCAAGCTTTGTTCTGATGCAAATTGGAATATTTCACTGATTCATACACTAGCTACTAAAACTAGTTTCTACAGAAAACAGGATCTGAAATAGCAGCTACATCTATCAGCAAATTATTTTTTGCTAGGTTTACAATCATAATGCATTTTGTAATTAAATTGCTAATGTTACAGAACCCAGTTATAGTCAAATATACATGTAATTACATTAATCAGCCTGCAATTACATTTTGCTATTTTTGATTCCAAGATATCTGAAAAACTCACATTCCCTGGTTTCGGTTCTGAGGGATGGGGTGGATATCAATATCGCACTACAACAGAGGCTGAATGGTTTAAAACATAATTATGTTTTCAAATTAAGATTTACCTGGAAAACAGAACATGATCTTCAGGGTACAATGTTCTAGCTGTCACAACGGGACAGACACTGTGTAGGACTGGTCACAGTGTGAACATCTTGAAAAAGAAAAACGTTGCAGGGAAGTATCCTTATCATCCTAGTTTAAAAGTACTCCATCTGAATGCAGAAGCGAGCTTCTAAAACTGTTCTTTCTGCCTCTGAAAGGTTTCTTCCCAAACGCTCGCTGTAATTTCCGGGGAAGATCATCCACCAAAAACAAAGGAAATCCCATTTTTGAAATTTTATTTGCACTTTGTGCTCATCTAGTGGAAATAATGACATTTCAGTACCTTTTCCTTCAAAACACCAGTAGAAAGACCACACAGTGAGGAATATCTTGCTTCAGGATTTTGTCTAAAGATTCAAGACACGTAAACAGTTATAAAAACAAGCTCATATTTTATGAGTTAAGTAGGAAACATCTTTTTGTTGTCACGGAAAATTGGAACCCAAAAGCAACCAGCCAGCCAGGCACTGATCATAAACTTCCTTTCTGTAGTATGCAATTAAACAGACAACTTTTATTTTTGGTATCAAGACAGAGCTGAGTCCATGAAACAAGGAACTTAAAATTTTGCCAGATCTCCCCACAACAACAACTAAACCAGAGGGTTTCTCTAAGAAGTGCTTTGTTTCTCAAAAGAAAGATGCAGAATATCCCACTACGGGGTATCTGTTCTTTCTCCAGAAGAGTCATCAACACATTGGTATTGCAGGACTAGAACCCCATAAACCATGTTAGAATGATCCCAGTGAAGTTTAAAAAAAAAAAAAAAAAAAAAAAAAAAAAAAAAAATCATTCTAGTGAGTTAGGAGAGTCTGGCACTGAAACCTAACCAGAAGAAATCCCTGGCCTTTCCCTGAGTCTCTTTCGCCCTTACAGATGCATTACTTGCCCAGATTCCTCTACAGGGGCAAGCTGGTGTGGTGTATGCGCAAAGGATTTTATTTTAAGCAAGCAGTAGTATCCATTTCAAGAGCAGGTACTTCTCAGACATTGTAGGCTTGGTCTACTGTATAGTGTTTCCTGAGCTACTACTGGAATCCTTTAAAACCCACTTCCTAAACAGAGAGCCTTAAAATTAGCAGAAAACAAAGTTATATGGGGATATTGATACAAGCTTCCTGCCCAAAAAAAGTTACAATTACTGTTGAGATAGTAAACTACTCTGGCCAACACTTCACCCACAAAAAATCTGCTTTAAGTGATGAGCAAGCAGTAATTCTAACTGCGAAAAAGTAATCCTGTTTTAAGAACTACTATTAATGCATTTCAGCTCTATGTGCCAATTTTGGTCAAGAACCCAGTAAGTTTGGCCCTTCAGCTGGCTACGATCCAACCAAGCTGGATTCGCTGCGATTTATATTTCTCAAAATGTCCTAATAAGATCAAGCGTGATCAATACCACCAACTATGATTTTTTTTTTTTCCGCCACACACCGCAAAAGAAATCCGAATTATTACTTCAGGCAGCAAACAAGTCAGCGTGCCTTCAGCTGTGGTTATCACTGACACACTGTTGGGCCTCACTTTGCATGGACATCTCTGCCTTTTCATTTGTTCGGGTTCATCTCACAGCTTAAGTTGGGCAAACAAAAGCAGTTGTGCTCTGGCCAATAGACTACCAGCTTTTATTATCACAGATAATTGTAAACCATCAGTGTACCTACATAAATAAGAGACTTCAACATAAATAAGAGACTTCAACTGCAAGTGCCTTCCATCAATTGCAGGAGAGATTTTCTTTGTATCAGCTGCAGACACACGGTAGTGTTTTCCACAGAATTGCAGGATAGTGTTTTCATCTACCATGACAGCTGAGGTTGTGTAGATATCAAATACACAGTAAATGTAGCAAGCGTTTCTTTTAATAAACTGCCACAGAAAAAGTATGAAAAAAAATGATTCAAGCTGAGGACATCTTGATGGGTACAAAATCCTTGAGGCATTATGCAGCTCACACAAGCTCATGGATCAGTATTATTGCAGCAACCAGTAGCCGTCAAAGCCAATTACCCCAGGGACTTCCCTGCGGCGAGGACCGGGTTCTACAGCCGCCTCCTGCAACCGTCAGAGGCTGCACCCGCCCGAGAGAGGAGGGAGTGCTGAAAATCTGTCACAGCCAATTACTGCCAATGTTTTATTTATGTCAGGATACACCTGATCAGCGAACAATAAAGCCATTTTATAAAAGATGATTACAAAAACAGAAAGCAAAATGGCAACAACTGGTAGAAAAAATTTCCTTTCTAGATAAACATAGCATGTACACTTGCCACACAGGAACGTGTGAAATAAATTCTCAATGATGAAGCAGTGACACACAGAGGTTTTAAAGCCTTTGACTCCAAATACAGACTGCTTTTTCAAATGCCCTGACAAATGGCTGCTCTGTATGTAACCTGTTTTAGAGACAGGAAGATGCAAGTCAATCTACTACAATGGATTTGAGGAATTAAATTTTGTATGGAAGGAAACCAGAGAAGGAAAAGAAGGGAGTGGAAAACACTGACACGACACAGAGATGAGTCCACAGAACACCTTTTCTGTACAACACCACCCTTTATTTCAATTGCCCAACTCAACTGACAAAAGAAAAAGGTTATTTACAGGAAAAACATAGAAATTGTAACATCATCCAAGGCTGGAGAACCTGCTTTGGACTTACTTAGCAGTCTTCAACTTGCAGTATATTACCACATTTTAAAGTTAAACAGATTTAAGTTTAAATCTGCTCGTTGGCCATGGGACTTGCCATCAGATCCCAAATGAAATACCGATTTTTTTTTCCCATGTATATAAACCATGCCTAGCTTTATTCATAGCAACTTTCAACTCCCTGCTTTCAAGGCAGCATTATACAGAACTGTTCTGAGTGACCAGATCAGCTGGAGCCTTGTCAGGCGAATATGCTGTTGGGGAAATCCTTTACTGAGCAGAATTGACCTCCCAGGAGAAGCTGTATCAGCTACCAAGATGGAAGTTGGTACTTCTAGCTAATTCTCTTCCACTATTTTGCTGCCTTAAATTCCCACTGCCAACATTTCCTACCCTCTCTGTTAAAGGAGGTCTCGTGACCGCCTCCACAAAGACATCACAGACACATGCGCAGGTGTGAAGGAGATTTAGTGACTACCACACCAGCCACTGCTCTGAAAATGTGATTTCCATAAGTCACCTTTGAAACAACCCACAAGCTAGGGTCTATACAAGCGTTCTCCTAAGTACAGCCTTTACAAGTACCAAATCTCAACTGAGTGATACTGCATTATTTTGTAAAGTACTTTGAAATCTATAAGGGAATAGCAACATACATAATGTAAGATTAAAAGAAAAAATGCAATAATCATAACGGTGGCGGAAACTTCTGTATTTCTTTTGTTTCAGTATTGAAAATCACTTAGAATAATCTAATAAGCTAATCCACTGCTCTGAAGAGCTACCACAATATTGGCTGCCGCTTCTATTTACTCTTCAATTTTAGAATAGAACAGTTCAACCCAGGGCCTCAAAATAACTTCGGCACACTCATGTACATAATTAAAGGACATTCAAAAGACTATTTATCATACAAAACGCTCCCATCTCAAATGCTGCAAATATAGTAAACCTGCTCACCTCCAGGATCCAACGGTATTTATCTGACCTTCTGTGACTTAGACTGTTTCACAACACTAACAATATTATGCAATTATTATTTTCAAATTGATTTACAAGGCAGAGTTTACTAAAAAGCTGACTAACCTGTACAGCCCTGTGAATCAAAATACACAGAACACCAAAAGCTGCGGGGTGTGAAAACTCCACACGCAGTACACTATACCGGCATTCCAGGTATCCTACAGCTCCACTGCAGCATGATGCTAAGCAGGCAACAGAATTTAGGGATAGTCTGGCAGTGTCTTTCTCACTCCACCTGCCTGCTTGCTTCCTCCTGGCACCGGGGAATTTGGCTACTCAGAAGCTCCAGCCCCATCAAGACGCCGGCGAGGATGTGCGACAGCTTGAAGAGAGAAGTCGCGCGCTGCCGTGTTCAGAAGTTGAACGCAGCTCCAGAATCAGACCAGCCAGCTCTACCTGTCGCACCAGCCATCCCGAAGACGTGGGAAGCCCAAAGATGTAGGAACCAAAAAAAGCAAGTCTACATATGCCACCTTAAAAGGTATCAACACAGGCAATCCACAAGAGTATTTGGGTATGGCCTGCCCTAGGAGCAGATCACAAAGAGTGCAAACAACAGGCATTTTAGACCCTAGATAAAAGTACGAAAGGAATGGCTGTGGGGTGCCAAGCCGAGTATCAGGTACCTGGATTGCTCCCCCCTTCCATATATGGTGTATGCAATATTTTTCAAATGGTCTTTTTGTTCAGAAATCAGACACTGTGCAAGCACAGCTGCAGAATAAGAAGGCATTGCAACACAAAAATATATCCTCTATTTAGCATTTTGTGCACACTTCAGTATATTTTTTAAAATAATCTGTCCTGTAGCTATTAGAAGGAGATATATAGCTTACTGTTTTAATAGAGCTAAATGAAAGAGGATCAATATTATTTTAATTTTTAAAGGTCTGTTTATGAAATGCAATCATCCTTCATTAAAAATGCAAGCTGTGCTTCACAAGAGGTTAGTGTAAATGATTCATAGTTTGATATCTCTCCAGTATAATCATCCGCTCTCAGGAGGGCCCATCGGATGCTTCATCACACCGCTCAAGCTGTATTATTAAAAAATACTTGCCTGTGACAAAAAACTAACACATTTTTACGAAATCCTGTCCCACACTTTCTTCACCCCCGATACCTATAGATCTCCTATACACATATTATCAGAGGGTTGCCTGTGTGGTTGGATCATCTGTGGCTAAAACAGATCAATCCAGCCTCTGTTTTCCTTTTACCGTCTTTGAAAAACCCAAACAAACAGAAAAACCCACCCCAATAAAAGTCCATACACACAGAAAACAAACTACCACCACACATTCCACCCTCAAAGTCATGATGGGAGGGGAAATCTGAAATTGTTCAAATTCACTTCCTTAGCCTGAAATTTTAGTACGATTACCGCCTTTCATTAGAATAAAAAGAAAATTTACCTTCCAACATTGGACTTCAATAGGTTCTAAAGATTGAAATCTTCAAAGTCAAGCCTATACAGCATAAAATGCAAGACCCTTCTATTTAAAAACACTAATTGCAGCTAAGTGTTTCAAAATAGCAGCATCTGGCTAATTATAACACGAGGTTTTAACTAATAAATTCCTAATTATTAAAGTCAGTGTTCGATTTCCTTCACACAAATAAAACAGCATTATGTTATAACAATTACAAACACTGTGGATACACCAGTTACAAAAATCTCGTATCACAGAAATCCCTTTTAAAAAGCTCACCAGCTGCTACATTAAAGCCCCAAACGGAACGCTCACACCGTAACAACGCCTACAGGAGACGCGTCCTTCCGAGCTGTCACACACAGATGTATACAGCCTTTATCTGGCTACCAGATATTTCACCTTGCTACCCGTGCATGCATAACGCACAGCAGTTCTGTTTGCGCGCATCACAAGACTGTCTGCCAATAATTTTAATCTTTATTCTTTTCTCTCCAAACACATGCCTTTGAATTTAATATAACTGTACCACCACCACCCAATGTATTTATGTATGTGATGCTGAAGATATATTTAATCAAGGCAATATTACACACTGTAGTGTCTGAGCTCCTGAAGCTCCCTAGAGAATACATTTGGTCTCAGCTTTAATACCTGACAGGGACATCCCTCCTCTAAAAAAAAAAAAAAAAAAAAAAAATCAGAAATATAGCAGATCTGACAGAATATTTTACAATGGAGTTGCACCGTATATGCATTCAATCGCTCCATTTCCCAGAAGATTCATTACAGTTACATTAGAAAGTCAAATCAGGCAATTCTGCAGTCTGGTGAAAGCTAGCATATGAAAGCAGGTTAATACAAAAGAACTTCATTTTAAATAGAGGACATTTAGGACTTTTAAAAGCAACATTATGATAAAAATTTCAGAGTGTTTGTTCTGGCTTCAGAGCATGCTTTTCAAGTCTTGTTTCAATGATGTAGCTGATTTTCTAGGGAAAGAGGGAGGGGATGTTAGATCTCCAAGGTTTGCCATCTTAATTACCCTGCTGCTTCCACACATTGCCAAGAAATCACATTGCAGATACACTTCTCCACTCAACAGCCAGCGTACAGTTGGTATCAACCCTTAGCAGTGATTCTAAATGCATTTGTTAGCATTTACAGAGGCTGTGTACCACACGCTGACAAATCACCGGGGATTGCACCTTAGACAAAGCTATGATTAAGTACAAGATATAACCCATTTGAAGTTTTCCGCTTACCTTACAACAGAAGTACTATATATAGTTATTACCATTTATAACCCTGCCTCCATTTCAGCAAGTAAAATGCAGATACGGAATGTAATCGCTTATTAAACTAATAATGTAAGAATGATTGACAGGATAGAAGGAAAAATTTCTTCAAAGCAGTATTAACTTCAGAGTAGAAGCTTATCTGAGTGAAGCCAACTAATTTTAGAGCAATTCTTTACTATAAGAAAAACATCTACAAACACACAAGCCACATACACACACAGTTATGAGCAACGCCAACAAACCCCCAACCAGAACCACAGAACACGAAAAGCAGTTGTCAAGAGCACCAGCTCCAGCAGCATGAAAGATGAACTTCAGGCACCCCTGCCTATGTCGAATTTAATACCTAACCAAACGCAGTCAAAACCGCCGGTGCATTATTGACGGTTATCGTGACAAATGAAATTTGACGTTTCACAGGAACTCATTAGGTGGAAGACCCACATTTGTTTCTGATTTTACATCTTTTTGGAAAACATGCATTGTGTGGATAACTGAGACCTCAGGAAAAGGCAGCTGCATGTATCAGGAACCCTCATTCCCAAACAATATTTAGTGCACATAAAAGAAACACTTGCATCTTTTACGTGGGGGGAGGCAGGGGAGGCAGCTCTTAGTTTGTTTTGCTCTTGCTTACATGCCAGCTACAAGCCATTACATTCACATCACTGCAAGGCAGAGGAAGGTACCTTAATATTGAATTATCTCATCTCCTCCATAACAGTTCTGACTTTCTGCCTAGACAGACCCATTTCTTTATTATTTCCTCTCGCCCCATTTAAAATTTTTTTTCTCACTCATCCCACCAAGTAACAGGCATTTCAGGAAAAAAAATTTCTAACCATTGCCCCCCTCCCTCCCACCCAACTTACTTAAATAGTCACTTTTTTCCTTCTTTTCCATTTGAATTATTACAGAAAACCTGTAAGTTAGGTTACCAAGACAGATACAAAAAACAACCTTTTACTCAAGTTTAATTCAAGAATACTGTTTACCACTATCGCTACTTAAACTTCTCAGTCAGGCATATAATGTTAATTCTAACAATGCAGTTAAGTTTAAATTTTTTATTATTTTTGCATGAATATTCATTGTGCTATTTGCATGCATTTGATTAGGTCCGTTACATTCCCTATCTCTTAAACTACTCTGAGACAAATTAGAGTCCCAGAAGTACTCAGAGCCCAGCATGTTTACCTGTTATTGTCTTGATCTGGGGAGGGGTAAGGAATCCAGACTCACAAGCTTTCCTATCAATCTCCACTTGACCTGAACATAAGCAAAATACGATCAACTACTACCCAGGACTACCAGACAAAATTGAGCTGATATTCCTGGCCTCCATATCTCAAAGGAATCAACTTCCACAGTGGATTACTAACATTGAGCTGCTGGTACAACCTAGAAGAATTAAATGGAAAACATTTCACATCAGCCACACTGCTTTACAGTGTGAAGCTGGCAAATGAATATTAATTTGACCAATAAAGAGCCTGAAAAAACAAGTGCTATCCTTTTTCCCAACCTCTAATGGAAAGGAGAAGAACTTAAGCACCATGGACCATGTTAGGTGTTTTTTTTTTTACCCTCTACTAAAGCCAATGCTGCTGAAACCCAAGATAATTTTCATAGTATTTTGCCCCATTTGAAGGGCAGAGATCACAAGCAGGGGCAATATGGATACAGGGTCGTGCGACCCCTAAAGAGACATTAGAAAGTGACACCTCTGATGCGGCACTCCTACACCAAGCCACACAGCAAGGCTTCATGCAGCCTTTTTACATGTCTGTGTGAGCTAATCCTATACAGCAGGTATAAATACAGCACAGTCAAATGAAGAACCGTGTTTCCCTTGAATTTCTCACATCTTGACTCAAGAGCTGTACAAAAAGTTATTAAAATTAATGCAAACTATAACAACTCTGTCTTTTTTATTACTGGTAATATTCCCTCTAAAATATTAGTCTCCTTGGCTGAACCAGCATGTCTTTTTGAAAGTTGCCTTTGAAGATCAGAAACTCTTTAGCATAAAAAGTGAAACACGCAATCATGTTAATTTGACAAGGTAAAGGGAAGAAAGAAAATCCCTTCAGCTTACTATTTCTGAAACTGAAGCTATTCTTTCATTTTTAAAAAAAGCATTTTTCTTCCCTGGTTCCCACTACAGTAATTGAAGTGAGGATGTTACAAAGGTTTTTTGGTACTCTGAGCATTTTAAAAACAAAATAAGAAAGTATCAAACTTGGCAAGTGACCCAAGTAAATGCTTTCCATCTTAAACAAAATTAGTAGGTTAGAATAAACTGCTGAAGCACAAACATACCTAGCAATCCAGCGAGTACTCATTTTTCCTTGCCTGCATAATGAACACTGCAGCTATATATATATATGCATAAGTATACATATATGAAGGAGACAAGAGCAAGTGTACACGTGTTTTATAAACAAGAAACTCCAGCTGGAATTTCTCACTCTTCCTTCTGAATTTTAAGTGAGCTGCATGCCTAGCCTAAACACCTTATTATCCAGAACGATTTTGTCAAAAGTGAAAACAGAGCATCCACACATTTGAAGTTTTTGTACAAAAAAAAAAAAGAAAAACAAAAATCAAGAACTTCATGAATTCCCAGATGTTTTCCAACATTCAAGTAGAGTTGATAACACTTCATTCATGTGAATGTTACACTCCATAATCATTTGTTACTCTTTATTCTGGTTTGCACCAGGAAAAACAGGTACTGCACTTGAAAGAATAGCCCATTGCTCACTACTCCCATGCACCACTGTGCTCTTACTCAGCACAGTGCAGTCAGTAACAGGCACCAGATTGCAGAGGTCTACTACAGCACGTCTGCGGTGTTGATCAGCACTTTGAGAACTGCATGCTTTTCCGAGTCATCCTGTGGGACAACCTAAACGCCAAAATTCAAGAATGAAAAAGGTGCTGGTATATAATTATATTTTTCTGAAGTTACTTTTTGCAGGAGGTATGCCCTCTGAAACCAGAAGTTCTACCTCTCTCTATATATATGTTCAGCTTTCTTCAGGACAGATATCCACATTTTACAGACGTGCAAATCAACACACACGAAGTCTGAAGTCACAAAATAAATACATAAACAGAAATCCTGTGATTGCTATGACTGCTGACTCCCCGACGCTTGTTCAAATACTGAATACTCAACTCTGACAAAAGGAACCATTTACAGAAGTGGCAACTAACCTCCTTTTCATAATTGCTCTCTCAATTTTTAAAAGCGTGTTCCTCTCCCTTACAGTTACAGAATTATTTCAAAAGCATGAACCCATTAAACATTTGCCTCAGTCTGCCCTCAACAATAGCCTCAGGAGATAAAAATTCTCATTCATTTCAACAGAGGCCCTATTGATTCTGCCGTCACAGAATATGACTATTTTCCCCTCATGCTGCTTCAGAACAGAGCATTCTGTCATGGAGCTATACATTTATTTCCTTTCCTGTTTCTTTACAGAAGCTTTGTAGCAGTGGTCTCTCACGCCCCACCACCCTTCTCTACCCCAGCAGTCAGCTTTCAGCAGTCAAGATGCAGATGAGTCCACTCCACACGCACTAACACACACGAGAGTTAATGCGAAAAAGCAGCTATGGGTGGGCTTTAGTCTGCAGGCATTCATATCCAAACTGGGGGGGCAATACCAAAACTCTCTTCACTACCATGCATACTGTTTCACACATCCAAGAATCTAGGAGCGAGTTGGAGACAAACTACCCGTCTTTACAGAAACCACCCACTGCATCACACAAACGCTTATGGCTCTTCAGAGAAACAAAGTCAGAAGACCTACTACTGACAATTCTGTAAACATGGAAGTCTCCAGGCATGACGCTTGGCTGTCACTATAAAGCTGCCAAGTTTTATTAGCATTGGGGAATATCGACTGTGTTCTGTCCCCTGAATGCCAAAGATCAGATCCTTTGAGTCAAGTCAAGTGCAATTTCCATTTCCAGTGATGCAGTCAGCTGATGAATTCGTGTCATGGCTAGAGAAGCTTAGGAACGGCTGTTTAGGAACGCCAGTACTACTTATCACAACTGGATGTAACTGCAGGCATCCTTTCCTCAACCTCCAGCACACAGCAGAGATTAGGACTCTCTAGTCCCTACAAATCATTCAGGCATGTTATTTCCCAGGAAGCAAGCCATGACATCCGAAAGAAAAAAAAAAGGACGTTCTGTGAGCAACAAAGCCAAGCACCTTCTGATAAGACTTTTGACTCTTAAGACGGGAAGTATTTTGCTTTCTTCCTTATCAAGAAGGGATATTATTTTGTTGCATTTGATTTTTGTTTTTAATGTGAAACATTACAGCAGACACTCAGTTTCTACTCTTCATAGTTTACCACCCAGAAATATTTACTTATCTTTCTACATCACAAACTAACAAAAAACTAGGAAAGGGAACTTGCAGGGAGACAGCTCTGGATCAAATGAAAACCAAAAGCAAGCTATGTGATAGGTACTTTTTGTACAGACTGCTTGCAGAAGAGCAAACAAACTAAGCAGAAAGATCAACAGCCGCAATTCAGAAGAGATCTCCCTGCTGAGCAGCCTTTTCAGAGCTTGACATTGAAGAGGAAGAATTATTACTAGTTTCTACGAAAATCTAGCAAGTTTTTAGAATGACGGTTTTACAGAGAAACCACAGGGTATCGCTGCAGATGCTTCAGTCCGCATCCCACCTCGCTGGTACAGTTTAGCCAGGTAGATAAACCAGTACCAAAGAAACAAACAAAAAAAATGTTTTCAGTATTAATCTTAATTTGGCCTCTAAAAGACTAACTATCCAACGAAGCTTAAAGGCAACTTGAGCAAACCCTAACTTCAGTTAAGACTGAGGTTCTCTCCGATATCTGCTTCCCCTGTTGCAAGATATGAGGCAAGCAGAACAACACAAGAAGTCACCACAGAACCATCTTCTCACAGCACTCCATTCGATGCTGTCATCAAGTTGCAATAAGCTAAATCACACACAGAATGAGTGATCATCTGCACATCTTAGAAACCTTGAACCTTTGACTATCCACTTAGAGATAAAGCTGCAAAAACACACAGACACAGAAGAGAGCCAAACAATACATCAGAAGAGAAAGCACTGCACTTCCAGTCATGTCATCTTAGCATGTCTTTGTTCAGCCTGGGGTTGACAATTTCAGTAGTCAGTCAGTTTGCTACAGGATTAAAGGAAAAAAAAAAAAAAAAAAAGGTAATACAACTTACAGCAATTTAGAAAAAAAAAAAAATCAGTTTGCTAATTTTTGGGGTCAGTATGGACCAGCCCTGAAACACTTGCCACTGATTTAATTTCCGCCACAATAAGGACTAAATAAATACATCAGAATTTAGCAGGTTAAGTATTTTATAGAGCTTGCAGTTGTACCTGAATACCTTTTCAGTGATCCTCCAACTCCACTTTAATTACAGTGCTGCACAGTGCCACCTTTAGCTCAGTAAAAAGGGATTCTGTTTGGTATTGTGTAATTTCAGCTTCTTTCATAGTAAGGAAAGAGCATTTAGTGAATCCCTTTCAAAAATACAAGTTAGCTTCTAGATGCGAGGTGTCTGAGGATGGGCTAAGCTACTTCCAAGAGCCACATGAAACTGCGTAGTCTCAGAAGCCAGCAGTGGCAAAAAAGGAACTCTTCATTCCCTTGCTAACACCGTGGGACAGACTACCTGCACGCCTGCCATCGCAGCCAAAGGATTTGCTGTAGCAGGCAGCTCACTGTCCGACCGAATTCACATGCTTCCAGTCCTAGCAGAATATTCTGACAGCCTTATAAACCTGCTCTTAACCTCTCTGCTTTCCTAATCCTCAGAAGTATTAGAACTTTTTTCCAGTATCCTGAACAGTTTCAGTGGTAACTCACACTTGAGAGCTAACATATGGTTCTAACAACCATCAGATTGTTGCATGGTTTTCATACCAGCCCTTGTAATCCCTGGGTTCCTAACATCTGTCTTTCATTTGTGTTATAATTACACATTTATTTTCCATTTTACTAGCTTTATTTCATATAATGTTTACTTGATCTTGGGTATGATTTTGCTGCAGCCAAGGGACATTATGGTCCTTCTTATCAACATGAACATGCCTCATTTGAGCTTACAAAGTTCTGCAGTTTTCTTTTCCACAGATACACCTATGTATAGAAGGAAATCACTTACACAGTTTTTCGTCCCTAACCTACAAACATAAACTCTTAATACTTCATAAAAATATGAGGTGGAGGAATCACAGGTGCTTGACCAGTTCTTCTATAAAAACTTAAAAACAAGTAGAGTCTACTGAAAGTTAATAGTCTTAAACTTAGAAGCAAGTTAAACGTCTACTGGAAGGCGAGGGGGGGAGAAAGAAGTATCAATATTTAATCTGCTGCTAAAGACATAGCATCAAAGCTGCATCAGGGTGGCATAATGTTGCAGCTGGTTTCATTTTCATGTTCCTACATTAAGAAACCAGATTTTCCTTTTGCATTATGTATTAAATAGTACATATTTTAAAATCTCCAGAAATAATCTCTAAGCCTTGCTAAGCCTTTATAATAGAAAACATTGCATTTAGCATTTTACAGGCTAGACATGCACGAAATACTAAACTCACAGACCGAGCTAATGTTAATTTCTTGATAGTCCTTTCCAATACATAGCCCTTCTCAAACTCACTGCATCAGGAAAACAGGGCGATCAATGTAACTAATCCGCCTAACTTCAAGCATACTTGCATTCTTCACGTTTGAGCAAAGAAAGTTCAGAATTTCTATCCACACAAATTGCTTTACTGAGAAAATTGCCACCACGTGACGACTAGCTATCATGTATATACTGCCTATCTGTCAGAACATCAAAAACCCCAGGAAGCTGTTGCCGAACACAGTGATGCATTCATCGAGTTCTGCAATGAAAACCTGGTTTTGCAGGTTGCCACAGATGGGAACAGTGTTTGCACAGTTCAGAGCAGAACACTAGGAACGGTCACTGCTTTACAAGTTTTCAAATTAAACTCACACACATCTCACTCAATACATGGCCTCTAACTACAGTCACGTAACACAAAATGTCCTTCTGTAAATTCAGTAAGCTGGGCACATGTTTACACTGACACCATAACGCAACCATCGCTACAGGCCAGATGGAAAGCTGGATGGAGATAAATTGGACATATTGTTAACAGAATACACTTTTGGCATTCAAAGAGCAATTAAGATTAGAATTCTTAATCATCTCAAACATCTCCAAATTCGAGATAAACGCATTAGCCTGTTGAAGGGCTAGTGGTAATGTCAAGATTCGCAGTCATCGTCAGTATGGAACAGCAGGCGTAGCACCAGCACTGCACAATGTTGGTGCCCGTCTGCTAAGACGCACTAACTCAAATTCATTCACGTACAGAGAAATCTCCTTTCCCCCCAGCCCACACAAATTCAAAGCACCACAAGGGAAGCTCTTGTTAAAAATGGGAGGGCAAAATATTTTTTAGAAGCCATACAGAGTAGAACAGTACAATACATTTCTGTAGCACCACAGAATGCACTGGGAACTGGTTCTACCACATCCATTAACACGTTACTCTACATACAAAAAATCATCCCACAAATTGCCTTTCAAAATAACAGGTCACATTTCCACAGTATCTCTGTGCATAATCAGACAACATAAAAGTTGGCCATATCATCTCCCCTATTTGTTTTTCCTTCTTGCAGCTAAAATAGATGCAACTGTGGCTAAAAGTTGTACAACCTGCCTGATCTTCATCATTAAAAGCTAAACAGACGTTTACTCAAACTGTAACATCATTGTTTGTAAAGCAAATAGGCACTGTTTAGATCAGCACAGAATGGATGCCATTTACTCACACTGCCCTGGGAGGAACGGGAAAGCGTAACAAGGCAAGGCATTCACGCACAGCACAACTCACGTCTTTGGTAACAGCAGAGACACACCCGCTGTATTCTTCATTACTGCTGCAACCTATTTCAGTTAATTCTAAGCAGATCTAGATGCACACAACCGCACTAAGCACTGTATTTCAACACATTCTTTATCTAAGCGCAGGATTCCTTCAACGCCTTTCCTGTATTGACTAACTGACCAACCCAGCAAGGATTTACAAGTCCACTATAATGGAATTTGTCTTCCCCGGCATCTGCTCATCAGTGCTTCACGCTCATTTGTGCCCTCCATGCTTTAAGTGGTTTTCCATTCTTCAATAAAACACTTTTTTTGTCACACCATTAACAGTATCATCACAAAGTAACAGTACAGAAAGACTGAAAAAAACACTATTCTTCCACTCAGTATTTCTAAACTACTAAACATCACATTAAAAAAAAAAAAGACAGACAATCACTCCGAAATACAGCTTGGTTTTGCCAGCTAGTGTAGATTATAAAATTCAGATGTTTGCATTTTACTTGTCTGCCATTACTGGCAAATTAAAGCTATGAACAAATGCTGCGTAGGCAACAAATAATTCTACTAACATGCCAACAATCACTTTAATCTCTTCCACTTAACAACTCATGAACCTTTTATGAACATAATCTTCTAGAAGGTAACTGGTAATACAAGATAATCCCAGTACAAGTTTAATTAAAAATACAAACTACATATAGCTCCATGCTTACCAACTCCTTCATGCTGAAAAAGCAAGAGTGGCTATTATTAATAGCTCTGTTAATCTGGCAAACTGAAGTGCACAGAAACAAGCTAAAGAAGCATTCAATAGACCATTTCACATCGAAAAAATAGTTTTCACTAATTATAACTTGCCTTAGCATAAGCATTAAAAGAACTATTTTAAAAATCTGAACTGAAGCATGCTTGCAGAGTTATGGATCCTACTCTTTTAAAGAAAATCCAGTACAAGATTATTCTTTGTTACAGGCTACAGTGGAATTAATCTAAAACAAACAAAAAAAAGCAATTTTCTTTCAAGAAACATAGAATTTGAGTCACTTGGCTGTCAGATGGAAGTCAACATAGATTTCATTTGAGTTTTGAATGCCAAGAACCTTATTTGACTGGACATAAAATGCATTTGCTATTTTTAAACATACCTCGTGTAATCATTTAACCAGAGCCCTGTAATTCAAACTGGGGAGCTCTTTTCACAGTAAAAAGCTGATCAGAAGACAGGTCTTTACAGTTCTGTTTAAGCATTGGCTTGTTTCCATAAACACATTTTGCACTCCCTAGCTCCCCTAGTAATCATCTCCACAGTTCTTTCCCCTTCTGCTAAACCTGCTTAGAAATATTTCAAACTGCCTGAAAGCCTCCAGAAAGCTTTTTCTGCTTACCTTTACCCCAGCCACCGCCTCATACCTGTGGCAAGTGACAACTGGTCCAGGTCAGCACTGACCACTCATCAGGCCACGTGTGTATCCATCTCCTCGCTACTCTGACCCAAAATAAATGAAGTCCAAAGTTTTACTCTGCCTTTTTATGTGGTGCTAACAATCAAACCTGTCACCAGTACAGAAGCGGCATCTAACTGTATCCCAAACCTGAATCAACCTCTCACCTCAAAAACTGCAGCTGTGAATTCTGAGCTTTACAGTTATTCAAAGGCACAAAAGGAATTTTCTTTAACATATTAAAGTAAATATATCTATAATGAACAATCTTGATACAGATCATTCTGTGTGTAGGTGATCTGTGACATTCTTCTTGTTGAGAACCACATTCCCCAAACCAAAAAGTTTTTCTTATAATTTCCTTTTGGATTAGATTGTGCCATGAGGAAAGGCACTGTATGGGTTCTTTTCACACCAAGAAAACAGCAAGAAATCCCATGCTGGAGAAAAAAAAATAAATACATGCACTAGCAAGCAAAATAAAACTTTGTCACCTAATGCAGATTTCTCTAAACATTTCAGCTATGATGCTTCACTAAGAACTAAATGCATCACAAATATTTCTGCCTCCTACCAGAGCATCAAATTTTAGACACAGCTGAATGAGTTCCCACTACAGAGAAATGTGGGTTTCCTCAAGCTCAGGATCACCAAAAAGGCAAGACTATACAAGTCTATACCGAAGCCTTTGTCTTCTCAGGAATATACTCAACTAACCATAACGGACAAATGTAATTCAGATGGATATCCAGCTCCCAGAGTGATTGGGGAGGGCTGCTATTGCTCATAGGAAGTTCATTCACATTTTGAAACCAACCCCTTTGGATGGGGCACTGTAATAGCATATATCAGCTCCCTCCTTAAATCATTTGATGCATTACCTTACCCAGGGTTACCCCCAAACGTCAGACTTTCTGCACTTCCTCTAAGTGGTTTCTCATTAATGTGAAAACTTCTAATATACCCTTCTGCAGTGTTCAGTCTCCATAATAGTAGAGGTTTGTTCTGATACCAGCAGTTTTTAAGAAAAAAAAGAACTATAGAGACCACACTCACAGCCCACCCTGACAGCCACATTACCTACAGTCCAGACTCCTAGCTCATCAAGTCACTAAAGCAAGCCTATCAGGCACATACCATGCTCTGCAAGTTCTTCCTGACAAACACTTAACATCTGCAGTCTTTTGAAACACACGACATTTCTCCACAGCTACAGAAGTCAGACTGCACTATGGATGACTGGCCCCTAAAGTCCTATTTCTGCAAGCAGGAACTGATGACCTGAGAACTGTTAACATCAAGGAACTAAGCAGGCGACAATCTCAAAGGGATGTTCAAGTGATGCTACCCAAATAGGCTCTTCCCACATAAAAATCCACTAGTTTCAAAATTTAAAATATTTTATCCCCAAGGCATTTCCCTGAACTTAAACACTGAAGACAAGGGCTCTGCTGCCTCAGTGAAACGGTACTTTTAAGGCACCTTTTAAGTCTTGTGCCTTTCTGTACTGTCACACTGTGGAAAATGAACACAGTGCACAATGTCTTCATTTTCTCTCAAAAAAAAAAAAAAAAAAAACGAGGAGAGGAAAAAAATAAGTCACATTCAACTACGATGCATGCTCATACACATGCCTAAGTACTTTCAGAAAAGGAGTAGAAAGAAACCCTCTTCCCGCCAGATATGCTCCCTGATAATTGTCTGTATGATGTCAAGTTTTATTTTGAAGCTTAAAAAAATATTTTGGTTTTACTTGTGACACCAGCTCACTACAACCACCACCTCTTCTTCTAATCACAGACTAGACAGAAAGATTACACAAGCTCAAAACCACATCCAGCCACACAGAGAACAGACCCAGCTGGACTTCAAACAGAAACTCGAGATCATGAAAGGATCAGGCCGTTTTCTGCAGTGCAAGTATTAATCTCTTCTGCCCAGTTTTCCTCTCCGGAGCCCGCCCTTCTTCTCACCTGCAGACAGGGAGGGAAAGCAAGCTAGAAAATACAAATTTTATTCTTACTCATACACCCACTGAACCACTGGCTGATTTTGAAGAACCATATTTAAATGAGGTTCAAATTATGTTCCTTCTGAACTAGATTCTATCTAAAGAACATATTTTTGTTAAAAGCAAACACGTACATAGGAAATAACCTTCTGGCTTTCCTTAGCTTACTAATGGGTGACACCACCTCTTTCCATCTTGGAAGGCTCATTCAACATTTATAATCTTCACCTTTGTACACCTGAAAGCAAAATCCAAATTTCATTCACTTTCAGGAGGTAGAGAGAATGGCACTCGGAATGTATTTCCAGTATTGATTCAGAACTGTACTCTGAATGAGCAAATAGTCAATTAGTAACAAGAGGGAGACTAATTATAGGAGCTCTCCATTAGTAATACCTAGACACATCCAGCTATTACAAAGCATAAAGGCATATATTTTCTGCTAAAAGCACACACAAGTAAACCAGAGAGTCAGAAGTTACAGTAATACCTACGAAGCTTATTTTAAAGGCAAACTTGATTCAAGACAAGAATTGTAGCATAAAACAGTTCAAAGCACCACGGAAAACAGCACACTAGAAATTAATTCCAAAATTTTAAGAAGAAAACTTAATATAACTCAAATTTGACAACTAACAGAACACACATTTTAAAAAGAATAAGAATAATTTCCATTCAGTACTGAAGAATTAGATATTTCCTACAGCTGTTGTTAGCAGCAGATCCTTCACTACTTTGACATCAGCAAGTAATACCAGGTAGATATTGAGGATACATCTAGACACAAAATAACAAATGCAAAGATACAACAGCAAGTTGCCATCAGTTAGACTTTGAAGTAAAAGAGCAACCACGTCTCAGATTAACAGACACAGTGAGAACCTGACGATCCCTAGCCACAAGAACTGAGCTCACTGGTGCCCTGATGCAAATATACCACCTAATATCTATCAACCTCCAGGCATCAATATAGGAAAAAAACCACCACCAAAACAACAGCCAGACTTTTAAAGCACACCCTCCCTGTTTGGTTCCAAGGGAAAGGGAAAAAAAAACAAACACTGTAAAATAGCAAGAGAACTTCATTCTTCACTGGGAGAAAAAGGTGCGAGTAACCACAATAAACTGGTAAGAGAGCTGCTCAGATAATATTTTTGAAATGAAGTCATTTCTTAATCAGTAGAACAACAGGTTCCTGAGAGTTCACCTACTGTTCCTGTAACGAGCATTAACTAGCTATTGCATGATCATTGCAAAGAGGAAACATGGAGTGTGTAACTAAGTCAACATGGTTTCAGATTAGCAAAGTAAACAGATATAAAAAATAGCGTTTTCATATTGCTTAACATCTATAAAACTTCCCAATAACAACGACAAAGTATTATCACAGCCATTTCATACGCAGAAACACACAAGTGCAATGAGTTTTTCAGCTCAAGGTCATGCAATAAGTTGTGTGGGTTTTTTACAGTGCCTGGAGCACAATCCAAATATTGCAATACCAACGACATCTAAATCCTTGCTATGAATCAACAACAATTCTTGCCAGTCTTTCTTGTTGTCTACTTGTAGCACGACCCTTTATCATCTTCAGAAATTGAATATATGACCTAATTAAAATACCTTTGGGATTTAATACAGGAAACATGTTTAATTTCAAACAGAATGCTATAAACAAGCGGCCTCATTCATTAACAATCCCTCCCAGCCTTTGTTTCTATTCAAGAGTATCTGCCCTGTGCATTAGGGCCCCAGCAAAGTCCCAGCAAGGAAAAGTGTGAATATAACTTATCAGGACTCAGAAGACTTCACTAAACATACACAAAAGTAATTACTTTCCACATCTTACTAAACTTGTACTTTGGGACAAAAGCTGTGGAAGCAGTTATTTGATGAATAATTAGTGCAGGGAAGAGAACAGGGCTCATTAATTGAAGCAAGCCTGCACGGAGAGGAGTGACATACAATGAGAACGCAAGTGGAGCCAGTTTCATTTTTCATATAGTACAGACATGGAAAGAGAAGCATGCGGTTAGACAATGAAATTCAACAATAAAAGACTAAGTCTATTCAACTTGAAGAGAAGGAGGAAATAAGAATCAAATGACTTTTGCCAACCAGAAGAAAGAGCAGATACACTGTTTACAGAACTGCGTTTGACAACGCCACCACCGAAGGTAAGCTGTGACAGTGACTGAGACGCATGGAAGAAGAAACATATCCTCAAACACTCACGTTAATCACCAAAAAAGAATAACAGCATATGGAATCCCAAAGTCTACAGTAGGGAAATTGGCCTAATTATGAAAAAAATATAAGCAGAGGTACAAAATAACTATGTCACAAGCCACCTATGTTTCTACTGACCTGCTGAACGACATCTGACACGTAGCCAGACATCATTATTAATTTTAGCACCTCCCCACCAATAGTACAATAACAAAAAAATCTTCAGACTACTAGTCTACATGCACCACTGTATTTTCACCTACTGCACTCCTACGGTATCTCAAAATTTTGATGAAGACAGCCAAACAGCAACGAGGACTGGTTCAGCAGATCAGGAGAGAACTTGGATTCTCCTTAAGTTTTCCTTTCAAGAGCACATGGTAACAGTCAACCTGGCCCTTTTCTAATCCAAATATTACTCAAACTTCCACCCAGCAGCATGCATTGCAACTCCCCCCAACACCGAGAGACTGCCTGTAAGCAGAACAGTCCTAAACCCACATTCCCTTTATTCAGACATTGGGCTGTTTTATTTGCACCTCTGCCTTAGGAGAACCACTTCCATTACCCCGGCTCTATCCAAGTTTCTTCACAAACATTCACCTTCAAGTCATTCATGTTTGCCCCTTTTCACTCAATTCCTTTGACTTAAAGCTTTAACCTATAAAACAACACTCTACTCTAGCTTTGGCCAGCAAACACAAGAGCAACCTTAAACAGTTTTTCTACTGTCATCATCCGAAAGCCTTCCATAGGCTCTGCCCTGAGTTCAGCTGAATTAAGCCGCAGGGAATATAAAATTTGCCATGGAAACTGAGTCACAGAAAACACTGTGAACAAGAAAGGGGGAGGGAGGTTTCCCTGATTAACCACAGATACAAGGGGCAAATCACAGCAAGTTCTCAAAAAATAAAATAAAATGGGTTTTAATTCACTGAAAACATGCCCATTTCGATTTTGTTCGCAGTAACATCAAATAAACTTCTGTGTGTGATACTAATAAACCTGTAGTTTGTCTTAAATAAAATACACTAGAAATTAAATGCACAGCTCAAACCAGTCTTAAGGTAAAGCCAGTTTATCTCCTGATGGGTCCCAGTAGCTGGGCATTTGACTCTCAGAAATCTTTGTATGTTTAAATACCTTTAAG
The DNA here is from genome assembly GCF_030867145.1 of Opisthocomus hoazin. Lineage (NCBI taxonomy): Eukaryota > Metazoa > Chordata > Aves > Opisthocomiformes > Opisthocomidae > Opisthocomus > Opisthocomus hoazin. The sequence goes on along the minus strand of NC_134429.1, from coordinate 17,557,216 downwards.
TCCATTCTACGATTGGCTAAAGTTTCTCATCTTAAGGGTTCACGTTAGAAGGCAAGCAGCATAATCCAGTGGTTTAAGGAGCAGTCAAGAGGCAGGTCTATTAAGTTACATGAAAATGAATGACCTTGGAGACATAAATTAGATTTCCTGCATCTCACCCCCAGTTTCTGAAAAGCAGGATTAAGTGTTTGAAGTCTCCTGCGCCGACCTCATTAGAAGATCTCTAATGGAGACACTGCACTCCTTTTCAGACAAGATGTACCATCCCAGCAGAGACATCACGTACCAGAACAATATACAACTACCGTTAAATTGTGTGTTTTGTTCACCGAAAGAACCTGGGGTCTCTTCCATGTTCAAATTTACTAAGAATAAAGAGAAAGGCAAAGCTTTCTTTGCAGAATCTTGTCAGATACTGGGCCTGGGCCTTAACCAGGTACATTTTAAGCAACTCCATTAATACAAATTCATACTTCTACTTCCACACCTTGAAGTTTCTTTCATACTTCTAAGTTCATACTTCAGTACGATCACAGTGAAGCCGATGCACCTGAACAAGACGTGAACTACCTGCATTACAGCTATTGCAGAGGGGGTGGGAAAACAAGTTGAAGAATTATAAAGGAAAACTTGTAGAATACCGAGACAGGTTCAGTTGTGTGTGTGAACAAGAAAAACTGGAATTCCAAAGAACAGATAAGTATCACTACTAAAAAAAAAAACAAACAAAACACCACACAACACCAAAATCAAACAAAAAGACACACACACAGTGCAAGACAGAAGTTTAAGAGAAAAGCAGCTCCCGTCAGCTCAAAGTTTTCCAAGCTCAGAGCCACTCTTCAATTCCAGGTATAGGAAAAAGCATTTGATGTGTGTGTCCACTCTACCACCATGAAGCATTTGCTCTGAAGAACCTTCCCACATGCCAAGTCCTATTTATTAATTCAAAGCAAATCCGAAGGTCCCGATTGCCTGGACACCGTGATATTTTACTGGGTATTATTTCTGGAGAAATATAACCTTTAAAGCACTTCAAACCCCATGATATACCATCACTTTCTTCTTTTCACATTCATGACACTTATCACGTTAACGTGCATGAATGGATGAAGACTCCTAAATCAAGTAAAAGATAAAGCAGCATTTTAGCATCAACATCTTGTATTCTAGTCCCCTGTAGCTATTGCTATCAGCAAGGCTAAGGTCATGTACACACTTGTTTAAGATGATTCATAATCCTCATACATATATATTTAATAAATTTGATATTTAGCACAAAGTTTCTGATCCCTTAACATCCTACAACACATAGTTAATTACTAACTATTCTTCCTGTTTTTCTTTAAACCAGGGTATAAACTGGTTACCAAAATAGCAAGTTTTGACAGAAACCATCAGATGCTTTTTTAATTCTCCATTCCACCCCACTAGTACGGTCACCTCTAGATCATCCCACAGTGCAATCACCTAATTACCTAAGTGCTCAGGTTTAAAACAAAGTACAGTCTTACAAGCTCCCACTAGACCATAGCAATTTCAGCAGCAGTATAGAAAAGACACCTCTCTGGCATCACAAGTCTGACTCAAGGCCTTTAGCTGCAACTCTAACCCTAAAAGTCTATTATTCACTACCCATTTTACCTCTCCCACAGTCTATACGTGCTTTGAACCATTTCTCACTTAAAGAAAGCTTAAGATATCTCTTCACTAGAGCTTCTGTTGCCAACATTACAAATATATTGTTAGAATTGTTAAGATACTAGCTAAAAAAAGACTTGTCATTTTATGTAATACTTGGGTGGTTATGGAATGAGTAGTACTGCACAGACTGCTGACTCCAGGTATAAATGCACAGATGAGGTCCCATGAGTCACAGCCACTCTGTGTTAAGTGCCCAGAGCCATTTACTAAAGGATAGAAGCCAGCAGAGCTGCTTGAAGTCACCTGTCCTTCAGGGAAAGGAAATGCGCATCCCTCCCATACGCTGTCACTGAGAGGGGACACTTGCTGTGTATCTAACATCCAGTAAGCTACAGAGCAACTTGTCCTACCCTAACTCCTTCATGTGTCCCCACCTCACGTAAGGCACAGACATATATGCACACACACACACGTTATGTGTGTCATGATGTGCATGATCGACAACCCCCCTGCCCCCAGGCAGATTCCCCCATCCACTCCCCTACACACGCTCAGACTGCCACCATTCCATGTACAGAAATCTGACTGTAGGATCAACAGTTTAACATATAATATCTGCCTACAAATTTAACATATACCACTTGCAAGATACCTGAGATCAAGTAAGACCTGCCATTTTTTAGCCCCCTAAAATGAATTAGGCTTACTCTAGATGAGGATTCATTTGCTGGAGAATTAGTATCAACACACACAAAGAGCCATGTCGAACCAAACAAAAGCTTGGTTTTCTAAAATTTTAACAGTGATTTCTCACTAGTAAGAAATTCTGCTCCTTTGTGTTTTTATTCATTTTTAGCATAATATATAACAGGAATGTTCCCCCTGTGCATTTTAACCAACAGTTGTGTGAGATGCCTCCTCCTAGACCAGCTGATCACTATGAATGCTTCCAAACTGCTCCAAAAAAAGACAGACAGATCTGCAGGAAGATGGGCCAAGTACCCAAGAATTTGTCTGCTTCCACCCCAAAACAGGTGGCCATATCAAAAAGACAAACATAAAGGAGAAACTGCTCAAGACACAGACAGAAATATTTACTAGCACTAGAGGACAGAACTTGCCTTCTCTTTCTTTAACCTAGTTTCTCAGAGAAAAATCAACTTCCCTAACTTATGTCACTCCCCTCTTTATCCCCCTCCCCAATTCCCTTATCCTCTCCTTTCATGCCAGAAACTTCTGGTGCATAATGAATTTCAAACCAGCCTGCCGCGACAGCCATCTCGGCAATAACCAACATTCCTGAAAGTTTTGTGCAAGCCAGCAGATGGGTAGGAAAAAACCTCTCTAATTAATTACATCCCCACTAAGGCATGGCCAGACAGAAACCAGCATTTCAAGCTTTGCTTGGCAGCCAGCTAGTCCATAGGCACATCCGCGCCGCGTGTCCATTCAAGTGTTAAGAAGGACAGGGGGAAAAAGAGGAAGCAACTGGCAACAGCAACGGAGGGGGCAAACTTTAGGACTTGCAACGCTCCCGCCTCCTCACAAAGCTACTAGAACACAAGCTTCGTTAGTACTGCTGGTCATAAAAATAAATTTACACTACAACCTCCATTGCATGCAGTAGAGAAGACCACATCACAGCCATCATTTAAAACAGAAACCCTGTTACACACCTGAAACAGGCCAAATTGACTTTCAGTAACAGGGATTGATAACACCACGATAATAATTTTTTTTAATATAGACAAGTAGATTAAACACATAGATCAATTAAGACCTCAAAATTAATGAGCGCTCATTTTCTTCCACTTATCTTGAATCTTAAAACAGTGAAGTAGCCTCTCATTCGTGTTCTGTAGGAAGAACAAAGAGACACCCTACATGTTCAAAGAATTACCCTATTTTTGATAACTCGGTCATAAAAATTTGCTTTTTAATGTATCAAATTTTTGCAATACCTAAACTGATCTACATTGTCAGAGTTACACTTGTAACAGAATTAAGATGCCAAACAAAAATGCAATCCTTTAAGCCTAGAATTCAGAGAAGCAGCAACAGCTCTGGTGCAGCGCATTTCACACACACATTTCTAAGAATTTCACAAAACAAGGCCATCGTTTCCCTCTGTGCCCAATGGGGATAAACTGATGTTTCTATACAAGCTAGTTTCACTTCTCTCCAGGTCAACGTACTATTCTGGATGCTCAGTGAACTAAACAGACAGGTTTTATTTGTATAAAAAAAAAAAAAACACACCAAAAAACAAAAAAACACCACCTATTGAGACAGGAATAGTCGGCTAATATTTCGATCTGTTTGGCTTCAGTCCCTTACAGCAATGCCTTGCCCCGGCAGACTCTAAATCAAAGAAGCCAGCGCAGTATTCATATCTTGGTTGCTCCTTTGTTCACACATCAGCCTCTCTGAAAAGAGCAGTTGGGCACAGCTACCAACGTTATAAAAGCTTGTGTAAAGCGCTGCTGGCAAACCAACATAAAGAGCACAATACGGCGTTGTAGATCCTGCTCCCTAACACCTCCTCTGACTCCAAGCAGTGGCTAGTGCCATCCCCAAACCGCACCTCTCCCGACACCTGCCACCCCACCAACACCCATCTCACAGACCTTCCAGTTTCCCTGTTGCAATAAACCAACTTAACATCAATAGAGTACAAGCTTCATTTCAGGCAGCTTTAAAAAATGCACACTAAATAAACAGGTCTCTGATCAATAGGGTTTTTGTTCTGTTTCAGTTCCAAGATAGGTCTTTTTTTAAAATATGCTGCATTTTATGCTTATTGATTTAAATTTAACCTCTGTGCTTAAGTCAGATACTACGCATCCCTTGAAGTCAAGCAGGATGATTTGTTTAGACTTGACACAACTGCAATATATTCCCATAGCAAAACCAGACAGTAGCTGAACCTTAAAAACAGTTAGTCTAACCACGATATCATCCTAAAAGAACCCAAAAAAGGGTACAGTAGAAAGTTAGAGAGTTTTGTTTTCTAACGGTTAACTCCAACCTCGACCACCCATTTTAAATTTCCGTAGTTCCTCACTCACCTCATTCCAGGATCACATAATAACGAATTGTTTTCCACTTGTCATGATTTTTAAACCAGAAATTAACTACAATTCAAGTACTGTATTCATATGCCAACAACACTGAGCGTAACATGTTCCTGAAGCTTACAGTGTCCTTAAATATGGCACGTAATGAAATCAAAGCTACCCTCAGGCAATCTTAATGTACCAACAGCTCTGCTGAGAGGATAACACAGGTTCTGCTGTGCCATTACACAGCCAGTAACACATACTTGCAAAATTCTATATGCTCATAGCATGCTTTTTTCCTCCCACTCCCAAAAGTGAAATAACTCCTTTATAGGCAAAACAACTACCCAGTATGGGTAGAACAGAAAGATGCATATTGTAGCTATGATAGTAAATTTACAAATAGCATGCTATCAAAAAAAGTCAGTTATTAAACTGCAACATCAGAATGCCATTTTTCTCACCTAAGCTGTAATCAGCATCAAGAATTACACACACCACATCTCTTCACATTCGTGAGTACTGTTGATTATCAGCCTTTTGCTGTGGCAGCACTGAATCTACACCCACAGCTCCACAGGACCGACTTCTGCATGCACACACAACCCCCACTAAGGTAAAACAAAGCCCTGGACGCCAAGACATCGCCATGTGTTAATCCAGCTACGTAATTACTGTTTAAGGCAGGTCTGTCTCTTCTAGCGCCGCTTACCTTTTCTGCCTGAGAAATGCTTCCCGTTTTGCACAGGGACAGCAAGAGCTTTGTCCAGCCAGAGACTTCTCCCTCTCTCAGCCACCCCACAGCACAAATTCGTATGCTGTAGGAATCATAAAGCCAGAGAGAGGCAGCATAAGTATTTCACTGTACCTCTCTGTGAACCCAAATCATAGCATTCACGCAGACAATAGCCTACAATAATGATAAAATTATCACTAGCCACACCAAAGCTATACGAGTTGTAGCAAAATACAAAAAAGCGTCCTCTATCCAGAAGCAATCACCACATTTTATTCAGGTAAGGAAACTGAAGTCATTTACCCCAGTTACAGACTGAAGAAAGGTAAAGAGTCAAAAACAAAACTTAGAGGCCTCACGATTAAACCAAGACAGTAACTGCTGCTTATTTTCCACAGGATCTAGCACACTGGCACCTATTCCTCAGTATGCACATATTATTTTTTACCTGCTCCTGCACACCTCAGTATCACCAGTTAGCTGAAGTTAGCACTGAGCTAACTGGAATTCTACCCTACGCCAACAAGCCAGCCCACGGAGCTGCTCAAGCCCTGGTGCAGCAGCTGTCCCTTCACAGCTTCAGCACACACTACAGGAGCAGTCCCGCGGGGAGTTGGGACTCGATGATCCTTACAGGTCCCTTCCAACCCGAGATACACTACGATTCTACAACTGGGTTTGATCAGGGGTTTTGTTTGGTCTGTGTTTTGGGGGATTTTGCTGTTTTGGGTTTGTTTTTTTCTTTTTATTTTACAGATGCTCCTGTAAAAACAGCAACATTCAAGAATCATCAAGAAAGGAAATCATGTATACACTGAAACCCACTTCTAACCTATGCACATTTCCTTTTACTTTTGCAATTACCCGAAGTCTTCTCCCTTATCAGTAGTTTCCCTTGCACAGGCACCTCCGGACCAAAAATCCCAAAGCTAAAACAAATCTCAAGTGGAGTCATTTTTATCTCCAGCCAGCTGGGGTTTTCATGTGGGGGGAGAAGGCAGAACGCTAAAGAAAGTTGAGAGGGGTTGAAATGAGTGTCCTTCCGAGCCTCACCTCACGTGCTCCCTCTCGCTGTATATATTCCCTTGCAGACAGAGAAAGCAGCCGAGCCAGCGCTGGGAGGGGAGGAGGAAAGAACATACAGAATGTTTTGGCGCCCTTTAGCTTCTAATTTACTATTTTGCTTTTTCGCAGGGTTACCAAAAGGCCGTTATGGGGAAGGAGGCAAAAGGCAGAAAATGCTTCCCATTCTCTACATTTCACTTCTCAACAAAAAAAGACACCGCGTTTGAGCGAGAGCACAGTCCCAAACACAGCGGAGCGTACGGCAAAGAACAATGAGCTCCAAGCCTGGGCATTGTGTGCATCCACCTCCTCCTCTTCCCTCCAGAGCTCACCAACCAAGGGGACAAACCTCTAAAATCGCTATTCATCCAAACCAGGCCACAGAAATCAACCCCAGTCGTAGTCGACGGTACAAACTCAAGGAGTAAAACCAAGATGAGATGTATTTACCAGAAGTGCTTTCATTATTATAGAAACGCTTCCACCCCTCTTGGAACTGAGAAATCTATGGTGGTTAAAGGAGCAGTGCACAAAAAAAACAAGATGTTTGCCCGGTAATACTAGAACTACAAAAAAATATTGTACGTTGCACATTAATAAGAAATTTGACACACGCTTTTTACAACCAACAACTACTTCTTTTGACATAGTGTTAATTTTTACTTGGTTAAAATCCATTTTTAAGAGCAGGCATACTATTTGAATTATGTCACTCCAGATTTGCTCCGAGAAAGCATTTTTACTAAATTGTAATAGTAAGAACTAGAGGCTGAGGCTCCTCATTTCAGTTCCATTGGTGCACAAGCAAAATAGTATCTTTGATTCCAACAATTGCTCGATGTAACTCAGGAGTAAACAGACACCAGACAGCGGCCTGCTGACTGCATAAAAACGTTCTGAGCTTCTAATCTCCAAGAACATTACTGCTTCGAGGAAAAACTCAGCATAAGAAGTCAGTAAATCAAAATAACTGCAACCAGTGGGTAAAAAATAAATCTCAGGGAAAAGACACTACAACAATGAATCACATTGTTTCCTTCCCAGCAATTTCCTGAACAGCCAGCTCCAGCACCGCAGCCTCTAACGCTGGCTGCCTCCTACTACTTTTCTGATTCTGGTCATCTTCTTTTCACACTTTAGAAAGAGAAATCGGAACAAAACAAAACAAAAAAGAAAAGAAAGAAGAAACCCCACCCCTTCCTATGCTACTGCAAATGTTATGATTTAATTCATTTGCATAAAATCTGAATTTCGCCATTCCGTACCCGCCACACACAATAAGTGCCCCCTTGAAACACCTGAGCCGGCCCCCCCGGCGCACCCCGGTGAATTCACTCCCCAGCCTCCCGTTTACCCGAACAAGTTGCGCCTTCCCCCCCGCAGCCCTCCCTCTGCCCGGCGTTAAACAGGCGCGACGCTCTCCAGCCAAAAAAAAAAACACAATAAAAACAAAAACCCCGAAGCAGCCCCCACCGAGGCGGCCCCGGCCCCTCCCGGGTGCAGCTCCCCCCCTCCGCGCTCCCCTCCGCGCCTTCCCGCGCGCTCCCCCCGCAGCCCCCTCACCCCGCGCTCCCCGACCCCGGCAGGCGGCTGCCCGCACGCAGACGGCGGGAGGGAGAGGGCCCCGCGCCTACCTCCGCGCTGCGCTACACCATCCGCGGCGGCTCCGTCTCGCTGCCGGGACAAAGCGGCGGCGGGCGCGGGGCGGGCGGCGGCGGGAGCGGCTCCCCGATGGCCCCGGGCGGCGGCGGCGAGCGGCAGGGTCCCCGCGCGGTGCCTCAGCGGCGGCAGCCCAGGGGCATCTTCGCGGGGAGCCGAGGAGCGGGGCGGGGGAGCGCGGGGAGGAGGAGGAGGAGGGGAGGAAGGAGGAGGGGCGGCGGCGGCGGGCTGGGGTCCGGGCAGCCGAGCGCTGCCTCCGCCTGCCTTCCCTCACGCACGCACGCACCGCACGGGCACCCAGCACCCGCAGCCAGGCCGGAGCCGCATGCCAGTATCCGGCCTCCCTATTGGAGGAAGCGCGGCACCCCGTGACCCGGCAGGAGGCCGGAACCAATGGGTAAAGTGGATGGAAGTGATTTAAAAGAATAAGGGGAAGGCGGAGTGGGGAGCGGGCCGGGGGCCGGGCCGCTGCCGGGGAAGGGGCGCCGGGCCCGGCGGCACAAAGGCTCCCGGCGGCACAAAGGCTCCCGGGGCCCGCCAGCACGGCCCGGGCCTTGCCAACGCCCCGCAGCCGCCGAGGGCGCGGAGCGAGACGCCGGGCCGCAGGCAGCCCCGGGCCGGCAGGTGAAGGGTCCGGTGCCAGGAGCGTGGCGGGGCGCCGGGGGGTCGGCTCTGGGTCGCTTCACCCCCGCATCACCCCCTTGGCGAGGGGAGACGGGGGGAGCATGAGCCCGGCGGCCTCGCCGGCGCGGCCTGGGAGGCGGACGAGGCCTGGCGCCAAGGCGGGGCCGCCCCACCTTCGTGCGCTTGGGCCACGCAGCAGGCGTTCAACACCGACCTCACCTTCAACATCACCTTCAACATCAACAGTCATCATCGCGTTCAACGTGCCTCCTGCACGCCGGCGCTGCTTCCGAGCTGTCCTCCGGGATAAATCAGCGGCCATCAGTGTTACGAGTGCATGCGTTTGAAGAGTCTTCGGCGCGGGATGGGGTACGACGTGGTGTGGCTCCGTCAGAAGCTTTGGCTGCGCAGCGGCTACGGTCTGTCAGGCCTTTTGGGTCCGCGCTCCACAGGAGTCGCATGAAACCACCGTTACTGGCCTTGCACCCAAAGTTGAGATCACGCGTAAGGGCATGGCCAGAGAAAATGCTGATGCCGCTTCTTGTTGCTCTGTGCGGTGAGGGACTTGTCACAGCAGCAGAATTCCAAATTACTGAGTAGCAATTAATAAAATACATGGTCACTTAGGAGATTTGTGAGCTGCTTCATCTCTGGGCTATCACATAGTTAGAAAAGATAGCGCGAAGGTAGCAGTGCCGAAAATAGAGCAAACTTGTTATTTAACATCACCCTCACCTTTCATCCGCAGAACACAGGCCAGCAAAATAAATCACGTGGCCGTAAAGAAAGTCACACGTTCTTCCTGGGGATCTGAGAAATTTCGTGTGGAATTATATCTTCTTTTTGAAAAAGTACTCGGATATGTCAGGACAGATTTTGCCCTCAATTACACTTGTGTAACCCCAACTGTTTGCTGTCTCTGTAAACCGTCTTTGTGGCTGATTCTGGTGGTATCACAGGAGATGAGTTGGAGGCCGTTAATGTTATTGCCTTTAGCAGAGAGAAGTGGGAAATGTTTTCACTGAAGAGAAAGGCACACACAAGGAGATTTGAGGTCTGTACAGCAGAGGAATTTAGTTCTTTGCTCCGAACACACAGGACAAATTTATCCCTGGCATAACTTCAGGGACATTACCACCAGAGGTTGAGACACAGAGCTGATTGTGTTCTAATAACTAATTTAGATAAGCGTCTAAAAATGCACATCACTTAAATGTCTGACACAGCCATTTTGGAGGCTACACTTAAGCTGTCCTTGATAGAGTCTTGATTCCATCTCTCCTATTTTCTCTGCTAATTACAATTTCGTGTTCCTTGGGCTCTGGATGTATGCATTAAAAGCTGTACAAATTGCCACGACGGCAGGCTTGCCTTCGGCTTTCTCCAGCCACCATCTCTGTGATGGGAAAATCCTCCACAGCAGCCGCGCGCTCGCTATCTCTCTCTTTCTCTCTTCTCTCTGTCCCTCTCCCCCCCCTTTCCTCTTCTACTAACCTCCTGGTGATCCCGTCACCACACAAGGACTGGAAATACGTACTCACAACATTTTGATGTCATATTTTGTTGTTAAACACGCTTTGGGGGGCATCTCCTCCTCTATTGTGTAACATAACACCTGCATAGCTCCGGAGATTCACGCAAGTGGACCTGCAAAGTAGGTGATTATTCGCAGCCAGTTGCAGCAGGCATACCCACGTCCTACCCCACCCACAAGTGATCCAGTTATAAGTTTGCTCCTTAACCAGAGGATCATTGCAGGAATAGCACTGAAAGCTGCTGCTTTTTTTGTTTTTTTCTTTTGTTTTTTTTTCCCCAAAGATGCAGCGCTTCCTGTGGACAGCAATAAACAAACCCACAGAGCTTGTCCTGTAACCTTCCAGCAGCTAAAGTAGTACAAGATTTAGTTAAGAGAAGGAAGCTCAAGGAAGACGCAAATGCTGCAGAGAGACATCGTTGCTCCTCTGTCTGATGCCTGCAGATGTTCGTGGTTCACATCCCAGTAGAGAGATCGATGGTGAAATGACTGGGCATGTTCCACATGTAAAATATCTTAAGTACGTATGGATTGTCCATATAAAGATACTAGCAGGTCTCTAACAAGGCAGTTTCTGACGTCTTTGCAATGTTTCGTGAGTCTATCCCCCAGCGCTCCTGGGAGGTATAAAATTCCTGATGCAGAGAAAGGCTAATTGGCCAAATCCACGAAGAGACTTCAATTCCAACATGCCACATAAGGTATCTACACACAAAATATTAATCCTCAAAATCCTTGTCCTTACCCCTGGATATTTCTAAAGATCTGATGCAGCAACATTTCTGCTGGCTTGAGTATTCTGGATCTGAAACACTGCTTCTGCCCTCAACTGGAAGTGCCTCTGTCTTGACCGCGTCACACCGGAGTCCCACCGGTATTCACAAGCCCCTGTCCCCGCTGCGTGCGTGGGTGTCCATCATGGAGCTCGCTCAGCCAAAAGCACGCGCTCTGGTGCTCCAGGAGCATTGCAGGTTGGCAGAGAACACACCGTGGTGCTCCTGCCTCTGCTGCTGCTTTCCACGCATCTTTTCTGCATCTGCCACGCTCTCACAGACTTCCTGTCCCAAACTGGTCTGCCCCAGACTGCTCTGCCCCAGACTGCTCTGCCAGCTCCCTTCCGTGCCTCTCAACGACAGAGTTCTGTTCTGCTGGTCATGCAGCCAGCATCCACCGCAGCAAAAGACTTAGCAGAAACTTCATACGTTCAATATTGTTATTCCTACTTTATAGAAAAAGTCACACTGTATTTCGTCTGTTACCATTCATCTTCTTCATTACAAAAACACCCAAACAAACCAACCAGTGGCAAAATACCCCTTAATGAACGGACAGAAAGCAGGCACTGATGCAAAAGGAAAATCACTTTCAGACAAAATAGGTCATCAGCGAGTGAAGAATTAAGGTGTTTCATGACAACTTTGCTGCCAAATCCAGCTAACACTCGTGTGGGTAAGGAAAAGTACCTGTGGTGCATCCAGCAACCCTTAGAAACACTCTTGAAGGCAATAAATGCATTTGCATAGTAAGAACACGAAGCCTTTCTGGATTTATTAGTGTGATGCAGGAAGAATTCTTAGTCCAAATAAAGGAGGATTCTGCAGACAACTTTTGACTCCTTTCAGATGCTGATTTGTTTCTTGCGTGTGCAGACAACTTTTCTGACACTTCCCTTTTGCTGCAAAGTTTACTGTCGGTGCGTTACAGAGACCATGAACTTCTCTGTTCAGTCAGCAGCCGTGGAACTTTATTACGTGGATAACTGACTGACTGCTGACCTAAACTGTTTTTTAATTTGTAGTTTTAGATAACATTTCTTTCTTTCTCCCTTTGTTAGCCCTTGCATCTATTATATCTGACATCTGTACATCAGTGTATGTGGTATATTTAACTTTTTAAAATTATCACTTTACAAATGTGTTTTAACATGGCTCTTTTTTTAACAACTGTCACTTTTCCAACCGAATGAAACAAAAATCTATGAGAAAAAAAATCTAACTAGGAACTATGAAGTCAAAAGACACCAGTACTGAGAATTCTGTGAGCGCCATTTCAAGCCAACTAGTTCAAATAAGGGAGAGATTTTTTTTTTTTAATTCTACAGTCATGAAATTACAAACCAGTCCTTGACCGTGACAGATGAGTCAGGTTCTAACCTCAGCAATGCAGTGAAAACGCAGCTCTAATGAAACAGGCAAATGTCAATACAGCGATTAGCTTGGAAGATAATATTCTGAGAGGCTTTTACAGATGACCTGACTCCACTCACAAAAAAGGATTATATTCTTTCTTTCCCTTTGCGATATCGGAATACCAGCCCTTTAGCTGCAAACTCTTTGCCTGGGGGGGGGTTCTGTTTCGTTTTGTTTACCGTAGAAATCTCAGGAATTTAAAATCTCATTTTCACACCTATTACTAGAGAACTTTTTGGAAGTCTCATAGCGCTTGAAGGACAACGCACTGGATCGTTGCGAACTCCTCTTGGACACACCCCAATTTAAACCTGGCTATATGGGTTGCAATGAAAGCAAAAGTAATGTAAATGAGATTTAAATCAATTTGAGCTTATTCACACACGTTCAAGCATACACAAAATTACAGTGGCTCAGCAGAATCTGTTAAAAAGACTCACGTTATTTGTTAACCTGATGTGAATTTTCAGAAGCTGGAGAAACAAGTTACTGACAGAACAGGCTAAAGAGACGAGTTGCTGGGCGTCAGCTGTCCCGTGGTGACTCTACGGTGCAGATGCTTCTGGTGTCTTCCAGGGCCGCTGGAAGAGGAAGAAGCGACCAGCTATTTATTGTGGGATGAAAACGTGACCACTGTGGAGATCACGGTGTCAGCGGCGCGCAGTGTGTTCACAGCCAGCTGCCACCTTGGTGGCTGCTTGCAGATTCTCTAACATCAGGCTCCTAAGTCACCTCTGAATACCTTTTCTGTGATCTAAAAAAGTGTCTTGTCTGTACCTTTGCGCGTTGCTCAGTCATTATTTCTTTGCTATGAGGTTTTGAATACATTGATAGCACATACAACCCTGATATTTCTGGGTTTAATATTCTAAAACATCCCAGAAATCTAAAGTCTTACAAATTAGTTTCCTCAGGAAAAAAAGGAAAATTTTTCTTTTTATCTTTTAAAGGTTTTCCGTTTCCCTGACTCAGACCATTTCCTAGTGGGTTCTGCATAATGAATATTAGCAGAGGTTGGCTTACCACAGTGTCTAGTGAGACTCATTTATCAAAGCCCAGGATGTGCGCCTTACAAAGGGAAAAAAAATCCCGTTGAAAATGAACAAAAAATTTCAGCCCTAACAATCGTTCCTCTCATTTTTGTATACTTGGGCATGTTCCAGTGCATGCAGCGAGAAGGCAAAATGGCCATCTGCAGAACATGGAACGTATCTAACGAGAGATTTGTACACCTTGAAAGTCACCCGTGCCGAAGCTGCAGATGACTGATGACACTCTTTCCTCGTGAGCGGGATTAATTGCGTCACCCCTTGATGCTTATTTCTGTATCGCGTTGATACCTGGGGACAGTCACAAGCTAATTCATTCTGTGATTTACATACCAGGTACAACCTGGTAAGTAAAGAAAACGTAACAAAATTACTTTCAACCCAAACCAGCTTTTGGGCAGTAAAACCATCACAAAGAGAAAGCAGTCCTTCTAAGCAGAACACTGTAAAAAGGATGCTGAGCACCAGGGGCGTTTGTGTGGGGTTTTGACGTGGATTACGGTACCTTTTCACTCTGAAGTATCATAGCCTTGTGTCTGAGAAGTAGCAGCCACTGGACATCAAGTAGTAACTGAGTACGTGCACGCTCACGCACAGAGATGTTTAGCTCTGCTCCTACAGCCACGCACCCAGAAGCCAGAGGCGTATCGATCTGCTGCTTTCCAGGGGAAAAGTGTGGCTTTGCTTAAGGTCGGATCCCGCAGATGCCCGTGCACGCGTGGACGAGGTGCCTAGTGCGAGGCACGGCGGTGATCTGACACGGCTCAGGAGTGGGTGTATTCCCAGCTTCAACTAAACTCCTGGACTTCACTGTCAGCGACAAGCTTGGTACGTGCATGGAGTTGGCTCGTTCCTACGTTTCTTATGGTTAAGATCATTTGACTGCTCATAACAGAAGCGTACATAAAACCCAATTGAATCTGAAATTACAGGCTGGAAAGCTGGCTGCCTCCGACACACCAAAAACACGGTGGGTTGGGTGCAGGCCCACTGGCGTTGCCGGAAAGGGCGCTCTGGAATCACAGCATTGGTTCGACGAGGCACGGGGTCTTGCTAAACCAGGCAGAGAGTGGTTTCCACGTGCACTTGAGATCAGGGGTGACGGGAGGACATTCAGATCTTTGCAGCACCTGCTGTTAAGCCCATTGAGCTGTAGCAGATTCGCCTGCTGCTGGGGAAGCCGAATTTCAACGGCTTTGGGAAGGACCCCCACTTTTTTGATGCAGCTTTCCATCAGCGATAAGGCTCATGCTGCCAGCACAGTGGGACCCCAGACAAAGGGGGGCTTGAAAGGAGATGTGGCGTGGACACCTCTGTGCCTTCGATGAAAACTCTGAGCCAGGGCAGTGGAGGGAAGATCAGTCCACAAAGCTGTTGATACGCCCGGCTCCCAAGGCCTACATGCAGTCTGTTTGTTCGAAGGTTTGCTCTGCTCTTTTTGAGCCATCCTCTACCGCTAATGTGGAACATCTCATCTGTGCACTTACTGCATTTCCACCATAAATTCACTGCTTTCCTTCAGTGCAGAAAGTAGTAAATGGATTTACAAGCTTCTCTTCTTGTCCTCAGTGACTGACTTCACTTTAAACTGTTACAAATGGCCAAAGCGTACAAGGGAGAGAGAGATGGATTGATCTCAGATTTGCATTTTTGTCCTTCCCACTGCAAATCTGCTCCTCCAGGAGGAGGTTTCTGGCTCCCACCTCCCCATTGTGGCTGCTCGTTCTCTGGTTTTGCAACACTGCTACCTTTGAAGGCACATTTGAATGTACTTTTTCAAAAGGAGAGAAAATACAGTGAGAGAAATGGAAGAATTTCCATTTCAAGCACCATCTCTTTTTTCCCCTCAGCGCTTGTTATCTTCAAAGCACTGTACAAAATCAACCAATGAATTCTCCTCACCTTACTGCAAAGTGTCATCCATCCCGTGGGACAGGTGAGACAAGTGAGCAACAGAGAAGAGGAACAACACATCCGAGGTCTCAGACTAGGTCTGGGGCTGAGGAGAGCTCAGAACCTCCTGGCACCTGCGCGAGGACCCTCGCCCCTGGAGAGGTCTGTTCTTAACCCTGCATCCTCAACAGCTGGGCAAGAGGATTTTAGTCTTTGTTAAGTAATAGAGAAATCTCTCAGCCTTCCTAAAGACACACACCTCTCCTGCTTAGAGACCGAAGACAGGTTCAGGCTGTACATACTTAGGAACATCTGCTCTCTGGATTTTGATGGGACAGTAGACTTTCAGGCTCTGAATTCAGCTGTTCCCACTGTCAGTGATTTTATAGCCTACGTAGAAGCCAGGATATGCACCTTTCCATCACTGTTTATTGCAGATGAGAGAAGAACTTGAGTACTACAGACCATAAAAACCACAGGTTAGACTTATCTGAAGCAGTGCAGTAAAATGGATCGGTCCATGGATAGTGCAGCAGCCTGTAAGCTTTTCTTCCCCAGCTTTTGTCTGCAGACCTGCTTCAATGAAGAGACAAATCAAAACATAGTGTGGAGGCAGGAGCACATCCTGAAACCTGCCTTTACAGAAGCCCTGCAGCTCCACTCTGACGTGCAAGCAGGTCTTTTTCAGGGATTGGTCACCAACCTGCCAAAGTATTGGCTTAGGAGCTTTAGCATACACTGCTTTTTCCAGCATCTTTTTGGTTTTACATGTACTCACAATAGTGCAGATGAGACATGGCTGGCATCAGGCTTCTGGCGCAAAAATCCCCAAGCCCAGCCTATACCAATAATATCCACCCACCAGCTGCTGCCTCTGGAGCAATAGCAAGGCTGGGACAATGGCAGGGGGTTTTCTGGGCAGGACTCCGTTCTGCACAGCCACACAGCAATGCTTCAGGTACCTAAAAACTACGAGGACTCCGGTCACAGCGAGCAGGAAGCAAACTGACAGCACAAATGTCTGCTCTGCCCTGCAAAACCCCACGCCTCTTTCCCTCTCGGTGTAAGCAGTGTTTGGGGAGAAAGTGGGCTCAGATTCAACACGTTTGCACAGCTTCGGGGGGCTGTCTCTGTTTGGGACAGTGGTTAAGTCAAACCAAGGTAATCCAGTCAGGTTGCAGTGGTGTTTTCTGTCCTTGAAGTCTATGAACACTGATGACCTGGGCTGATCCTGGAAGTTTCTGATCAGCAGCAGCCTGACATTTGCTGGGTCAGTTCGATGAACACTCATCCTGTCACTCTAAAGAAGCAGTAGAGGGTCAGGTCATCGTAAGCCACCAAAACCGAGGTCTACACACTTTGCTGAAGAGCTTTCAGAAGCAGACTGAAAACTCTCCGTGGAGGCATTTTCCCCGCGCCCACTCCCAAGGTCATCCTCACCTCCCCACGCTGTGTAGCAGGGGCTGAGCTGCTCGGCTCTCCGTGCTCAGCTGCAGGATTTCACTGCTGGGACTCAGACTGGAAAACATCTTAACTCGCATTTTAGTTTTAATACCTGCATAGGTAGTTGACTTAGCAGAATCAATCCTCTTCTTTTTCAGCACTGGATGGCTGTTTAATGCAATATATATATTATTCAAGATCCGTCTGAACAATTTCAGGGATCCAGAACAAGAACTTAAAATGAGACAAGGATAAAGCCCACAGCAAGCAGCTGTGGCCCATTGGCACCTTGATGCACGAAGTTCCACCCGCGCCCTTCGCTTTGGCTAACGCAGCTGCTGGAGGACATGGGCGCCGTCGTGCCTGACACCGTCTGCAAGCACTGCGTAAGCAAGGGTCAACTGGTGGGTTTGGGTGGCTTCGCAGATTGAAACGCATCATAAACCGCCTGCTATTAAACAGAGACTCAACAGTAAAAGCAAGTGGGGTTTGTGGGGTGAGGGGCTCAGGCAACTCGTGCTGCAGGTTAAATGCACGCAAAAATCAAAGTTTCTGTTTCAGTGTCCGTGGCCAAGTTGTGTTGGGTCGCCCTGAAACCCAGTTGCTCAGCAATGCGGACCATCAGCAAAGAAAATGTTTTGTCTGGCAGGAAGTGTTTCGTTTCCTTGTTGGTTTGCTTTAAAAGCTTTCTTAAGGAGTTTACAAAAGCAACATCCCTTCAAAACAAACAATGTCTGTGTAAGTGTTTTGTTCTCCAAATGATAAAACAAAACACACCATCATGCAAATAATATCTTGAGCTCAAATCAATTTGCCAAGTTTGGAAACAGTTCCAGGTGGGCAGAAGTGAGCTTTGCCACTTGTCACTGCTAGCAGGAGTTTGATCTGTCTGAAGCGAAGCATCTGGCAGAGAAGGAGCCACTGCTGCTGAAAAACACCCTTTCCGGACAGCACAGGATGATGCTTGCTTGGGACAGTTCTGGCCCTTGCAAAGAAACCAAGGAAGACCACGGATTCTGCTTTTGAAATGCTCAATCCAGGTGCTTTCCCAGCTCATCTTCCGGGGAAATGCTACACCCCCCTGCCCAACACAGAACTCCCTGGTTCTCACATTCTTCTTTGGATGCTTGGGTTAACCTCGGACACCTTGTTACGCTGGTAAAATTGCTGGCTGCTGACAGCCAGCGTCAGGGAGGGGAGGTGCTGAACCGGAGCTGAACTTAGCTGGACTGCAAGCACAGCCGGGGAGGGGGAGGCTCAGCCCCACCAGAAGCACGAGGCCACGGCCCGGGGACCCTCAGCGCTGCTCACGGTGCCTCCACCGCAGCCACCGTTGTCAGCAAGGTGTCATTTTGCCTGGGCTTGGGCCAAGGTTTTTACTTTGCAGAACCAGTTTGTATTTCTTTTCTCTCCTGTAACTTCAGCCTGCAACTGCCGCCCTGGATGATTAAACACGTGTTTCTAGACAGAGCTAAGCCTGTGCCTTGTATTACAGACATGAGATTTCACCACATGCAGACTTCAAGTGTGACACAAGGAGGTGATCTGGACCTTGTGATTATTTTCTTCCTATAGTTTATTTTATTTGGATATCTCTCATTTTTATCATCTGAGTTCTTCAGGTTTGCAGTTCTTCAAGTTTTTCTTTGTCCCTGCCTCAGTTCTCCTCTTTGTATTTTTTCTTCCCCCTTCCTTTTTCACCTTCAGCTTTTCTTAGAAAATTGAATGCTGCAGCTGGTATGGCTTCATTTCTTTTTCTTACCCTCCTCCACACCCTGAACTTCTAGTCTCTGCAACTGTATCTAGCCATGGAGCACAAAGCACACGTGGAGCGTGCCAGATCTGATAGCATTTCGGTCCCTGTTGGGGATCAGAAGAGGGAACACTAATGGGTATTGCTGTCACGGTAGAAATGACCAAAACGGGAGTCCCCAGGCTGGGACAGGTTGAGCACCGTCCCGGTGACCCCAGCAGCCAGGTGCGGGGAGAGGCTGTCTTCCCATGGTCTCAGAGAGGAGCACTGGCTGCAAGGGTTCTTGCATTTTCTTCTCACACCCACCCACAGCTCATATCTACAAGGAAATCATCTCACCCAGCAATACAAAGAGAACAGTAATAAGAGCTCTCCCAGGGAGCGGTGGGACTAAGCTGGTGCCTGGCACAGTTCTTCAAATCCAGCTGTGACAGGGAGCATGAGGCCACAGCCTGCGATGCTGCTGCAGGGCAGGCAGGGCTGGCTGGCTGCCCGGCAGAGCTCCTCTCTCCCTGCATCCACCATCCGCTCTCGTGTCTCCTTGCAGCCTACACAGCAGCGGGAAAGCCAAATATCCTCCTTCCACTGGGGAAAACACAGCAGCTGCCCTCCCTTCACCTGCCCTTGCTGGTCCTTTGCGCTGTTGGGGAGCTCTTCCCCCCAGCCCCTGGCAGCGTGCGAGGCCGTCTACACAAGTCTTTCTGCCTGTCAATGAGCAAGTGGGTGTTGACGAAGCACTGCACTCAATGGATTTCCTTCAGAGCAAGATGGCTCGCTCCCACAGCTTCTGCCTCTGCAGAGACAGGGAAATGTGGATGGCTCGCCGAGGTCCCTGCCTGGGGGGCACAGCAGCCCAGGGCCAGCAGCGAATGCCGCGGCTCCCCCAGGGTGATGGCACTGGCTGCCCACAGTGAGACAGTGGCTTTTTTGTGCGTGGGATGCTTGGACATGTCCCATGAGGCGTGCCTGGGATAAGCAAGCAGGAGGAAAAGAAGCGTTGGGTGTAAAATTGTTCTTACCCACATCAGAGGCAGTAAAATCTCCTACCTGGCACGTTGCAAGATTCCACCGAGCTGAGCAGTTCCTGCAAGGAACAGGGTTGATCCACCGTTCAGTTGTAGTTTTGTTTCTTTTTAAAAAAAAATCAATGATCTAAGAAAAAAAATATAATTTCTAACATTTTTTTGAATGACACAAAAATTGGGGAAGAAAGGTGAACAGGATGAAACACAGAGACCAAGCAATCCAGATCATCACCCCAGCCAGCATCGCGTTACGGACGCATGTAAATTCAGGTCTCCGTGCTCAAGGGCCAGAGCCATCCCCAGCGGGTGGGTGACCTGACAGCACCAAGCACAACTAGGAAGGTTACAGCACCAGTGTGTTTGACACCATTGCTGCTGCAGGAAGAGGGTCCAGGTTTGATGCCCACCATGGTAGAAAACGAGTGAGCAGGCTCTAGGGGTGGTTCAGAATAACCGAAGGGTTGGAGAACACACCTTGTGCTGGCAGCTTCTGTTCTGAGGGAGAAGGTTACGAATGATGTGCTTACTCCCTGCCAGGGGCTAACGTCAGTGAGAAAGCCAGACGGTGAATCATTTGGTTTCTCATTGATTGCAGAGGGATGGCAACATTCCTTTCTGTCCAGAACAGACTCTTTGAGGCAGGGCCTGTACGAGACCCAGAAGCCGATACCAAATACTACCAGATGCTACCAAGCTACTAAGAGCAGGCTGGGCTACAGATCAGAAAAGTTACCTTTACAAACCCAGAAACAGAGCCAGTGGGTAACGGGAGATCTTCCCCGCTCCAGTCCTCTGCATCACTCCATTACATATCCCGTTACCTGAATAGCTCCCGAAAGTGCTGCCTGCCTCTCTCTGCTCATCAGTCATCCCTTCTGCTGGCTTTTTGCTTCAGATCCGCTTTTAAGGCTGCCTGCTATTCTCAGGATAGCCTCCCCGTTCGTGTTTGCTAAGCTGATGCCTCCGTCTGCTCCAAAGAGTGCCATCCCTGCAAATTATTACAGTAATAAAGACACTGGCTGTGCTACGTTTGCACTCTGTTATAAAGCACAGCCTTTCGAGTAGGAGCTCCACGGGGACAGTACAGAAAGGTGAGGAGCTATGCAGCGGGATTCAAGCCCTGATTAAGGAGCAGCCACATCTCTCCCCCCCCTCTAGCACTGCGGGTTTAGCTCTTGATTTTCAGCAATCAATGCTTGTTCCCTGTTCACTTATTCCCTTCACTCCAAACACACACACACAGAGTTACCAATCATTCACTTTTCTCTAACACACTTTAAATTCTTATCTACAAGCCACAGTCCCAGGTTTCAGCACTTACCCATTCTGGTCTCTTTTCTTCCTTTACAAGGAACTCCTTTCAATGCTCCAGCCTCATTAGGCAGAGCCTGAATCCTCTGCAGCTGGAAGCACCTTGCTGATCTGGCCCAAATACTCTGAGATGTAACTTGAAAGCTTTATATAGCTCTAGTTTGATGGGACAGGAGAGCACAGCATCTGACATTCTGGGATTGATTTCCTGGTGTAGGAAGGAGCACACAGTTCAACAGTATCTGACTTTAGCTTTTTACTTCAGAGCCCAAGCAATGTTCTTCTACCCCTGCCACTTTGCACGCAATTTCCTGATGATTTGAAGACATGACACATCTGTAACAGTTCTCCATCGTGCACTGACAGCAAGGTGTGCACAATAATTAATTAACACCTAGGCTTCAGTTGCAGCTTTATGAACCAGGAGAAGGCTCTTTTGTCTGAGCTGGAACCAAACTAGAGCAGGATTCCAGCTCGGGGCACAGGGCCCCTTCGTCCCCCAGGTCTCTGTAGCTGCACACCAGCACCACAGCCCAGCGCCAGCCGTGACTCACCTCAGTCCTTTCATCTCAGCTGTGCTGCCGCTTCAGGTTTGTCAATTTACAGCAACCACTGACCTGATTTCCCAACTCTTTTTGCTTTCTGGTACTTATTAAAAGAAAATCACCAGGTGTAAAAACAGAGGCAGTGGTGGTGGGCTTAGAATTTGGACTGCATTTTCTGAAGTTCCAGGTGAGAAACAGCTATGCTATTGCTTCCTAACATGGCTCTGCTAAAAAGCTTTCTGAACCATTTTGCATATATTACAAGCTTCCCTCTCTGACAGAAGAAAAATCCCTGGGTAGGATTTATGGATAATTAGCTGGTTTATTCATTTAACAGGTCTAATTCAGAGATCAGCTATGTGTGAAAAGTGCACCAGGTTTCAAATCTTCATGGAGCACAACCAGCTTAGACTAACGCCTTATGAAAGGACAAATACGTGTGAGAGGAGGCATTTACTACGTGCCGAGCTCAGGCTGGTAAATTTGGTATTTATAGCAAAGCTCTGCTTAAGAAGAGCTTGACAGAGGAGATAAATCTCCTAAGGAGAAACAGTTGCCAACTGCCCAACAAAGGGATGTTTTCATGGCCTTGGTTCTCGCCTCCGTCTCCGCAGGCAGCTGTGCCTGCGCTTGCTTTCAGACTCCCTCTGCCACCGGGGTGGCAGGGCTGGGGGAAGCCCGGGCTGCGGCCGGGCTCTGCCTTCACCGCACTCCCGGGGGATGGTGGTCTGTGCTCCTTTGGACACTGCAGAACACGGATCCGGATCCAAGCGTGCCCACACCCCAGGTGACAGGAGGTCAATGCTCCTCCTCCTCTGAACGCGAGCAGGGGAACAGAACTGCAGGCCGCATTCCCGCCCGAGACGAGCTTAGCCTTTGGCACCGGGGCTGCTCACATCAGAAAGCACAACATTGTACGAGACCCGGTGTTTTCCTCCCTCCATGGTCTCAGTTACAGTGAATATGCCAAAAACTCCTCCTTTCCCCTGTGAAGCACATTTAGCATTCTTGGTGCTGCAGCTTTACACAAGATGAGGTATTCTGGAAACGCCAACAACAGATGAGTCTTTCTAGTTAAAAAGCATTGATCCATAGACACTAAACAAGCCAGGCTTTCCCATCAACAGCCCCTCTGTGCTACACCCTTCCACAGCTGCTGCTCACGCTACTCCTAGGCAGACCTTACATCTCCCAGCAACTTCTCAAACACCTCTGCTCTGGCTTTACTCCTCCCAGGGCAGGCTCCTGTCCCTCATCCTGACGGCAGAGCACTGTGGCAGGGGTTTGTTCAGGGATACACCACACAGCCCTCACCCCTCAGCATTCCATAGCTCTGTACTTCGTAACAGCAGCTTTTGAAATAAAGCCTGGGTTGTTTTTTTTCCCCAAACTAGAACTGAAAATGTTCTTTAAGATCCAGGTTTTAAGGTAAATAAAGTGTACCCTGCAGCATCACTGGCTTTAAATGTGCCATTTCCATCTTACCAATTTAAAACCGTAAGAGACAGAAAATTGACTTACATGGCACCACATGCAACGCCCACAGCGGGGCACTATTGAGCTCCTCAGATAATAAGCATTTCCAGCCACAGGTAATTTAGGTTCCTGGAACTGAAACACCAGTAGAACAGTCATTGAAGTGGCTCAGAAATTAATCTTTTTCCTTAAAAATCTGCCATTATGGAGAAAAAGAAAACGTTAGCAACAAGAACTGGCTTAAACCACCCCTCCCTCAGTTGTGCGATGATTTCCTGCCTGGTACAGGACCAACAGCACAGCTTTGCTCCCCGCTCTGACAACGGCCACGCAGCAACAGAACTGCAAGGGTGACAGAGCCACTGAACCTCCTCCTGCCAAACACCAGGACAAAGGAATTCTTCCTCCTCATCTCCAAAAAGACAAGCACTGACTGAGACCGAGCCATATGCTTTGCCATCTCTGCACCTTCCCTTCCCTGCCCAGCCACACCGGCAGAGCTGCCACCTGAGCAAGCGCAAGGGGTTGGGAAATCCAAATATTTGCTCCCAAGCCTTTTGTTTATGGCCATCTGTTCTCACACAGCTGGAAACCCCCTGAAGTCTTTTCTTCCCCCATGTGAAATATGGCACCTAGATACTAACAGGGTAAAAATAAAGCACAGCTATCAGATCAGCTTTCAATTACACCTTATATTAGAGTGCTATTAGCAATGCACACAGCTTCAGAACAGTACTGTTCTACAGCTCGCATCCTGTCAAGCTACATCTGCTCACAGCAGCAACAGGTGAAGATGGAGGTTACAAATTCACTTTCAAGGTGGTTAACACTGTGCCAACCTCCTGCTAAAAGCCAAGCCTACCACTGAATTTTTGCAGTAACACTGTGACAAGACTGACGAGCAGACACCTGCAACAGCCCATGACAAAGGTTAATCACAGCACTTGTCAGGATACACCTCATCTTTGGTAAATGAGGGAAAACCTCTGAGCTTTTTCTCTTCCCCTGCACCATCACAATTGCTCTAGGGGTTAGAAACCTACTTTTAGTCCCCCTTCCAAATGACTAACCACATCCTTGAAGGCCACCTCTTGATAGTGGGCCCATACACTCAGCTAATTCTTAGTCCATTTGTCACAAAGCAACTTCAGCCCACCCCACGGCCACAGTCACAGCAGTCCACCTCTCGCTCCCTGCAGGAAGAGCTTTAAACCAGGGTACGATTGCGCAGAGGCAGGCATCACATCCCCGCTCCTCAGTCTCCCCCAAAGTAACTCAAAGCCACGCTTCGTTGGATTGTTTGATGCTTTTATTTGTCACATGTAAAAACACTACTATTTCTGTCTGCAGGTACCTCTCACTGCACTGCAAGTCACACAGCTCCAAACATTGAAGACCAGACAGGCAGAGAAAGGAATCAAAAGTGTTTATGCCCAGAGTCACAAGGTCGTGATCCCAGAGGGTGTTTAATACACAGAAACCCCCACAGCGACTGTTCTACAAAAGCAGTAGAGCATTACAAGTAACAGACTAGAGCTGGTGAAAACACTATGCAAAGGAATCATCTGGGGGGGAAGAGGACCTGCGAACCAGTCTTTTTCCTTCAGCTGCCCTTATCTTTCTAGTATAAGTAACTGCAATCTAAGTAGACAACTACTGCTTTAAACCAGAACAGGGGTTGACCGATCCACACAGCTTAGTTGACACGAGGGTTCCTGAAGTTTCTTCCAGCAAAACGGGCCTTGCTGCCAAGCTCCTCTTCGATTCTGATGGAAAGGGAAGAGAGGGCTGGGTGTCAGCAGACAGTGTAGGACTCCTGCATTAGCACAGCTGCTGCCCTTACACTAAATCACCAGATCTACCTGGTACTGAAGATGCCACCACAGCACCACAAGCCAGCTCCCACCAACCAACTTCAGTTCTACACATGTTCAACTGCACTGGTCGGTATCACCCATCTCACATAAACTTTACCCAAACATTTTAAATGCTTGCCCAAGGAAACAGCACCATGCAGACAGAAGGACAATGTCTCATACCCAGTACGACAGGATGCTTTACATGAGGTTCCTCTTACCCAGCCAACTCATCGTTTAGCCTACAGCCAGCTCTGCTAGCACTGCACCAGCCCAAAAAGCACCTCTGCCAGTGTCAGTTTATGTCCTTAAGCTGCAGAGTGTTCAAGATGCAGAAGACCAAGCTGTGCCCTGAATGCGTTAGTGGAGCATCCATTCTATGCCAGGCTTAACCCTCAATGCTTCCACCTGCCCCGAGTCTCACCTCAGCAGCTGGTTGTACTTGGCTAGACGCTCAGATCGGCAAGGGGCACCAGTTTTGATCTGAAAGAGAAATCACAAAGTTAGTAAAGAACTACAGCAGAAGTAAGTCCACGGATGCTAAAACAAAACTATAATATTCTGTTCAGGGTAATCAGCATAATCACAAGCTTTATTTCAGCATCAAGCTCTAAATATCTGTATACTCAAACAGGATAGGGCTTGGGAGTAATAAAGATTGTTCGCTTGCTAAAAGTTTCAGTATGACCAAGTCCCAATACACCCACTGGAGTTCACCAAGTTTTTTTAAATTGGTGGTTGAAGGCGAGTTTACACAAGATAACATGTTCCTTTGTCACACTCCCATCAGACAAATCAGCTTCCTCGATCTGTATGTGTTAAGTCAGAACAGATCCCACCCACTGTGCAGCATGGTTTCACCACCATATTATTGCACCAAGCAAAAAGGCAAACTACAGCAGTAGATACCAACCTGACCGGTGCAGAGACCAACTACCAGGTCAGCAATGAAGGTATCTTCGGTTTCTCCAGAGCGATGACTCACCATCACACCCCAGCCATTGGACTGGGCAAGCTTGCAGCTAGAAGAGATAAACAGCTGAAGCCCCACACCGTCCTCATTTGCTCAGCAGCCTTTGCTCTAGTGGTGCTGCCAAGCAGCAGGCATTCCTCACTTTGGCAAGACAGAACTGCCCTTTGGTACGTGTTAGGATCACACAACAACGCAGAGACAAAGAGCTGCTTTTACACATGCTTAGACCCAGTGAAGTTGTTTGATGTGCCCAATATAACTTCAAGACCATGAAGGTACAGGTTTGTCCATATCCTCTATTAGCTAACAACTCTTCTCCTTTCACAGATGCCAAATAAACAGATTTCTATTCCAGTAGCTCCAGTCAACATGTTCATCTCCCTCAATAAGTCAATCCCTCTCCCTGCAATGGCCAAGAGGGGAGAACTTACGCTTCCAGGGACTCTGTCACAGAGCCAATCTGGTTGACCTTGAGAAGGAGACAGTTGCAGGATTCCTCCTTCACAGCCTTGGCAATACGCTTTGGATTGGTCACGGTCAGATCGTCACCAACCACCTGGATGCCAGCACTGGCAGTGAACTTCTTCCATGCAGCCCAGTCATCCTGGTCAAATGGGTCTTCAATGGACACCACTGCAGAGGGACACAAGGAGCTTTAAGACAATGCCACTCAAAAGTCTTGTTTGAAAGCACTCGTACCAAGGCGCTGCAGTCAAGTACCACCCACCTCAGAGAGCATTCTTAAGACTCCTAAAAGGTTAGCTGTGTGTTCTGCTCTTGATCCCTCTTATGAGGGATGCTGCATACTAACTCTTTCCTTCAGCAATCAACCCCTATTCACCACTACTACCGTGCTTCTTGTTGACAAACAACTTACCGGGGTAGTTCTTGACAAAGCCCTTGTACAGGTCAGCCAGCTGATCAGGAGTAATGTATCTGCTGGGATCATCAGGGGATTTGAAGTCCAGGTCGTACTTTCCATCACGGTAGAACTCTGAGGCAGCCACATCCATGCCAATGACAACCTTCTCAGAGTAGCCAGCCTTGCTGATAGCAGTCTTCAGCAACTCCAGAGCTGAAACATGGTAAGGGATTTCTGAGTTCCACCCAAACATCTGAATTTAAAGCTAGTCATTTACCAAAACCAGTACATTCACTTGGCAAAGAATCTCCATGACCCCCTATGGAAAGCCCAAAGGCTGTGTAGAAAAGGCTCTTAACTCTCCCACTTCTGAACTGACTGGAACAAGATATTACTTTAACACTGCTTTTAGTTTGTAATACCCTTGAGACACCATTATGGGATTCATAATCTCTTCAGGCAGGACTCCACGCTAGCCCAGAAAGCTTAGTACTAGATGATACTACATCCTCTTTCAGCTTTATGCATGTGGGCAGGAAGCAGTGACTGCACTTTAATCCCTTTTAGCTCCAGATCAGGTGCTGACCATCCAAACCCTGACAGGCAATGTGATACACAGCCTGCCTCTGCACAGGGCACCCTCTCTTTGCACCTACCTGTTCTCCACTTGCACATTTATATGCCAAAGAGGGAACAGACTCAACTGGAGTCTCTGGATACTACCCACTACGCTACCCTGTTTGGCAGAGTCCAAGCAAGGCAATTCAGTATGGTCACGAACAGTAACGCTCTCCCAGTCACCTCCAACTCAAAGCCAAGCAGCTGGATCAGCCAGGCTATTTACAGTAGGAAGCTTAGCTCAAATGGTTTTGATTGGGTTCATTTTGGTTTGTTTTTGAGATGTCAATGTAGTACAAACTGCAAAAGCAGCAGCTGCCAGAAACACAAACTCCTTGGACTGTAATAGTCATTCAAGGACATCTTCACTCATGTCTGCTAGGGTACAGACCTAGCAAGAGCTGCACGCAGCTCTGGGATTCAGAAACACCCCGATTTCTGCTGCTGGCTCAGTACCTTCAGTATCAGGCAATGCAGTTCAGAGGCCACCTTCAACGATAATATAACCAATAGCTTTTGAAGTAACAAGTAGCTTAACAGAGTGCTAGCGTTCTACTGGCTTAATAGCAGCTCCATTTCTGCAGGAGAGGCAGAAAAATAGCTCTTCTGATACATTTTTTTCGTAGGAACAGTTATTTCACTTCCCACAAGACAAACTGCTTCCCTCTCCCACAGGTTTCTGAACAGAACTGTTTGGCTGTGGAAGCAGCAGATGCCTCAGCTTCCCAGGCAAGCGTTCACACACTCCCACACATTACCAGGCATAGTTCAGACTGTTTTTCTGCTGACAAAGGAGGAAAACAACTCCACTAAACTGACTACTGGGTTCTGGGAAACCTGCAATGCATGCGGACATTCCCACACCACTTCTCAACTGGAAGGGGCTAAGATTCCTTTAAGCTGCTACAGGAATGAAACGGTAATGAAGCACTGAAGTCAAAGCCATCCTGTCAAACTGCATCAACTGATATCCAAAGGGAACAGCTCTGTGGTCCTATACTAGACCACACCACTACGCCATCTTGGAGACTCTGTCAGGGTAAGAAGGAGAACAAAGAAACAGCAGCAAGTCCTAGAACCTACTCATCTTGCTTTCCTTTCAAACAGGTATGGTCTTCATTCTCTGGCTATCAGTTACGCCTCCTCCCACATTTAGCTCATTCTTACCTTCCTTATTCTCCAGGATGTTGGGGGCAAAACCACCCTCATCACCCACATTGGTTGCATCCTTGCCATACTTCTCCTTGATTACGTTCTTTAGGTTGTGATAGACCTCTGCACCAATGCGCATTGCCTCCTTGAAACTGTCAGCACCCACAGGGAGGATCATGAACTCCTGCATAGCCAGCTTATTGCCAGCATGGGAGCCACCATTGATCACGTTGAAAGCCTTGGAGTAACCAAGAAAAGTCAAGTTAGAATGTTTCAGGGTAAACTGATAACAGCATTTATGTTAAGACTCTTCATTCTCTCGAAAACTTGGGATCCAAGACCACAAGACATCATTGAAGCACCTGGTCAGATCAAGTCTTTAGCTAGCGATATCACAAGACTTACAGGAACTGGAAGAATGACTTCTGCATTTCCAGCAAGGTCAGCAATGTGACGGTACAAGGGGACACCCTTCTCAGCAGCACCAGCTTTGCAGACAGCCAGAGACACACCCAAGATGGCATTGGCACCAAATTTGGCTGAAATAGGAAAACATTGTTTATAGAAATGTTATGTCTTCCTAAAGAGACTCAGCAATACCAGCACCATGATCTTGCTTATGGAAGTGCACTGCATATGCCATGCACCGCTCATTGTTTCTGCTAAGGTAAGCTAGAATTCTGTAAACCAATCCTCATCTTTTCACTCCTCACTGCCACACAAAGCCCACTTACATTTGTTCTCCGATCCATCCATTTCCAGCATCAGCCTGTCAATCTTTTCTTGCTCCACAACGTTGACATTCTGCAGAGAAAATCAAAGCACTGTTTGACACCAAACATGGCTCTACAAAGTCCGATCCACCCACTGCATTTTTATTTTCCTGCCAGGCACCAACACCTGCCTAAGGGCAGCTACCAACAGTTCAAGAGACTAGTTCCTGTCATTATCACACAGCAGCATCTTCGGGTCACCTCCAGCACACCAAGGCTGACAAGTTGGAGACATCAAAAGCTCATTTTGTTCTTTGCATTCACAGGTGGAAGGCTGTCATGTCCCTTGACTTCCTGCCATTTACACTGCTATCTACCTGGCATGGCATAGGAGAAAGGCCCAGTTTATGCCCCGCCCCTTTAGTGCAAGCTCAAAGACAACCAGCTTGCTCATGACACACATCCATTTGTAACTTCGTACATAATCTTAGTGACAGTTCCAAACAACGTGCAATCACTTTATGCATTACCACTTCCTTTTGCACCATCCTTTCTAGCTGGAGCTTAGCACCCAAACAGTGCACAGGAATCTCGCTCACGCAGGCTTTACTAGGGTCCCCTCAGATCCCCTTCCAAATTAGCCAGCTTGGATAACGCCGAGGCCCTCTGCATCATTCAGCCACCCTTTTAAGCATAAAGCAGCTTGTATCTCAACCACATGCTACTGAAGTTCCCAGGTGCTTAAGTATTTCTGCACACTACCACACTAGGCTGCTAGAGTTTGTTTTGATTAAGTGTTAGATATGCAGTCATTAAGTAAAGCAATGGCTGTAGGTCAGTTTGTTCACGTGCACCCCCAGACACAGGCTAACACCCCTCCAATGTAACACAGTTCCGGTAACTGTCTCTAGAGAGAACTCCTCAGTTAGGACACACTGGACTGACACTATCTGATGTTAGCAGAAGATAGATTGCTCCTACCTTATTAATCAATGCAGGTGCAATTGTTTTATTGACGTGCTCAACAGCTTTTGAGACACCTGGAAGGAACAGGCAAATCGGACACTGGTCAACCACACTGGTTATGCAGGCATTAGTAGGTGATCTCAGGAACAGTAAAATCGCAAGAATACCACCTCATGCTATTCAAACCCCAATGCAACCTGAGCTTACAGCCAAATCTGAACACTTACAGGAGGTCACCTCAATTCAATGGAAGCTGCATGACGTCAGCATCATCTAGGAATGCCTGCTGCAATGTTAGTTTGCAAGACCATGCACTGGAGAAATTCATCCAAGTGACAAGGTTGCACTGAAAGCACATCCATTACCTGTGTACACAATGCTGTCGCCAGGAACTCATTAACATATTTAACAGCTCTGGATACACCTGACAGAAGTGAAATGGACAAGAGAATCAAGGAAGAGATGAAGACTCACAGCCCAAAACAAAGCCAATCATGCAAGAAAAAGAAAAGGACTCAAATAGGTAAACAGACCTACAAGTCCACAACTGTTTTGATACTGAGCAGCAGACTAGAAACAAAAGGTTCAAAGGGTGGAAGAAGTTGTGCACCACCAGCAAAGCTGTATCTGGTCTTTCCACCTGGTTATCCATACTATTGCAAACACCACTGTGGACCAAAACCTCGAGTGGCTGAATGACAGCATTTAGAGAAGGAATTTCACAGAATGGATGAGTAAAGGGAAAGATACACGTTTCCCCAGAAGTCCAGCATGCAGCAGCTCAGGCATTTCACTGTCTGCTATCATTCTGCAACACTGCTAAAGCATCACCTTAGCATGTTTTACACTTGACACAATGCTTCTGTACATGGATGCAGGCACAGAAATTGATTGTCTGCTCTTAAATAATAATACAGCATGAACATGGCACCATCCTTCTAATCTACGTGAACCCACCACTGCATAAACCAGTAGTTCCAGTGTGAACTTCCTTCTTCCCCATAAGCAGAGACCATAATTAGTCAGCTACCAATAATATTAGCTTCAGGAATACTGGCATCCCTGCATAGTGTTTAAAGGTTTCCAAAGACCTCAGCTTCAGAACTGGTGAATGCTAATTAAGTGCACC
The DNA here is from genome assembly GCF_030867145.1 of Opisthocomus hoazin. NCBI lineage: Eukaryota > Metazoa > Chordata > Aves > Opisthocomiformes > Opisthocomidae > Opisthocomus > Opisthocomus hoazin. The sequence goes on along the minus strand of NC_134429.1, from coordinate 17,525,942 downwards.
CTGAACCACATTAATTGCCCTTTAAATGGTCTAAGTCTGCAGATTGGTATTACAAAAGACCTAACAGCTACCTGCAACTCATCCCATTTGGTGATTATTTTTTCATATTTCATGTTCTTCCCCAGCTGCCAAAAACCTTCAGCTGTGATAGCCTGGTGCAGAAGCTCAGACTACTGTCCAGTTAAGTCCTGTGAAGAACTGCCTGTAGGATCAGATTTAACAGCTCTAAGCAGACACACATTTAGCACACTGAGGTAAGTACACATTTACTCTTCTCAAGGAACAATACCCTAGGGAAACAGCATAAGCTCTTCAGCTCTTTGGGATACTCGGTCACCTAGGAGTTTAGTCTGTGTTAAAGTAATAACAACAATGAATCTTTTTAGACCAGGCTCTCCAAGTTCCATTCAGTAGTTACCCACTCTAACCGCTCTTTCTTAACAGCCACAAAATATTTCAGCTTCCTTTCACCTGACTGGCAGAAAAGTTTGAAGACAAGTAACACTCTCTCCCAGCCAAAATTTAAGTTGATTGCATGTACTTGCAAGGCATGACACAATGCTTTACAGCAGCAAGCTAAAAAGCAGTCCTGACTGTCCAAGCTCTTGGAGTAGACGTAAGAATTACTATTAGGATGTTTATCAGGTAGTGACATCTTGTTTGCAGCTATTCATTTTCCCCCACACTTGTTCCCAAGCCAGTCTGGTGACCGCTGCTTAGTTTCCTTTCAGAACATACAATCAGTCCCTAGACAACTAAAATATTATGCCACTAACATAAACTTAAGTATCTCAGCTACCTATAATGACAGATAAAAAGATAAAGTGGCTTTAGCTATTATCTAGTCTGAAACAAAAGTGTCTTCCACAATTACCAGCGCAAAGCTGCACGTTAGCTGTGGTCAGCAGTTGGCATAAACCTCAGGTTCAGGACTTAACATGCTGGGATGTAAGGAGTTTACAGTGCCAGAGCAGACACATTTAACAGTTCTCTGAAAACTTGGTCTATGAAGAGATTTTGTGACTAGCTGCAGTATCACCAAGCCTTTCGGAGCAGGTAGTAGTGTAGCATCTAAACTAAAGCACGCTGTACTCTGACAAGCACCAACATGCAGGGCAACAGGAATGGCGTAACAAAGTACGTCTGGGCATACTGTGCCAGAGACATTACCACCTAGCTGGCACACCCAAGCTCCATGCACCCATCTACGGAAGCACAGTGATCTCCACCACTACGCAGCTGCACTGCTGGAGGCAGAGTCACTCTCCACATTGTCCCCAGGCAAATGCAGCAGTCTGTGCTTCACCTCTGCCCCAGCAACACAGCCTGAGCATGGTATGCACTGCTATCACCTCACCATTGCTTTTGCTTCAGTGCCACGCCTTGTGCAGAACATGGACAGCAGTAAGGAGCCCATGAGTCCTCTGCTACCATCTAGCATAAGTATATACAGCAACAGAGCCACTGTAAGCCAGCCAACCTGGGTACCAAAACTCAGGTTTACCTTTTCCCATGTAGCGTGTCTTGTCATTGTCACGAAGTTCCAGAGCTTCATAGATTCCAGTTGAGGCACCGCTGGGAACAGCAGCTCTGAACAGACCTGTTTACAACAGAACAAAGAACTGTCTTAGCACATTCGAACCCACAAAACGTTCTCCACCCATACGCCACCCCAACCTACGGCATACTTCCACCCCTGCGGAGGGGAGACAATCTCTAAACCACATTTCTGCTCACTTATACAGTGATCCTGAGAACTATCTGGTCCTTTACAGCACCACCAATTTATCAGTGTCTCCCTCATACTGATCAACTGCAAGATGATTCACTCATTCTCTCCCACGGTGTATTTCAAGTGTTTAAGTTCAGAAAGTCATCCATTCCCCTTCCAGAAAGGTAGCTTTATTCACTTAATTTATTTTCGAGCTCAGTCTGGCATACGAGCTCTTAAATTCTTCTGAGATACGGCATACAAGGGACAATTAGGAGGCCCCTTTTGTTAACACCAGTTCTGAGCATTTCTGATGACAGGACAACCACCCAGCCAGGCCATTCTTCCAGCCAAGGATGCTGAACTCTGAGAAAATCAGTACGCTGAAGCCTGTTCTGCCTGTGCTTGAAGATGCCAGCTTCAGTCTCCAGTCTTTCCCTTATCCCACTACAGCAAAGAGCTTAGTAGAGGCAATCTCATTAAATGACTGCATTAATCTTTTGAGGCAGAAAGATCAGCTATTTAGTTAGTGTATTGCAGCTATTGTGTTTGCTCATTCCACCAAACCACACTGGTATGTGTTTGCACAATGCCTTTGTCAGATCCTATCAGACACGGGACGAACGACTAACAGACTAAGGGAAAGTCCTACAACAATTAAAAATGTAAGATGTTCCATGTGAAAACCCAATTAGACAAGTTGGTCAGCGATGCTTGAGTACTTATGCAGGGAAGATACAGCTCGACAGCAGAACACTGTTTCGTTACACAAACTAACTACTAGACAAATCAAGAATGACATTTCAAGTGCACTCATACAGAGTTTAGGGAACACTAAAAACTAAGACCATTAGCAGCTGCTTAAGGACAGGAATGAAGGGCTCCACATTTGCAAGCGCTATCCCAGTTTGCACTCGGGGCATGGAGAGGAAGGCAGGTTTAGATTAAAACTTGTGAAATTTAAACTGTAAGCAGCAGTACACTTCAAAAAAAACCCTTCACTGTCCAGGCCACTATCATGAGCTCAGCAAATTCATCCCAGCAGAACAAGGTAGAGGTTTTTCCTGCAAGTCTCATAGCAAGCTCAGAACACGTTACATAGATGGAGGAAAGAATAAGCACAATTCCACCACTAGAACACCACAGTTTGTACACTTTTGACTGCCTCTTTAGTCCTATCAGCTACAAGAAAAGAATAAACATATAGAGGTAAGGACTCACCTTTGTCGGTAAAGAGGTCTACCTCAACAGTGGGATTCCCACGAGAGTCAAAGATTTCACGGGCATGGATCTTACGAATGGCCATCTTGAACACTTGAAAAGAAGAATTTAGCATTCATCAGAATGGTTTGGAAGGGACACCTTCCACCAGACCAGGTTGCTCAAAGCCCCATCCAGCCTGGCCTTGAACACTGCCAGGGAGGGGGCAGCCACCACTTCTCTGGGCACCCTGTGCCAGGGCGTCACCACCCTCGTCATAAAGAACTTCTTTCTTATTTCTAATCTAAATCTCCCTTCTTTCAGTTTAAAGCCATTACCCCATGTCCTATCAGTACCTGCCCTTGTAAAAAGTCCCTCTCCAGCTTTCTTGCAGGCCCCTTCAGGTACCGGCAGGCTGCTCTAAGGTCATCCCAGAGCCTTCTCTTCTCCACACTGAACAGCCACAGCTCTCCCAGCCTTTCCCCACAGAAGAGGGGATCCAGGCCTCAGACCATTGCTGTGGCCTCCTCTGGCGCCTCTCCAACAGGTCCAGCTCTATCCTGTGCTGAGGGCTCTGGAGCTGGACACAGGACTCCTGGCTGGGTCTCACCAGAGCAGAGGGGCAGAATCCCCTCCTTCACCCTGCTGGCCATGCTTCTCTTGATGCAGCCTGGGATACAGCTGGCCTTCTGGGCTGCAAGTACACACTGCCAGGTCCTGTTGGGCTTCTCACCAACCAGCACCCCAAAGTCCTTCTCCTCAGGGCTGCTCTCAATCCATTCTCCACCCAACCTGTTGTTTGTGCTTAGCATGGTCCTGGCCCATGTGCAGGACCTTGCACTTAGCCTTGTGGAACTTCATGAGGTTCTCACAGGCCCATGTCCCTCTGGATGGCATCCCTTCCCGCCAGCACATCAACGGCACCACAAAGCTTGGTGTTGCTGGCAAACTTGCTGAGGGTGCACTCGATCCCACTGTCCATGTTGCCGGGCTGAAGCTTCTGGGTAGGCTTGCAGAGCCACCAGTTGAATTAGGGTGACCACCATGCTGCAGCCTGAGCCTGCAGGTGAGCAGAGCAGGCAGCAGCCCTATCACTACCACGGCCTTCCCATGAGAGCTGCCACGCAAACTGCTGATGCCACTTCCGAGAGAGTCCACTCCCTGTTTCCACACCCTGGTTGCTGGTGCTCCCTGGACACTTCCAGCAGCTTGAACTGGCCACAGACAATCAGGGGCACCACCCAACTCTCACTCAGCCCTCTCCCACACAGCTCAAGGGTGCAGAACCCCCTCAGGGACCTCACAAGCCTTGCAATGCCTCTCACCATGCAACAACTGCCACTGCTAGCATCAGATTGACATTTATATCCTGTAGTAACACCTGCAGCCACGAGAACAGTTCAAAAACATCACTTCACACTATTTCAACTAGGAAAACTTTTTATACTTGGTGAGGATTAGAGTTGTATGTTGAGAGGCCAGAAGTCTCAACCTAGGTGGGAAGAACAGTCTAAAACCAGCAGCCTTGTTTCCAGAGAGATCCAAGGGAATGTCACCTCACCACAGAAGAGCAGCTAAGCCATTTTAATACAGGAAATTTCTGCTACTAGTCAGAATTCTTACAAGCTTAAAGTGCAACAGCTCTTATCGTGCAGCTGCTCAGTGCCTAATGTAACCTATCTTGAAATAGACACAGACAGCCACAGCTCTAATTAGGAACTTACATTAATAGTCACACCCTGTCTTGAGTATTTACAGGAATAGCTTTTCCTCTTAAAAGGAAGAAAAATCAGTGCAATCTTTCAAATTCTTCGCCCGCCGCCCCCCAATCTATACACTTATCCTTAAGAAAACTGCAGTGAGGAATGCTTACGTAAGCTCAGCTTTTAAAAACCAAGTCATACAAATGCCTGCAAGCCATCGACTGGCACCAAACCGAGCTCATCCGCAGAAAAGAAAGCTCAGCCTCACAAGCAGAACTATCTGGAAGCTGGCTTTTTGGCAAGCCAGTGTGGGCAGTAACCCTGTTTACAGAAAGGGTCATGAAGCTCTCTGCAGTTAGTGCAAAGTTAAGAAAACAGGACCTTCAAAATTCTGCTGCTTGTACAGAGAGCGTGTGGGAGGGTTAGCTTCATACACTCATTCCACAGCAAGATTTCCCTCCCCACTTTAAAAACGCGGGTAACCATTTGGATTTTCCCCTTGGCTTGAAGTGTCCCTTCCAGTTGTCCTGTCTCTAAGCAGCATATCATATAAGGCAGCTCAAAGACTTCAGCTACTGCCTGCGTTCCAGTAAGGCGCACACCCTGACACAGGATACGACTAACCTCAGAAGCAAGACAGCTTACTGCAAGCTGGCCTTCACTATGCCACTACTAACTCTAATCACTAAATATACAAGCTAGAAATAAATCCCTGCAACTCTCCAGTTATCAGTCCCATCCATGCTAACACTTATCTCTCTGCACCTGCACTGAGCAATGGCTAACAGGAAAGGGCTTTCAGCACTTATTGGGCTGGCACCTGCTATGCCTTACTTTCATTTTCAGAACCATGGCTTTTGACAAAACATAAGGTGCCTTACCCTTTGAAAGCACAGCCAGCTCACAGGAAGTCTTAGGGCCATGCAAGAACAGTTTGTTCACCTTCACAAAAAAGATGGCACTTCAGGATTACACATTACAAGAGCTTCCACTGGTGATGTCTGCCAGGTCTGACACTACTCAAGCGTCCTTGACAAATGACCTCTCCAGTAGTCCCTCCCTTTTCTTTAGGAGGAGGCATCTCACAGCACTTTGCCATTCCAGAAATTCCTCACACTTTTTTTTTTGGGGCTCCTTTTGCAACCCACCCTCACTTCTGTGTTCAACAGTCCTCCCACTGAGCTATTCCTGGGTAAAAATCTGCTGCTGTTTAGCTCATCACAAGCTGAGCATTACATGTTCTGCCTTAATCAATTCAGTCAACGCATCTAGCAAGTGAGTGTCAGCCCATGCACAGATCTAGCTGTGGAAATGCTAACTGAACATGAGAGCACTCATCAATAGCGCTGCCTGCGCCAGACCTTTGTACTTCGTGATGGAGCTAGCCAAACACACACATGCATTGCCTTAAACTCTTTTTTGTACTATGATCTGCTTGCAAGGTCAAGGCCTCCCTTCAGGAAAAGAACCACACACATCAGCTTTCCGGGCCTTCCCACGAGCTCACATGTTATTACCTACTTCAAGGCTAAGTTACAGCCCAACGCGCCACTGCCAGTTCTGAGCACTAGCTTCACTATCAACAGAAGTCTGACAAATCACCACTTACTGCCTATCTGATCCTGTGCTCCAGCCAGGGAATGCAGTACTCCAACAGCAATGCAGGCTGCTCCAACTTAAAATTATTTCCAGAGATTTCGTTTACAGCCAACTTTACCACTAAAATCTGTACTTGTGAGCTATTTTGCAGCCACTTTTCTCTTCAGTCAAGACAGGGTTAAGACTGAGCACTACAAGCACCTAAACAGAGATTAAAAAACAACAGTAAAGTTTGGCAATAGAAAGAACTACCCAAGTTAAGTGTCCTACAGTTATCAGTGGACATCTTACACAACACTTCAACGTCCTGTAAGACTGCAAGTCTCACACCATCACCAGTCTGAAAAAAGCTTACTGCTCATTAAACCTCCGACCTCACTGTATGAGATCCTAACATACCAATTCTAATGCTGAAGCACTGCTAAACACTGGGCAAATGTGGACCAACAAGGGCACCTTTGAACCCTGTTCCTTAATGTTCCACGTGGTATTGATTCACCTCCATGCTCTGTAACATGAAGCAATGTGGTTTAAACAATGCCCGGCAGGGAGTAAGTCACAGACATGTTGAACTACTTTCTCTTCTCACTGCTTAGTAAGATGGAGGCCTGAAACTGCACTGCCTCAGTCTGTGGGTTCGGATGACAAACTTCACTACATCCTGCCAGGCTCGGAAAGTCACAGCCCTGCCCTGTGACTCAGCACTCGAGTAACGGACCAGGAGAAAGACCAAGATCCTCTCCCGCAACCCTGCACGAGGCAAGCCGGTTCAGAGGCAAATTCTCTCCCCCCTCCCCCCTTTAACATCCAGAGATGCACATCAAATCGTCAGGTGCTACTCCCCACAAGTGCTGCGTCGAGATAACCAGCACTCAGTCAACCCCACCGGGCAACCCAGGACACACAGATTTGAGTGCTGACATTAAACATTTGAGATGCGAAGCTGAAGGACATCCGCTGCCACTAAAGAGGGGAAGGTCCAACTCACAACACGCAATCCGAGAGCGACTGTTAATCATTAAGAGAGAGAGGTTAAACCCTGCCTTCGGAAGCAGCCCTCACCCACCATATTCCCCAGGTTCTACAGGCGCACCCCCACCCCCCGCGCAGGCTGGCGGGGCTGTGGCCGGAGCAGGCCTTCCCCCCACCCCCGCGGTGCGCGGCGGCCACCACCCGCTCGGAGCCCGCCTAGGCCCCATCTCACGGGGGGCGGCGGGGGCTCCGGAGCCGCCGCCGAGGGGAAGGGGAGGAAGAGGGGGAACCGCGGCCTCTCTCCTCGCGGAGGGGCCGGGCCGCGGAGGCCTCCCCCGCCGCCACACTCACCTCAGCGCCGCTCTCGCCTCACCTCACACTGGGAAGGAGCGACCGCGCGGACGCCAGGCTATAGCCCACCCCATGCAGATGAGCCGCCCTCCTCCCGCTCGCCATTGGCCGGCTCGGCCTATCTCCGCTCTCCCATTGGCCCACCTAGCCCTTCGCCGCTCTCCCATTGGCTACCCCCGCCTCTCGCCAGAGGTGGGCTCGCGTGCGTGCGCTACGTGCCGAGGCGGCCTCTGCCATTCGCCGCATGGAAAATCCCAAAGTGGGGAGGGGGGGGAGGCTGCGTGTCCTGGCGTGGCCAAGCCGGGGGCCGGCGAGGCCCACGCGTGGAGGCCCGGGGACAGGCGGTACCGGCACACCGCACCCTGGCTCTGCAGGCTGCTTCCTGCCGGGAAATGAGCGACTTAGGAACGCAATCACTTGGTGCTTTGGGTGGGAAGCGAATAACCATCACGCTCCGTGGGGGGGAGGGGTGTTTGGAAGGAGCCCTCGCTGGGTCGGCCATGGCGCCTCGGGGAACGGTGTGCAGACATAAAAAAAACTTTTCCACGTTTTGCCCGGTTCCACGCGCAGGCCGCTGACACCCCAAGACGTGCCGGGGTGAAAATAACGGAGCTCGACAGCGGGCCGCAGAGTTAAAGGCTTTGCCAGGACAGAGGGACTCCGGCACCTGAAGAGCTCCGATCCCTCTGCGGACGTTGGAGAAAAAAAAAAATAATAAAAAATCAAATTATTCACTGCTAATTGTTTATTCTGCTGCATTACAGTGAGGTGCGAACCAGGGTCCTGCACCTGGGCAGGAACAACCCCAGGCACCAGTACAGGCTGGGGTGGACCTGCTGGAGAGCAGCTCTGCAGAGAGGGACCTGGGTGTCCTGGGGGACGGCAAGGTGACCATGAGCCAGCAACGTGCCCTGGCTGCCAAGAAAGCCAATGGGATCCTGGGGTGCATGAGGAGGAGTGTGGCCAGCAGGGCGAGGGAGGTTCTCCTTCCCCTCTGCTCTGCCATACTGAGGCCCCATCTGGAGTACTGTGTCCAGTTCTGAGCTTCCCAGTTCAAGAAAGATGAGGAGCTACTGGAAAGAGTCCAGAGGAGGGCTACGAGGATGGTGAGGGGACTGGAGCATCTCTCCTACAAGGAGAGGCTGAGGGAGCTGGGCTTGTTCAGCCTGAAGAAGAGAAGGCTGAGAGGGGACCTAATAAATGTTTATAAATATCTGCAGGGTGGGTGTCAGGAGGATGGGGCCAGACTCTTTCCAGTGGTGCCCAGCGACAGGACAAGGGGCAACGGGCACAAACTGAAGCAGAGGAAGTTCTGTCTGAACATGAGGAAGAACTTCTTCCCTCTGAGGGTGACGGAGCCCTGGCCCAGGCTGCCCAGGGAGGCTGTGGAGTCTCCTTCTCTGGAGATGTTCAAGACGCTCCTGGACACGGTCCTGTGCAGCCTGCTGTAGGTGACCCTGCTTCAGCAGGGGGGTTGGACTAGATGACCCACAGAGGTCCCTTCCAACCCTACCATTCTGTGATTCTGTAATGAACTGGGTGCGATGGGAGCGGCAAAGCCTCCGTCCCCGTCAAGCAATGCCCAGCTTCCCACGGGCCCAGCAGCATCGTGGTGGTTGGCGAGAGCGTGACCGCTCCCGTGAGCTGTGCCCAGCGGCCGCGCTGCCGAGGGACCCCATTAACACCTGGAGTGATTTAGCCAACTCCCCCCGGCAGCGGCTGCCTGCAAGGCCCTGCTCCACCTCCTGCTCTGGGCTGGGGTGTTCGACTGCAGGTGTGCGTGGTGCTGGGGGGCCACGCCTGCTCCCCCCCCAGCCCCGGTTGCCACCGTTCTTCCCGGCTCTCTGTGGTGGTACGGCTCCCGGGGAATGCGCTGCACTGGGTACACGAGAGAAGTCGCAGTGATAACACAAGGTCTTTGTGGGTTTATTATGGAGAACAGCTTCCCCTAAGCCTGTTTTTCTTCCAGGGTTTTTTAACTGAGGGACAGTCGTACATTGCACTGAGGAAGGGAGTCTGCCAGGAGGGGAATCCCATTACAAGGTCAAAACATTTGAACAAGGCCATCGGCTGACCTGGGAAAGGGACGGTCTTGTCCCCTCTCACCTTCCCTTAGCCTTCACTAATGGACACGATTGCTCCTGCTCAAGGCACAGCACGGTCCCCAGCCGTGGTGTGAGGAGCCCCGAGCAGGGACCAGTGCTTTGCGTTGCTGGGACACAGCAGAGCCCAGAACCATGCACGTAATCCCATGGGGACTCCCAGTTCCCTGGGGTTTGCTTCCTCCCCTTTCACCTGACACGACACAGCCCGTGTTCAGACTGGTGGGGCCTGGCTCTGCAGTAGTTCAAGCACGTAACATCAAATCTGTGGAGGACCCCAAGGCTGGAGTTGGGGTCTGGGGGCTTCAGCGGTCTGACAGTGCCCAGCTCATCCTGACTGCACCGTACAAAGCCACTTTGTTGCTTGCAAAGCTCGTTATGTTTGTGCTTGCTCCAGAACTGCCTCGCCCTGCCAGCCTGACCGCGACCGATCATTTCTTCTGGGCACGTTTTTCTTCCCTTCCTGAGAACATCCCCCCGAGACAAGCTGGAAGTCTAATAAACAGCAAAGGAAATCTGCTTGAACGGACTGCCTTCCCTAGACACGCCATGCTGACACAGCACCCCGCGGGCCCCCCTGCATGGCTCCTGGGCTCCTGGCAAGGAGATGCCGCTGGAAACCCAAGCTGTTTTGTGACAGTGCAATAGGGCCCACATGCCTAGCGCAGCACTGCGTGCTGGCTTTCGTGTTTCTGCCTTGCTGGGGGAGCAGATTCATGTGGGCTGCACAGCCATGAATCCACTTGAAATGCTGCTGGGGTGCACAAAGCCGAGCTACAGCGATATTGGCCAGGAGAAGTGCTGCCAGCCTCCCCAAAACTGCATGTTACACCCCTCGTAGCTGTGTCCTTGGCAGTAGGTGCCTGACTTACCCTGGAGCCTTACCATTCCTGGTGCGAAGGCACGAGTGGGGAGCATTCCCTGCAAAAGCACGCTCCTGAGCAATCAGCTGCTGGAGATCATGAACCTGGATTTTTATTCTGGATAACTGCCGGATTAGAGATGCTCCACCATCTTCGCACTTTTACAAAGTGCCTTGATTGCTATGCATGGAATAGCACATAGAGATGCTGAGTCTTATAATGAGCTAGAAAAGATGGAGCACAAGAAAGCCTAAGGCCGGGGGAAATTCAGCATTGTAGCAGCTGAGCAAATGACTGATGGTGAAGTACGGTAGGGTGCTCTGGGAATAGAAGACATGTAATGGAAGGTCATAATAAGCTTGGTGGTGGGCAGAAGTGGAGTGTAAAGCAAACCCTCTGGCCTGAGAAGCTGAGCACTGAGCCTTTTGCAGCTCTGTATTCCTGTTCAACCAAACCAGAGCTGTGAGAGAGGACTGGCTTTAGGCGGCCAGCCTAGGTTCTCCCGCTTGTCCCTTGCCCAGGCTCTGCTTTCCTTGTGACCACAAAAGCAGCACAAAGCAAGCAAATTTCCTCCACTGGAGTGTGAGCAACAAGCTGTGTGCTGAGAACCTGCATCCTCCCCTACTCGCGCGGTCTTGCTCACGGTCCTGGCCACAGAGGCCATGCCAAGAGCTGCGTCCGCTCCACTGAATCGTGTATCCGTAAGAGAGGGAGCAGCTGAAGACGCTGGCACTGCAGTAGCTAGAGGCACCATTGATCAGGCATCCATGATCAGAAGTCTGGCACTGTTCAGGTGTTGGTATAGTTTTTCCTGGGTCAGCACATTTAAACTTGCACGGTACCATGCATATTAAAACAAAAGTCAGAGCTGATAGTAAAAATGCCACACTCGGTTATGTATCCTACCTTATTTTTCTTTTTCTCTTTCTTTAAAAAATAGTTGAGCATCCCTAAGACTATGAAATATCTAGCTGGCATGAGTTTCTGTGGGAATCCGGGCTTGTTACTGGTTAATCAAATACCCAGTGCACTCTTTTAAGACAATATATTTCTTTCATGGTTTGGGAGTGGTATGTATGGCTAATGGGGTGCACACTGGGAGCAGAGAGTTTAAGGAAACATAAAGCCACTGTAGCTAGTAATCCAGTCTGACAGCCCACGCAAGTACACTTACACACTGGGGTAATTTGCTGATGGAGCGGATGGGGAAAAGACACCAATGAAAGTCTGGCTTACAGGCATCCATCACTCAGCAATTAAAACAATTCTTGTGATCAAAATCCCCTTCCATTGCAAGGCCTAGTCGCTCCTTGTGCTTCACAGGCCGTGGCAGAATTGTAAGTGTAATGTATGTAAGTTTTTTGATCGTGTTCATGGGCACAGAAGCTGACTAGGCCAGCCTTTTCCTTCCCTGTCTAAAGCGGCTGGGCAGGAGAGTTCAGAGCTTTGCAGAGTGCGGAATCACTGGTTCCAACGGCTGAGGATGCCAAGGCGGGGAGCGGAACCACCACAGATCAGGACTTGTTTGCCGGTGCATTAATATCCTTAATAACCATTACACAGTGGAGGGTGCACTCCAGGGCGTGCGCTTTCGTAGCACCTTGAACGCGCTTCCTGAATACTCGGGGACTTCTATTTCCCCCCAGTGCCTCACCAAATACCTGAAGAACATGTGTCTGGGTTGCCGTGCACGCACCGCCCTCATCTCCTTTATCCGCCAGCTCTGCAAGTGCCAGCCTGCTGATGTTTTGACAGGTTTCTTTTCGAGAAGGAGCGCTGCAGCTAAGTGGCCTTACGAGTGAGGCTTTCTGACTGCGTTCCTACGTCACCGCAGTCGCGGTGAGTTCTCCGGAGGAAGGCGATCGGATGCAGAAGTCAGCACTCTGTCGCTCAGATTTCTCCTCTTCATTGATTCTGCAGATCGTGGTATTTTTAAGGAACATTCATTGGAAAGGTAATGGCAGAGCCTGACTAATGCTGTTTCTGGGTATCTATTAAAATTATTGAATGAGTATTTAAGATGTTTTCTTCCAGGCATTCAAAACCTCCTCTGATTTTACATCCTTCTCTCTTACTTCTCATCCCCCTTTTCTGTCATGCTTTTGTCTTACAGCTTAACTCTGCAATTAAACACCAGAGTTTTTATGAATGTGAAAAATGAAATTACTTGAGATGACAGACCTGATGTCTTTCTTAATGCTTATAACTTCCACCGTTTCTCTGCTTTCTCCTGTCTTTTCCTAGGATGTTAGAGATGGACTGGTTAGAGTCCTGAAAATGATTTAAAAGCCCCCAGCTCCTGCATTTAATAGCCAGTCGAATGTAATTTCAGTACAACGACTGGGGTCTGTAGGGCAAGGACCTAGACTGAATTAGATCTTTTCAGGTTGTCATGTAGAAACTCACAATTACAGCACAAAAATTAAACTGAGAGTTGTTAGTGAGGATCTGCTGCCAGAGTGACAAACCCTGCTTGGCTACAGGGACCTCAGCCTGCTATCTCACCCGACAGCCGGATTTCTGATTTTCTCCAGCTCCAGATGGCTTTGGTAGGTTTGGAATTTGAATTTTCTATGGAAATGACTGTCCCCAGTTTGCAAGCCAGCAAGGACAGGGCAGAGAGCTTACAGACCTTGGCCAGAGAATTTTATGCCTGATTTCCTACGCAATGGGAGCTCAGAGTTCATTCAGTACTGAAGGGGGTTTAGCGGATGCTGAAGATCCAGGTGACATTAGACTAACTGCCCACTTTTGAGGAGTGATGCTATGCACACAGGTTTGTATGTAGCCATCAAGATGTAGCGTGGGTCAATCATCAGCCTGCATAAGTATGGGAGAGCTGTGTTAGGCACTCATGTACTAGGCAGAATATTTTGGGGATATTTGATTTAAAATGGAGCATTACTGCACAACGACCATGGCAACAACCAAAAAGCAGGAAAGATGGCTGGAATAAGAAAAATATATACTACTTTTTAACTACTGTAAATCCTAATTACATATAAAACTACTACATGCATTTTCAGGTGATGGTGAAGGGTTATTTGGAAGTGAACCAATGCACAAACAAGTGTGCTAATACCAAAGAGTACATTTCCCAGCAGCTAATGCTCTGATACGGTGATCTGAGGTGAGACTGAATGCTTTTAAACCAGTTGGATATTAATTGCCAGGAGTTGGGCATCCAAAGGCCATAGCTGCTCATTCAAACCATGATGAGACCATTAAGTAATCCCCTTTATAGAGGCCAGTGTGTGAGTCTTGCACTGCCTTTTACAGGGTGTTCGAGACTCGGTGCTGAGCAGGTCTTTCCCTCTCACTTTGAAATATATTCTGCTATAAAGGAGAAAGCAAGCTAGGAATTGATTAGCCATTAAGAAATTAGATGTGGCATATATATATATATATTAGGGTTTTTTTTTAGAATGGAAACCTGAAAAAACCAGAATGAGTAAACCAATAGCAACTCATTTATTTTCTTAATGAGTGCATAATACTTATGTAAAGCAGAAAGGTTATCAAGCAGGATTCTCCTGCCACAGAACAGGTACAACACAGACAGTAGGATTTAAATTTCCTTTATGTTGTCTTCCTGCCTTAAAAATCCACCTCGTTCTCATGGGAATCACTTTTATCTCCTACTGCTTCCCCCCCCCCCCCCCCCCCACCGTTGCATGGGCAGAGTGCAGTGGGGATGAGCTACTGGGAGAGAAGGAGCTGTGGGTGCTTCTGACCTTGCTGAATGTCCCTGCATGGCCCTTGCCTGCAGCAGAAACAGGCTGCAGGTCTGAGCAAGCAAACACTGGGGCACAGATGACTTGGGGAAAGCAGGGACTGATTTCTTGATCTCTGAAACTGGATGCATCTGTCCGTCGTTTGGATCTCTGAGTCATGCAAACCTGCTTTCATAATCAAAAGGAAACAGGCGTGTCTGGACTGAGCTCAGAGATACCCACATGAAACACAGCATCTGTATCAAGGCTGTTTCTCTGCACGGGCTAGAAAGGAAGCTTAAGGCAACAAACTTGTACCTGGACACTTCGCTTTAACGTGGCTTCCTGGATCTCACGCTCTATGAGACATGGAGTAATTGCACCTACAATGCTCACTGAAAACTAACTCTCAGTCTGTCAGGAGCTCAGCAAATACCCCCAGCCCTCCCTTTCAGCTCCCTCAGTGCATACCTCAAGCACAGGCAAACAGCTGGGCAACGTCTGAAATGCAGCAGATGCACTAAACGCTGCAATGAAACCTCTGTCAAAGACTTCATACCCACTATTCCTCCCCACTCACATGGGCCTGTGAAAAGCCATCTCTTGGTCCATTTCTTTCTTTTTTTCTCTGTGGAATAGATATTTGCTAGCATCAATCTGGGATGCCCTGCTCCACGGGTGAGACTCAGCTCCTGTTTTCCACTGATTTGCTTTCTTCTTTTCTGTATCTTCCAATTTACCTGTCACAACAGGAATCCCAGTTAACCGCTGGGATGCCATTACAGTCTCATTTCTTCATTTTCACTGTATTTCTTAGTCCAAATCCATGTTTGTGCTCCCTTCCACATCTATCAACAAAGCCCTCTGACATCTCCAGAAAAGCACTGCAGAAGCCTTTTCCTCCAGCCAGGCCTTGGACAAAGCATCTCTTCCAAACCAGCTCTGGTTCTGCTCTGTCCTCCTGTTTAGCTTTCCTCAGTCCCTGACCATGGGCTCCCCGGCTCTAAAGAAGAAGACAACCCTTCCCCGGGTGTGACCTCTTCATCAGAAGCTGAATGAGCTGCACCTTTCTGATCCCTTATCTGTCAGCAGCTGGGTGGCTGCACTCTGACCTGAGGGCAGGCTCTTCACCCCCCCAGGGAGCTGACTGCCATGCTTGTGGAGAGCTTGGACAGTGGTTTCCCCTGCTCACGTGTACTTTTAGGGTCACTACATTCATCTGCCTCACTGAGCTGTGTAGGGGTTAATGAATGTTTGTACAGCTCTTCAAAGATGAAAAGCGCAATGGAAGGGCTCTGTTATTGTTACCATGTATGAAGAATTCTGTACCAAGCCCAACTGTATTGTGTTTGGCCACTGGATGTCACAGCTGCTCAACACACAACGCAGCTGAAGCAAGAAAGGAGAAGTGCTTAGCCAGCAATGGGCAACAGCCGCATTTCCAGAGCCCGTATTTGTTCTGTGAAGAGTGTTTGTTTGTTAAGGGGCTTAGGGTCTTCTCCTGTGTTTATACACTGATAATATTGATTTTCAGAGAGACTGAGCAGAAACTGTGCTTCCTCTGCGTGTTACTACACTGGGAGATCAGGAGCAAAATGAATATTGTTATGGAAGGAGGTGCAGATACGTATAAAATGCTGATAACACAGTGTCTGAGAAGGTGGGCAGCTATTTGCACATGCTGCTTAGCTGTCTTGCCACTGAATTATTCCTTCTTTATCCCACCACCCTGCAATCCACAGCAAAATGCCCTGGTATGATGGAGAAATTTCTCCCAGACCGGCTCTCGACAGCACTCCTTCAACGCCTGCGCTCAGGCCACGTTCCTGCGTACCTCCCACTAAATGCAGAGGGAAGATTGACCTCCCTCCTCCTAATCCTCCCTTCACGTTTTGTTTTTTTCAAAGGCTCAAACAGAGATCCAGAACATGAAGTCACTTTTAGCAAAGGCTGTCGAGCAGACCTACATAGACCTATAACTGTAATTACATTTCCTAGAAATGAAAATGAAGAGGAATTATTTGACCGTGTTCTCTCCATTTTAGAGCATCCCGTTGTCCTCTTCGCCACCTCGGGGAAATGGCGAGTGAAAGGCTGCTCGTGCTCGTGGTGAGGTGATAACCACCCCAGAAGTGATGCGAACATTAAAGAGGGAAAAGTATTTTAAGATAATCCAAGGGCTGTAGCTACAGCGAAGAGTAATTGGCTGAAACTGAGCAAAAGAAAATTTAGGCTGACAACGAACTGCAGGTAGCTAATGCTGAGATCTGTTAGACCGTGAGATGGAATTTGCAGAGGAAACCTCTCTGTTTTCAAATGGACAAATCCTACTTTTAGGAACACTGGTGTAAACCTCCAGTGCCTACCCCTGACTGCCTCAAAGCCCGTTTCTATCACAAAGCTTCAGTAGAATCAACAAATGTATCTGAATTTATGTCGGTAGAAGGTGAATTTAGCCATGCACATCAAAATATTATATAAGAGCAAGGAAGCCTAAAGGGATTGTGTGAACTGGAGAAATGAATTCTAGTGCTTTCCTACCTCTGACTTCTGTCATCTCCTTCGGTAGTTGAAAGCCGGGGAGCAAAAAGGGAAAGAAAAAAAAAAAAAAAGCATGGGTAAAATGTCAAAGAAGTGAGGGCCAGTTTTGGAACTACTTTTATCCCCCCAGCATGACTTCAGCGGAGAGAGCTCTGTTTGAAGAGGTTTTAGACTCACTTAGGAAAACCTAGACAGCCTGCCTGAAGGCATCTGTCCGGCTCACATCAAACAGCCCTGTTCCTGGGCAAATGTTTGCTGGTCTTGGGAGGGATGCAGCTATTACCGCAACCCCTGATGAAATTCCCGCTGATTCAGAGGGAAAGGCGTTAACCCTTGCAAGTTCTGGGTCAAAGGAGCGCTGAGGTACTGAGCCAGCTACTTCAATCCAATGTCAAGGTTTTAATGTGGCTACCAATGCTCAGAATGGATCTGAAAGTCAGACCTGAGCTGAGCTTTGGGCCAGCGAGGACAGAGGGAATAGCCTGGGAGAAGCAGGGTTTAAAAGATGGCAAGGAGTCAGGGAAAACTGTAGAGATAAAAGCGAAGTGCATGGAAGCCAATGATGTGGGATTAAAGGCTTATTTCCTACTGTAGTCGGGTGGGAGGAGGGAGGCTGGAGGCTGTGTGAAAGTGGCCTGCGGTTATGAAGAAATCATGCCACGAATATTCACGGCCGAGATACCTGACTTTAGATTTCCCCACTGCCTAAATTGGAGCGCAGAGATGACTCCTGTTAAACCTACAATCTGCTTCACCTGGGAAACACCAGTTTACTTCAAGCACAGTCCTGCTGTGATATCTGAAGTTCCTAGGCACTACAGCCATACCTCTCTAGCAGTTATATTGAGGTAGAAAAATGGATGACTAGTGTAGACAAGCCTCAAGCCAGCCAGGTTTAATACCATATACACTAAAAAACGCTATAGCTCCAAGAACCAATAAGCAACTGTTGACGTGTGCAATACTTTATACAGGAGAAGGACTCCTTCCGTATTATTCAGCTTGCAGCTAGAAGCTTAATGTTCAGATACATTGAAAGAGTTGAATTAAAATTGTTTTTCTGTCATAACTCCAACACAAATTCATACTTGGTGCCCTTAGTAAATCCTCTCCCCAGATTGCTGTATATTCCAGAGTAGCTGCTGATTCGGGGGAAGCTAACTCGAGCTAACAGAGACCTGGTTTTTGGATGTGCTGAGCACCCACAGCTCCTGCTGATGCCAAGCGAAATGTCACAATTTTAGCATATTGCAAAAGCTCCATTAAAAATTAATTCCCCGTCGTCTCCAGTCTCCTGGCACCAGCACATTCCCGAATGGGCTTTATTTCAAATCCTTTGTGCAGACTGCGCTAGCGGATCGATAAAGCGCAGGCAAGAGAAACGCCTTGTCCCTAAATGACACCCATTTAAACACTCTCGGTGCGCGCACAGGCAGGGTGACAGGAGGGATGCTCTGGTGCAGAGGTGACCTCCTGTTCTTGGCTCTTGCTCGCACCCTCGCGTGCTGCTGTGTGGAATCCTGGAGTGTACAGAGGTATAAACCCCCCAGATTTCTCCCTCAGTTAGCGTCAAAGCCTATTTACCCAACTGGATACACACGGATTATGAAGAGCATTGCAGGGCAGGTTTGATTAGTTTAGTCCTCACGCAGCTCAGTGCAACTGTCAGAATAGATGACTTCTTTAGGGGAGAGACGGAAAAATACACATTTGGTTAATCAACTCGATATTACAGCAGTGGCCAAAGATTAAATACGCACTGCATAAACCAGGAAAGGCCTTTTGATGTTAACAATAAACTTCCAAAGAGTAAGATTTTGAATAAAAAGCTTGCTTCTGTTCTTCAGCAGAGTCTAATCCTAGAAACCTGAGTTGACGTGAAATCCGTAACTCGCCTGTGGCTCTCATTGTTGAATTGCTGTTATTGCATACCTTATTGCTGAAAATAATAATGGCAAACGTTGTTGCAAGTGGCAGGGACGTTGCAAACAGACGTGCTGAGATTTCCCTGTTGTGAGCTTTCTTGCCAAATGTTTAATATTTCTGCCTGTCACCTGAAATGAGCGGCAAAATTGTACTGCATTTGGTGGAGGCTGTAGCTCTTCTCAGTACCAGGTGAAAATTCCATTCCTGGGGAGATTTCTGCTCCCCTTTTGTTATTAAACTGTGGGTTTATGGGTTGGGAGGCATTGCTGGGCAGAGAGGGCTGTCAGCAGTCCGTCACTCTTGGGGGGAGGAGAAGGCTTTTCAAAGGGAATGACATCTGCCTGGGAACAGGATACAAAAAGGCAGGCAGAAGATCCATGGTCTGTTCCCTGGTGTGCCGAATGACTTCTTCACTGGACCTTGGGCAATTTATGTGCTTGGGACACATTTTTCAGGAAATCAAGTGTTTGAAGGTGTGCAGAGCAGCTGCTGAAGTCCACAAGAGCATTTAGACATCTGACACCTACTGGTTTTGATTTGAATTCCTGTGTGTGTTTTAAAAAGCCACCAGGGTTTCAGCGTCTTTTATCACTCCTGTATCTTTCAACAATCTAAACAGTTTTTCAGAGCTCTGAATTTTCCAAAGGTTGCAAATCTCTCACATTCAAAACTAGATTTTCAGTGACCAGGGAAGGTGTTGAAAGCAAAATGCTTTGAAATACTGGGCCTGTGGGTGTGGAACACTTTTCAATCTGGCCTTAGAAGCCTGATTTTTTCAAAGGAGCCGAGTGTCTACAATTATGACTTCTAATAAGATGGTGAAAACTTTTGAAAACGAGTCTCTTAAATGCCTTCTGCCTTGGCTCCTCCTCTGTATAACAGGGAAAGAGCTGGCCACCTCAGGACAGGGTTTTGAGATCCGTGTTAGGTATCTTTGCTTACAAAGCACTGTTTTACACCTACTCGCAATGAAGCTTTTCTACCTGCTCACCAGGAAGGAACGGACAGGAAAAGTAGGCAGCGAGTGTGTAGCAGTCGGGTCAGACCGCAGCTCCGAGGCCGTCAGCTTTGGCCATCAGGGGAAAACTGTTCCGTTTGCAGGGGCGGCTTGGTTCAGGGCATCGATAAAGTACCTTCAGCGTTTAAAGCTGACTGTCCAAATCAAATGTCTCTGTGGCGTTGTTTGCTGTTACTGTTTTGGGTGGGTGAGGAGCAGGGGGTGATGGGTGAGGAGCAGGGCGGGATGGGTGCTGGCGAGGCCAGACCTGGAGTAAATTGGTACTTCACGCTTCCTGAGGATTTTTAAAGAAAGGCACTCCCCACCTTGGTTCTGACCGTAGATACAGCGAGGGACATGTGGATCACCGCTGTCTTGTCCCACCTGCTCCTGGTGCATCTGAGCTGCTCACACCTCACGCACTGGACATACAAAGGTAATGAAAAATGCGGCTGTTGTGGGATTGCTGCTGCTTGCCAAAGCCGCTCCCACCCTTACTGTGCTGCGGAAGCACCGCTCGGCTTGGCTCTCTTTCCGTTAGTGACAGATCTCCACAGAGCAGCTAATTTATTCCGCTTTATTGATGCCTGCGCGTCTTGAAAGTGATTCTCTTCAATGTCACCCCTCTTTAGTCCTTTGTGTGGTTAGGACATGTCGTCGGAGTTGGCAGACAAATGAGGTTCAAACAATGGGGAAAATCTTTACAATGTGTTAGAATAAAAGCTGCCCTTTGGATGATCCGGGAAGGAAAAGCTTTGAATACTGCCTACTCATTATTTTATTGTCATATCCCATGTGGTACAGATCACTAAGAAGTGCTTATTTATGTACTTATATATTTTGTGAAATCTTATCTGATTTTTGTTGGTTTCAGGGGGTTGTTTGCAGAGCTCCATGAAGTAAACGGTAGTCCTTTTATGATCTTCAGTGGGCTGGGAATCAAGCTAAAACAAAGGATATCGTTGTATAGATAGAATATTGCAATTAGGGCACTAAGCTGTTTGCAGAAGGTCTCTCTAGATTTTGTTGTGGCCAGGCTGTCTGCATCTCCTAAGCCCCCCATATTTAATCAATGATAGGGAGCAAATACCTGCAAACTGACAGCGCTTAAATGAAATAAAAAGAAAAGAACTGGCAAATAGTAACAAATCCCCAGCTGTGGCCATAATTATAATAATTTGAAAATTAGGAAGGTGATGAAGTAGCTTTGAACTGTTTTCTTTTTAAAACAATCACCTCTCCTTCCAAACCATCTCTGCAGGATTTGAAGTCAGGGAGTTCAGCAATCACGCGATGGTTATTCCCTAGCTCCAGCTCTATCTCAGACAGCAACAACTGACAGTGATCAATACATTGCAGTTCTGGGGTAAAGAACAAAAGGTTTCCATATTGATTGTCAGCCACAACCATGACAAGAGACGGCATTAAAATTTCTATTTATGCTTAAAGTCCTAAATATAGCACTATGGAGAAGGCAAACAGCCTTGAAGGGTTCAAGCATTTATAAACAGTTTCAGCAGAACCCAGACCTCTGCAGGAAATTCAAATTAGAGCTAAGAGGCTTGGAGTCATTGGAACAAGGACGGCATCCAGAGTGCCAGGTCACCTATGCATTTGCTCCCTCCATAGGTGACCACGGGTCGTTTTTAGTATTAAATACTTGCAGAAGTGATGAGCACGTGCAGGTGAAGCTAGGGCCTTCAGTTCTTAGTCCTGTGTCAAAGGTTTGTGTCCGAGCTCATGACACTGAGCAGGAAAAGGAGCTGGTGTTAACATTTCGCATGACCTTAGGGGTTCTTAGGCCTGGGGGCTGAAGGGGCAACAGCAGCTCAGAGCTATCAACCAAATCCTGAAATTGGGACAGCCACGTCCTGTTCCACACCAGGAGCTGTCTCACAACAGCAATGAATCACTTTGTGGTGCGTAAAAAGGGGGTGCCAGGAAAAGGCATAGCCCTGCGCTCAGGAGAGGGGTGGGTTTTGTTAATAAAAGCACGCCTAGGACATCAAAGTGACCCCAAACCACTCCTATCCCAGCAAACATACAAAGGGTTCTATTTATTTAAACCATTTCACTCCTATTTTTCTTTTGTTAGCTTTCTCCCTAGTTAAAAATAGCAAATTTGCTGCCAGTTCCTGATCCTAAGCAGAGACTTCCCACTTATTGCCCTGGTCCTATTCACTCTCGCATTGGTTAAGAACCTGATTCCACACCTTTGGCAGTTGAGACCCATTTAAATCCCCATTTTTATATAAGCACTGCTTCTCTTTTGGTGGAGGTTCGGTCTCCAGCGCTCAGAAAGCTGTTACTGCAATGCAGGTTTCTTATTTTGCAGCACAGTTGTCCTGTAGACAGAATAATGTGTATTTTCACTCCAGGGAAGGCAGAGCAACCTTTTACCGCTGCAGCTCCTGGTGTTACAATAAGTAGATGGACGTGCCCTGGTGACAAATGAGGAGAGTTTTCTGACTCAGTTCTCACCATGTCCCAATAACCTGGTTTGCTTCTCCTCCTCACAGAAGGAGAGCTGGATGAAGAGCACTGGGGAGAGCACTTTGCAGACTGTGCTGGCAAGCGCCAGTCTCCAGTTGACATCCAGAGGAAAAAAGTGAGGTACAACCCCCAGTTGCTGCAGCTGGAGCTGAGTGGTTACGATGGGCCTTTGCAGGGGGATTTCACCATGACCAACAACGGTCACTCGGGTAAGACGGAGGGGATCCTTCTCACTGCCTACCTAAAAAGAGGAGCTGGGCAATTAGTTGTTGCTGATAAAGGAGCAGCCCAAAACAGGAATCAGGGCACAGAGCTCAAGGAGTTTATTTGGTCCTGCAGCAGCTCCAGCTGTCCGTCACCTTTGTATCAGAGCGAGAAGCTCTAAGGCAGAAGGAAGCAAGCGCTGCCTGTCCCCTTCAGCCCCGTTTTGCCCCAAGCCATGGCTCGGTACAGGCATGGATCACCCCGCACGCAGCATCCAGAGCCTCCCATGCAGTGCTTCCATGGCAGCAGGTGATGCTGGCAGCCAACAGTGCAGGGGACAGACCAGTAGCAGCCAAGCAAAGGCCTAACATTTTTGAAATGCAGAGGTCTTTAATGGCAGGTCTGTCCAGAAAACCCAACTCTCTTATCCACCCCTCTTTGCTGCCATCCCGCACGGATAAGTTCAGGCTTCCGAGCATCGTACCGTGGTGAGTCCTGCAGCGCGTTCACTGGGAGAAAGCACAGACCTTCCTGCTGGGACAGCTGGTGGAAGAGACACCTGAACATGACAGCTTTCTGCTTTTAAGCTGTAAAGCAGGCCGTGGTGTAGCCGGTGGATGTTTCACCTGGGCAGGGTAGCATGCACTTACCCCGTTGTGTCTGGGGTATACAGGAGACTGTATGAGCTCAGGCACAAGTTTCCCCAGCACAGGCAGGGTATAGGAACAGTTCCTGTATGTTCACCTCAGCACTCTGCTATAGCTGGAACATGATCACAAAGCTCTGGTGGCCACCGTGACATTAGGCTGAAATGCAGTCGAATGAGCCAGCTTTGCCATTGCGGTGGGAAGTTTTTTCTTCCCTGGCTAAGCAGATGTCCTCAGAGGATGTCAAGCTCATGACAGTGCAGGAACAGATCGTTCTAAAATGCTATTCACAGACAGTACCCTCCCTTTTTTTTTTTATTTTCAACTCACCTCACTTTGCTTTGCCATCTCACTTCATTCTGCTCTCCTAGCTTGGCTGTTTTCCCCAGTCACACAGGAAAGCTTTCCAGAAACACATATATAAACCAGAGAAATAAAAGGCAGTTACGGTTCTGCAAGATATTAGATATTAAAAAGGGATAAAAGGCAGCTAGAGTGTTATAGATTGACCCTTTTTTTCAGTGAAGTACAAGCCTGCAGGACTACAGTAGTGAGTGGTATTTGGGGTATACTGGTTCCTCTCTGCATTCAGAAGATGCATCTTTTGCCCTTGCGCAATAAGGATGATAGGAATGGAGAACCATAGTTCAGTAGCAAATTGGAATCTGAGATTTGCTTAGATGTAGGTCACACAAAGTACAATACAGAGGAGGATCCCTCCTTTACAGTAAGAGGATTGCTATTTTGGGGCTCAGGAAGGGAAGCTGAGGCACAGCATGGGTTACAAGCCTTGCCTTTGGCCACACAGTCTCAGGGCAAGACTTAAAATTTAGGAGGTCCTGGATTCCCCTGCTGCAGTCTGTAATTCATTGTCTAAATAATTCATCAGCTGGCAGTTTGGGGATAATGCTTTTGGACTACAGATGAGCAATGAGAGAATTTTGTAATAGCTGCAGTGGGGAGGGAATGAGTATTTCTGGGAAGGTGTTTGGAACATAGAGCTGGGAGCTCTGTAATCCCGCACGACAGTCCTTTCTTCCTCTCTGTAACGGAGTGAAATACAGAGTGAAAGCAAGGATGTGAACTGATAAGACACATACTGCCTTCAGAGAAAGACTGTTGTGATTGTATTTCTAAAAAATTGTAACTCCTGTTTGTCACCCACATGAGCTCAACATTCAGTTAGAAGCTCTCATGTCAGCATTGCTACCCTGACTGCCTACAAATTAATTCCTGCAGGTTTAGCTTTCAGATCTGACTTGACACGTGTATTTTCCTGTTCTTTTGTTAACATCAAAATAACAATTTGCTGAAGCAGGACATTTTAGTAAAGCACAAAGGTAAATGACTGCCCTTACTCGCAGCTCCTGTGAAGTCAGGCAAGGTTTTCCTACTGGCTTCAGTGTGATGGGACAGAAGTGTCTCTCAAGGAAAATATTCCACTAGGCTACATCAGAAAACATTCAGCCTATCTGAAAGGGACAGGAGATGGATTTATCAGCAGGAGCCTCCTTACAGGCTCCCAGGAGCTGAAGGCCAAGTGCTTCACCTAAGAAACCAGCTACACTTTCTAGTTGTATAATTACCAGGCTAAGTCGCACCTGCTAAAGCCTCTTTGCAGTAGTGCAGTGTTTGCCCAAGGAATTTGCACCTATTTACCACATCTGTGCAGACACACTCTACCCCGATAACCTCAGGTTAATGAAGCCTTTTGTATTTGGACTTTCTTTTTAAACAGGATTGGCCCTTTACGAGGTAGCAAGGACATGCACAGCTCTGGAAGATTAAAGTGTCATCTGTGCAGGGTGTGTGCAGCTTCCTCCAGTAGCATATTTTTCTTAGATTTTTCATTAACCTCAACTGCCTCCAAGACCAGAGATGAGAAGAGAGCCTGGATGCATGGTCTCTAGTCTGTAAGGCAGTAATGGACAAGAGTCCAAGTGGCAGAGCAGAAATGCTAAAGGCACAGCTACTGTCAGACTCACACAGCACGGTCCTGGCTGGTTTCTCACTGCCTGGCAAAGCCAGAGCTAAGCAGGAGTAAGGCACTTCCAGCTCAGAGCTGTTGTACTTTCCCCACACCTTTTACAAGGATGAAAAGGAGAAGCAAATTGGGCTGTTACCTACCCCCACGCTTTCAGCAAAGTGAAAAATATAAGTGCATTAAAAAAAGTGCATAAAATACCTTACAGAAGACTTATTCTTCTTATAAACTCAGAACACAATTCTCTGGCTCTGTTTTGCAGAAAATAGAAATCATAATGAGGTACTTGAGGTAAATAACCCTAATTATGGAAGGCAGTAAGCAGGGATCTTCTGTAAAATGTAAGGCAGATGGTTTTTTTACCCTACTCTAGGCTCTTTGGGATATTACAAGGAAACATGTTTTCATCTCATCTGTCTGTGAACAGTTTACAAACAAAAGAACATTCTCACAAACCCAGACTAAGACTAACGGATCATATACTGTGTTACATTTCACAAGGATAGTTGCTATTTTTTATAACATGCTCTGGGCTTTCGTTAGGATGAGGCAATTCTCCCTTTTCACTCCTAGCTTTGGCATATTTATTAACAGAACGTATGATTTGTGGCAGTACATTAGCAGGAAGACAAATGTTTCCTTGTCTCTTTGTGAATACTCCTTGGCAAGGTGAAGCAAAAAGATTAGTCCCTGTGAATGGTGCAGAGTCTGGAACACTGCAAAGTGTGATTAGGTTAGATGACGCCAGTCACTTTGTGCATTTCTATCCCCCTTTTCTTCCTTGGAAATAAAGGAGTTAAACCTGTGCAGAGCCCTGCCAGAGGTGATGGACCATGTGGGAGATGAGCGTTAAAGCACTTTAATTACTGCCCAAGAAAAAACCCAGAGCAGCTTAGATACAAACAAACAAAAAAAGAGCCTACAGACACAGCTAGTGCCCAGTCATCTTTGTGCCTGGTGTGGTCTTTGTGGCACACGGGCATGAGGTCAGGAAAGATGTTATGCACCCCTAGCTTTAAGCTTCAGTGGTTTTCCTTGCATGCTGGAGTTAGTTCCCTGGACATGACTGTACCAGCTTATTGCAGAGAGGCTGTTAGCAGCAGAAAGCACCAGGCACTGTAAGTGTAACTACAAGAAAGGGCATGGCTGCACACATTGTTGTCTCTGCTTTTTTCAGTTCAGATTGATTTGCCCCCCACCATGCACATCTCCAGAGGGCTCCCAGGCCTCTACACGGCTGTACAGATGCATCTGCACTGGGGTGGCCTGGACCTGGAGACCAGCGGCTCTGAACACACCATAGACGGGATGAGATACTTCGCAGAGGTACTTGCGAGGAGAGCGGGTTGGTGGGCAGGTGCGTTGCAAGTCTGGCAGTTGGGAAAGGGGAAGCTGCAGCCCACAAAGCCTGCAGGAAGCAATGCAGGGGCACGTGGGAGAAACAGGGCTCCCCTAAGTGCAGGTGGTTGGTGCAACGCAAAGGCTGAGGCTGACGGTGCCGGCGCAGAAGACCAAGAAAAGCTGTTGCAGTAACACAAATACCCTTCAAGGATTGAGTTGTTCCTTCACATTCATCACAAACCTCTTTAAAGGTCTATTTGGCTGTGCTGCAAGGCACAAGCAGCAGGAGTTGGGATAGTGACCCTCCCTTCAGTCTGTATTGGGTCATTTAAAGCACCAAGAAAGCCGTGTATCACTTCGTGCTGAATGACCCTGTCTCTCTTCTGACAGCTGCACATTGTCCATTACAACTCAGCTGACTACTCAAGCTTTGAAGAAGCCAAGGACAAACCAAATGGATTGGCTGTGCTTGCCTTCCTGTACACGGTAGGTTTGACACCCAGGCTGCGGAGCAAGGACAGTCTGTGATCACTGTTTATACTATAATCGCAGCCCAGATACAAGCAGCACATACTAGGTTTGCACATCTATCCTAAGAGATGAAGTCTGCCACCAGTTTGCAGAAGCTGTGCTCTAGCAGGACTGTTCTTCCCTTATGCCATCTGGGGTTTGCTCAATACCAGCCAACACAACTTGTGAACCCCAGAAAAATCTGCCCCATAAGAAGTACAGAGGGATTCTCTGGTGTGGCAGCTGGGTTTTCCCTGCTGTACCTCAAGGTCTTGCTCTGATTTGCAAATGGGAACACTTGATTTTGTGTGGATTTACAAGTGGTGAAAAGGATCCTTGTAGTTCACTATTCTACCCAAGACGTACGTGTACACACCTTACCATGCCTAGGATTGCCCAGCCTATCAAGACATCTGGGATAGCATTTCTTCTCTGCCTCCCAATTCACCAATCAGTCCCCCAAGCTGATTAGTAGTGTAGAAGGACAGGCAGGTCACTAACCTTTTGTTCAAGTTGCTGTGCTGTGTTTAGGATGGACACTTTGAGAACACCTACTACAGTGAATTCATTTCCAAACTGGCAAAAATCAGGTTTGCAGGTAAGACCCAGGAATGCCTTTCTCCATCCTCGATATTCTCAAAACCTGTACCTATGTACTGGGTCTGGGGACAGACATTTTGCTGCTGCTTTGCTTGCGGTTACGTGGCCAAGCATCCTCAGCCACGCGCAGCTTCACGCCATCCCTGCCCACGCAGCTCAAACAGCGGCCCACACAGCAGGGTGGCTGTGCAAGATGCTCAAGGCAGCAACAAACCTACTCCTGGTAGGTCCACGCAACACACTGCAGCACCAAACAACATCCTCCTAGGGCCCTGCAGTCTGCACTCTCAGGTAGCACATGCTCTGCTACACAAGTAAGCTCTGCTTCCTGGGAAGACAAGCAGCTACTGGCAGAGCACAGAGGTGCAGTTGCCCAGCACCTCCAGAACCCCAGGTATCTCTGAATGACAAATCCTAGATCCACCTAAAGGAACATTCACTCCCCTCCATCTTCATCCAGTTCTGCCAGAGGTCTAATATACCGGTGCTCTAGGCAAAGTGATTTACCAGCCCCAGCTCTTAACACCACTCTTGCCTTTCTCTTTGGTCCCCGTTAATTGCTGATATCGCCTCTCTATTTCCTTTTGAGGTCAATCAACAAAACTCATTTCTCTGGATGTCCAAGCCATGCTGCCCGAAAACCTCTCCCACTTCTACAGGTACCAGGGCTCACTGACAACCCCACCTTGCTCTGAGAGTGTGATCTGGACCATCTTCCATTCTCCGGTTGTCCTGTCACACACACAGGTAAGGGAGAGCTGTTTACCAGACACAGCAGCTTCTCTTCCCTCCACGCTTCACCTTTCCATACAAGTTTCCTTTTCTGTCCTCCAGTGATTTGGGGCACAGCCTGACAGAGGAGCTAATAGAGCATTTCTCACACAGGCTTTTGGGATAGACTCCTAAGCAACTGGAATTACAGGGGGCTGTAACTACACTGTGATGCTACATCACAGCAAGGGTCACAGTAGCAGTTTACCCAAGGTCTGGTGAGCAATAAGAAAGCTCTCTGCTCAGTTAAGCTCGACCATACTGAAGCACTGTAAAACCAAAGAGACCAGTCAGAATCAACAAGGCTAAAACTGCTGCAGGCGAGTCCATAAAACCTTCCCCAAAAACATAAGAGCCATTCATAGCAAAAATAACCGCAGAATAATCAGGATATTTTTAGAAGAGTGTTTTGGGGTTTTTTTCTTGTCTATGCTTACGTCATACAGCTAGATGGAGTCATTTCAGGGGTGGCCGGCTGTGAGTTTTGGCTGCGTGACAGGAGAGGGTTTGTCCAGGCTGTCAGAGGCATTGCGAGGCTTTAGCAGGAACAAAAGTAACACAAGTAAAATAAGCTTACTGCTGAGTCTTGCAGAGTGATTCGTCTTCCTTAATGAAAAAGCAGCATCAGAAACATTTTCTTCTAGGAGAAGAACAAGCTAAAGTGGAGACTACGGTAGTGGAGGGTCACGGTGTGTTTTCATTTGAAAAAGAAATACACTTTTGGGCAGGGAGAAGGCTACTAGGTACTCGTGAGAAAGCAGTACGCTACAGAATAGCAGCAAAACCTCCATCCATGCATACTATCAGGCAGGTGGTACAAACTTCATTCAGACAACATACTTTTATCACGAATTAGCTGATAAGAGCCCTCATGTTCTGTTCCTTTCCCTTGCAAATACTCAGCAAGAGACCCCATGGGTTCCTCTGTAAAACATTGCAGGTTTAATCCTGAGCTGCAGGATCTGCACTGCACTTCTAGGCAAAACTGTTGTTGCCCTCCATAACAAGGCTGCATTACTCACAGATCAGCCTCCTGGAGAACACCTTGCTGGACTGGCAAAACAGAACGCTGCGCAATGATTACCGGCATGCTCAGCCCCTCAACGGGCGAGTGGTGGAGTCCTCCTTCAGACCCAACCTCACCCAAGGTAAAGGGAGTCAGCAGACAGGGCTCAGACTTTCCCCTAGCAGGGGCAAGAAGCCTGTGTGGAAGGAGTTAAGCTGCAAATCACTTAAGCTAGGCATGGTGGAGGTCACCCTTCCCGGGAGTAGCAGTGTCCCCATGCATCAGGTGGAGATGGCCCACATGCCTGCTCACCCCTGCCAACACGTCTTGCTTCCAATGGTGCAGGGGTGGCTGAAGGTTGGGTGTCAGCCCCTGGTTTTGACTGCAGTGGTGTCACACAGATCTGCCAAGATCCATGGTGCTACCTGGCCCCACAAGAACACCAGGTTCAGGTGTGTCTGCATCCATATGGTGAGGTACACTGACCATGGCAGAAAGAGCTCTGGGATGGCTGATTAGGCAGGCACCATATGGAGGTGAGACACTGCGTTTTAAAAGAAAGGTTCTCCCCAGACCTTCTGCTAGAAAGCAGAAGATCTACCATGTGCAGGTCCTGGTCTTCTGTAAATTCAGCTGTCTGATTGCTGTAGAACAATGCGATCCAGAAGAATTCAGCCTCAGACTGGAACAAATCCAGATGCAGCTCCAAGACATGAAGAGACAGTTGCTGAATGGAGTGAGCCACATAGGTAAGAAACACACATCTACTCTGGAGTCCAGCTTACCTCCCAAGGATAAAGACCCCATGCCCTGCTGTCCTGGATGGCCTGTATCATGAACAGATTTGGTACCAATACGTGCAGGTAGAATTTTGTGTCACATCTAGGCCTGCTGATGGAAATTCTTGAACTACAGCATCATTAAAGCTAGCCCTAATCTAGCTACTCTCGCAACAACAGCAGCTTTCTCCTGCAAGACCTAAGCACATCTGTACAAACAGTGAGGGATTTAAGCTCACAGTTCCCTTCAGATAAATAATCATCTCTACTTTACACAAGAGAAAAGAGAAAGAGGGGAAAAAAAGCGGGGTTTTCCCCAAATAATTGGGTGAGGGCACTGAGCTCTTCATCATTTCAAGCCCCTTCCCTGTTGGTACAACACATGCCAGTAGCTGTGACTGAAGACAGCTAAGACTGCCACAGCCCTGCCAGTTCCTATGGGTGTGTTCTTCAGGATTTGGGGTGATTTATAAGCACAGCAGGAAGCGTAACAGCTGGCTTTTTTGGTTATTTCAGGTATTAAATCCAGCAATTTTCCAGCTTTCTACTTCCCTGTGGAAAACATTGAGAGTTTTGTGAACGTTCATCCCCTCCACGATATGTCTCTCCAAGCCTTCACCCTATGCTTCTGGACAAAAGCCCAGCACGCTGGCAGTCAGACTGTTCTCTCCTACTCCACACACGAGAGGGACAAGGAGCTAGTGCTGACCGTGGGCACAGATGTGGGATTATGGATAGGAGGCCATTTCATCAGCTTCCCCCTATACCACAAGACGCAAGATTGGCTGCACTACTGCATGGCATGGGCCTCCCAGTCTGGAATGGCAAATTTATGGCTGAATGGAGCAGCTGGTAAAGCACAGAGTATCCAGAAAGGGTACGTGAGCCAGGCTGGAGGGACGCTTGTCCTTGGGAAAGACAGAGACATTCTTCTTGGGACGTTCTCCAACAGTTTTGCAGGATGGATGACTCATGTGAACATGTGGAGCCAAGTTCTCAGTCCTGCAGATGTTCGGGCACTTGCACTGTGCAAACCAGGGCAACTGAAGGGAGATGTCATAGCCTGGGGAGAAACTGCCATGACCCTCTTGGGTGGGGTAGTTCTGGAGTCTGACACCAGCTGCCAGTGACCAACATCTTTTTTTATAGCAGAAGAATCCAAACTGCTTGCTGGGGAAACTGAGGAAAACTTAGATTATTTGCTTGTTTATTCTGCTTTACATAGGCTCACTACGCACCTGCTAGTGCTCCAGGTCATTTTCCCAAGTAGGTAGATGGGAGCAAAGCCTCCATCAGCGGGACAAAGACAAAGAATAGAGCAGAACTTGGCACAGCCCAGCACATCATATTGTCACATCCCTCCCAGCAGTTCGGCAGGTCCCCATACATAGATCTGCCTACATACCAAAGGGCCACTCTATTCGGTCAAAGGAGCCATTTTCTCAAGTAAAATGTGTCTCTCATCCTTCACCCAGACTCAGTTTCTCACCACCTTCCCTGCACGCGCCCTTCCTTCCCACTCCTCAGCATCAAACCACCAGCCCTTCCCCTGCAGACGTATCGCGTAGGAACGGGTGCCCACAGCCCTGGCGGGACAGAGTCTGCTCCTCTGCACTCACTGCGCTTTGATCAGTGGCGTGCTGCCTTTCCTGTAAATGGACACAGACTGAGCGTGGAAACAGCTTCTTTTTCAACATGTATACGTCACAAGTTTGAGGGCAGGTATAAAACACATTGCCGAGTTTCAGCATCCATGCAGGTACAGGAATGACTCTCACACATTGATACAATGCACAGCCGATTCCCCTTTATTGGTCTGCTTGTATGGTTATATACATTTTTCATATCTGCACACACGATCACGCTTATTCGGACAACAACAAAATCAGTGCCAGGCTGTTCAACAACTAAACTTTTCTCAAAACAGAGGGCAGCAGCCCTGCATAACAATTCATTAAATTGAATTTCCTCATCTTAAATTATGCCATAATTAACACCAAAACCCCTTGAACTAATAAATACTTTAAGAAACATTCAATTTTTATCACTGTGTACTTACTTCTGAGAGTCAGCACTAATCAGACTCGGAGATTTTCCAAACCAGTTTAGCCTTCAGATGGAATGGTGCCCTTGGGAGACACAACCAGAAACCAGTAGAAGGACCAAGCTCTAAACCACACAAAGACTTTTTTGAGTGGGTTCAAGTACCTGAGAGCAGAGTTATTACAAAAACTAAATTTAAGCAACTCAATGTCAGAAGCTAAAGATGAGTTTGGACATGTTTGCAAACACAGGCTCCACCCTGTAGCCCACTGCACAGGAATCAACATGAATTTGACTCCTGCAACGCAGCAGGAAGGTTCTTGCTGAGTTCAGTACCGTGTATCTCTGGGGGACAAATGGCTCGTGTACAGAGTAGGGATATGGGGGTTGTTAAAGGATGAAGAGAGGGACTGTTGCTCTTCAGCAACAGAAGCATAAACACTAGGGAGTGAAGTGAGCTAAATAGCGCAAAGACTAGAGTGCCACTGGAATAAATGGGCATAAGTTGGCTGTGAATAAGCATCAGCCAGATGGATGACTCCTAACCTCAAGAATAAGGCTTTGGAAAGACTCAGCAACAGTCGAGGACTAGGTTTGACTTGGAGGAGAGAGTTCGGTGAGCAGGGTGGGAGTAAGGTTATAGTGACATGTACTTCCAGTTCAACAGTCCTTTGAAGCAGACAAAGGAAGGACAAGAGCTGACAGGATAAATGGCATTATCAGCCCTTCTAACAAAGTTCCTCAGAACAACTGACATTCTTTCCGTTCCAGAGCAAAGGCCTGGCATCACTGGTGCTGGACCCTCAAATACATGAACGGCAGTTCCTCAGAGGAATACAGTGCACTCCTTGCACATGACTGACCAAACCCCAGCCCCAGCGCTGTGGCTGGTGTTGTCAGTCAGGTTGTCAGGGACATCCATCACCTTATGACACAGGTTACTTGATCACAGGAACTGAGCTGGCTGAGGACATTGCTCTTTCCCTGTGACAAATACCATGAACGCATAATTTGCCTTGGCAATGGCTATGCCATGAAGCAGAACAGTCCTGCTGCTTACAATGAGAACACTCAAGTCAACGGTTTATTTAGAAACTCCTGCTGTGGGAAGTTTGCAGAAGGTCTGAATAAAGAACAAAATGAAACCATGAATTAACATTTTTGTTCTGCTGAACAGATCCCGAAAAGCGTCTGAGCTAGGCCAAACACTGCGCTGGTTCACGGTGTCGTGCTGCTGAAAGCTTTCGTTCTTCTCTGCCTGCTCACCTGGGGCAGTGTTGAAATCCTCAAGCTGCTCTTTGTCTTCCAGAACACCCACCTTGTTGTTCCTGCACATGATCCTGTTGATTTCCATAAAGGTTTTGTTCTTTGTCTCAGGAACAACAAAGAAGACGTAAAGTATAGTGGCGAGGCAGATGGCACAGAAGATGAGGAAGCTGTAGGGCCCCAGTCCAGCCTAAGGCAACGAATGAAAACAGCAAGGATCAGAGGAATACTCCAGTTGTGTACATTAGATGATTTGGACATGCTAAACCCTGCAATAGCTACAAAAAAGCAGCCCCAGTGATGTGCGCAAGTTAGGAGTCGTTCTAGATTCTGTCTTCTCCTACCACCACCATGGATTTAGTGGAAACCACCACAGATTCATTGGAAAAAGAGGATGAGGGTCTGTTACATAAATGAAACTAAGCTCAGCTTCCTTTTGCCAGGCTAAAATCCACAACTGTAGCAGTTTATGGCTCACTACTGCTAGGGATCAGTTGAACCGGTGATCTAGAGAACAAAAGCTAAAATTGGCTGAAATTTAAGATGGGAAATTTGCAGTCATATCCATGCTCCCGAATTCAGGACCAGACATTTACCCGGAAGGCAACTGCTTTCTTTTAAAGCAAATGCAACAAACAGATGTGATAAAAAAAAAAAAACACTGAGTAACATCAGTTTCTTGCCCCTAATATATAATCCTGCATACAGGTGCTGGTAATGAACTTGGGCATTTACAGCTCTCAGGATTAGAAAGGCTCCTTAAGAACACAGTGGTGAAGATACTAGTTTTAAGCTGAAGTCTTGCCCTGTTGTGTGATCGCATCTTACCTCCATGTAGAGGAACACAAGCCCCACGGTGAAGTTGCATAGCCAGTGCACAGACCCACCGACCATGAACGCAGCGGGCCGGGATGACTGCATGAACATCTCGGTGATCATCACAAAGGGAATTGGACCTGGAAGGTAGTTGTATATTTTGAAAACCCAAAAGCAATTCACCCCCTCTGAATTCCTAGATTACAGGGTGCATTTCAGTGGCAGGCGATGGTTTCTAAGTTACTAGTGTTCAGAAACACCCAATCAATCCAATATGGGATTAAATTTAAAAAAAAAAAAAAACAACAAGGCAGCTAAATGACTTTTCTAAGTTCACACACAACAATCAACTTCTCTCCATGGCCGCACCTTAGGCATGAACCCACCTCCTGCACAAATTGTAAAATAAGGTTGATAAACACAAACTGTCTCTGCAGAGAGCACCCTAGGAGCAGAAACTAAGCAAGTGATTGCTTCTTAAAAAAGGCAAGATAAACACCTCAACACATGCAGGTGCTGGAAAAACAACTTATGGTACAAGCCCTCCGGCCCATGCTCTGCACTGTGGCACCCATCAGAAGCAGACCACGTTCTACTCAACAGGGTCACACCATGGGTCTGGCTGGTCTGGTGGTCTCCCTCCAGCAGCCCCCCTAACCCTGGCTCTTGAATCTGCCTGATGACAGAAACGGAAAAGGGAAGGTTGGGTGTCATTCCATCTGCCAGTTACACCTTTACAGGAGCATCAAAAACCGCATCACTGCATCCAGCAAGGATCTGGCAGGGCTTTCCAAGCTAAACAGACAACCCTACCACGCTGAGCAGCCGAGTCAAGACAACACTTTCCCAATATCCACATCTATCTGCACAGCTCCTTCCTGCAAAGTGATCTGCAGGACCACGCTTATAGTTTGGGTTGCTTCTAATTTGATTTGCTGCCTATAGGTGCAATCACGCAACATCTCTGCCCAGTTGATAGGGCTCATGATCTCAGCATATTTTTGCTCCAGGTCTCACTGGGGGCATCTCAGGCACAAACACAATCGTGCCTTTGCTCTTGATAGCCAGATGTTCCCCTGCCTCGCGGACACAGCCAGCAAATCACTGGAACATAAGCATAGCTGACAACTGGCAAGGTGCATGGCCACACAGAAAAGAAATTCCATCTCCTTGGATTAGCTCCACAAAACTTTTGTGTTGAAATTTAGCGTAACAGTGGGCTTTACCCGGCTTGTGGAGGAGACTGGACTAAACTGTGCATACTCACTGGCTCCAATAGCGTGTCCAATGATGTACACAACGACGCACATTATGCTGATGTAAGACATCCATGAGGCAGTGTTCTGTGAAGAATTTAATCACAGGTTAGATGTGGTTCCTGTCTGAACATCCCCAACACATCCCAGGCATTATTTGTAGTAAGATTTGAAGGCATTCTAAAGCCAGTGTCACCCTCCATGGCCAGGTATGTCCATATATAGCCATGAAAACCATAGCCTGGCTATGATCCTTCTTCCAACAAGTGGATATAAACAGGCATGATGCACATGACACACTGGAAGTAGTATTCAGACAAGCAGGATCGTTGTTTTTCCTGGGTTTGCTTTAGGTAGATACACCTGTCCCCTCCCGCCCAGGGTGTATAAGCAACTTCAAAATATAACAATCGCCTGTTCCTTGCAAGGTCCAGAAATGCACGGGTAGGAGCACCCGAGCCCTTCAACTACACACCTGCAGATTAAGGGCCAAAGTTATCACTGCACAGGAGGCACAGCACAATCCAAAGCCAGCAAGAAGAAGGATCCTCCTCCCCAGGGATTCCACGATGGAAACCTGAAAGAAAGAGCAGAGGGTGAGAGATCAGACACTTGGGGCACAGCACTTCTTATTCCAGAAAAATTTATTCAGGTAGTCTTTGTCTCTTAAGAAATTCAGTGAGATTTGCACCACCTACTGATGGATTGTGGGCACAAAGTCACCCAGAAACTGCAAAAAGCTGGATGTGTCGATAACACTGAGACAACGGGCAAGCCATTCCTCAGTACCCAGTCCCAGTGAGAACCGCGTGGAAGCCATGCATGGTAAAACTGGGCAGCAAAAGGGGGGGCATATCAGCCTGGAAACCAGAGACTGAAAACTTGAGGCATGTGAGAAATCAGTGTGATCAATGATTTTAACACAGCTGCCTTCAGAAAAGGGACAGTGCAGGGCATCTCTTGTGCCAAGCAGGTCACAGTAGGTGTAGGTAACAACCTGATTTAAACAGGGACGGACCGGGGAGGCCGGACAAGGTAGACCTTGAAGAGCCCTAACAGAAACTTACAGCAAGCAAAGTCATGACAACGTTGATGGCACCTATCGACACAGTGACATACTGCACAGTGTTGCTGTCCACGCCTGCCGACTGGAAGATTCTGTCTGCATAGTAGAAGACCTGCAGCAAAACCACAGCTGTGTTTATATGTGGCCAGAGGCAGAACACAGGAATCCCATTGTGGCTGCTTTTACATCCTGGAACCAGTACACAGAAGCCTGAGAACTGAATTCTTTAATTTCTGGAGACACTGATGTTTAGATCCAGGCACAAGCACCTTACTCTAAAAGTGCCCAGACTATATCTCTATATCTAGTACATGTGTGTACTGGATTCGGTACTGGCCAGAGTCAGCCAAACAACATGATGCAGAACCAGTATCCTTGATGAAGGGGTACTCCTGTGTCCTTGGTTCTAGCTCCTGTGTCAGCACTGCCCCACATCATCCACTCTGAAGTCCCATCCCTTTATCACTCACCCCACTGGCCTTTCCCACATGCCTTCCCACTCACCCCATTAATCCCCGAGAGCTGCTGGCCCATCATCATGACAGTGATAGAGACGAGCTGCCATCGCAAGCCTCTGAAAGTGCACAGGCTGAACACAGAGAAATGTCTTTCCTTTTCTGACCGCTGCTCTTGGCGCATTTCTTCCATCTCATCATCCACATTTTCACAGCCTCTCAGCTTCTGCAGAGCTAGTTGGGAGAGGAAGGTGAGTTATGGACCCCAGGGAACAAGTCTACAGTGAGTTCTCCTGCTTCAAATCAAGTCAGAACAACATGGGCAGCAGTGCTTCCACAGTGGGAAGTCAGGGATTCACATATGCAGAGAAAGAAGCAACGTTGCAGGAATTCCACCCACCAGCAACATCTCAGTGAAGAATTTCACACTTGCTTGCTTCACTGTTGGTTGCTGTCAGTCATGTCCCACAGCCAGATCTATCCCATTCCACCTCCCCTTTCATTAAAGGATGATGCTGTACCTTGTCGTGCTTTCTCTTCATCGCCCTTTTGTATCAGCAGATATCTGGGACTCTCAGGGAAAAGGGGCAAGGTAAGGAGCTGGATTAGTGATGGGATCCCAGTCAGCCCCAGGAGTATGGGCCAGCCTGCAACACATGAGACAAGATGACAACTGTGAGAAATCTTTCTTCACTGGAGCCCCCAGAAGAGTCCCAAGCTAGGGCTTTACCTTCAGCATTCCCAAGGATGATGTCGAGACCAAGGATCTGAGCTGCAAAGATCCCAATGGGGATGAAGAGCTGGGGTACTACTCCAACAGCACCTCTCAGATTTTTGGGGGCCAATTCTTCAAGGAACATTGGAACCACATTGAAGGCCACACCTAGTAGTTAGAGAACAACATTAGACACGCAGCTGACATCAGCACTCCTCTTCAAGAAGAGGTCTTTTTCCCATGTGAGACCAGAGCGATTCCTGATGGACCACAGGACAAAAGGAAACCTCACACCCAAACCCTTCTGCTCCAGCTGAAGATTTAATGTGATCTTCCCGCCACTGAATAAGCTGTGTATGTTTTCCTTACACTTCAGCAGAACACAGGAAAAAACACAGGTGCCATTGCTTCACTGAGTAGGTGGAGAGGTACAAAATCCATCACTGCACCTCGTGCCCAGGAATCTAGCTTTCTCCAAGAGCCATTAGGGAAAGACATTTGGCCCACTACCTCTCTGTTCATAAGCAATGCTGTCCCTTCACCAAGGCTGTCAATATTGCACTCACATATCTGAAACTTAGGACAGAAGTGATCTCTGTGGCTAAGCTGCAGAAGCATTCCCATGCTGGAGTTCATTCAGTGAGCCTGGATTGTTTCACCATTTCCATTCAAATACAGCAGGGAACCAACCATGCGTGCGTGGCAGGCCTTGGCAGTGCAGGCTGCCTACCTCCTGGTGCTTTGAGGATCTAGCTTATTAACTGCTTAACAGCAAAGCATTTTAGGAGTCCAAGAGGGCTAACAGCAGGCTGTCTTGCCTACAGAGTTGGCAGATGATTTGGGGGCTCTCAGTAGTTCATCTTCTTAAAAGCAGCTTTCTCCTAGCAGGGTCTGCCAAGTACTTCAACACAACACATGCAAAGAAATATCGTGTGCTATTTCAGATTTGGAAACAAACTCAAAGTGTTAGGGAGAAATTTCTACTTCCTCTAAAACAAGAAATCAGTATCCAAACAAGCTGGTGTGAGGGCAGAAGGATGTGACTTCTTGCTGGCTTTTAAAAATTCACGACTCAAATTGCTCAGTAACACTTTGCAGAGCTTTGCTGGTTGATGATCTCTTACAGGTAGCATACTGCAATAGGTATTTCTACTCTAGTAGGACACTAAAGACACAGGTTATTTTCAGGAACACTGCATGGTTACCCACAGTAGTAACCCCAGAGACCTGCCAGCTCCCATGCTTATGCTGTAAATCCTGGCGTGCAACACCCAAACTCCTGGAGTCAAATGACCATAAGACTATCTTACACTTCTAAAGTTCATAGCCTTCAGGAGCTTGGAAAGATGATCAAGCTGTCATGTGAAAGCCAAAAGGCATGGAAACATGTATTAAAGCAACTAAAAAACATACAACTATACTCATGGTGCGCAGTGTTTTAAGTTCACACTATAACCAGCATTTTAATTGCCCAGAATAAAACATGCTAACAGCGACTCCTGGGCTACTACATTCAAGTAACAGTGGCTTTCTAACTGCGCAGACCTGTGCTCACCAAGCCCTGCCACACACAACAGGGCTGTTGGTGCAACCAGCACAGGAGCTGCCCTGCTGCGGGGCCGAGAGAGGCTTGGACCTGCCAGGGCCAGAAGCACGCTGCCCTGGCTCAGCACCTTCCCTCCCCAGGCACGGCGCACGCAGCCCAAGCGAGGCCAAGTCAGGACAGCCAGCCTGGATTCTTCTGGCAGTTGTAAATAACTGGAAAGAGGGATCACACTTAATGGGTCCTTTAGTGCTTCTTGAGAGAACCAATGCCAAGAGCAGCTGCCAGGCTTAGGAGAGTCAAAAGCCAAAACAAAACCATTGGCCTAGATAAGTCTCATGCCTTAGCTCACCACTTGCAATTGCTGCATGTAACAGATTAAGCTGCTTTCCTATGTCAGTTTTTTTGTTTCCTCATTTGACCTTTACAGGATATCCTAACTCACTAATGAGCCATGGAGCACACCAGTCTCCCCAGCCCAAAGCCAGTTAATTGAGCCTAAACGCTGTTAGGACCCTGACCAGCCTGGCTCTGCACACGCTTGGTGCAGTACTGCACGGGCACCCTGCCATTCTGGGGCTCTGTTTGTTGCCTATTACTGTAGCTCTGACACAGGCACTTACATGCTTCTCCTTGGCTCCCCACTGCCTTTGCAGTAAGTCCAGTGGCTCTGAACCCTTCACTCTCCCTTTTAACATCTCGTTTCTCCTGCAGGAAGAACAGGCAGTTCTGGGACTGGATTATTGGATCTGGTATTGTCTCGAACGACTCTGACTTCAAAGGATTATTCTGTTTCTGATTACATTAAAAACAAAAAAATAAAAAGCAAAAAAAAAAAAAGCTAGGCTATCTGCTTTAAGATGTCTGGGAAAACAGATGATCATCATCAGGTTTCCTGGCTGCTGGAGCTCCAGTGCCTAGCAGATGCTTATTACAGAAGATAGCTACATCTACAGGTGTGTATCTCTTCTGTATATCTTAAATTCCAGTCCCACTGCCATTGTTTACTAGAGACCTTTAGTACTTGTGCACCATGCAGAGCAGAACTGTACGTGCCACCTGTGAAGCCATCTGTCGTGAGTGTAAAAAACCTTTACACAAGAATGTATTCATTGCTCTCCATTTACCAACCAACCTCTCACTTACCAGCATATATTCCCACAATAATACGTGAAAAGATGATTACTTCAAAGCTTTTTGCTAGCTCTGAGGTTCCCAGAAGGATTGCAGCAGTAATGGAGAAGACGTTGTTTATCAGCAAAGCACCCTTTCTGCAAAGTAACAGAGCAGGAGACAGAGTCAGTTTATTTTTGCTAAGGCCCCAACAGCAGATAGACCCCTTCTACATTACACTGTCCAAAACTCAAATTAATCACCACCCTAAAGACTAATCAAAAAGAAAGTGGCTATTGTCCTATTTTTCCTGCAGGGAATGAAGGCTTCAGGAAAAATAATGAAGTTTCTCAGGACACCCAAGCGACAGAAGCTGGGCCTGATCTCACAACCCAGCCCAGAACTTTCATCATTGCTCTCCACCCGGCTCAGAGCCAAGCATACAGCCCGGCCTCGGCTGCACTGAGACTACACAAGTTCTTCTACACATGGGAGACAACACGTATTGCTAAGTCCAGCAGCTAACCACCGGTCCATCTGCTTTACAATCAAGGTGTGAGAGAGACAGTCATGTTCCTGACGGGCTTGGCAAGCTGGAGTGACCAGCAAGGCAAGTCTTACCTGAACCCAGCAACCTGCTGGTGCAGGACATCAAACACCCCTGTCACGTACCGGCCACAGTTGTTGGCCAGAGGCCACACCATGAGGGACCCGAAGAAGCCACCCAGAGGGTACATGGACACGGTAAGAGACCAGAGCAGTGTCTGGAAGCCACTGTCCATAGGCACCCCATTCCTGTTGAAGTAGGTCCGGTTGTAAAAGTCTTGCATGTACTAGAAAGAAATACAGAGCATGTTTAGCACAGTAAGTCAAATTATGCTATAAAAGCTAGTTAACAACAAATGCCATAAAGCTTTAGACAAATGTCTCAATGAAAAAACAGAATGGCTGAGTTGGAAAACGAATGCAAGAATGGGACAGAACGGCCTGGACTGGTTAACTGTTAGCACAGGTTATCCTGCCTCGGGGGATGTGCCTGGTTTTGAAGCGGGAAGGCTTCTTCATGGCCCGTCTCTGCTGGGCGCAGAGTCCCAACAGCAGAACACCTCCCCTCGCCTTTCCCGGGGAACCGCTTTGCACAGGTGCCCAGCGATTCCAAGCATGGAGCAGCACAAGCACTTGCCCACAGACACCCGTAATCTGCTGCCACGCTCCTGCCTTGGTTTGTGACCCTGCTCCGCGGTCATGGTCCGCTCCACAGTTCCACCTACCGGGGCTGGGGCATTGATCACGGATATGTTGTAGCCGTACTGGAAAGAAGATCCAAACGCAGATATCAGTGCTACCAGAGCAAGCAAAGGTGTCATTTTCTGCAGAGGGGAAAGAAAAAAAAAACCACCACAAACTCCACCTTAGAAGCAGGTTTGGCTTTTAGGCATAAATGGCATTCAGTAAAAACAAAGAAATATCCTAGCACTTGGCTTCTGTGTTTTTCACTTCACATTACTGTATAAAGCAAGTCCAATGGGTTGTTTTCATTATAATTCACCTTGTTCTGCTTGATTTGTACACAGTTATTACCATAATTCATTCTACTCTTTCCTGGTACTGGTGGTCATTTGGGTGATGAAGAATTTTCAAGTTATTGTTCTCAAAATGCCACACCATAAGAAAACAAAGTTGTAAGCAGTTCTTTTTCCAACGTGCAAATCAGTTAGTGAAATAACATGGGATATTAGCACAGGGAAGCTTAAAAAAAAAAAAAAAAAAAGAGATTTTTCATGAATTGTCAAAATCCCATTCCTGTTCATTTATTCTGCATTTTAGTATGCCGGCTTGTTCTGCCTCCCGCATTTCGGGATCAAGCTGTTTATGGATCTAATCTGATCACCACTGAAGCCAATTAGAACTTCTCCAAGTAGCTCAGGGAGGGCTTGTATATCTAGTATATCTAATTGCTGCTACACCAATAAATAGTTTTTCATTCAGACACAGTTTTCTGTCACCATCATTAGCCCAAATGTCTGCAAGCTTTTATGTCTCAACACTCAGCTCGGGTCCCACCTGAAGGACCTGTCATTTCCCTAAGAGAACATCTGTCCAAATCGCTTCTGGTACTCCTCACGCTCCTCAGAAGCTGTAGCAGCTCACCTCCAGAGATCTGCAGAGTTTAAGGCACTGCAGGAGATCAAAATTCAAGTCAATCTCAGCATAAGGATCAGGAGCAAGCTGAGGCTTCCAGCTATGTTTTCTAGGAATAGACTGTTGACATGCTCGCATTGGTGATGAAAAGCAACTGTGTTGCTCTCATTAAACAAATCCCAGGAGCTCAAAAGAGCCACCGGTGTTCATTATCCACATTCAGCGCTTTCAGGAAAAACCTCTGGCACACATAAGCATTGCATTGTGCAAGATTCCAGAAAAATGCTGCTGTGAAAGGCATCCCCCATCCAGGAACTTCCACAGCCTAAAACTGATTAGGAAGTAGGAAAGAAAACTCAAGACAGAAGAGGAAAGTCACACAGAAGTTACATGGCAGGTCAGCTGCAGACAGAAAAGGCAGAAGACTTGGTGCAACAACTGCGCAGCAGACAAACGTAAACTGGGTTCAAGAACATAAACATCTCTGCTCTCCCTGCGAGATCAGTTGTGGATGTGGTAGCCTAAAAGATCTTGGTCTTTTCCTCCCTCTGCAAGTGCCTGCAGATCTCAGACAGCTTGCTCTGTGTCTCTGTGGGAGGCTGAAGTCGGGAGCACGGAGTCTGGCATACTTACCCCCTTTGAACCTTCATGGTCAACGGAGCTCTCCGGCTTCTCTCCTTTCAACTCCACTTTGGGATTTGAAGCACACATGCCGCGTACAGGTTTTTATAACCAAAACAGACAACGCCCTACGCAGGAAATCCCTGTGACTTTTCAGAACACATCCAATCAACAACAAGCTCCATGAGCCCAAGTCTGTTGTCTTATCTTTCCTTTACTCCGTGTGACTCCCTGGTGTCTTCTCTTTCTTTTCCTCCTTCAAGTCTATCACTGCTATGCCAGCTGTTCTTCTGCCAGATCCCGACTCAGACCAGGGGTGCTGCCTAGCTACAGGGCAAACAGGCTCATCTGCCCCACTAGAAGGGGCAGACTTCTCGTAAAAGCTGCTAAACAAGCTGTTTTTCCCCAGCTGTAGGTACACAGACAAGATGAGTCTACAGCAACAGAGCTGCTACTCCACCACACTCCAGCTCCTGGGCAGCTGTGGACGTTCAGAGTTGGAGAAGCTGCCTGCCAACTGCCGGTTCCGAGGACAGAGAAACATTCCGAAGACAGTGAAACTTTCCCCGGGAGTAAGCTTGGCAACAGAGGGTTTCTGCCATGGGCTACAGTGATAAAACTAAGCTACATTAACCCTCCTGCAGCCGAGCACAAATCGCATACCTGCCCTTGGGCTGAAATACTGCTCGTTGTTCTACCTCGCACCGACCAACTTGCTCAGGGCACTTCTGCAGAGAACAGGTTCATCCTCTCAGGTTTATGG
Source organism: Opisthocomus hoazin (assembly GCF_030867145.1). Taxonomy (NCBI): domain Eukaryota; kingdom Metazoa; phylum Chordata; class Aves; order Opisthocomiformes; family Opisthocomidae; genus Opisthocomus; species Opisthocomus hoazin. The sequence goes on along the minus strand of NC_134429.1, from coordinate 17,482,130 downwards.
TTTCGACAGTGCGCAGAACACACTTTTTCCACCAAAGCACCAGAGCTCCTTTCCCTCCACATGCAAGATATGCCATGTGTTGCTAGCTTAGTGTTAACCTCCTGCACTACAAGACTACTTTGAACGGCACAGTAGTTGGTTAATAAACTCTAGAAATTGTGGCTGACTATCAGAGAAAGGCAAAGTACACAGGTACCTCCTGCAGCAGCTGGGGAAACTGGAACAAAACCTTGCTGTGATTAGCCCACCTGTCTTTAAATAGCCAGCTTAAAAAACAAAAAAATGTATCCTGTTGAGCAACAGGAGTTGTTCATGTGCATTCTTCAAATGGTTGCAGCCTCCCTTCCTCCAGATGAAAGCATCCCATTCTAAAACCAGAAGGGAAACAGCCATGGAACTTAGTCCTACACTTCCTGCCATCTGTCTTCTTGCATTTGTTATAAATCAGCCTCCTCAAGGATGCTGTTTACTAGAATATCTTGACAGTGGATCACACCTACATGCTCATGTATCTTTCAGGATGTCTATGCTTACGTCATACAGCTAGATGGAGTCATTTCAGGGGTGGCCGGCTGTGAGTTTTGGCTGCGTGACAGGAGAGGGTTTGTCCAGGCTGTCAGAGGCATTGCGAGGCTTTAGCAGGAACAAAAGTAACACAAGTAAAATAAGCTTACTCCATCAGAAACATTTTCTTCTAGGAGAAGAACAAGCTAAAGTGGAGACTACGGTAGTGGAGGGTCACGGTGTGTTTTCATTTGAAAAAGAAATACACTTTTGGGCAGGGAGAAGGCTACTAGGTACTCGTGAGAAAGCAGTACGCTACAGAATAGCAGCAAAACCTCCATCCATGCATACTATCAGGCAGGTGTTACAAACTTCATTCAGACAACATACTTTTATCACGAATTAGCTGATAAGAGCCCTCATGTTCTGTTCCTTTCCCTTGCAAATACTCAGCAAGAGACCCCATGGGTTCCTCTGTAAAACATTGCAGGTTTAATCCTGAGCTGCAGGATCTGCACTGCACTTCTAGGCAAAACTGTTGTTCTCGTTGCCCTCCATAACAAGGCTGCATTACTCACAGATCAGCCTCCTGGAGAACACCTTGCTGGACTGGCAAAACAGAACGCTGCGCAATGATTACCGGCATGCTCAGCCCCTCAACGGGCGAGTGGTGGAGTCCTCCTTCAGACCCAACCTCACCCAAGGTAAAGGCAGTCAGCAGACAGGGCTCAGACTTTCCCCTAGCAGGGGCAAGAAGCCTGTGTGGAAGGAGTTAAGCTGCAAATCACTTAAGCTAGGCATGGTGGAGGTCACCCTTCCCAGGAGTAGCAGTGTCCCCATGCATCAGGTGGAGATGGCCCACATGCCTGCTCACCCCTGCCAACACGTCTTGCTTCTAATGGTGCAGGGGTGGCTGAAGGTTGGGTGTCAGCCCCTGGTTTTGACTGCAGTGGTGTCACACAGATCTGCCAAGATCCATGGTGCTACCTGGCCCCACAAGAACACCAGGTTCAGGTGTGTCTGCATCCATATGGTGAGGTACACTGACCATGGCAGAAAGAGCTCTGGGATGGCTGATTAGGCAGGCACCATATGGAGGTGAGACACTGCGTTTTAAAAGAAAGGTTCTCCCCAGACCTTCTGCTAGAAAGCAGATCTACCATGTGCAGGTCCTGGCCTTCTGTAAATTCAGCTGTCTGATTGCTCTAGAACAATGCGATCCAGAAGAATTCAGCCTCAGACTGGAACAAATCCAGATGCAGCTCCAAGACATGAAGAGACAGTTGCTGAATGGAGTGAGCCACATAGGTAAGAAACACACATCTACTCTGGAGTCCAGCTTACCTCCCAAGGATAAAGACCCCATGCCCTGCTGTCCTGGATGGCCTGTATCATGAACAGATTTGGTACCAATACGTGCAGGTAGAATTTTGTGTCACATCTAGGCCTGCTGATGGAAATTCTTGAACTACAGCATCATTAAAGTTAGCCCTAATCTAGCTACTCTCGCAGCAACAGCAGCTTTCTCCTGCAAGACCTAAGCACATCTGTACAAACAGTGAGGGATTTAAGCTCACAGTTCCCTTCAGATAAATAATCATCTCTACTTTACACAAGAGAAAAGAGAAAGAGGGGAAAAAAAGCGGGGTTTTCCCCAAATAATTGGGTGAGGGCACTGAGCTCTTCATCATTTCAAGCCCCTTCCCTGTTGGTACAACACATGCCAGTAGCTGTGACTGAAGACAGCTAAGACTGCCACAGCCCTGCCAGTTCCTATGGGTGTGTTCTTCAGGATTTGGGGTGATTTATAAGCACAGCAGGAAGCGTAACAGCTGGCTTTTTTGGTTATTTCAGGTATTAAATCCAGCAATTTTCCAGCTTTCTACTTCCCTGTGGAAAACATTGAGAGTTTTGTGAACGTTCATCCCCTCCACGATATGTCTCTCCAAGCCTTCACCCTATGCTTCTGGACAAAAGCCCAGCACGCTGGCAGTCAGACTGTTCTCTCCTACTCCACACACGAGAGGGACAAGGAGCTAGTGCTGACCGTGGGCACAGATGTGGGATTATGGATAGGAGGCCATTTCATCAGCTTCCCCCTATACCACAAGACACAAGATTGGCTGCACTACTGCATGGCATGGGCCTCCCAGTCTGGAATGGCAAATTTATGGCTGAATGGAGCAGCTGGTAAAGCACAGAGTATCCAGAAAGGGTACGTGAGCCAGGCTGGAGGGACGCTTGTCCTTGGGAAAGACAGAGACATTCTTCTTGGGACGTTCTCCAACAGTTTTGCAGGATGGATGACTCATGTGAACATGTGGAGCCAAGTTCTCAGTCCTGCAGATGTTCGGGCACTTGCACTGTGCAAACCAGGGCAACTGAAGGGAGATGTCATAGCCTGGGGAGAAACTGCCATGACCCTCTTGGGTGGGGTAGTTCTGGAGTCTGACACCAGCTGCCAGTGACCAACATCTTTTTTTATAGCAGAAGAATCCAAACTGCTTGCTGGGGAAACTGAGGAAAACTTAGATTATTTGCTTGTTTATTCTGCTTTACATAGGCTCACTACGCACCTGCTAGTGCTCCAGGTCATTTTCCCAAGTAGGTAGATGGGAGCAAAGCCTCCATCAGCGGGACAAAGACAAAGAACAGAGCAGAACTTGGCACAGCCCAGCACATCATATTGTCACATCCCTCCCAGCAGTTCGGCAGGTCCCCATACATAGATCTGCCTACATACCAAAGGGCCACTCTATTCGGTCAAAGGAGCCATTTTCTCAAGTAAAATGTGTCTCTCATCCTTCACCCAGACTCAGTTTCTCACCACCTTCCCTGCACGCGCCCTTCCTTCCCACTCCTCAGCATCAAACCACCAGCCCTTCCCCTGCAGACGTATCGCGTAGGAACGGGTGCCCACAGCCCTGGCGGGACAGAGTCTGCTCCTCTGCACTCACTGCGCTTTGATCAGTGGCGTGCTGCCTTTCCTGTAAATGGACACAGACTGAGCGTGGAAACAGCTTCTTTTTCAACATGTATACGTCACAAGTTTGAGGGCAGGTATAAAACACATTGCCGAGTTTCAGCATCCATGCAGGTACAGGAATGACTCTCACACATTGATACAATGCACAGCCGATTCCCCTTTATTGGTCTGCTTGCGTGGTTATATACATTTTTCATATCTGCACACACGATCACGCTTATTCGGACAACAACAAAATCAGTGCCAGGCTGTTCAACAACTAAACTTTTCTCAAAACAGAGGGCAGCAGCCCTGCATAACAATTCATTAAATTGAATTTCCTCATCTTAAATTATGCCATAATTAACACCAAAACCCCTTGAACTAATAAATACTTTAAGAAACATTCAATTTTTATCACTGTGTACTTACTTCTGAGAGTCAGCACTAATCAGACTCAGAGCTTTTCCAAACCAGTTTAGCCTTCAGATGGAATGGTGCCCTTGGGAGACACAACCAGAAACCAGTAGAAGGACCAAGCTCTAAACCACACAAAGACTTTTTTGAGTGGGTTCAAGTACCTGAGAGCAGAGTTATTACAAAAACTAAATTTAAGCAACTCAATGTCAGAAGCTAAAGATGAGTTTGGACATGTTTGCAAACACAGGCTCCACCCTGTAGCCCACTGCACAGGAATCAACATGAATTTGACTCCTGCAACGCAGCAGGAAGGTTCTTGCTGAGTTCAGTACCATGTATCTCTGGGGGACAAATGGCTCATGTACAGAGTAGGGATATGGGGGTTGTTAAAGGATGAAGAGAGGGACTGTTGCTCTTCAGCAACAGAGGCATAAACACTAGGGAGTGAAGTGAGCTAAATAGCGCAAAGACTAGAGTGCCACTGGAATAAATGGTCAAAGAAAGCGTACCCCCGCTCATGAGCGAGACCGGCAAACTGGCAACAGCAGATGAGGAGAAAGCTGAGGTACTCAACAACTTTTTTGCCTCAGTCTTCACTGGCAACCTCTCTCCTCACCCCTCCCGAGTCAATGAATGGCATGAAGGAGACCAGGAGGGTAAAATCCCTCCAGCTGTAAGTGAAGACCAGGTTCGGGACTTCCTGCAGAACCTAAATGTACAGAAGTCCATGGGACCTGATGAGATGCATCCCAGAGTCCTGAGGGAACTGGCTGATGTAGTTGCCAAGCCACTCTCCATGATATTTGAAAAGTCATGGCAGTCAGGGGAAGTTCCCAGTGACTGGAAAAAGGGAAACATTGTGCCCCTTTCCAAAAAGGGTAGAAAGGAAGACCTTGGGAACTACCGACCTGTCAGCCTCACCTCTGTGCCTGGGAAGATCATGGAACAGATCCTCCTAGAAGATATGCTAAGGCACATGGAGGTCAGGGAGGTGATTCGAGACACCCAGCATGGCTTCACCAAGGGCAAGTCCTGCCTCACCAACCTAGTGGCTTTCTATGATTGTGTAACAACAAGGGTGGACAAGGGAAAGCCTATGGATGTCATCTATCTGGATTTTTGTAAAGCCTTTGACACGGTCCCCCACAACATCCTTCTCCCTAAATTGGAGAGCCATGGATTTGATGGGTGGACCGTTCGGTGGATAAGGAATTGGTTGGATGGTCGCAGCCAAAGGGTAGTGGTCAACAGCTCAATGTCTGGATGGAGACCAGTGACGAGTGGAGTCCCTCAGGGGTCCGTACTGGGACCGGTGCTGTTCAATATATTTATCAATGACATGGACAGCGACATCGAGTGAACCCTCAGCAAGTTTGCAGATGACACCAAGCTGAGTGGTACGGTCGAGACACCAGAAGGACGGGATGCCATCCAGAGGGACCTGGACAGGCTGGAGAGGTGGGCCTGTGTGAACCTCATGAGGTTCAACACGGCCAAGTGCAAGGTCCTACACCTGGGTCGGGGTAACCCCCGGTACCAATACAGGCTGGGGGATGAAAGGATCAAGAGCAGCTCTGCTGAGAGGGACTTGGGGGTACTGATAGACGAAAGGCTGGACATGAGCCGGCAATGTGCGCTGGCAGCCCAGAGGGCCAACCGTGTCCTGGGCTGCATCAAGAGAAGCGTGGCCAGCAGGTCGAGAGAGGTGATTCTGCCCCTCTACTCTGCTCTGGTGAGACCTCACCTGGAGTACTGCGTTCAGCTCTGGAGACCTCAGCACAAGAAGGACATGGAACTGTTGGAGCGGGTCCAAAGGAGGGCTACAAAAATGATCCGAGGGCTGGAGCACCTCTCCTATGAGGACAGGCTGAGAGAGTTGGGCTTGTTCAACCTGGAGAAGAGAAGGCTGCGGGGAGACCTGATTGCAGCCGTTCAGTACTTAAAGGGAGCCTATAGGAAAGGTGGGGACAATCTTTTTAGTAGAGACAGCAGTGACAGGACAAGGGGTGATGGTTTTAAACTAAAACAGGGTAGGTTTAGGCTGGATATAAGGAAGAAATTCTTTACGATGAGGGTGGTGAAACACTGGAACGGGTTGCCCAGAGAGGTAGTGGAGGCCCCATCCCTGGAAACATTCAAGACCAGGTTGGACAGGGCTCTGAGCAACCTGATCTAGTTAGTGGTGTCCCTGCTCGCTGTGGGGGGGTTGGACTAGATGACCTCTAGGGGTCCCTTCCAACCCAAAGCTTTCTATGATTCTATGATTGTAAGTTGGCTGTGAATAAGCATCAGCCAGATGGATGACTCCTAACCTCAAGAATAAGGCTTTGGAAAGACTCAGCAACAGTCGAGGACTAGGTTTGACTTGGAGGAGAGAGTTCGGTGAGCAGGGTGGGAGTAAGGTTATAGTGACATGTACTTCCAGTTCAACAGTCCTTTGAAGCAGACAAAGGAAGGACAAGAGCTGACAGGATAAATGGCATTATCAGCCCTTCTAACAAAGTTCCTCAGAACAACTGACATTCTTTCCGTTCCAGAGCAAAGGCCTGGCATCACTGGTGCTGGACCCTCAAATACATGAACGGCAGTTCCTCAGAGGAATACAGTGCACTCCTTGCACATGACTGACCAAACCCCAGCCCCAGCGCTGTGGCTGGTGTTGTCAGTCAGGTTGTCAGGGACATCCATCACCTTATGACACAGGTTACTTGATCACAGGAACTGAGCTGGCTGAGGACATTGCTCTTTCCCTGTGACAAATACCATGAACGCGTAATTTGCCTTGGCAGTGGCTATGCCATGAAGCAGAACAGTCCTGCTGCTTACAATGAGAACACTCAAGTCAACGGTTTATTTAGAAACTCCTGCTGTGGGAAGTTTGCAGAAGGTCTGAATAAAGAACAAAATGAAACCATGAATTAACGTATTTGTTCTCCTGCTGAACAGATCCTGAAAAGCATCTGAGCCAGGCCAAACACTGCGCTGGGTCATGGCATCGTACTGCTGAAGCTTTCGTTCTTCTCTGCCTGCTCACCTGGGGCAGTGTTGAAATCCTCAAGCTGCTCTTTGTCTTCCAGAACACCCACCTTGTTGTTCCTGCACATGATCCTGTTGATTTCCATAAAGGTTTTGTTCTTTGTCTCAGGAACAACAAAGAAGACGTAAAGTATAGTGGCGAGGCAGATGGCACAGAAGATGAGGAAGCTGTAGGGCCCCAGTCCAGCCTAAGGCAACGAATGAAAACAGCAAGGATCAGAGGAATACTCCAGTTGTGTACATTAGATGATTTGGACATGCTAAACCCTGCAATAGCTACAAAAAAGCAGCCCCAGTGATGTGCGCAAGTTAGGAGTCGTTCTAGATTCTGTCTTCTCCTACCACCACCATGGATTTAGTGGAAACCACCACAGATTCATTGGAAAAAGAGGATGAGGGTCTGTTACATAAATGAAACTAAGCTCAGCTTCCTTTTGCCAGGCTAAAATCCACAACTGTAGCAGTTTATGGCTCACTACTGCTAGGGATCAGTTGAACCGGTGATCTAGAGAACAAAAGCTAAAATTGGCTGAAATTTAAGATGGGAAATTTGCAGTCATATCCATGCTCCCGAATTCAGGACCAGACATTTACCCAGAAGGCAACTGCTTTCTTTTAAAGCAAATGCAACAAACAGATGTGATAAAAAAAAAAAAACACTGAGTAACATCAGTTTCTTGCCCCTAATATATAATCCTGCATACAGGTGCTGGTAATGAACTTGGGCATTTACAGCTCTCAGGATTAGAAAGGCTCCTTAAGAACACAGTGGTGAAGATACTAGTTTTAAGCTGAAGTCTTGCCCTGTTGTGTGATCGCATCTTACCTCCATGTAGAGGAACACAAGCCCCACGGTGAAGTTGCATAGCCAGTGCACAGACCCACCGACCATGAACGCAGCGGGCCGGGATGACTGCATGAACATCTCGGTGATCATCACAAAGGGAATTGGACCTGGAAGGTAGTTGTATATTTTGAAAACCCAAAAGCAATTCACCCCCTCTGAATTCCTAGATTACAGGGTGCATTTCAGTGGCAGGCGATGGTTTCTAAGTTACTAGTGTTCAGAAACACCCAATCAATCCAATATGGGATTAAATTTAAAAAAAAAAAAAAACAACAAGGCAGCTAAATGACTTTTCTAAGTTCACACACAACAATCAACTTCTCTCCATGGCCGCACCTTAGGCATGAACCCACCTCCTGCACAAATTGTAAAATAAGGTTGATAAACACAAACTGTCTCTGCAGAGAGCACCCTAGGAGCAGAAACTAAGCAAGTGATTGCTTCTTAAAAAAGGCAAGATAAACACCTCAACACATGCAGGTGCTAGAAAAACAACTTATGGTACAAGCCCTCTGGCTCATGCTCTGCACTGTGGCACCCATCAGAACAGGGTCACACCATGGGTCTGGCTGGTCTGGTGGTCTCCCTCCAGCAGCCCCCCTAACCCTGGCTCTTGAGTCTGCCTGATGACAGAAACGGAAAAGGGAAGGTTGGGTGTCATTCCATCTGCCAGTTACACCTTTACAGGAGCATCAAAAACCGCATCACTGCATCCAGCAAGGATCTGGCAGGGCTTTCCAAGCTAAACAGACAACCCTACCACGCTGAGCAGCCGAGTCAAGACAACACTTTCCCAATATCCACATCCATCTGCACAGCTCCTTCCTGCAAAGTGATCTGCAGGACCACGCTTATAGTTTGGGTTGCTTCTAATTTGATTTGCTGCCTATAGGTGCAATCACGCAACATCTCTGCCCAGTTGATAGGGCTCATGGTCTCAGCATATTTTTGCTCCAGGTCTCACTGGGGGCATCTCAGGCACAAACACAATCGTGCCTTTGCTCTTGATAGCCAGATGTTCCCCTGCCTCGCGGACACAGCCAGCAAATCACTGGAACATAAGCATAGCTGACAACTGGCAAGGTGCATGGCCACACAGAAAAGAAATTCCATCTCCTTGGATTAGCTCCACAAAACTTTTGTGTTGAAATTTAGCGTAACAGTGGGCTTTACCCGGCTTGTGGAGGAGACTGGACTAAACTGTGCATACTTACTGGCTCCAATAGCGTGTCCAATGATGTACACAACGACGCACATTATGCTGATGTAAGACATCCATGAGGCAGTGTTCTGTGAAGAATTTAATCACAGGTTAGATGTGGTTCCTGTCTGAACATCCCCAACACATCCCAGGCATTATTTGTAGTAAGATTTGAAGGCATTCTAAAGCCAGTGTCACCCTCCATGGCCAGGTATGTCCATATATAGCCATGAAAACCATAGCCTGGCTATGATCCTTCTTCCAACAAGTGGATATAAACAGGCATGATGCACATGACACACTGGAAGTAGTATTCAGACAAGCAGGATCGTTGTTTTTCCTGGGTTTGCTTTAGGTAGATACACCTGTCCCCTCCCGCCCAGGGTGTATAAGCAACTTCAAAATATAACAATCGCCTGTTCCTTGCAAGGTCCAGAAATGCACGGGTAGGAGCACCCGAGCCCTTCAACTACACACCTGCAGATTAAGGGCCAAAGTTATCACTGCACAGGAGGCACAGCACAATCCAAAGCCAGCAAGAAGAAGGATCCTCCTCCCCAGGGATTCCACGATGAAAACCTGAAAGAAAGAGCAGAGGGTGAGAGATCAGACACTTGGGGCACAGCACTTCTTATTCCAGAAAAATTTATTCAGGTAGTCTTTGTCTCTTAAGAAATTCAGTGAGATCTGCACCACCTACTGATGGATTGTGGGCACAAAGTCACCCAGAAACTGCAAAAAGCTGGATGTGTCGATAACACTGAGACAACGGGCAAGCCATTCCTCAGTACCCAGTCCCAGTGAGAACCGCGTGGAAGCCATGCATGGTAAAACTGGGCAGCAAAAGGGGGGGCATATCAGCCTGGAAACCAGAGACTGAAAACTTGAGGCATGTGAGAAATCAGTGTGATCAATGATTTTAACACAGCTGCCTTCAGAAAAGGGACAGTGCAGGGCATCTCTTGTGCCAAGCAGGTCACAGTAGGTGTAGGTAACAACCTGATTTAAACAGGGACGGACAGGGGAGACCGGACAAGGTAGACCTTGAAGAGCCCTAACAGAAACTTACAGCAAGCAAAGTCATGACAACGTTGATGGCACCTATCGACACAGTGACATACTGCACAGTGTTGCTGTCCACGCCTGCCGACTGGAAGATTCTGTCTGCATAGTAGAAGACCTGCAGCAAAACCACAGCTGTGTTTATATGTGGCCAGAGGCAGAACACAGGAATCCCATTGTGGCTGCTTTTACATCCTGGAACCAGTACACAGAAGCCTGAGAACTGAATTCTTTAATTTCTGGAGACATTGATGTTTAGATCCAGGCACAAGCACCTTACTCTAAAAGTGCCCAGACTATATCTCTATATCTAGTACATGTGTGTACTGGATTCGGTACTGGCCAGAGTCAGCCAAACAACATGATGCAGAACCAGTATCCCTGATGAAGGGGTACTCCTGTGTCCTTGGTTCTAGCTCCTGTGTCAGCACTGCCCCACATCATCCACTCTGAAGTCCCATCCCTTTATCACTCACCCCACTGGCCTTTCCCACATGCCTTCCCACTCACCCCATTAATCCCCGAGAGCTGCTGGCCCATCATCATGACAGTGATAGAGACGAGCTGCCATCGCAAGCCTCTGAAAGTGCACAGGCTGAACACAGAGAAATGTCTTTCCTTTTCTGACCGCTCTTCTTGGCGCATTTCTTCCATCTCATCATCCACATTTTCACAGCCTCTCAGCTTCTGCAGAGCTAGTTGGGAGAGGAAGGTGAGTTATGGACCCCAGGGAACAAGTCTACAGTGAGTTCTCCTGCTTCAAATCAAGTCAGAACAACATGGGCAGCAGTGCTTCTACAGTGGGAAGTCAGGGATTCACATATGCAGAGAAAGAAGCAACGTTGCAGGAATTCCACCCACCAGCAACATATCAGTGAAGAATTTCACACTTGCTTGCTTCACTGTTGGTTGCTGTCAGTCATGTCCCACAGCCAGATCTATCCCATTCCACCTCCCCTTTCATTAAAGGATGATGCTGTACCTTGTCGTGCTTTCTCTTCATCGCCCTTTTGTATCAGCAGATATCTGGGACTCTCAGGGAAAAGGGGCAAGGTAAGGAGCTGGATTAGTGATGGGATCCCAGTCAGCCCCAGCAGTATGGGCCAGCCTGCAACACATGAGACAAGATGACAACTGTGAGAAATCTTTCTTCACTGGAGCCCCCAGAAGAGTCCCAAGCTAGGGCTTTACCTTCAGCATTCCCAAGGATGATGTCGAGACCAAGGATCTGAGCTACAAAGATCCCAATGGAGATGAAGAGCTGGGGTACTACTCCAACAGCACCTCTCAGATTTTTGGGGGCCAATTCTCCAAGGAACATTGGAACCACATTGGAGGCCACACCTAGTAGTTAGAGAACAACATTAGACACGCAGCTGACATCAGCACTCCTCTTCAAGAAGAGGTCTTTTTCCCATGTGAGACCAGAGCGATTCCTGATGGACCACAGGGCAAAACGAAACCTCACACCCAAACCCTTCTGCTCCAGCTGAAGATTTAATGTGATCTTCCCGCCACTGAATAAGCTGTGTATGTTTTCCTTACACTTCAGCAGAACACAGGAAAAAACACAGGTGCCATTGCTTCACTGAGTAGGTGGAGAGGTACAAAATCCATCACTGCACCTCGTGCCCAGGAATCTAGCTTTCTCCAAGAGCCATTAGAGAAAGACATTTGGCCCACTACCTCTCTGTTCATAAGCAATGCTGTCCCTTCACCAAGGCTGTCAATATTGCACTCACATATCTGAAACTTAGGACAGAAGTGATCTCTGTGGCTAAGCTGCAGAAGCATTCCCATGCTGGAGTTCATTCAGTGAGCCTGGATTGTTTCACCATTTCCATTCAAATACAGCAGGGAACCAACCATGCGTGCGTGGCAGGCCTTGGCAGTGCAGGCTGCCTACCTCCTGGTGCTTTGAGGATCTAGCTTATTAACTGCTTAACAGCAAAGCATTTTAGGAGTCCAAGAGGGCTAACAGCAGGCTGTCTTGCCTACAGAGTTGGCAGATGATTTGGGGGCTCTCAGTAGTTCATCTTCTTAAAAGCAGCTTTCTCCTAGCAGGGTCTGCCAAGTACTTCAACACAACACATGCAAAGAAATATCGTGTGCTATTTCAGATTTGGAAACAAACTCAAAGTGTTAGGGAGAAATTTCTACTTCCTCTAAAACAAGAAATCAGTATCCAAACAAGCTGGTGTGAGGGCAGAAGGATGTGACTTCTTGCTGGCTTTTAAAAATTCACGACTCAAATTGCTCAGTAACACTTTGCAGAGCTTTGCTGGTTGATGATCTCTTACAGGTAGCATACTGCAATAGGTATTTCTACTCTAGTAGGACACTAAAGACACAGGTTATTTTCAGGAACACTGCATGGTTACCCACAGTAGTAACCCCAGAGACCTGCCAGCTCCCATGCTTATGCTGTAAATCCTGGCGTGCAACACCCAAACTCCTGGAGTCAAATGACCATAAGACTATCTTACACTTCTAAAGTTCATAGCCTTCAGGAGCTTGGAAAGATGATCAAGCTGTCATGTGAAAGCCAAAAGGCATGGAAACATGTATTAAAGCAACTAAAAAACATACAACTATACTCATGGTGCGCAGTGTTTTAAGTTCACACTATAACCAGCATTTTAATTGCCCAGAATAAAACATGCTAACAGCGACTCCTGGGCTACTACATTCAAGTAACAGTGGCTTTCTAACTGCGCAGACCTGTGCTCACCAAGCCCTGCCACACACAACAGGGCTGTTGGTGCAACCAGCACAGGAGCTGCCCTGCTGCGGGGCCGAGAGAGGCTTGGACCTGCCAGGGCCAGAAGCACGCTGCCCTGGCTCAGCACCTTCCCTCCCCAGGCACGGCGCACGCAGCCCAAGCGAGGCCAAGTCAGGACAGCCAGCCTGGATTCTTCTGGCAGTTGTAAATAACTGGAAAGAGGGATCACACTTAATGGGTCCTTTAGTGCTTCTTGAGAGAACCAATGCCAAGAGCAGCTGCCAGGCTTAGGAGAGTCAAAAGCCAAAACAAAACCATTGGCCTAGATAAGTCTCATGCCTTAGCTCACCACTTGCAATTGCTGCATGTAACAGATTAAGCTGCTTTCCTATGTCAGTTTTTTTGTTTCCTCATTTGACCTTTACAGGATATCCTAACTCACTAATGAGCCATGGAGCACACCAGTCTCCCCAGCCCAAAGCCAGTTAATTGAGCCTAAACGCTGTTAGGACCCTGACCAGCCTGGCTCTGCACACGCTTGGTGCAGTACTGCACGGGCACCCTGCCATTCTGGGGCTCTGTTTGTTGCCTATTACTGTAGCTCTGACACAGGCACTTACATGCTTCTCCTTGGCTCCCCACTGCCTTTGCAGTAAGTCCAGTGGCTCTGAACCCTTCACTCTCCCTTTTAACATCTCGTTTCTCCTGCAGGAAGAACAGGCAGTTCTGGGACTGGATTATTGGATCTGGTATTGTCTCGAACGACTCTGACTTCAAAGGATTATTCTGTTTCTGATTACATTAAAAACAAAAAAATAAAAAGCAAAAAAAAAAAAAGCTAGGCTATCTGCTTTAAGACGTCTGGGAAAACAGATGATCATCATCAGGTTTCCTGGCTGCTGGAGCTCCAGTGCCTAGCAGATGCTTATTACAGAAGATAGCTACATCTACAGGTGTGTATCTCTTCTGTATATCTTAAATTCCAGTCCCACTGCCATTGTTTACTAGAGACCTTTAGTACTTGTGCACCATGCAGAGCAGAACTGTACGTGCCACCTGTGAAGCCATCTGTCGTGAGTGTAAAAAACCTTTACACAAGAATGTATTCATTGCTCTCCATTTACCAACCAACCTCTCACTTACCAGCATATATTCCCACAATAATACGTGAAAAGATGATTACTTCAAAGCTTTTTGCTAGCTCTGAGGTTCCCAGAAGGATTGCAGCAGTAATGGAGAAGACGTTGTTTATCAGCAAAGCACCCTTTCTGCAAAGTAACAGAGCAGGAGACAGAGTCAGTTTATTTTTGCTAAGGCCCCAACAGCAGATAGACCCCTTCTACATTACACTGTCCAAAACTCAAATTAATCACCACCCTAAAGACTAATCAAAAAGAAAGTGGCTATTGTCCTGTTTTTCCTGCAGGGAATGAAGGCTTCAGGAAAAATAATGAAGTTTCTCAGGACACCCAAGCGACAGAAGCTGGGCCTGATCTCACAACCCAGCCCAGAACTTTCATCATTGCTCTCCACCCGGCTCAGAGCCAAGCATACAGCCCGGCCTCGGCTGCACTGAGACTACACAAGTTCTTCTACACATGGGAGACAACACGTATTGCTAAGTCCAGCAGCTAACCACCGGTCCATCTGCTTTACAATCAAGGTGTGAGAGAGACAGTCATGTTCCTGACGGGCTTGGCAAGCTGGAGTGACCAGCAAGGCAAGTCTTACCTGAACCCAGCAACCTGCTGGTGCAGGACATCAAACACCCCTGTCACGTACCGGCCACAGTTGTTGGCCAGAGGCCACACCATGAGGGACCCGAAGAAGCCACCCAGAGGGTACATGGACACGGTAAGAGACCAGAGCAGTGTCTGGAAGCCACTGTCCATAGGCACCCCATTCCTGTTGAAGTAGGTCCGGTTGTAAAAGTCTTGCATGTACTAGAAAGAAATACAGAGCATGTTTAGCACAGTAAGTCAAATTATGCTATAAAAGCTAGTTAACAACAAATGCCATAAAGCTTTAGACAAATGTCTCAATGAAAAAACAGAATGGCTGAGTTGGAAAACGAATGCAAGAATGGGACAGAACGGCCTGGACTGGTTAACTGTTAGCACAGGTTATCCTGCCTCGGGGGATGTGCCTGGTTTTGAAGCGGGAAGGCTTCTTCATGGCCCGTCTCTGCTGGGCGCAGAGTCCCAACAGCAGAACACCTCCCCTCGCCTTTCCCGGGGAACCGCTTTGCACAGGTGCCCAGCGATTCCAAGCATGGAGCAGCACAAGCACTTGCCCACAGACACCCGTAATCTGCTGCCACGCTCCTGCCTTGGTTTGTGACCCTGCTCCGTGGTCATGGTCCGCTCCACAGTTCCACCTACCGGGGCTGGGGCATTGATCACGGATATGTTGTAGCCGTACTGGAAAGAAGATCCAAACGCAGACATCAGTGCTACCACAGCAAGCAAAGGTGTCATTTTCTGCAGAGGGGAAAGAAAAAAAAAACCACCACAAACTCCACCTTAGAAGCAGGTTTGGCTTTTAGGCATAAATGGCATTCAGTAAAAACAAAGAAATATCCTAGCACTTGGCTTCTGTGTTTTTCACTTCACATTACTGTATAAAGCAAGTCCAATGGGTTGTTTTCATTATAATTCACTTTGTTCTGCTTGATTTGTACACAGTCATTACCATAATTCATTCTACTCTTTCCTGGTACTGGTGGTCATTTGGGTGATGAAGAATTTTCAAGTTATTGTTCTCAAAATGCCACACCATAAGAAAACAAAGTTGTAAGCAGTTCTCTTTCCAACGTGCAAATCAGTTAGTGAAATAACATGGGATATTAGCACAGGGAAGCTTAAAAAAAAAAAAAAAAAAGAGATTTTTCATGAATTGTCAAAATCCCATTCCTGTTCATTTATTCTGCATTTTAGTATGCCGGCTTGTTCTACCTCCCGCATTTCAGGATCAAGCTGTTTATGGATCTAATCTGATCACCACTGAAGCCAATTAGAACTTCTCCAAGTAGCTCAGGGAGGGCTTGTATATCTAGTATATCTAATTGCTGCTACACCAATAAGTAGTTTTTCATTCAGACACAGTTTTCTGTCACCATCATTAGCCTAAATGTCTGCAAGCTTTTATGTCTCAACACTCAGCTCAGGTCCCACCTGAAGGACCTGTCATTTCCCTAAGAGAACATCTGTCCAAATCGCTTCTGGTACTCCTCATGCTCCTCAGAAGCTGTAGCAGCTCACCTCCAGAGATCTGCAGAGTTTAAGGCACTGCAGGAGATCAAAATTCAAGTCAATCTCAGCATAAGGATCAGGAGGAAGCTGAGGCTTCCAGCTATGTTTTCTAGGAATAGACTGTTGACATGCTCGCATTGGTGATGAAAAGCAACTGTGTTGCTCTCATTAAACAAATCCCAGGAGCTCAAAAGAGCCACCGGTGTTCATTATCCACATTCAGCGCTTTCAGGAAAAACCTCTGGCACACATAAGCATTGCATTGTGCAAGATTCCAGAAAAATGCTGCTGTGAAAGGCATCCCCCCATCCAGGAACTTCCACAGCCTAAAACTGATTAGGAAGTAGGAAAGAAAACTCAAGACAGAAGAGGAAAGTCACACAGAAGTTACATGGCAGGTCAGCTGCAGACAGAAAAGGCAGAAGACTTGGTGCAACAACTGCGCAGCAGACAAACGTAAACTGGGTTCAAGAACATAAACATCTCTGCTCTCCCTGCGAGATCAGTTGTGGATGTGGTAGCCTAAAAGATCTTGGTCTTTTCCTCCCTCTGCAAGTGCCTGCAGATCTCAGACAGCTTGCTCTGTGTCTCTGTGGGAGGCTGAAGTCGGGAGCACGGAGTCTGGCATACTTACCCCCTTTGAACCTTCATGGTCAACGGAGCTCTCCGGCTTCTCTCCTTTCAACTCCATTTTGGGGTTTGAATCACACATGCCGCGTACAGGTTTTTATAACCAAAACAGACAACGCCCTACGCAGGAAATCCCTGTGACTTTTCAGAACACATCCAATCAACAACAAGCTCCATGAGCCCAAGTCTGTTGTCTTATCTTTCCTTTACTCCGTGTGACTCCCTGGTGTCTTCTCTTTCTTTTCCTCCTTCAAGTCTATCACTGCTATGCCAGCTGTTCTTCTGCCAGATCCCGACTCAGACCAGGGGTGCTGCCTAGCTACAGGGCAAACAGGCTCATCTGCCCCACTAGAAGGGGCAGACTTCTCGTAAAAGCTGCTAAACAAGCTGTTTTTCCCCAGCTGTAGGTACACAGACAAGATGAGTCTACAGCAACAGAGCTGCTACTCCACCACACTCCAGCTCCTGGGCAGCTGTGGACGTTCAGAGTTGGAGAAGCTGCCTGCCAACTGCCGGTGCCGAGGAATGTAGAATATTCCACAGGAGCAACTTTGGCAACAGGGTTTCTGCCATGGGCTACAGTGATAAAACTAAGCTACATTAACCCTCCTGCAGCCGAGCACAAATCGCATACCTGCCCTTGGGCTGAAATACTGCTCGTTGTTCTACCTCGCACCGACCAACTTGCTCAGGGCACTTCTGCAGAGAACAGGTTCATCCTCTCAGGTTTATGGTTTCGACAGTGCGCAGAACACACTTTTTCCACCAAAGCACCAGAGCTCCTTTCCCTCCACATGCAAGATATGCCATGTGTTGCTAGCTTAGTGTTAACCTCCTGCACTACAAGACTACTTTGAACGGCACAGGAGTTGGTTAATAAACTCTAGAAATTGTGGCTGACTATCAGAGAAAGGCAAAGTACACAGATACCTCCTGCAGCAGCTGGGGAAACTGGAACAAAACCTTGCTGTGATTAGCCCACCTGTCTTTAAATAGCCAGCTTAAAAAACAAAAAAATGTATCCTGTTGAGCAACAGGAGTTGTTCATGTGCATTCTTCAAATGGTTGCAGCCTCCCTTCCTCCAGAGGAAAGCATCCCATTCTAAAACCAGAAGGGAAACAGCCATGGAACTTAGTCCTACACTTCCTGCCATCTGTCTTCTTGCATTTGTTATAAATCAGCCTCCTCAAGGACGCCGTTTACTAGGATATCTTGACAGTGGATCACACCTACATGCTCATGCATCTTTCAGGAGCAACTCCTGCTTCATCATGCCACCTGACACATGGTGCCTGAGAGGTGCAAACCAGAAAATTCATTTCACCCATAACTCCTCTTTTTCCACCTACCTCTGCATTCCTGTTGAGAACACGTAGCTAGCTGGTATTAACCGAGACATCCCGAGTTAGCTCAGCTTTTCCCATGCTGCCTTCAAACACGGCTCAAAGCACCCCAAAACAAATGGGACAGGTCATAGCTCACTCTGCAACTAGTTTAGTTCTCACTCTCACAGATCTTTGGCCAGAAGAGGGGATAATAGAAACTGAGCCATTCTGCCCAGGGGCAGGGAAGTTGCAAGGAGGACCAACTGCTTTCATAAAATTCCTTTTCTTCGAAGACAGCATCATTCTTCGAGGAGCTCTTGGCAGAATGACAGCCACTCTGATATTCAGTAATTATAAGGAAAGTGAATTCTCTATCATGGTCTTTAAACTCCTTCCTTGAACCTGAAGAAATAATCTTGACACATAGAGAAATCAAACAGGACATGTATGTTTGCCATCAGAAATCCTCCAGCAGAGTAAATATTTGCCCATGGCAGCAGAACAGTTTGAACTTTTGCCTATCACAGCAAGAATCTGGTAACGACATCCATAAAGTGGTAACTGGCACTGGAATGATCTTGGAAGAGATCAATGACGTGAGACAGGATAGTGAATGAACTTCTCCCCTGCAATTGCTTTGAAAGACCCAAGGAATAACTCCAACAGCTGAGATCCTGTTGGACTTGGGCAAAGAACAAAGCCAGTAACAAGTAAAGAGAGACAGTTTTACAGGCATTTTACAAGCACATATTCAATTTCAGCTACAGCACATATTAAGCTTCTTACATCTGCTCTTCACCCCAGAGCACATCTGCCTGAAGACATGAACTCAGCTCTGTGTCTTTGCTCTGCACTGGTCCACCCCATGGTAGGAGTTCCATGCAGGTGCGCAAGGAACTATTTACACTCAGCCCAGTCGTCTGTGCTCAAAGCTAGACCCTATGAAATCCTGATATCTTCGCAAAAATAATTAAGAGGGGAGGCTTAGCTTCAAGGAGAATAAATCTGCTGGAGAACATTAGCTGTGAGCTATAGAAAAATGACGGTTAGATTAGGAGCTGGCAGTCAGCCATGCTGCAGGATGCCGATTGCAATGTTTGCAGTAAGGAGATGTCCCAGAGCGTAGGTCCAGAACAGTGACATCTGCAGCCTTTTCACCTGCGTTTTGGGAAGGAATTGCATGTTCAGTCAAGGCTAATTCAACACCATGTGCGATCCCGAGCTACAACTGGGGCCTTACGGTGAAAAAAATAGTTTAAGTTAACAAACTATTTGCCTGCAAACAAGTCATATGCAGATACTGCGTTATCAGCTGGCTTCCAGCCAATTAAGAGGCAGGTACAGCAGTCTGAGCCCCTAGCAAGGGGAAGGGGATTGCTGGATAAATAGGCACACTCTGCAGGTAAACAGCAGCAGACATAAGGCTCTGAAACTAAGCAAGACCCGATTTTTGCTGCACAAAGGCGATACTAGGTAGCATCCTGCCCACCTTCTTTGTTTTCCACTGCTGCCCTTGAAGACCATCTCAGAAAAGCCTCAGCCACACAGACACATCCCCAAATTAAAAACCAAGGAGCCAATCTGTAAACTTACCATATCATGATCTGATAAGTTGGTCTGGGAACTGTCTGATCCTTTCTCTCTTGGCAGGGCTGTGTGACCCAGAAGGTCTTTCACAAAGGGTTGGAATACTTGGATATTAAATCTCCATCTGCACTTTGTTCAGCAGAAGCACCTGACTGTCAAAATATGTACACTGTCCTATTGCACTTTAGTGGGTTCATTTTTCTGTCCAGGACAGAAATACCAACTGTGCCAGCCAAGACCTGCCTTTTGCCAGCTCATGCCACTCAGCATTGAATTCCACGGTTCCCTAGGGAGTTGCGCAGACTACAAGACACAGGGAATTCAGCACAGCACAGCAGACATATTACACTGCTTCTGAGTAGCAGTAGTAACTCGTATTATGCTACTGTAAGTCTTACAAACATTAGGTTTGGCAGCATTAGAGTACTCTAGTGTCATCTCTGTAACTGTTCTTCATGATGAGAAGATAGTAGTGGCACAACCAGAAATTACTTCTCTAAGATGCTCCTTTGCTTTAACAGATTTATCCTTTTCTTGCAAACAGATGGTTTGCTAAACACACAACTTCCAGGTTTTGAAGGAAAACCAACATCACCCAAATATTCCTGTACTACAGAGCTTTGGTTCACTCCTGGAGCCAGGGATCATCTTGCACAATTAGACTCAACTCTTGGGAAGAGGACAAAAGGAAAAAAGAATAGGACTCTGCAATAAGCAAATCATTATCAATAGGACTGATAAGTAGTATAACAGTAGTCATAGTACACGAGAGGTGAACTTGCCAAGTTCCAACTCACTCCTACCTGGGGAAAGGGCATGGGCAAGCACCCTCCAGCCATTACAGCCCTCTGCTCTTTACTCCCCTCAATCCAGAGCTGCATCCCACTCCTGCCTCCTTCACACAGCCCGCTCTTCCGCTCAACATTTTCATTGCAGGCTTGCACTTTTATCCAGTCTTAAAATTTCTGACTCTGCTTCCAATCAGCACACACGTGGCAAAGACATGCTCGGGGATGGCAATATTTAGGATAGGGAAACCAAAGGACAACCCTCGATGTGCAAGCTAACATTTTTCTCAAAGGCTTGTTTGTCATGCAGTCAGCAGGCAGAGTGTTGACACGAAGCACACATTGCAAGTGCCCAACAGAGCAGCCAAAACACTGCAAGGAGCCTTTGATCGGTTCCAGCACTGCAGAACAAACTAGCTTCCCTCTGCTTGCTGCCTACAGCATCCAGACTCTTTTCCTCACCTACCCAAATCAACCAATTACATTTGAGGCGCAGACAGAATCCACAGAAAAGCAGATATCCGACATGAGCAGCACTGCACAGCCCCAGTAACAGACACTGTCACCCAGTTAGGAATATGGCTGTGGTCCAGCACCACTTCTTACACCAGGGGTCTTGGCTGCCTCCAGCCCAGCGAGATGGCCAAGAAAGTTTGAATTCACAGGTTGGAAGCTCATGGCAACTTACAAAGCAATACCCAGCTCTCAGCCTGCCCATGCCTCAGGTTTTTCCCCTCCCTGACCCCCACAGTGACTTGAATTTTCTTTATTTGGGCAAGTCCATTGCACAGCACCAGCTCTCCCCAACATCAGTTCCACCTGCCTTACAGCCTGGCTTCACCTGGAGAAAGTGCAATTTGTCATCTCATGATCAAGTAACATTTGTAATCTCACATAGCTGAGAGCCACAGCCCATAAGCCCAAGCAAAAGATGACCCACATACTCACCTCTCAGAAGTCTTTTCACAGTTCATAGCAACAGGTCAGTAAGAATAACCTATAACAAGGCACACGGGTGAACATGTTGCTCAAACTGATAAAATGTTTGCATTTCTATAGATACCAAAAAAAAAAAAAAGGAACAGGAACGTATCTACAAACAGGTAGAAAAGATTTGTCTTCCTATAGATGCAAGCAACCTGAAGGAAGGTCTTGCAACAGTTTCTCATCCAAATTCTCCAAGGTGCTGAGACCCATCACAACATGCTTGAACAACATATCTTGGGAAAGAAACAAAACTTTATTTCGTAAAAGTTTGAGAAACTTTTTATAAAACAAGCGAGGAACTGTGAATGAGGTAAAACACTATTTCCAAACAGCAAACAAAAAACCACCTCCTCCCCAGCTCTGATATAACACTCCCAAAGCAAGAACAGACTGGGCTTTGGCAGAGGACATCTGGAGTTCAGAGCACATGCCAGGCACCATCTCGCTGCTGGTGAGGGCTGTCCCTGCTGGAGGCTGGGGTGATACACTTAGATATCCCTGAGCACCAAGGGAGCCTGAAGAGTTCAGGTTTCCTCAGGAGGCAGTAATTATGCTGCCAGCACAAACCCTGATGATGATGACCCCTAGCCACCAAGCAGGAAGAATCAACCATCAAGAGGAACCCTACATCACCACCAAACAAGAGTGTCTGCACACACTGTCCACATACAAGTGAAGAACGGAAGGTAGTCTGGAGCTCCTTGGAAGACTTCACACACTAGGACAAAAACCCATGCCTAGGAGAGTCCTGTTCAGCAGCTGCTAAAGTTTCCCTGTCACCTTGGTATTTGTTCACCCCAGAACTCAACACATTTGCTTTATCAGACAGAAAAGCAAAACCCCAAACAATTTTTATGATTTATAGTAGAGGGCAAGGGGGAGGAGGAAAGAAAACCAGGGAGTTGGAGTACAGCCAAACAGTATCTTCCAGAAGATCCTGAGCAAGTTCAAGACTGAAGCAGCTGGTATCTGAATGCCGAGGAGGAGCAGGACCTCTTCCCTTTGCTCAGCCACGCCAGCAGTGCTTTTCCCCAGGCTTTAGCTCCCTCTGTGGGACTCTGGGACCATCCTGCACCTGCTCAAAATAATGCACAGTTACAACCCAGGACCACCCCATCTTCCTGCAGCCAGCTCACACAGGTTTGCCCTGAGACAAGACAACGGGCTTGCTGCAGCAGCTCAAACCACAGGGACATTGCTTTGCAGCAGCTGAAAACAGACATGACAGACCCATTCCTGAAGTACAGCCAGATACCTCAACCTTCAGAAATATCTGAATTAAAGTTTTCCAGTCCACGCCTGACAAGAGTTCAGTCATCTTCAGACCACCAAGGCTGCAGGGAGAGCTGTGCTCCAGCATCACCCCTGTGCTTTGTGCCAAACACAGATGGGACCTGCAGACAAGCATTCCTGCACACCATCTCCCCTGTTAGCCCACCCCTCTCTATATTTAGGCTGCAGTCAGCTTCAGAGTTTGGAACTACAGACTTGGAACTTGAAGGTTCTGTTGGCTGTTCTTCTTTCTCTGTCTTTGCCAACATGAAGGTGGCCAGAGACTTTCCACTGGTATCAGCATAGATGCTACTGCAACAGCCAGCTGTGCAAACCAGCATGCTTCCCTGAACCCCTGGGAGCTGGGAAGGGAGTTCTGTCCAGGGGCACATTCCTCCAGAAGCATTTCTCAGAGCTCCAATATGGAAAAGGGTAAACCAAGAATAAGGAATCTGTTTTGATTAGGTTTTTGAGCTTGGGGATTTTTTGGGGTGAGGTGGTTTTTTGCATTTGTGGTGTTTCGTTTTGTTTCCCTTTAGGCCAAGTTGGTGACAATTTTACTTCCTCTCTTCAGGGCTGGCTCCAAAAAGCTGAACACAGCACAATTCTAAGTCTCATAAAATCTAAGACTTACTATCCTGCCTTTCTGCAAGCTCTTCTTTCCAAGCCACAGGAGATGAACATGAGGTTGAGCTACCAAGGCTGCAACTTCGCTTTTAGAAGTTTAAAGAAAAACCTTTAGAAGAAGGAAAAACCTCTTGAAGTCATCTATGCTAGAGGTAAGACGCTTGCATCTACCCTGCAAAGACTCAAGGGATGCTAAACAGTTGAGCACCTCTACAGCTCCCTGAAAAGGGCTAATGAGCTCTTGAGGACTCTACCTTCCCGTGTTTACAGAGCCTGTAATATATTTAAGGGGGCTTAACTTTATTATCGTATTAATATATTTAATGCCAGGTCTTCAATCTGGAAACTAACGGGACTCGCCTCTGCCTATAGTCCCCTGAGATCACTATCATATAACTGTTCTACATGCTGTTAAAATGACTAAAATTAAACTGATAAGAGCAGCTTTTGAACAGTTGGGTGCCTGGAGCAGTGGGAGCCTGACAGCTGCCCGCTCTCCCCAGGCAGTTCATGAGGCTCCTGTTCTTTATGCACAAACTTGTTATACAAATTAAAAAGAATTGTCAGTTGTCCTGAGCTATCAGGACAGCTCCTCTAGGTTTTTACATCCTTCAGCTGCACTCTGTTACTGAGGAGAGTACTATCAATATCTGCTTCATAGACAGAGACCCACACAGCACCCCAACCCCAAGCACTCTTAAATGGATTAGGTCTGAACACCCTTGCATCTTCTGCAGCTGTCACTCGTGAGGTCAAGCACAAGGAAACAAGATGCTTGCAACTAGACCAATGCAAGGGCATCGGTTCCAGTCTTGTACCTGAAGCGATGAAGAGCTTCTGTCAAGTTTGTTCCTACAGATTTTCTATGTAAGCTTGGATGAATCACCTACCTTCCGTTTTCTTGTTACGATGATCGGCAGCTGGGATTGCATTACCTTATGAGGGATACTTGGGGCACGAAATACATCGGAACTGTGCAGTACCGATGAAATGTATGTGTGCACGGTATTTTACACCAGAAGGAACCACTAATTCCTCTTCTTCAGTTTCCACTGGTGGTGCATCCTTGCGGGCCAGACACGCTGTAGTCTTATTTCCTCATTTTACAGGTCTGAGTAACAGACGCTACCCCAGCTCACAGGGAAGGGGAGTGGATCTGTTCTATAAATGCTTTCACCCCAAAGGAGCATGATGGGGACCTGCTCCAGCGTCTGACAGGGAACCCCCTCAGCAGCAGCTCTGTCAGCTGCTTACTGATAGCTCTCTCCCACCCCTCGCATCACGAAGCTGTGCGCAGGCAGGGCAGGAGGGAAGACTCACACTAGATCTTTACCAAGAAAGCAGAAATCACCACCGAGATGTAGACAGCCCAGGCTCAGGTGCTGGGAACCAGGGGTTTCGTCTGCTCAGGGCCTGGCACATCCTTGTCCTTGTGGGGTTCTGGGCGCTGCCAGTAGCTGTTTGATCTTTGCCAAGGCCAATCCAGCTCATCGTAGTGGCAACAGCAAATGGAGGAAAACAGTCGAGTCCGGACCACCCGCGTACAGAGGACAAACATAATACAGTTGGCACCTCCTTGGAACGTGTTACCGATTCCCTGGAAGGGCAAAAAGAGAATGAATCAGTGCTAGTCCTACAGGCACCCCCCCCAGAGAAGAGCAGACATCGTGTCAGACCAGCTCTAGTACGGCCCAACTGCCAGCAACTTCCACCTTAATGAGGAAAAAATAGATTCAAGAAAAATCAACCTTGCACCCCAAAGCAGACCAGACGGATGTTGCGGGTTGCCACTTCTACAGCTTGCTCTGGGGAAGGAGCAGGCTGAGCCCTGCTGAAGGACAGACACCCAACGCTGCTGGTCCTGCTTTTCCCACGAGCAGCCGGCATGGCCCAAGAGTTATTGCTGCAGTTATTCCCTGTGCCACCAGATGCTGCTGAAACAGCTATTGCTGAGCATCCCGGCTGCAGCTCGCATGGTTTTTATCAGTACACGCTACATTCTGCCACAAAAAAGTTCT
The DNA here is from genome assembly GCF_030867145.1 of Opisthocomus hoazin. Classification (NCBI taxonomy): domain Eukaryota; kingdom Metazoa; phylum Chordata; class Aves; order Opisthocomiformes; family Opisthocomidae; genus Opisthocomus; species Opisthocomus hoazin. The sequence continues at coordinate 17,456,887 of NC_134429.1, read as the reverse complement.
ATTAAGAGCAATATAGCTTTATCTCCCTCCCAGATTCTCCTTCCAAAGCATCTCCTGGCCAATACTTACATGCAGGACAACCAGGACTGAGTTTTGCACTGCAGGGGAGTTACAGAGGGTCAGAATGAATCGCACCGTGCTCCAGATGCGGAGGATGATGAAGATGACAGGGATGAGAATCAACTTCTTATCTGCTATGGAAGTCCGGGGCTGAAATGCAGGTGCTCTTGAGAGAATGGGGCGATACTCTGAGAGAGCTGCGTGCTTCCATGGAGAGTGGGAGGGAGACAAAAACACCAACAGAAAGCTACACACATTGGACATTTAGCTCCAGGGATTCTTTCCAAAGCAAACTTCATTTTTCTGCATCTTGCGGGAAGTTCGCAGGGACACAGTTAGGAGCACCAGTCCTCAGCCACATTCTGCCCTTGCTAATGCAAACATTCCCACTGATGCCAAGGAGTGGCAAATAAAGGATATCTGGCCCTTAGAGTCCCACTAGAGCTTTACATTAACAAATATTGCTACGTAGTTGCCAAGAAACCAGGTCATAACAACACACAAAAACCCTACAGTACTCCACAAAATTGTTTTGCTGGTCCCGTGGCCTGACCCCATTGCTGCTGGCTTCACCGCTTTGTAAATGCACGGTTAAGGGTTTGGCCTTGGGAAGGCCTCTTCACAGATAAATATAGAGATATATATGTGGAGAAGCCTGGCTCATCCTTCTCAAACTACGCAAACTTTTGGTCCTCACCACGGTCACAGCCAGCAAGCTCCACAAGGAATTTATGCCCATGCAAAGCAGTCCTTCAACGTGTTGGTGTAGAGCCTGCTGCCCGATTTCTGACCATATACTGTCAGCAGTGGGCTTCCATGCATTCAGACAAGCCAGTAAGCCTCTCTATACCAGCACATGTGAAAAAAAAAAATCAGCTTTGTGCCCTGGATCAGGGTGGCTGGAGGTGTAAGGCCCATGACTTTCTTACGGTAGAAGCTACCAGATGAGCTCAGACTCCTGGATGGGGGAGAGCAGTTCAAGACAGCACACAGAGCAGCTGCTGGGACACGTGCTACTGAACATTAGGATGTTGATAGAATCATAGAAAGTTTTGGGTTGGAAGGGACCCCTAGAGGTCATCTAGTCCAACCCCCCCGCAGCAAACAGGGACAAGATTAAATCTCAGGATGGCCAACCTGCAGAAACCTATTCCTCCTACCGTTAGGGCTACAGAGCATACACAACTCAGATGCACAGTATTCCCCTTCGCTTCAGCACTCCCAGCCCCAGAACCTTCCTCCAGAACAGAGCTGTGTGACAAGACTGCACAGTGGCCTGAGTCCAGCCCCGCTGATGGCCTTCGGTGCAGCTTCCCATCCGCTCCCATGGAGTCCTTTCTCTTTGGAAAGCCCCTAGCTACGCACCCGGCGTGTGTCCCCCCACAACAGCTACTTCCATAATTTCTCCTGCCTCTCGGGCTGTGCAGGAGTCACTACTGCAAAACCCACCTCAGGCATTAATAAAGCCCAAACCCAGCCCTGGTTGCCTATTGCTTTTCCTTGGAAGACCTGTCAGAGCAGCAGCTTAGTCAGCCAGCTCCCAGGCTCGGCAAAACCCCTATGATGAGCAGAGAGACCCTCTGGTCCAGCAGACCCTGGGTGCTGCTGCCTCAGCCCTCGGACGCCGTGTCATGAGAGCAGAGAGCGGCGGCTGCCTGCCCTCAGCTTGCTTCTCAACAAGGGTCTGGGCTGGGAGCGGGGAAGGGAGCGCCAGTGCCCAGGAATCCCTGGCCAGGCTGGAGGGTCAGAGCCAGCCCCGTGGGGCTCAGGTTTCGGGGCAGTCACGCTGCTGTCTGACAGCTGCTGGAACACAGCGTCCTGTGTCCTGTCTGATTATGTCAGGTGATGGTGACAGGCACTAGCAAACCCTTCCCAACCCCCTTAGGTCTGCTTAAGGCTATGCTGTTCTTCCAACTCGTCCACAGGAACCTGCCCTAACCAGATTTGTGTTTAGCTCCGTACTACTGCCATAGCTTCACCACAGCAAGCAGGCAGCATTTTCCAGAACGACATCTATCCAGATGTGGGTTTTTCTCCCCTAATACGACTTAGAAAAAAAAAGGAATCTCTGGACGCAGAGAGTGCCCTTCTGCCACTCAATCTAGATTTCTCTGCTATGCAAATGCTGCTCACGATGCCTGGATTCTTTGTGTTCACAAGGAACAGCAGCAAATGAACCTCTGAATTTGGAAACCCTCTGAGGACAGGGTGTCTTCCCATATGGTGTCTATATGGTGTCTAACGCTGTCGTGCCCAGACTCCCACATGGGGCTTTACGCTGCAGTACAAAACAGGCATTCATAAACACAAACTATCATTTCAGATTCTAAAATGACTGAAGTTAGAGAAATACATACACCAGTCTCGGGCTCGGTACAAGCAGACCTGTGGAAGACTGATTAAAGCTGAATTTTGTCCTTTATATCTCCTTTTAACTCTTACTGAAGGATTTGCGTTTCACTCATGTACATGCCGTAACCCCCGTAAATTTGCAAAAGGCTTTTACATTCTTCTTGTGCTAGGTCACTGCGTAATGACGCTGCAGGCTGCTCACGCAGGTGTACTGCTTTCCCAGTGGTGGGTGCATTTCTACAGCATATGAAACAATTCCTGCCTGTGTAGCTGCTAAATATGCAGCCAAATCTTCAGAGCATGGGAGGATATAATCACATAGCGAGTCTGTAATCTAAGCTGAAAGTAGCAAAATACTCACCGCTCTATTAATGTGCTTCTTGATGAGAATGTAGAGCACCGGCAAAGTCACATAGGCCAGTATCTCCCAAACTTTCCCTGTTAACAACATCCACAAGACCCGATCCTCTGCATCCAAGTTGACCCAACACCAGCCCACAGAAACATTGGAGGCATCGTAGCCAATCTTCTTCAGCGCAACAGCAGCCACCGTAATGCCAAGGGGGACTCCCCAGCTGAGGAAAGAACACGAAGAGCAAGGTTAACCACTGTACCACGGGACTATCCTGCAGGACCCAGCCGTTCAAGAGCGAGCTGGCTAATTCACAGCTTTCAGAACACAAGCAACCAAATCCCACGTTCCAATTTCTAAAAGACACTTGGCACAAAGGACCAGGACACAAAGAAATCCACAATTTTATTCCATCAGTGGGGTCTGTGTTTCATTTTTAAATGGAGGTGTAGTTAATATTTCAGGAGCAAAAGAAGAATTTCTGAAGGACAACAGGCAGGAAAAGCACTGGCACTAGCAGCAAAAAGTTGAGAGCAAAGAGGAGGCATATTCACAAAATTTGGAGCTGCGTTTTGACTTTGACTTCTCTCTTGATAGCAGAGGCAAACATAGGGAAGTATTTAGAAGAAAAAGAACTGTGGTGACACACATGAATTAAGACACTCAGCAGCTTGGGTTGCCCACAAAAGCATGAGTAAGAACTGAAAACAATCCCATGATCTCAAATGTAAAATTACTCAAGTCCCTTCCCGGGTGCTGTTAATACACAGGACTGCACAGACCTGCCCTAGCCTGTGATGTACAACTCACAAATTACTCCACAGCTGAAACACTACCCTGAATTCAGCTGAATGCATTGCCCACCCTCTCCATATTCATTCTCGGAGAAAAGTTCTGTAGGTCCTTAAGAGAGACAAGGGACACTTCCTCAATAAATGACACCGATGTTTGAGAGTGCTCAGACTGAGCTTCCAGCAGAAACATCCTGGCCTCTCTGGATGCAAAAACAAAGCCATTACTGCATTGCACTAATTACTTGTCGTTCACTGACAGCCTGGAGCAGCCACAGAGAACACGAAAAGGATCATCCTCCTAAAACCAGTTTCACACACGTCAGACCAAGTAGGCAACCAGCAGCTGCCTAGACCAGATTATCTGAAATTCCACAGCCCAAGTGAAAAATCAGAGACAATCCCATGATATTAAATCTCAGAAATACCCCATTTCCTACCTTTAAATAATGTCTGGGTTCACCTACTCATAAAACAAAAGTAAATATAATGCTGTAAAAATTTCAGAGTCAACCTTTCAGCATGTTTAGAACATTCAGTTCAGGACTGGCAGTGCTAATCCAAGTCAGTGTTGTTATTTAAGGACAGTTCTGCTGCAGGCAGCCCTCCCGGTGCTATAATCAGAGCATGCTTTCGAAAAACATTCCTAACATTGCCAACACCATGAGAGTTTCTACACAACTCAAGACTTATTTTGGTAAAAGTGGTGATTTCCCTGGAAACAAAGATTACAGCTACACAGACATTCAAATTTCAGTACGCTTGGAAGAGCTACCACTGAGGTAAAACATTCAAGAGACCTGGCACTTCCTTAAAGAAGCCATATTAATGCACACAAGCACAAGTGAGTCCAGCACCAGGAAAAAGGAAGTGTATTACAAAACTAATTTGCCTATATAATGATCTCCAGTGTGACCTGAAACTGAAAGAATTACATGAGAAGATAAAACCAGGTCAAGTTACTACGCACGGATATAAAAGAGAACAGCGTAAGTATGTACAGACACAGTAGGAAATAACAGACCACTAGGTAAGTGACTTCAAAAAATCTTCAAGTATCTGACTAGTAAAAGGAAGAATGTGGAAGAAGATTGCCACACGTCAGGCAGTTAATTTTCACTGGAATGGTGTATTGGGATCTGATGGCTATTACGACTAACACCAAGGACAAAGGATTGCAAACTCAAAGTGAAATTAGAAAATCTAAAAAGTAATCAGGCATTTCAGCAAACTTCTTCAGCTCCATTTTAAAAGACTGGAAAGGCAAACTGAGACTAGTGGTTTGATTAAGAACACCTAAATGACAGATTCCCAAGGACTGGAAAATATCAAAGCTTTACACACCTCCAGAAGAACTGCAATGTTACACACCCAATGCATACATAAAGACTGGAATTAAAAGGATCCAAGGTAACAGAGAGGGAGAAATTTTACTCAGAGCCTCAAAGACAGTGCAATTCTGTAGGCTGGGCCTCTCAAAAGAACACTGATCTGAACACAAGCAGTGGGGGAGAGAAGGGATAGAAGGCTACTCTGTGGCCATCCCATCTCTAAGGCAGATACCAAAGTGCTTATTTCCCTAATATAGCCCCTATCAATCTATTAATAGAAATACATACAACCCAGCAAGTCTTTCCACACCAACACCAATGCTGTATTTATACAAGGCAAGACAAGGACCCTTAAACTAGAGCAGCGTGCAGCTCAAGTTGTGTTGGTCTTGGCCTCTGTACGCCTGGGTCAGGTCGCTTAACACCACATTTTGATTTACACTGCACAGCTGCTGGGGATTTTTTTCTTTTCCAGAGGCTCTTGCAAGCAGGGAAGATTCGCGGTCACCTGCCTGCACAGGTTAGACAGCGAGCCATCCTGCCAGCAAGCCTGCAGGAGATTTCTTCAGCGGACAGGAATTTTTGCAAGAAAGAAAAATCCATCTTCTGGATAGAGCAGCCAATTTCAGGAAAGAGCTTTGAACACACATTGTAAGCAGAATTCTAGACCAAATCTGCTCCTAATTAGTTTTTTGCTTTTGACCCTCCCTTATGTCACACGTTAAGGTTTGCAGCACCAAAGCACCAGCTTCCTGGCACCAAGCAGGGTCTGCTCCAGAGAAATACGCAAGAACTGAAAAGCTAAGGCACCAGCAGTCAGATAGCTCGCTCTTCGGTTGGCCTGACCTACAAGGTTTTATAAGCTAAATGATCAAGCCACAGTAAATTTCACAAGATCCCTGCACCTTACAGGCAACGCTTGGGGATTTAAGGCCAGTTCTGAAATGTAGCACTGGCACCATCACACATCAGGCAGGCTGTTGAGGACTCTGATGTACAAGATGGGAGTACATGAAAAGATCCCCAACTGCTTCACGGACACGCACGCATATATATGCATAGTTAGAAACGTATATAAGCACACATATGTTGTCACATATAAGCACACAGGTATATATTTTACTTTTTTACTTATATATCAAAGTAAGCATATATATGCTTATAACCATATGCATAGCCTGATCATGAAATGCAGAATACTTCAGAGGTTGACAGCAATCGTTACCAAAAGCAAAGCAAGAAACAATCCAAAGGTGGGTTCTGGTCCATTCCTCACCCCAAGTTTGGATCAATGACTCACAGCACAGATGGCATTACCCCACTAAGCAATACTTCATATTTAGAAACCCAAAACAAGTGCTCCAGCCTGGAAATTTACACTCTGGATGCCAGAGGTTACACCTTACAACTACATAAATATTTTGACAGCTAACTGTAAACTTGTTATCAAAGCTCATGGGAGCTCAACACAAGTTTAAAAGGAAAGCAGAGCCTGTAGTTCTCCAGCCCAGCAGTAGGATAGGTGGATGTGCTACCACATGACTAATGAACGTGCCAGTTTGACAGGTCTGATCCAGTGTGCCAGCCTAATTGCCCTAAAAACAAAGTTCCAGGTACTGACTTCCAACATATATTTAGTCAGCTCCACTCAGCTGAAGAACAGTCTCTGGTTATACTCAACATTAAAAAGGTCTTCATCTCTACAAACACTTTCCCCTTATGAGTAACCGCTTGTTAAGAATAGCAAACATGCAGGGCAAAACTCCATCCTGCCTCGAATCCCATCCGGGAGCGTCTCTCCGGATGACTCCTCACACAGTGGTCACTGACTGCACCAGCAACCTACGAAGCGTGTGAAGGGGGGGAGAATCCCAGGTTCTTGCCTAGCCAAAATACTGGAAACTTATTCTTAAATCCTTAAAATATCATCTGCCCTTTGCAGCCTTTCCTTTTGCGCTAGACAGGTCTCCCTCACCTACCTCCTGTAATTAACACAGGTACCAGCATCTTCTATCAGCTGCAGCAGTTCCTGCCTGTGTGGTACTGAAAGACATTTAGGCTATCTGAAGCACTGAAAAGGCCGAGGGGGAGCTATCTCCAAGCACTACGTCCAGAATTTGATTTTATGATTCAGTTCTCAGGTAATGATAAAAGTGCAGGGAAGGAAAGGAGGAAGATGTCTCATAAGGGGATTGGCAGAGAACAGGGCCTCACATTTTTTTCCTCTGGCTTTTCACACAGATCAGGAAGCAGAAGCAGCTTTAAACGCTGGCTTTGCACAGAACGCAAGTCATTTACGCTGCAGAACCAGGTAACAGGTCTTCAATGAAAGCTATCTATATCGCCCTTTCAACAGGGCTGATAAATACCAAGAACAGAAAGCGGTATTTTATATTTTTACTGCAAAGACCTGAAAATAAACCTAGCCAATTCACCCAGAGGAAGTTCAGTTTGAACACTTCCTTCCTCCGTCGCAGAGTTAGAGCAATCTTTCAGGATTTTTATGGTTTTAAGAGCGCACAGATTACAGCCAACATTATTTCAGACAATCTGCCTGTTTCTTCCCACATTTTGTAGCCGATGAGGCTGAGAAGCATTAAATCAGGCAGAGAAGTTAAAGTGCAGACAAAGATTACACCCCAAGTGATTAGCAGACAAGAAAACTACAAATAGTCCAGATTTGCATCTACTCTGATGTAGCCTGATGTAGCCAGCATGCCCATAAAGGAGCCAGACTCCTTTTTTCCCTGTTCCTTAAGCAAGACGTGGCTCTGCTGGCACTCCATCCTCTCCGTAATTTCTCCAGTGCAACTCTCTTGACTTGAACTCACCTAACCTACTCCACTGTCCCACCGCATCTTATTTCAACCTCACCACAAATAGCCTGCTGTACTCAGATGCATGCGCAGTCACCTCGGGCTGCCTCGCGGGCAGACCTTGCTGTCAAGCAATCATTAGAACAGGTAGGGCAGGAACCGAAGTTCGTCCCCGATTCACACTCAGCCTTAATGTCTTTCTCTGGCCCATGTTTACCCAGACTCAAGTAATGTGGTCATCTCCCAAATGATGCTGTTTGAAAACAAAAAGTGACCAATACATGACTAAAACCAAAGAAATCTCAGTACTTGCCTTGACAGTTGTTTTTTTTTCTTAAACCGGCTCATTCCACTTATAATTTATTGCAAAAGCTTGGCAGCACAGAGGACTAAAGGATCACTGTTTTGCTCTAGCGTGGAGGTATCACATGATTCCACAAGCTCAAATTGCATAATGAAAGCTTCTATTAAACATGTTGTGGAAAATCAGCTCGCTAAATAGCAGAAACTGAGACAAAGCTACACTGCAGTCTGTTTTGTCTTGCTTTCAATCAAACATGCCAAAACAATCTTTAGAGTGTTTTTCTAGCAGCCTTCCTGCTTGCAAACTATGTTCGCCTCTGAGTTTTGAATTACAGCAACCTGCCCAAGGGAAGGGGAAGGATCTACAGCCCAGGCTGACACTGGGAAGGCAGCAACCCCTGGAAGCAGATCCCAAACACAGGAGAGTTTGGGCAGCAACAGACACAAGCTTCATGACATTATTTCTAGGACACCAGAGCAAATTGTGGAGGGAAAGCAGAAGCCAGGATTTCCAGAGTCACTGATTTTTCTATATGACCCTAAGCAAATAATTTCTAACTTTTACACGTCTCCATTTCTTCACTTGGGAGGGGGAAAATTAGTAGGGCTGTATAATGAAAAGACAGCAAAATCCCTGTTTAAAAGGAACTCGAGAAGGGCATGCTATTGTTAAGAAAAGAGCAGGCAACCCAAGCAACCACCCAAGCGCTCCATCACGGAGCGGAGCACGCCACAGGCGGCTCAAGCAACCACCCAAGCACTCCATCGCGGAGCAGAGCACGCCACACACAGCTCCAGCAATGTGTAAAGGCTTCATCACGGAGAAGAGCACACCACAGACAGCTCCAGCAACCATCCAAGCGGGTCATCACAGAGAAGAGCACGCCACACACAGGTCCAGCAACCACCCAAGCACTCCATCACAGAGCACAGCACACCACACGCAGCTCCAGCAACCACCCAAGCACTCCATCACAGAGCACGGCACACCACACGCAGCTCCAGCAACCACCCAAGAGCTCCATCACGGAGCAGAGCACGCCACACACAGCTCCAGCAATGTGTAAAGGCTTCATCACAGAGAAGAGCACACCACAGACAGCTCCAGCAACCATCCAAGCGGGTCATCACAGAGAAGAGCACGCCACACACAGGTCCAGCAACCACCCAAGCACTCCATCACAGAGCACAGCACACCACACACAGCTCCAGCAACCACCCAAGCACTCCATCACAGAGCACGGCACACCACACGCAGCTCCAGCAACCACCCAAGAGCTCCATCACGGAGCAGAGCACACCACACACAGCTCCAGCAATGTGTAAAGGCTTCATCACAGAGAAGAGCACACCACAGACAGCTCCAGCAACCATCCAAGCGGGTCATCACAGAGAAAAGCACGCCACACACAGGTCCAGCAACCACCCAAGCGCTCCATCACAGAGCACGGCACACCACACACAGCTCCAGCAACCACCCAAGTGCTCCATCACGGAGCAGAGCATGCCACACGCAGCTCCAACAACCACCCAAGCGCTCCATCACGGAGCAGAGCATGCCACACACAGCTCCGGCAACCACCCAAGAGCTCCATCACGGAGCAGAGCACGCCACATGCAGCTCCAGCAACCACCCAAGAGCTCCATCACAGAGCAGAGCATGCCGCACAGCAGTGGTGGCTCCTGGCCACAGGGCGAGTGGGTGCCTGCGGTGTCCCTGCCTCAAGCTCCCACGGGGTCAGCCAACAGCACCCACCTCACAGCGTGGAAGCAGCAGAGCAAGCCTGTCCCCGTGGGCGAGCCCCTCACAATGGTGATGTAGAGGTAAAGGGCGATGGCCATGGTCCAGAAGAAGGAGCTGGTGTTGGAGAAGGTGGACAGGGCACCCTGCAGCACGCAGTCCCACGAGGTCCGCTCGAAGTCCCGCAGCACCCCGTAGAAGTAGGCGAGGGCCGAGAGGAGGTCTGCCAGCGACAGGTAGAGCAGGAGCTGCCGGGGCCGGCTCCGCAGCTCGGGCCACAGGGCGTGGGTGCAGACCAGCAGGCTGGAGCCCACGCAGGAGAGCACGCAGGACACCAGCACGACCGCCCGCTCCGAGCCGTACAGCTCGGTGGGGGGCAAGGGCCCCGCCATGCCGGCGGCAGCGAGCCGGGGCCGGCGCGGCAGCCCGGGGAGCGCCGGGGAGGGACGGACGGAGGGAGGGAGGGGAGGGGAGGGCGGCCCGGGCTCTCCGCCTCCCCTCCCCGAGGGACATCCCCGCAGCGGGCTGGGGCTGGGCACGGAGGGAGCCTGCTGCGTCCCCCCAGCCCGGAAACAGCCTTTTTACTTGAAATTTACTAAAAAAAAAAAAAAAAAAAAAAGCACCAAAAAGAGTGCCGTGACCGCCTGCTGCGATGCGACAGAAGGAACCGATTCAGCAATGTGCTTCTTTAACTGTTGTCTCCCAACAGCTGGACTTGACACCCTGGTTCCCCGAGTTGAGCGCACAACTCTCCCACCCGTGTCCGAGACAGAACCGTGTGTACCAGGGCTCCCACAACACCCACGGGCACAGCTGGAGCCCCACGCTCTTGGACACCAGGAGCCAGGGTTAGCGAGCTCCTGCACCCTCCCGAGGTGACCCCGGGCACCATCCACACCCTCCCGAGGTGACCCCGGGCACCATCCACACCCTCCATAGTCCACTCCAACACACCAGCACTGACTCCTGCAGTATCCTGCAACCTGTGAAGCAGAAAATGTGAAGCAGACAGCAGAGCATTCCCTACTACGTTAAACAGATTTTACATTTCTGTTGGTAACAAAGTGCTTTTTCACTTCCCTCTCCAAAGAACATACAAGTTGAAAGCATGTCCTTGCTTGCGTCTGACTTGCCCGACACTTCACAGGCTTCCACCCAGACTACTTACACCTTAATACCTTTGATGCAGGTAGTGATGTGCTCAGTTTCCAAAAGGAGACGGTTACTGTTTCAGGTCTCTTGTTCTCTCCAACAGCTTAAATCATTTCCTAGCCACCTGCCCATGAAGGATCCCTACAACACTCAATTTTTAACAAGGTTTACTCTGACCTGTAAAACCAGGTGTGCCTATTCCCCACCCAAGCTTCTCTCAGCATCCTGAAGCCATCAAACACACCCTAGAAAACACATCTGACATATCTTAACACCACAAATTAGTGTTTGTCTCTTACTTTGGCCATGGTGTCCTTTGTTTTACATTACCTCTTCCACATTGAGGAGGAGTTCTTTTCAACACTTTAAATCACTTCTTTGGGCCAGTCTTGTATTTAAAACACACCATTTTACAACTAGTATTTTATTGAACTGTTTTTGCCCTATTGCTGCTTTACCACAAAAAAGTAATTGCACTTTTAAAAAAATATACCTGCATTCCCCTCAGATGTGTAAGAGGGCCACTACTGCTTACACGTCTGGTTTTTTTTAAGAGCGGCTTTTTCCTTTTTTCACTGCAGCAATTTCTTCTTCCACCACTCAGCTGTATTCAAAACCTGCAGCCAGTTTCACTGCCTCCTGAAGCTTTTGATTATCTTCATCTGGTTTTGACTTGCAAGTTCAAATCCGATTTTCTAATGAATCCTGGAAGTCACTGGGGATATGTCCGTCTGTCAGGAGAAGTCTTCACTCTGGCGGTTCATAGAGAGCATTTTGCCCACATTGCGCTATGCCTTGGCAGCCTAGGATGGGATGCCAGTTCTGAATGAAGTCTTTAGAGCTCTATCACATTGATTGAAACCAGTTTTGCCACGACACAAAAGGAGGCGAACATGGGTCAGCACGCAGAGCAATCCGCAAACAAACCATCTGCAACAAAACCCTGCACCTTCCAAACACCCTGCTGCTGCTCCAGAGAATCACCACCAAGGACAAGTCACTCCAGCGCTTTCCAAGAAATCATAGGTAGAGCTTCAGAGCTTTTTAAAGTTCTCTTCATTAAGTCTCCAGCTATATCCAGGCTTGGTGGGCAGCTTCGTCACCTTGATGCATCTCATTTGCTCTGCTGAAGTTGCTTCCTTTGGAAACAAAAGTCTTCCTCTGTACCTTTTTGACCTTTACCACTCAGTTAAACTTCGGTCAGGCAGGCTTTTACATTTCGAAGTCTTTTTTTAGAGACTGATGCCCTCTGCACATTCTTTATAGGAAAAGGAAGTTGCAGCAACTTGCATTTCCCCTGAACACAATCTGACACTAATGGCTTTTTTGAACTCATTATTTCAGGGTTCCTTTAGCTATCATCTGACAACAAAAAAAAAAAAACACAAGACAAAACTTTGTCAAGGCTGCGTTCCCAGTTGTTGTTCGTACACATTCTTGGCCTCTTCCCTCTTCAGTTTCCCTTTCCCCACTTCTATAGCACAAGTCACTCCCCCGCCTATCTCAAACATCCAGACAAACCACTTCAAATACCCTGGCTTTTGAGTGTCGCTTTTGTTTTGGAGTGATGGATATGGCTCCACAACATGGCTGAAGTCTTGCAAGACGGTTGTTTATTTCTACAACTTCTGGTGACCTGACAAACTACTTTTTTTAGAACTGGAGAGAAAGAAATTTCTGAATCACAGCCACAAGTTAGTGGAAATAGAAATTCTGGTTTTGTCTCAATTCACTGAGAGATGTGTCTTTCCCTCAGCAATCAGAAAGAAATACAAAAGGCCCAGGATCTTTCACTGAATCTCTCCCATTTTCTAAAAATAGGAATAGGGTAAACTTAGACACGGAAGTCATCACTCAACAGAAGGGCATGCAGGAAGAGTCAGTGCTTCAAAACTGAGTAATAACAGGCAGATAACTTCTTAAAGATTCCCACTACTTTTCATTTTCTTGACATCTGCATGTGCAAGACACCCACCGCCCAGCACCTCTGCGGTGTTCCTGTAGTCAGACACCGCTCCCTTCTCACTGCAGGGTAGCGGTGCAGCTGTCTGCCCAGATGCACATCCCTGCCTTCAGTCCCTCCGAATCTGCAGTTGTCCAGGGAATAGAAATATTTGGAAACGGCCCAAAGATACACAACAACTCAAAGGCTGTGTTGTGTGTAGCTCAGGGGACAGAGAAGTAAAAATCTAAGCAACTAGCTTGTCATAAAACACACAAAATGCAAATTCTTTGAGAATTTCACCTTCAGATAGTCTCAAAGGACAGGGAGGTGAAGCAACCTGGTATTTGGTGGAAAGACACAGAAAATCTTTTTTCCTGACTTGAATTAATCTCACCAACCACTAAAAGAGCTTTCTGACACACAGGCTACACCCTGCATCTTATAAAGCATCAGTTGAGCTGTAACTACATAAATTTACCGCCACTAATCGTGAGGTAGAATGTACCGACATAACCTATTCAAAAAGAAAAAAAGGGCTTCCAAAAGGTTTTACTTTGCATTTGCAGCTGGCTGTGAAGATGGGCTGAGGGTTCACAGCTCACTGGGAACCTGGTCACATGCCTTAGGGCTTTTAAGTGATTATTAGGGGCTGAGACCCTCACAGCAACTCTGCATATCAGACCCAACGCTTGCTTGCACAGTACCGTGTTACTCCCCTGATTTTGTATCAGACCAGCAAGACTGCTTTTCTCAGTTGAAGACGCTTCATGGGAAAAAAGTACCTGAGCAAGAGATCTGGTCTCATACTATCTCAGTCCCCTGACGTGCTTAAAGGCCAGCTCTGTGCTCCACAGGGAGAGGGGAGTCTGGGCTGCTCCTGAACAGTTAGGACACTTTCCCATCACAGCTTCAGAACACATACATGTGAGGAAGAAAGGACTTTGCACCTTTCACAGCTGTTTGTTTCCGACACCTAGCCAAGAGAATCCGAGCTCCCTTTACCACATTCACTTTAAGGCCAGAGACATAAGTACAACAGAATACCACCCTCCAACTCCGAGAGCCAACTGCCAGTATCACCAGCATCACCAGCCACCCCACTACCCACAAGAGGTCACTGCTGTTCCAGGCAGCAATGTTCACCCCATCACCATCGTCCTGATCTAGAGACCTGAGAGTTTTTCCACCACCTCTATCTGATGAAGGCAAATGCCTCCAACATCACCAGATGTATCTTGGTCTCCTTTTGCCAGCCCTGCTTCATACACACAGCTTAGAAGTAGTTTCAGGTAGGAGCGTGGAAAAAAAGTAGAGCCCAGTTTCATTGCACCCATAAAAAAACCTAGATGCACACTGAAACAACCAGATTTGCTTTTTTTAAATCAGCCATTAGAGGCTTAGTTTTGGAAAAAAACTCTTCAGTGTTTTAGTTTTCAAATCACTATGCAGCTCCTCTCAAGGAAGTCACTACAACTGCTTCTTGTACTCATTAGCTTCTCAGGGCTCAGCCTGGGAGCAGTATGACATTCAGCTCCCACCCACCTTCTCAGAGGAATGCAAAATCAAATGCATCGTGCATAACCTTGCACTGACACAGATCTTCTGCATAGCCTGGCTACTCTACTGCAAGACACTATGTATACATGAGAACATCTAGCCAAGGGTTAATAAACCCAACTCTCTGGACCTAACTGGAATCATAATACAATAAAAAAGCTAGCCAGCAGGTTTACCAGCACCTGAGTTCTTCATTGCCAGGAGAACAAGACCATTTTCAGTCATCACCTGATCCTTAGGTTCACTGCATCAGCTGAAAGGAAGCCAGAGAAGCGTAGCTACAGGATCAAATTTTCAACTGCTAGTGGGCTCTGCGTTGGGATAAAAGAATAGCGCTGAGGCAAGCGCAACAGTGCAAAAAGCTGCTGGATGAAGAAGAGCCTGGGATTTACACATTTTTGTGTTCCATCTCCAGTGCACTGGAATTAGAGCAGCATGCATCCACAACTGGTGAAGCAGGACACGCGCATCTCCTACCAGCAGAGCACTATATAAGATCTGTTTAGCAAGCCTAGTGGCTTTTCTTTCATCAAGGAGAGATCCTCAGTCATTTTAAGCAATTTACCATTAGCATCAAAAACACGTAGTCAGGCTGCAGAGATCGCTCAAGAATCCAAGCCAGCACCTCAAAAAAGTCACGAGCAATGAGAATTTTCTGCAGGCAGAATGTAACTAGTCACACTGCTGGAATCAAGCTAGCACAATCAATGAAGTAAAGTATGCTCCAAGTGTTTTGATAGTTTTTCATTTGAAATTTAAATTAGGAGATTAATATGGCATATTCCTTCATGCTGTGGCTGCATGGAGAAAAATGAAGGTATTAATATTGTACATTCACAATGACAACGTATGCCATGAACAAAAAAATACTGCATTTAAGACCTGGTCTTAACATCACCCAGCTCAGGCTCAAGTATGGAGTGGTGGCACTTTGGGAAAGAGCACCAGAATGAGCCCTAGCACAGAATAAAGAGGCACTCTTGGTAGTGATCTTCATGGCAATCGCTCAATGGTTTTTAGCCTTTCTCATTACCTATAATAAAAATGTATAGACTGCATCTCTTACATTTAGTAATAAGAGAATAGACCAAACAGTAGGATTTTTGGGGTATAGTTTTTACTGTAGATTGAATTGGAGGTATATGTTGTGTTTTGCAACAGAAAAGTCTATCTACAGCCTGTAGTTTTAACACAGATGAGGCAGGAACGTAAAAGCTAATAACAAGACCCTCAAGTAGGAAAAGTCATGAAGCATGTCAGCTTCCCTGGTTACTGAGCTAGAAGCCTCGCTCAAGTTATTTCACACGAGTTACTGGAAACAGACGAAGTGCGAAGCAGCAAAGAGACAATTCTGCTAAAGGCAAAGGCTGCAACAGAGCCCAGGAGACTGTTTCTTCTGTTGGCACAAGGACACTCAACATCTACAGTCCAGAATCCAAACAGGACCTTGAAAATGGGTTGTAAAGCACCATATCACACTCCTCACCCTCCTTCTTTGAACGCAGATGTAAAATATTTGTGTTAAACACTTTACAGATTCCCCCTCCACATGTAGGTGCTGGCTGCTCAGGTCCCTGCACAGCCACCACCATTCACCCAGCCAAGCGGGCAGCCTCGGTGACATCCCCAACGCCAAGCTCCACAACACCACTGGGTATTCAGTGATGCTGTTCGCATCATGCTTCTCTCCCAGGTAGCAAAGAGCACATTCACAGAATGACTGGACACACAGTGCCCACCTATTTACAGAAGCTAACCGGATAGTTAGTCACTACTAGCCATCCAGGTTTAAGCACTACTGCAAAGTTATGTACAGGAAACTTGAAGAGCAGAACATTGTCTTATAACCTGGAATTCAAACTCACTGACTTTATTAACACAGGTGAAGTTGCTCAGCAATAACATGCTAAGTGAGACAGGTCAAGCCCCACATTTTTCCCCCCAGTGACATTCCAGGCATCGCATCGGTTCCGTTCAGCGAACACCCAGCTTGGACTCAAGTCTGGAGCAGTGGTGCTTTGGAAAAGAGCATTTACACAGAATTCAAAGAGGCACTCCGTAGCAATTTTCATGGTGATCTTCCAATGATATTTTTTAGCCATTCTCATTACCTGTAACACACCCTGTTTTTCCCCAAAAAGCACAGAACTGATAGCTATCTTTGGTGCTATAAAGAGAAAAAGCCTGAAAGCATAAGGTCATAGAAAAGTCTATTTTATCACGAAATCTGAGGTACTAGCTCAAAACATTATCTCATGACAAACCTCCTGCAGAGGCAGAGATGCAGTTTCAGAAGGTTTGCAACAGAAGGATACTGTACTGCCTTCTGGCCACCAATTATCTTCCAAGTATAGAACTTTTACAGACAGTTCATGAAGTTTCACAACTCCTCCTAATTGGTGCAGTTATGTTCATGTCTGGGGAAAAAAGGTACACAGAAGTGTGGGTAACCAAAGTCATAGCTAGTGGGTTTTGTTTTGTTTTTTTTTTGAAGAGGGTTGGAGCTCCAGTATCCCTGGATCATGACACCCAGCTCATGCGAAGTCAGCAAGAGCCATAGAGCAAAGACAAAACCAACCTGGTCTGATCAAAATTAATGCAAGCTTTTATCCTCTGTGTGGGTACTGGAAGTTTAAACAAGATTTAGGCAAGGCCTTTCCTTCTTCCAAGCTTGGGGTGCACTCGCATTTCCTCCCTTACAGCAATCCCATACTGTAGATTTGTCCTTTCCATAAATCCTCCTTGCCTCCTTATCCAGACAAGATAGTGTTATGTCTCATTGTGTAACTAAAATCTAATTAATTCCTCCCTAGAAAGATCAGCTAAGTTTTTGGGCACTTAACTGCATCTATTTGCAACATATAGCTGCTGACCAACACCCAGGAAGAAGAGTAACTACAGGCAAGTTGCTCCCATGCTGGGCTCAAAGCCAAGTCAGCTTGTCATTACCAGCCTGAGATTGAGGCTTCTTCCTAAAAGCAGGCCCTTCTCCCAATATCTAGTGTTGCATTTTTTGCAGTGTTACTAACAATAGCTGGTATTTTACTCTCAGGAGGATGCATGGGGGAAAAACAAAGAAAGAACAAAGCACATCATCTCTTTTCTTCATCTCATGTCTGATGCAGCGATGACAAACACCCTGTGGCATTTCTCACGTTAGCCCTCTGCTCCACCAGACACCCCAAGCTCCAGTGCAACACAGGACACCTGGGCACCATCCCAACCTGGATCCCCATCCACCTCTCAAGCCAGGGAGATGAGGCAGGCCCAACAACGTGTAGCACTTCTAGGGCAGTATACTTGCTGATTGCTTCCTTGACTATTGTTCACAACAACCAGCTAAGACACTGCCAAAGAAACACTCACAGCTGGCATCGCACAAGGAGGAAAGTTAGGGCAGGTTGCACGCGCTCTTCCTCTCTTCTCATTCACAGAAGGCAAGAGTCTGGGGACAAACAAACAGACAGTGAAGCAACTGCAGCAGTGCTGAAGAAAACAGCTTTCAAGGGAGAAGAGGCTCAAAACCATCAATTGACAGTTACTCTGTCCCTTACCCCCAGTCTTGGTTAAGGCCTCTTAAGAATTACCAATATTAAGAAGATAAACCCAGCTTACTTGTTTGCAATCCATATTTATCTCAATGAGTTCAAGTTTCACACAACACCATTCGGGCAAGACAGTGGAATAATGAAGTGTTTCCAGATTCTCAACAGGTTAAGACACAAAACCATTTAAACTCTTGGTAGGTTCATTTGACTGCACAGCTCTGTGCTTAGGTCATGCATCCGACATGTTAGGCAGAAAGAACTCACTGAGAACACAATCACCTGCAAAACAAATGAAAAAGGGACCAATACTTATTTGTACTAAAGCCACTGAACTTTCCTATTATACATGTGGAACAGCCTGAGGTAGAAGATGTGGTGTTATCTAGCATTTCTGCAATCCCCAGTTCCTGGAAACACACGAACACATGAGAACACAACCTTCAGGGCAAAGCAATTCCTTAACTCTTGCATCACAGCCTCAAAAGCAGGTGATTGCTCAGGGGCCTCTTGTGCAACACTTGAGTATAAAGGTAAAACATGCTGCATGGCCAGAATCTCACTAGCTTTTGTCAGCGTCCAATTTCTTACAGTGATCCACTGGCACCTTGCACCTGTATATTCCAAGACATCTAAGCATTTTGTTTCCCCTCCTAATGCACCAGGTTACAAATTCCAAAAACCTCAGGAACTTGGTTTGTGTTTGGATAGCAAGACAGAACACCAAGACTCTCAGTTCTTTCTTGCTCTCACCATGTTTTGCTCACAGTGAAATGATATTTCATCTTCCAACAAGTTATCAGAAACCTACCATGCAAAGAAAGGCATGAAAGGCAAGAACGGGAACCACTTCAAACTGAAGAGCAGATGTTAAAACCCCAAACTCCTACCTATCACCAAGTCGTCAGAACAGCCAACACTTGGGAGCGTGGTTTTCCAGAAGACATGCAGTAATCCTAGGCAAGACTGTTGGGCTTATTGCAAGAGTCATGAGAAAGTTCAGTGGCTTCTATTGTACAGGATGGCAGCGCAGGTGATGGGTAAAGCTCACACCCTCTATATAACACCAGAGGAGACTGCCAAAGGTGAAATGATGTGCTGTAACTGCACACCAACCAAACCAGCACAGCCAAGAAGAATAATACCCACCAGGCATCGTGACCAGGCTCCACGCCCTGCATCCCAGGAAACAGCACCAATTAGCAAATTACTTCTTGACTGTAACCTTTTCACCCTGAGGAAAAAAAGCAAACCATTCCAAAACAAAATCAAGACTTAACAGTGCCCACCTTCCTGCACTGAAAACGTGTCCCACACTGGAACTAGCTGTCTTGTTTAAACAATGACTTAATCATCCCACCAACATTTCCCATCAGGATCAGAAGGAGCCAGACTATCTCAAAGGCAATTAACAGGTCAGGGACAAGCACAGTTATAGGAGAGCAAAACAATCTGGTACAGACGAGGAGGATACTACTTCATCTTCCATCCTCCTCTGGGGACTTCCAAGACTCCAGAATTGCTGTTTTGGGAACTGTAAAACTCTCCTTTGAGCTGCTAAAAGTGAAGCGCGACCGGGCCAGGGAAAAGATGCTTTGGGAAACAACCTTGTATCTGTGCAGCAGGATATCGATTCTACCTTTAATTTTTCAAATCATTTTAGCTCTCCTCTACTACTTGCTACCTATAAGAATTCCTCATGCTTTAGGAAAGGAAGAAACAGTCAACCAGCTGAAACTGTTTAACACTGGGAGAGTATGGAGCAACAAAACCACCCTGTATTCAAGCCTCATAGGAAGGGCAGCCCTGAAAAAATGTGCCCAATACCCAAAGTAGAGAAGAGGGAGTGTCACATGCCACATCAGTGCCACTCAGCTGGTCCAAACCAACCTCATCAAGCCTTCAGCTGCAAGGACCCAGCATCTTAGATGCAAGTGTATGTCTCAGTCCTGCTGAGTCCTGCTCCCGGCAGGGAAAGATCCCAGCCTGGGGTTTTTGACTTGCTATCACCAAGTGGTAATAAGCTCTACACAATGCATAAAGGGAGGACATTTATGCACGGGCAACATCTTCATGCATTTCTTGCAGCCCAGTGAACTCAAATGCATCTGAAGCTGAAAAAGTATTTCATCTCACAGGTACTGGGTCTACAAGGGCAGCTCCAGAACAATTTGTGTAGGACAGCATCAGCCCATCTGCACACCACCACATCCACGCAAGACTGGAGTGGGTGAAAGAGGAAACAAGAGATGTTTGACAAAAACAAGATCTCAGGCAAATGTTCTATAAATCTAAACAACATCTATTAAATTAGTGCAGCTCATTATGGGTTTTTTATGGTACAATCTAAGACGTCAACTGAATGGGGACTGCCATACTAGGCACAGTACAGTGATAGAATAATGCATCCCTACCCCTAACAGAGTTGATTCCACACTAGCATTAACAATTGTGTTGCACAAGACAGGATTTTAATTCTTTCGCCCAAATTACTGCAGAGTCATCTTAGAAAAACATAATCTTTCCTTAATATGGACAAATATCTTCATGGTATTAAGTATAAATGAAATCTCATCACAAGGAGGTATGCAGGAGCATCCTTCTCCACCCCTCCCTATTGATGGACCCGCAGAGAACATCAGCTGCAGCTCAAAGTTTTTAGTTGCATGAGTCTAGGACAATAGACACGAGTATTTTTTCCACATACAAGAAATCTACAAGCCTCCTCCACAGATGTGAATGGGATTTACCATCATGTGGAGTCCAAACAAGCTGGCAATCAGGCAAGGATCCTTCCAGTTTTGCAAGCTCAGGTTGAAAACTATGCAGCAAGAGCTGAGGGACAGAAAAGCATCCCCTCAGAGACTAAGAATCATTCAACTCCAATTTCTCACTGCTGTGGCTGCAAGAAAAACAAGCATTTGCAATACTGAAAAAGTTCTCCAGCTCTTGAGTTTGTTCTTATTTCTAGATGGTCAGAAGCTACATTTCTAGGGATGACTGACTTGGGAACAGCTTTGAAGTCTTACAGGGAAACCAAGCAACTTGGCTAGTTTAGAGCTAGAAGAGACCTGTGCGAAGGTGCTGGCCAGTAAGCTGAGCAGCTCCCTTGTTTCAACAGCAAACCCTTTCTCCCCACTTTAGTTCAAGTACCTGGCAAATTTACAGTGACTGTGCATTTATGGAGAGCATCCTGCTTTAGGAAAATTATCTACAAGAAACCAGCCTACAAAGAAAGCACTACTGTGAAACAACAAGCTGATGGGTGTGGAAGATGGACGTGCTCTCCTGTTACGGAAATGCTGCATTCTGAGAAAGGTAAAAACCCCTGCCAGGTAAGATCTGCGGCACTCATTTTGTCATCAGTGAAATACATGACACTGTAAGCTTCATTTATTAAGCACATCTATTTCAAGTTCATTCTCAGCATATTCTGTCATCCTCCTTCTGTCAACAAGTGGAGTTCTAAGCTATGACTGACCTAGTCACTAGCCTTGTGCTAGTACCTGCAGAATTACACAAGTTTGCCCTAAAGATCTGAACAACTCCTGCTGCGAGCCTGATGCAAACAGACCCTCTGTCACTGGAGGCTTCCAATACTTCCTGTTTTCAGGCAAAACAAAGCTGATTTTTCATCTGTGAAATTTGTGGGTGAAACTCAGCAACAGGAGAAAGCTTGAAAGAAAAAGATGAAGTGACAGTTTTCAAACTTCAGAAATATTCAGGTTGGAAGAGACTCCTGGATATCATCAGCGAGTTCAACTGCCTATTTTAAGCAAGCCTAACTTCTAAACTAGATCAGGGTGCTCCATGTCATTTACACAGCCTGTTTCAATCAGCCCTGCCTATTTCTAAACCATAGAATTGGAAGTAACGTCTAGCTGAGTCTGTCATGCTCACTAGGATGAACTACATCCCAGAGAAAAACCTACACCAAAAAGCCATACCAAACCACTAGTGGTGGCTGCAGAGCAGGAACAAATTCTGCTTCCCCCAAAGGAGGAGTCAGTCTTTCCTGTTACAAACCTTCAGGTAGGAGAGGAAATGTCTTGCTTCTCCAAATCCAGTCAGTTTTCCTGACTTGTAACCTTACAGACAGGTTCCCCTTTTTAAGGTTAGGATACATTTGATAAATTCTGACTTTGATTTGATACAAGTCTTATGATATGTGGATGCTGGGTTTTGGGTTAGTCTCTCCAAAAATTTTCAGACTAGCACTGTATTAGCCCATCTTCTGCTGCAACTCCTGTGATATGCTACCAAGTCAACCAGAAAATGGTTCTAGGCTGTGACTCTTGTCAATGCTTGTTAAGTATTATCATCATATTACTCCTGTCACTCTTCTCCTCCAAATCCCCTGTAGCATCCTAATTCCCCAAACACAGGACACAAGCTGCTTAACAACTAACTTACTAACCATACAGCAGAAAGTTTCCTTACAAGATGTGTTGACACAACCCTAGATAGGAAGGATTTACCAGTTTCTTACAGTTCTGTGGTAGGAGATGTTCCAGCTGGCAGTGGTACCCGAAGTCCATCTCAGCTCCCAGGTGACCCCAGCTCCCTGCTGCTCGGCCTGACATCCTGAAAGCAAGCTGAGCACCAGCTCCGGAGCGGGAGAGACCTGCTTCATCATTCAGACTCACTGCAGACTCTGACGGTTCCGGCTTTCTTGATACAGCTGCGACTCCACCCCACGCGTTGCCACCAGTCCTGCAGCCAGCCTCACGGCTAATAAGGAAGCAGGACAATACCTTCGCAGTGAGTCACAGGCAGAACTAAGAGAAAAGAATAGACAGTGCTAGCAATTCCCTTCTGTAAAACATTAAGACAGGCAAAAATGAGACAGGTAAGTGATAGAATGAAGGGGGAAAAGGTAGAATCCCAGTCTGAGACTGGTCAGCATTTCTACTTGTGGGACAGCCGCATTCCTAACCCTACTGGTTTGCAGCTAGTCACTCAGCTCAGAGGGACACAGCCACCTGGGAAGCAGGCTATTTTCATCTTACAGCAGGTGACAAGTGAAAAAGCAACAGCAGTTTTGTAGCTCTGGTATCACACTGCAGATGGAAGACAGAGCTGCTCTCAGCAGCTTCTTCCCACAAGCTTTACTGCACTCAGAAGCACAAAAGCTCTCAGATATAACAGGGGAAATTCAGGAAGGAGTCCACATTATGACATTACTGAGATCCGCAGGACAGCTACGTCTGTCACTCAATCACCTACTCCGAGAAATACAAACACAAAAATTCCACAGAACATGGTACAGCTCTAAGGATACAATGAAGACAATCCAGAGCAACCATCGCCTCCCATTCCTTAAAAGGCATCATATTTAAAGTCTACCACATCTCACCCAAGTGAATCTTCATTTGGGATCTCACTGGGCCTGCCTAATAACAGTGGCCTAAGCAGTATTAAATCCCAATATCAAGGCCATGGAATTAATATACACATCACTTAATGAATCTCTCCACATACTGCACAAAGAAACATGCAAACACTGGGTACACCAGACTTACACCTTCTTCCACGGCAGATTTAAACAAGTCATTCTTTGCAGATTCCGTGCAACTCCATGTGTGAAGAAAAACAAAATCTGAAAGACAACCAAAAAAAGCCCTCTGCTTTCTGCATTCTAGTAAATTCTGTTCTTCCCCTTGCAATATCAATATTTAACAAAGATTTTGTTACCTCTTTTCGCCCTCTTCTCTCCCAAATGAGACCAGAGACCTCCAGCAGCAACACTTTAACTGTGTCTGCAAGGTCTTTAAGGTCGTCCAGTCCCATTGGCTGGAAGAGCACCTAGCACTTAAGCCACGAAGAAAGCAAATGCACCTTTGTATTTCACACATTGAACTTGCTGCATATCATCTCTTCCCTTCCCTTTACACAATTCCCTCCCCACATCTTATCTAACATAACACACAGACTAAACCCAAAGGTTTAAGCAGAAGCAAAAGTCTTCTGTTAAACCTTCTCTGCAGTCATTTGTCAAATACCATAAACATCAGTTCTCCCCATCTTAGGGAAGGTCTTTATGGAGTTGTTGTTTTGGAGCTATCACAAGCAGCTCAGTTCTACTGGCAGGTAAGCTAGCTACTACATCTACTTCAGTGCCATGAATTTGTGTGTAGACATGCCCCAGAAAAGTACTTTCTAGCAGCAAGCTGTGCAAAACAGTAAAGTGTGGTGGACAGTCCCATCCAAGGCTGCAAAGCTGCCATGGCTCCTGGAAGCAAGCTGCCCCTTTCCCTAGCTGCCTCCACTCTGCAGCAGCCAGTCTCAGCTAAGAACACCCGGCTACGCAGGGGTTCTGCTGATTCAGTACCTGGGGAGAGGCCTGGGCAGAGTCCAGTGCACTGCAGATTTCAGACGACTGCAAGCCACACGTAAGCACCCATGACTCATTAACCAAGCAATGCACAAGCATTAGCCATAGATCATAAACCCAGAGTCACAGCCATCAGTAGCCCCAAGTCTAGCCTAGCATGTCAGTCCAAGAAACAAAAACCTGTGGTTTTATAGCCTTGATGGACCTAGGAAAGACAAGTTGATCCAACACAAGAAGTTCCTGACTTGTCCCCCCCAATTCAGCCTGCTGCAACAGAGAGGACATTGCCAGGCTGATTCATAGCAGAGATTTTACCATCACAGCAGCTCTGTCCTTTCTTGTTTGCTAAGCTCAGGCTCCTCCTTTATAAGGACTTTGAGGGGTCTTTATAGAATCTCCTTCTGGACATGCCTCTTTCCTGTCTTCCAAGGCCAGATGCACCCATTTGTACACCTTCACCTCAAAACAAGAGGCGAAGTGTCAAAACAGGGTCTGCTGCCTGCACAGCTTCTCCCCTTGTCCGAGCTGCATTAGGGAAATTTTCTTTTTGATGCCTACTACAGCTGTCAGCCACTCAGCACAATAGCCAGAGAACTTCAGCAGAGTCCAATGCACCACTGGCTGAAGTTGTCACCATCCTCTATGCAGAGAGATCCTCAGCATGCACCAAAGCGTGCAGGGAGATGTGAAGATCAGGATTACTATCAGCACATTAGCCAGCATCCCATCTGCCAAAGGAGATGAGATACTCGTTGTGACACCAAAGCTGGCGAGAGGGCAGTAGCATGCCTGCAACACAACCAGGGAAGCTACTCAAATGCTCCCCAGAAGCACATCTACCTCCTCAGATTTCCCCTGCCCAAGGTTACTTGTACTGAAACAGTGCCCAGCATTGCTCCTGCATCTAGCTTCATCCTCAGGTGGCTTCTGAGGTGAAGAAAGCCTGCATTTAGCAAAACTTGACACAGGCTATACCTAGTTGCACATGAGAAACGGCTATCATCCCTTGCAAGATGCATTTTAATTCATCATGAGGTGCACTGCATTATTTTACACAGGGTAAGAGTCTTGCATCTTAGTTGCTTCTCTTGTAAAGAGGTCTAACAGTAGACCCACATCACCAGGAGAGAACATCTACAGGAAGGCTCGAGAGCAAAAGATTCAGACTCCATTTTCAGCAGTATAAAATTTGTTTACTGAAATTCCTCTTACCAAAACCTTATTTTCTCCTCTGGGTGAAGCATTCTTACTTCAGTGAGAAGGCCACTTCAGGCAGGCTGGGCGTAGTTTTGATGCCTCATCACTGTTCCTACAATACATTAAAATGCAAACAGAAAAAATACATCAACCTGGAGGCTCAAATTAGAGTTCCACAGCTGTGTAAGCCCCTTCATCTGAGTCTCTCTTTGGAAAAAAAAACAATGGCTCATGTGTTAACTTCTCTCCATTTGCATTCAGAGGTGGTGTGTACCAGTTAATGGAAGATTACTGGGTGTTCTACCTTCAAAATAGGAAACAGACTTGCCTACAAAATGGACTTGCAAGTTTCATCATACACTCAAAATGAGATCCCAGTCACACAAGGAAACCAGCGAGAAGTCCTCTCCATCCAGCGGTAGAGAACAAGCAGAAATAACTTTTTTTCCAAAAAGGAAGATTGACATCTCAGCAAGAAAGCACTGCTGCTTTGGTTCTCATTTAACCAGCTTTCTTCCAAGGCCATAGTGTAAGCAAGCACAAGGAAAAGATTTTTCAAGACGTACTAAAAATCCGCTCATTCCCCCATGCTTTGAGATGAAGTACATGGACCGAGATGTCAATAGGTCAGGACAGAAAGAAGTTCTGTTCTCATTATTGATATAAAATCTGCAATTCCATCACTTACATTATAAGCCTGCCCACCCTCCACAATATAAAACAGATCAAAACAGAGCAAAGCGTTAGAGAAGACGGCTGGTCAGCTAGCAGCAATAGACAATTCATAAGATACTGTTTTCAGAGGAGTTTTTCCTTTCCCTCCCTAAAGCTTATCCACAATTCTGTCTAGATAGATACATGTTTTTATCAGCCTTTTTAAGTGAGAAAGTCAAAATGTCCCACAAACTCAAAGCTAATTTTAGAAAATCTCAACCTGGAGCCAAAGGGACCATGCAACAAGCATCCCCAGTGTTACTCCACCAAAATCAGTGGAGTTGCCCCAGCAGTGACTTCAGCCTCATGTTACTGCTCCGGCACCACTTACCTCAAATTTTTGGTGCCTCAGCTTTCTGAAGCTACTGAAACTAGGTCCATTAACTTTCTCTTGGGGTACAAAACAGTGTGAGGTGCCAGGACAGAAACTTGGTCACCAGATCTGGCTGTGCTCAGCATCCTTGGGTCTGGTGCAGATGGCAACAAGCGGAGGGAAGAAAAAAAGGGGCCTTGTCATTTCAGAATGCTTTGCTCCTCCCTCCCTGTTTGGAATTAGGCTGAACAGGTCGTTTCAGAGCCCAGAGCCAACCGTTTCACAGTGCACGTGGCTTTGTGGCATTCATTGGGCCCAAAGCAGAGTCCGAGATGCCACCCTACCCACAGGATACATAAACTCTGTTAGACTACAAGTTCTTCAAAGAATAGAAGAGCTGCAGTCTGACCACTGTGCCCACTGGAACTGTCAATTTTAAAGGGTTAGGCCCAACCTGAAACACCCTGGAGCTGCCTGCAAATGGCAACACATGTGCAAACACCACTCCTTGCTGGAATGGTGCACCTCTAACATCACTGGTTGCCACTACCATCAATGGTAGAAGCAAAGTAGTCACTAGATGAGAACGGCATTCATCATAACCAAATACTATATGTTTACTTTCAGGTCCTGCAAAATAACCCTTCTTATTTCTGGTCTACTAAACAAAACAAAAAAGCACCTCACTCCACTTAATTATGAAGCCAATAACAATCAGCCACACTCATCCTCAGTGGGTGGAAACTTCAAACCACACTGGCATATATATATATATACAGCTAACAAAATATCAGAACAGATTAGAGAGTTAGGTTGCTTACAAATGAATACATTTTACAGCAGAGATACAAGGTAAGCATGGGTGGGCCTGGCCTCAAAATACAGAAGAAAACTTCGTAGCCATTCACCTGACTTGCTCCACTGAGATGCCCCTGAAAGACAACAGGGGAAATAACACCAAACCCTGAGCCCAGATCTGTGCTGGTGTAGACAATTAGCTCTAATGGACTGATACTTGCCTCTGATCTGAAATGACTCCTAGTGCCTTTTCCAATTCTTAACTGAGCTAGCCCTTCCTAAGTGATGGAAAGGCCCTCTCCTAGGTCATGCAACAGTTATCTAGACAGTAGATAATCCCATTAGCAGTTTGCACAGACATCTGAAGCCTCACGATAAGCAGGTGAGTGATGCACAGGGCATCCTGCTGCAGGTAAAGCCAAGCTTCACTTTGCCTGTGCTCAGGAAGGCAACAGTGGCAGAGGGGAACAAAGCCAAACACAGCACAGCAGAGCCTTCTTCCCCAGTAGGAGCATCAGGGGACCCCAGCGTTTGAGCTATAGTATTTATCCTTTCCATTACAAAATGGACATGGAGCCAGGTAACAGCACTGGAAATGGGATGGAGAGGACAGTTTGTGCCAAGTGCAGCAGGAGGCGGGGAGAGCTGTCAGCTCCTCGCAAAGAGCAAAGATTTCAGCATTCAGCTTCCGTGTGCCCCTGTGTAAATGCTAGGCATGGCAATGAACCAGAGCAGGTAACACCACATGAATTCAGCTACCCTGCCTCGCAGGTGCAGAAGCCAGACAGCCAACTCACCAGAATCACTCTGTGCTCACTGGACTCCAGCTGCTAAGCAGCATTCCCCGTGCAGCCGCGGCACGTTTGGGTGGTGTGAGCACGCAGCTGCTTTTTGGGTGCTGGTACTGTCTGGGATCCTTCAGACAGGACACTCACCAGCACCCCAAACTCTGATGTTCATTTGTGTACGAGGGGCTTGAGGGAAGGGGGCTACAGAAGAAAAAGGGAAAGGAAGCACTCATTACCCCTAAATGTCAGACTAGCAAGGGCAGTTTCTGTAACTTTCTCCTACCTTACTTTCAAGCCCTCTGAAGGCTTACCTAGCCATACATTTTTGCAGACCACCACCACCTTCTGCAGCCCCACTCACCCACAAACCGGCTCTGCAGCAGAGCAGGCAGAGAGCATAACACAGTCAGACACAGCCAGTCCGTCTGCAGGCACAGACAGACACAGCCCAGGCTTACCTGGAGACAGAGCTGGTGGGAGAGGCTCAGGTGTGGTGGCTCTGCTGGGGTCCCTCCAGGACGTCCGGACAGCAAAGCAGCTGCAAATGGCGCAGGCAGCTCCTCTGCTCCCCTCGGGTCCCTGTGAGGGCAGGGACAGAGGCAGGCTCAGGCCTGAACAAGCCCAGACAAGCCCAACCCAAGGCTCTTCCCCAGCCTGCCCGGCTGCCGGAGGGGCCAGCTCTCGGGGGTCCGAGCCGGGTGCTGCAGACCCCTCCCAGGGAGGCCAGCACGCACCAGTTTGGGACCACGCAGGACCTCATTTCTCCTGGTGCAGCATCATTGATTCCCATGAAGCTGAAATGCAGCGAATGGGAGCACTCCAACTTCAGCACGCTCCTGCCAGGGCTGAGTTTAATCCGCTTCCCGGAAAGAAGCCCGCACGAGGAAAAATGCAAGAGTTCTCCGTGATCCTTCCTGGCAAAGGAATGTAACCCACAGCTTTGCAACCGCATCGGAGCCTGCAGTAACTGGAAAAAGCAAAGTGGCAACAGAGAGGCATGCTGCAGCAAGGGCATCAGAAACCCCCGGGCGCAGGACACCAGCTTGGAAGGGCACCCACCCCCAAACCCACCCCAGTGGGGTCCCGAGGCTTCCCTCCTGCCAGCCTGGGAAGCCGCAGCCCCCCCATCCCAAATCCGCTCCCTGCTCTCGCCCCAGCGCTGATTTTGTTACAAATGGCAGGGCTGCGGAGGGAGGCTAAGGCACCTCATTCATTCTCCAGAGAAGCACTTACTGTGCACGCAGCTAATTAATAACGAGCCCTTCAGAGACAGAACTGCAGCAGCCTCCTCCCCACTCACACAATGCAGAGATTTTCCCTCTCCTTTGTATCAGTGAGCATTCACATTTACTTTCCTTAACAAAGCTGCGGGGCCAGATTCAGATTTCAGCCCAGCACAAGCCGAGAGCGACCCTAACACCTTACTGGATGACTCCACTATTACTACTTGAGAAAGTAAAGAATTTGGCCCATTAAATCCATTCATGATATCAAGAAAAAACCTGCACATAATGAAGCCAAGCTTGCAAGTTTGGAGGTTTTTTCTTTTTAAGTAGACTTCTATACAGACTACCCAATTCCAACCAACAATTAGAGCCCCTCTGAAGTCCCACTGCCCATAGATCAGGCTCACCTACGCTGAGGCCATCCTCCTGCTGCAGCAGTAAATGGCACTTCCCTCCCCTGCTTCCCTCCAGGTGCCCCAGCTTCCCTATCCCTATGAAGATATAGCTGGGGGAGAAAAAAAGGGGTCAGGAAGCACAGCAGGACAGGAGTGAGTGGGATATCTGGCAGCTCCAAAGCATTCATTTTTCTTTTTTTAAAATGCATTTCCATAGAAATATTTCAGAAATAAACTAGCCTCCTGCACAGACTTCCCTAAGCTTGTACTACAAGGGGATGAGCCCTTCACTCCGTTTCCACACGTCTTCCACTCGGGAAGGACGCAGAGCAGTCCCTCGGGAAGGAGCGCGAGGTGCTGAGCAGTGCTAGCAGCAAGAGGGCCAGTTCTGCCTTCGCTCACACAATGCATCAGGGCTCTCCTACTTCACAAGACAGGTTTTCGCCTTTACTCAAACTTCTAAACTGACAGCTTCCAAACATAATAAAAAAAAGCCAAAACCTAACAACTTCTAAACAGCCTTTCATTTCTACATGAGTGTAGAGCCCGTTGCAGCCCAGGAAATACCATCATTTTCCAACCTAGCACTCTTCACAGCTCCCATCTCCTAATATGAATTCAGAGTTTGATGTAGAGTTTGGCTGAATTGGTACAAATAAATATTAGAAGTCTCTCGTCTTCATGAGTCTCTGCACTTCAGCTTACACAGGAAGCAAATGTAAAAGCACCACACTAAAACACCAAAGGAACTGTGCAAACGATGTTCAATACAGATGACAAATATTCTGTCATCTCTGCCTTTAAGCTAACAGTTTCCATGGTTTACAGAAGAAATACGAAATTACTTGCTGAAGTAGCCACCAATGGCAACTGGTGGTATCCTCCCCTTCAGAAGTGCTACAACACCCAAATTAGCACAAAACATCAAGCACCCCCCACCTAGTAAGACTCACTGTTCAGCAAGGTTTTGCTGAGCCATCCAAACAGAGAAAGCAATAGTCAAGGGATCTGATCAACTTCTGAACAGCAACTCTGAAATATGTATATATGCTGCTCACACTGGGCCAGTGTACTGCAGCACAGCTGACGCAGCTCAAGAGATCAAGCAGGTCTGCAGCCTGCTTCCAGCGAGCCATCTTTACTGTTGCGATGGTGGAACGCGTACAGCTGTACATACGCATTCACCCCAGTGCATGCCAGCCAGCAACGGACAGCAGCACACCAGCATCAGTGCCCACAGCCTTTTTGACAGCCAGCATTTGGGCTAGCGAAGTGATGTGCTGAAGTGGTCCGCTGGCACTGAACTGTGTGTTACAGAGGAGAAATGGAGTCGATGACTCAGCTATACGCTACCCACACAGACCTGGAAGAGAGAAGGCCCTGTAAACCGTGTGTTTCTAGTGATGCTGATGTGTTCGTATGTCCACTACTTCTCATAGCCGCCTTTTTCTCCCTATATGTTGCAGGGCTCCTCTTAGATCATGCTCTGGCTCTGAAGGGCAGAAAAAGCCAGGGTAAAAAAAATGCATCCCCCAACACAGCATAGAAGGGAACAATAACTAGAAAGATGAAAGGTGGCCTGAAGGAACCAGGTTGCTGGTTCCTTAAAGGAACAAGGGACAGCTTGGATTAATTTCTACTCCTGTGTGCATGGAATTGCTTCTTTTCCCCATTCATTCTGGGCTTTGTGACCCACCTTTTTCCGCCCGGAGCAGCCACACACCCCTGCACACACCCGGCTGAGGGATGCTCTCCGGCACGCAGGCTGCAGCACAGGAGGAGGCTCCACAGGTACATGCCTGCGGCCGTGC
This sequence comes from Opisthocomus hoazin, assembly GCF_030867145.1. Lineage (NCBI taxonomy): Eukaryota > Metazoa > Chordata > Aves > Opisthocomiformes > Opisthocomidae > Opisthocomus > Opisthocomus hoazin. Next base: position 17,425,366 of record NC_134429.1, on the reverse strand, counting down.
CAGCCTCCATACTTCTATTTCCACTGCACAGGGATTCCTTTGGGTTGGCTTTATGGTATCACCACAGGTTAGGGCACGCCTGAAAGCTCCCTTTGAAAGCAGGGTTTGAAGCCAAACGTTTGAGACTTGCCAAGCACACGTGGGTATTAATCTGACAGACCCCAAGCAGATCTACTGGCTGGAAATACACTCTTATTCACCGCTGGACACCACTACCATGGGAACAAACATATTTTAGTCATCTCCCAGACAACTGAGACTCTTTACATTTGAACAAAAAGATTAACCTGAATGACCTTGTTGATCACACATTCGGAACCTGGCAGTGCAAGGTGTCCTACAGGCACACTGGCACCATGACCAGACAGTTTTTTTGAAGGACTGGCATCTCACCATAAAAGGGGCAACTGCTGCCTTTAACCTGTGTGAGCCATCACCACTCCAAGGCCATCATCTCATCCACCAAAGTTCATTAAGGATGGGTCTCACTGACAAGAGCTCCCCAGAGCACAGAAACAGCAACTAGCAGCTGAGCTGCTCTTGCTGTAATTTCAGCTCAGCTTACTCTCAGTGAGTGTTTAGGGCTCTTCTGGCACTTGCGGAGCCCTTGAACTGGTCTCACTGGTAGTGCCCCTGTTGCTAAACCAAGCTGCCATCAGACATAGCCTGATTAGAGGGTAGGAAGCTCTTCCCAGGGAGAAGTGCTGGATGCTGCTGCTTGGTTTTGCAGCAGCAGAGAGAAGCAGAAAAGTCAGTAGCGAAAAGCCAACACCAGAAATTCAGCTTAAACTAAGCAGAGAATCCGCATTAGGGACTGAAATTCAGTACCTAGGCAAATGGTACATTATCTTATCTTCAGATCAAGGTGAATCACCTTTCTGCAGTCTGGTTCAGCCCAGCAATCTAGTAGACTGAATGAATTATCATTGCTTAGTGGGCAGATTACTTTAGTAGATCCTTCTTCTCCACAAACTCTAGGGAACTATGATCTGAATATGAATTTACTCTAACTCACATTTTACCTTCACAGTTATCCTTAATCACAGTATCATACACTACTTAAAAACTTCTATTCTGTACAGATATTAGCAGCAGGTTTTAATGCCAGATGAAAAAGAGAAATATATATATAGAGAAAAATTACATGCCATCTTCACTGAGGGTCAGCTTGTTGATCTCCACCCTGCAGCCAAAACATCGTGACACCAAGTTACCGCTTCACCTACCAAGGGTAAAAAAGTATTCTCAAATGCTGTTTTCCTTCACAGTAGTATCAGCACCTCCTTTAAAGTCCCAGCTCCTCCCCATCCATTCCAACCCCATCCCCTCAATGGTACCATTACGGCAGCAGCTTCATGAACACTTATGCAAACTGTCAGTCATAAGTGACTAATGTGTGACTTCTCTCCCCTCAAAAAACATCACTTTAACATATAGATGGCAAAAGTCTTGGTAAACAGGTAAAACAATGCAGCCTTTCCCCTAAGTTCATGTTTCCAGATCTCTTTTGCAAGGCAGATAAGCAGAGGACTTTGTAGCTATCTACTTGTAATGAGCAGATGATCCAGTTACCTTAATTGCAACAAAGTGGCCTGTTAACAATGAACAGAAATATTGTATGTACAACAGCAGTTTGTGCTCATTATATATAATTAGATCATGCCTGCTGACCAGGCACTTTTACCTTGTATCATGAGCATTTCCCAGACACTAAGTAAAACATGGCTGAAATCCAGCCCAAGGTCTTCATACAAACCTGACAAACCTCCATAACCTGTTTTACATCCTCCATTGCAGAAATACCTTGGCTGGCATCTAAGTTGGGAAACTTCAGCAGCAAACGAATGTGGGAGGCATCCAACAGCAGTGTCATATGTTTGAACAAGTTCCCTTAGCTGAGGGAATGCCGTGCTTCAGCAGAGCTGGATTAACTGTCCACGTGTAGAAGCTCACAGCCTATGTTAACAGGAGTCGACACACCAAATATCAGCTCACACTGAGGGAGCATTAGCCTGAATCAGCTACCTCTCATGCTGTAATGGAGGAGTATGAAGGCACATTTCGCCTACCACCTCAACTTCGGGTGACATGATTGGTCTCTAAGCATATCACGACTTCACTCGTACAGCTTTTTCTTTGCTCAAGTTTTTACTTGCAGCAACTAGATGGACAAGGGCTGGCGACTGAAACACATGAACCACCTGGAACTTGAACATAAGCATAAGAGAAATTCTCAGGCTGCTGGAGGAGCACAAGCTGACATGAACTTGCTGATTTGAGAAGTCAGATACAGGCCCAGCTCTCCTCAGCTCCTCTGCAGATACTTGCTCCCTAGGCTGTCTTCTGGCAAGACTGCTGCAGATGCACATGCATACTTTGAAGAGACTAATTACAGCTAATGAGACTTGGACAAAGTCTCTTCAGTTGCATGGGTGGAAACACAGAGCGAAGTGATTGGCATCAGCAAGCATATTGCTTACTCAGCAAATGCTTCGGTTGTTAAATTATTGGTGCTCCGATTCATCTTGCAACTCTGAGTTGCCACTTCCATGGCCACATGAAGCACCCAGGTCTTTCTAATCCTGAATTTAGTTTCTGTAGTGTTTGGACCATTCTTTAGCTGTCACATCCTCCAAGTTCACCTGTCACTGCTGGGCTTTCCTTTTGCTTCAGAGGACAGAGTAACTGCAAAGACTGCTGAAGATCCGGCACCAAGAGCGGAAAAGCCCTGATGAGACAGGAGTCTCTGCAGAGTCCAGTGAGCCCTCCCAAATCCCCGCAGGGCTGGCAGGTTGTCAGGGATCCTGCACGGCCCAGGCTGCTGGCAACAGTCTGCTGATGCTCATCTCGCATCACGACTGCCAAGCAGCGGTGCTGCATTTGAAGTGAAGTCATCAGTGAAAATGGTGGAGGGAATAATGTAAATAAATGTATCAATAAGCACTTTGAGGACTTGTGAAGGCATACTTTGCCCAAGAAGGAAGAAATATTTTAAGATACAAGGAAAGACCATCTGACAGGTAACAGTCTAATACACAGGCTACCCCTGCACGCCACATGCTAATTAGCCTCTCCCATCAGTGCACAGCGACTCGGGTCCAGTTCTGTTTCCTGCACTGCCTCTGTCTAAACAAAAACCCAGTTAGACACCACCAAAAACATTATCTCCCAGAAGCTCCCAGTCTCCAAGAACAGCAGCAAATTCTCTCCTGAACCATTTTGTGGTTACAGCAGCCTGTGAACATTTCCCCTTTTTGCAGAAACAGGAAACAGAAGTGGAGCGATTAGTGTGAGGAACTGTACTAATTCTAGCACAGAGCAAGAGATGACGTTCCAGGCGATCGAGTATGCTCCCAGTGACGACTGGAACATCTGACTGCTCGAACTGAAGTGCCTTATTCACGCTGATCATCTGCTTAGCCTTGCTCAGACATGTACCAGTTGCAAGACCAGAATTTTTCCTCTTAGTGAGATTCTCTCCCTCCTGATACGATGGAAACCAAAGCAAGGCCACACATGCCCCCGATCCCCACGCTGCACAGGAGATGGCATCCAGCAATCACTGCCAGGGGCAGGTACACCTCATACTGACATGGTTTGCCACTGCCCTGTTCGAAAGGACTTGTACCACTCACGGACGGAGACACACTGCAGTTCACCAGGCTGCAACAGCCCAAAGTCGACGCGCTTTGACTTATCCGGCTCCTTTTCTGTAGCGCAAAAACCTGTCCCTGCAGTCTCAGGGAGGAGAATGCTACAGAGGACACAGCAGTCACGTTACTCCTGTAAGGAGCAGACATGTCTTCAAACAGCTGTTAATCTCCTCCCGGACTGCGTCACTCCTCCCCAGCGTCCCACCGTCTCACCAGAGCAGGGCCCTGATGGCACAGGGATTCTGCGTAGCAGCTGATGGAACAAATCAAGAGCAGCAAGCTGGAGACCCAGCTGCAGAAAAAAAGGCAAGATGACAAGAGACAGACTTTTGTACTAAGGTCATGAGAGCAAAGTGACAAGAAACTGAAGTCATTCAGTCCCCTCCCTCGGGCTGAGTTAGGGCTAGCTACAGTTCACCAAGTTCACCCATTAGCATTTCCACCAGTATTTGACTTACCTCCCTCAGAAAAGCAGGGTCTCCATCAACCTCTTGCATGGCTTTGCCTCTTAAACAGAGGGAAGATGCTTCCCAATCCACTTGCTCGACTAATCTCTCCAGAGGCACAGACCAAACCCTAGCATTTGCTCTGTCAAGAATCCAAGAGGGACTGAACTAAGAATAGCAGCTAAGGTGAAGGACAGAGCTTGCTAGTAGGATTAGCTGGTGCAATTACAGGTGGCAAATCCCTGCTACCCAAAGGCTTTATCGTTAAGCAGCAAGAAAAAAGTCTTTTTTCTTTGTGAGGTGTTATGGGGTTTTTGTTGTTTGTTTTTAACACTGAAAGAGCACAGAGCAGCTGCAGGCTGCACGACTGCAGCTTGGTGAGCTTCTGCCTCCCTCTGCTGGGAGCAGACCCAGCAGAAGGGACACCTTGTCCTGGGAACAAGGGACCCTGTCCTCTACTGAGCCAAGGTGCTAGGGCAGGGCCATCCCCTGCCCAAGGGCCTCTGCAGGCACAGGAGGTCACAGGGCTGCTGCAGCTGGGGGAGTACAGAAGGAGGACTTTCCTTCAGAGGTGTCTGGGAGAAGCTCACTTTCCCTGGTGGTTTACAAATGAAGACAAAGGGTCATTTTCATCAGTTTAAAAAAAAAGTTATTGCTGTCAGCATCCCCCAAAAGCACAACAGACTGCGGGTATTTTTATTTTGTTGCGTGCTTCACATCTGTGGAACCAACAGAGTTCTCAGCACGAAAAGGGGTCAAGTTCAGTTGCCTCACATACAGAGCCGCTTCAGGAGGGAAGCCTATGCAGCAATAAGCATCTACCTTGGCATCCAAGGAACAGTGCAAGGCCAACACAAAACTGACAGCTCTATTAGTATGGCTACTTTTCTCTACCACTGCTGCAACCCCTTGATTCCTCTCCAAATGGCTGCCGTGGCAAGAAATCCTTTTCCTAATCCATCCTTTTCCAAACCCCCTGCCCGTTCCTGCCTAGCAAAACGGAGCTCTGAACCCATTGAGATGGCTCTGCACAGAGCAGTCATCAAGAGCAGAACTGCAGCAATTCAAATCTTAGGACAACACGCACACACAGGTCTCCGCGTCCCTCCTGGCTGCTACCACAGCCCTTCAGGAGATCCAAGGAGAACATGGCCAAGGCAGCCAGCTTTCAGTCACGCTGCACAGGCACACAAGCGCCCGTGCCATGTGCACAGTTTAAGTGGCTGTTTGGAGATACTGTGCCATGCAAGTTGTTTATACAACGAAACACACTGACATGGCCGGTAACACAGCTCTGAGTGAAGAGCTTTGTTACCAGAAACACTCATCACATGTAAATCTGAGTCAGTTTCTTAAAACAGTCTGAAAATAAACATCAGCTAAGCATAAAGATCACAAATGCTACCTACCAACAGAAATACATTTATCATATGACGTATTCAACTTGCATGTTATACAGGAATGGTCAGAACAGAAACAATTTACAACCACCAGTGTTTTCTCCACCCAAGGTCTCCTCCAAACTTTGCTTCTCCAATGCCAAACCAACAGTTCACAAGCACCACAACAAGCTGCATATGAGGCAGTCTGTGCAAGCATCCTCTCTCCACTACCTCAATGACTGTAGTACAAGGAGTCAAGCTAATGGGTTAGCTTTGAGACACAAAGTTAAAAAGCCTTACAACACCCTCCTGCAACTCCTTCCAGAGCAAGGTGGCCAAATTCTGTGTGGCAAGCAGGCTGTGCTGTCAAGAGGTCCAGCTTGGAAGCAGTGTAGCAGCCCCCCCCCTTTATGAGCGCTTCTCCAAGTCTTTGGCGGACTGTGCCCAGCAGCCCTGCTCCTGGCCCACAGAGCAGTGGGGTCTTCTCCCACTCCTGAGTTGCCATGCGATTCTCCTAGGAGGGGCAGAACAGATCATCTGGCAGGGCAGCCTGCAGGCTGCAGTCTTCCTCTGCAGCAACAGTGTCTTTGTTGGGGGGCTAAAAAAGGCTATTACCAACTGAAGAGCTTTAATGCCTGGTAGATAAGACACATGAACTGTCCTTTACCTTACCATTTGCCTCAGGGTACAGTCCAGACACCTTGCACATGCTGCACCAACAATAATCCAAGCATCACCTGCACTGCATCAGCAGTTCACCATTTCTTTGGTCTACCCTTGCTTCCCATCAACACTGCTGCCACACAATGCACTACATCTGTCACTTCAGTCCCCAGCACATCGTAACATCCCAGCTGAGGCAACCGCATAGCCAATGCTGCAGCGGTGGCTCGTCAGCCCAGTTCAATTCACCTACTGGAGCCTTGCCACTTCCCCATCACAACTGCTACCCGGATTATTACAATAAGCCCCTGGGGACCTGCCTACACACAGTACCATCGCTTGCTGCAACTGAAGGACATCCAGGAAAAGGACACTGCATTCCACTTCGACATAAGGCAACGGACTTGGCCAACTCGATTGCTAAATGATGGGGGGGGGAGCAGAAGAGTACAGGGGTTGGCTGCCACAGTGCTTGCAGCAGCATCTTTCAGTCGTGTGCCTCCCGTAGTCCCATCCATCCCCCCCCTGCAATGTCCTTCTTTGCTGAAGAGTTTTCAGATCGGGCTTTTGCTGCAGTGCATCAAAGAGCGGGTGACTTGCCAGCACACCACAAATTGTTCTCTCCTCTTCACTTCTCCCCCATCTACCCAAGGCACATCAGCTGATAGTCCATAATCAGACACAGAATGACCGCCTAGCCTGTCCACAGGGCTGAGCCTTCAGGAGGAGCAGGTCCTACTTGCACCACCCCTGCTTTAAACTCCTCCAGGTGTATGCAAGGATCCTGCTCAGTTTTACCCTCTGTGTGCCATAACCACATTTATACATCCTCTCTGCAGAGCACTCTCGCCTCTGCCCTGAGGCATGCTGATTTTCCCAGTTCCCTAGCCAAGGCAGCCTCAGAGCTCGGAATATTTCCCGGTACTCAGCCCACATCTGTCTCCTCAGGACTGCAACACAGCCTTCTAACTCGCATGCTTTCCCACAGTCCAGGTTAATTCCAAGCTAGGCTTCAGTGACCGGTTTCCTCCCACCCTTCAGCTCAAGGGTCTTTGCTTCAGGCCCCTCTTTGCCCAGAGCAGGTCCAGTGTTGCTCTGAAGCACAGCAGGCACTCTCAAGCACTTCTACAAACTGTGAGGGGGAGACAGGTTAACGTGGCACCTTCTGCCACGGGCAGGGCGGCTGCGTTAGCACAACAATCACTTCTGTCAAAAAAGTACGTTCTCTGCTGTACATCCAGGCATAGACCAGTATCCCCTGGGAGAAGCCCTGCAGAGCCTGGGAGCTCCACAGGAGCCAAAACACAGCTCCTTACGGATGACCCCAGCCAGCAGCTTTCTCCCCCCCACTATCCCCAGCCCGACAGTGACCTTCAAAGTTGAAAACGGCTCTCGGCATAATTTCCCTTTGTTTAATCAAATTGTCCATAATCAGCCAACTCTCCACCTTTTTTGAATGACAGTTCTGGCAAAGGACTTATGACTGATGCTAAACTGCAATCCGCTGATATTTTAAACCTAAAAATTTCACCAACAACTCAAGGTCAACAGCTAGTTCAAGGCCATTTCCATGCTTCTCTTGAATATAATAGGCTCTTGTCTGTGAGCTTTCTGGGCCAGGGACCTTATTTAGTTTCATAGGATTTCAACACAACTTCTGCTGCTAACCCAAGTGAAAGGCATCTGCGATTAGCACATCCTCACTTAATTTTGCTCTTTAAGACAAGAGCAGAGTATTTTCTATTCATCACAACTAAGCTTTTAAAATGAGGTAAGCTTTGCCTTGTGTTTATAGATGGACACAGTTATTTGCTGCACAATATTGATGCATATTAGAACCCATATAGATTTGCCAAATCTGAGCTCTTCCTCACTCAGCAGTAAAGACTCTCCCTTCTCAAAAGATCAGTTGTCTGGAAAGCAGAGGGAAGGCGCAAGGAGGGTAGCCGAATGGCAACCCCTCTGCAGCTTAGCTCTCCCAGCATAATTAGAAATTCTAAAGGCTGAGCTGGAAAAATTACATCTTCAGGACATTTATGCCCAGGCACAGAGGTAGGAGGAAAAACATTAAGATTCCTGACACATGGGAATTCTTGTGTTCACGTGTCAGACAGGGATGGGCAGAAAGCAATTTACAGCAGCTGGTAAGGCTTTTTAATAGATCAGTGCATCACATCACACAACCAAGACAGCCAACCATTTCCCCCACCCCTTGCACTCCTGACCACTCTGGATTCTGCAGTGAAATAGCCAACCCAAAGAATCTGCAGAGGTTTTGCAAGAAGCAGCCTCTCACCCTTGCCCCAATCCAAATGTTTCAGGTCTGTGGGGAAAATGGGCAAAACTCAAATGCTTGACATCATTCAAGAAGGGAATAATTATCTTCCCGATTCCTCACAGGAACAGGCATTATCAACAACCAGGTGCAACTGAGGTCCAGCAGCAATTTTTAAATTTCCCTTTGTAGAAGAGACCCTTCCCTACATCACTTCTGTATTTCTTCACTCATAAAACCAGACCTCTTGGAAGAGAGAAATTTAACCTGTGAGTTTGCTGCAGTGCTAGGTAATACCCATGAAGCACCTCATTCATTAAGCGGGGGGGAAGCACATATTCCCCTGGAAATACACTGCATCCCTACAGCCTGGCATGCAGCCTGCTGCTGCACTGCACTGCACCCGCCTTAGCAGCACCAAAGGCAGTTCAGACAAACTGTAGACACATCCAGATATTGCAAGTGCCTTTTGCAGCAGGGCACCAGGCACAGAACCCATGACCTTCTCTAAAAATACATGCTGTCATTTGACCCAATCTTTCTTAACTGTTTCTATACCAGCCACTGGAAATAGATAACGAAAAGTCAGTAGGAACAAGCAAACCACCCTTTAGGTCCCACTCCTTACACGTGCTGTGAAGGAGAGTCATCCAAGGCTCTGGTAGTAATGCTAGCTATAACCACAAAGAATTTGGCACGGCATCTCTCTGCACAAGCTCAGAAGCCCCAGCAGCAGGCACTAGGAGCAAGCTTCCTTACATTTTACAAAGCTAGAGCTTTCCAGACACCTTACTCTTATTAAGAGGTTCTAGCAGGAGCAAATACCCCAGGCAGGTCAAAATGATAAAACTCACCCTAGAATCAATCTGGCAGCCAGGAAGGGATCACTGCTTTCCAGATAAGAGACTGGCATTAAAGGAAGAAATCAGCGGAAATATGGTCTTTCACCAGACAGTCTCCATTTCAGAGGCACCGAGTCTATGCACTCAGGCCCTTCAGTACACTGGCTTATTATAGTCCCACTGTCTGGATATCCATCACATTGGACTGCTGTAGGCACAGCTCAGAAGTTTAGGGAGGTACTGGAGGTGCTACGAACTCTGGTTAAGACTTAATGGATACTGAGGGTGCCTTCCCAGGTGCACAAAGTGAGAACTGCCAGGGCAGCACAGGACATGAGAAGACAGATAGTACAAAGCACATCCTCCCAACCCTTACACTCAGGTGTTTTGCCTTTTGCAACTTTTCCTCCCATTGCTCAGCACTGAAGAGGTATTTGCCCTTAAATTCCTCATAGTAGCCAGTAATCACTTATACTTCACCCGAGTAGGAGATTACCAGCATGATGACACTTCGGTACAGGGACTACTATTTGAAATGCACAAGTCCTGGATTTGGCTAATTTGTCCTCTGTAATCATTCTGATTTTCCAAATCTGGTAGGCAGTCATCTTGCTAGGTTTTCAAGCAGACATGAAGAGAACCCTTCCAAGAGGCCCTTGTGCCCACTCCCAGAAAGCAGAACTCCAGAGAATGGAGCTGCAATTCCAATGCTTTTACCACTTGCATCACCTTCAAACACAAGAACAGACTCCATTTTTAGAGCAGTTGTTTCTTTCTTAAGGCAGACACCAATATGCTTTTACGCTGATTACCCTTCCACGATGCCCATATGCTGGAACACCCTGTCATGTTTACTATCCCTTTGAGGTTTACATCAAGCCTGCTGTTAGCTCAGTTACTTTTATTTTGTTCCTATTCTACCAAGTTGGGTGGTTCTTCATAAATGCCACCAACTTACGCATGAGTACTTTACAAATGAAATTAAGTCTTTGTTCACTAATATGATGCTGTAAGGAAAACAGAAGTAACAGTGTTAATGAGCTGCATAAAGTCTGCATCACAAGCATTTGAGTTTCAGTTACTTTAACTTGTGATTTACATCATGCAAAATTCAAGGTTTCACCTTTACATCTATGACTCCCCTTGTGTCTTCAGGACTTGGGACCAGAGATCTCTCTGATGGAGGGTCTGAAAGTTTCCCTGAATTTAGAAGAACGACTTTGCAGTTGAGGGTGGCTAGGGGCTTGCCTCTACCTCCAGCTTGCATGGTGTGACCTTGAGAGATCAAGCTTTGGTCCCAGCTCCCTTCCTCTGCTATGAGGACATCACTTACCTTTCCTACTGATCTGACTGACTGTTCCTAGTTCCTGTGCAAGCACGCGATAAAAAAGCCACCACAATTACAGACAGAATCAATGTAAACATACACTACTACTCTCAAATAAAGTTGCAGACACAAGTAATTGCCTCCGCCTCAGTGGGGACAAGAACGCCCTTCCAGGTGTCAAGAGACATCACTAAAAAAGGGAAGTCAAATATTTGGTCATTTCAAATGCTGCTAATGTTATCCAGCATCCACTCCACAGCAGCAGCAAGGATCTAACTTGGTACGTGCTGTACCAACTGACTGCTGAGTAGCTCCCCCCCACCCCCAGACACTTCATGTGAAATCCATATCTTCAAGGATTTCAGCACAGCTGACTTCACTGCCATTTCAACAGAACTGATCATTGCTCAAACCACATTTTTCCCCTTGCCCCATTCATTCATACAGTTACCAAGACTCTGGAACTGGCAAGAAACTACATTTCAATTAATATAGATATTTTTATACGAGGAAAATACAAGTTGCTAGCAGACATTTGTGCCCAAGTGATTTTTTTTTTTTTACTTTGTAGTTAAAAATTCAGTCCTCATGCCATTAACAAATTGTGTTCAGACTGCACATTTCTTCAAAACACGCAACTTCAACTTCTCCCCAAAAAATGCTGCATTAACACATTTCCAATGCAAATTCAACTTTTGAAGGCTGTAGAGACCACTTAGCTTCATAAAACACACTTTTCAAGCTCAGTTCAGCAGCTACAAGCGCACAAGGACATGGTCTTTGGGGAGAAGGGTGCGGAAGCCGAGGTCTGACTCTGGACATTTCAGGAAACAACTGGTTTTTTAACCGATTGCTTAAAAATCCGAGGTAAAGGCAAGTCAGTGGGTGCTGCAAAACCGCTGATTCCAGCTGGCAGCTCTGGAGAGCTCAGGACGACCAGGAGAAGGGGAATCCCTGGCTAAGGCTGCTGCTTTGCAGATCACTTGAAGGAGAACAGCTCTGGCACTACTGCACTCTTAAAGCCGCAGTGCCCAATTTCCCCTTCGTCCTCCTGCACCCGGCCACACAACCCCCCAGTTTCTTCGGGGATGGGGGGGTGACCTGGAGCAAGAGTGGGGGGACAAGCTGAGAAGTGTGAAGGAAGGGGGGGGATGCAGGAACTTTGCCTCCCCAAAGTGCTGCACCAGCATCCTGCTGCGCTCCTGCAAAGGCTCTGCAGCTCAGCACAGGGCTCGGACTGCAGCACAACTGCACCAGCCTCCAGGCATCGCAACCCTCCCCCCCCACCTGCCTGGAAAACCACCAGCAAGGGACAACGCAAAACCAGAGCTCCTGGCAAGTCATTTGAGCGGTTTTAATTCTGGGTTTGATTGTTTGGGGGGTCTTGGGTGGGTTTTTAATTTGTTTTTAAAAAGCAGATTAAAAAAGACTTCACAGATTCAGTCTCCCGCATGCTGGTCTCAAGGAGAATTAAGGAGGCAGAAAGGAAACGAACTGAGTGAAGTTTAATTAGCAAGCACACACCAGAAGTTGGACTTTTTAATCTTTTATCAATTATAAAAGACAACCCTGCAGGAGGAAGGACCACAACCTCTTTAAAATGCCTCCCTCCCTAAAAGCAGCATGCAAAGGAAAGAGCTTCCATTAAACCAGTTTAGGAAACCCTCCCTCCCAAATTCTCTCTTCTTACCCCAAATCCACTCTGTCGAGCTCTGCTTGCTCGGAGATGAAGCGTTGTCTAGAGCAGCAAAAGTTGCCGGCTGCTTCTCCTGCGCCGGAGGAGGACCTGGCATAAGTAGTGTCAGACGGGTCCTCGCACTGAAGCGATGCCGGGAGAGCCCAGAGCTGCTCAGACAAGCAAGGAAAAAAAAAAGGGGGGGGAGGGGGACTTAAAAAGTCTGAAATCCCTGACACTGCAAGAACCCTGATCCTATAGGATTGTGTCTGAAAAGCAAGCGCTCGCTCTCCGTACAGCCGTATTTCCTGACAAGGTGGGGACGGAGCCATTTGATCGCCTGCTGGGTTTTCTCACCTGGTGATGTTGCTCTTGCAAGAGGAAAAATGACAAGCAAATCAGATATCTGCAGCAGCCTCGCAAACATACTCTGCTCCCACCTGAGCTAGTCTAAACTGGGGGTGCAGGCTGGAACCTGTTCAGCAGTGGCTGCTCAAGCAAACAGAAGCCAGAAAGATGCAGGGAGAGTGCTCTTAAACTTTGCTCAGTGAGGACAGGGGATGACAAAAAGAACTGGGAGAAATCTCACTCGCCATGGTATTGCAAACACCAGTCTTAACCATATCAAGAATTCAAACGGAATCTGCAAGCATAAATATTAAACTTGAACAAACCCCAAAAGCTCACACCTTCCACAAACATTTAACAGGTCCAGTTTTCCTCCTGATACACAGAACAGTGTAAAGCCTGACCTAAAGACCTATCACTCACTTCAGCAAAGCTATGTTGTTTTAAACCAGCTCAGGCCTAGAAAAGCTTTTTACCCCGTGCACACATAATTCCTGCCTCTTACTGGAAGAGGCAGACAGACTGCACAATTTATCCCTCAACTATTCCACTGATTAAGCCATTGGAAGGCTGCAGCTACAAAGCTGCGCAGACCCCTGTGTTTCATGGTGGATTCAGCCCCCGCTTTCATGGCAGAGAGATTCAGTGAGCACGGAGACAACACGCACCAGTCCATTTTCCTTCCGTTTCATGGAAGTAAGGGTCAGCACTACAGAACAAAAGAACTAGGGTCCAGAGAAGACTTCACATCCTAGAGTCACCAACTACTAATGATTTCTTGTTCTGTTATTCTAGTCTCCAGTGCTAAGTGAGACTGAGGAAGAAGAAACCACTTTAAGCTCAAGGTTATTGAAAGATATTGCCAGTGGAACAACTGAACCAGGCAGCGTTTGAAATCAGTGGGCAAGAGCTCTACAGCAAGCTGGCTCTGGAACCAACAGTTGCAGAGCAATAGTTTTGAAACATGTTAATTTTTCATCCACATACTTCAATGCACCATAGAGAAGTGCCAAGTGTACATCAGGGTCAATCTAAATTTATTATTGCCTTTTGATACCACCCTTGAAAGCTTTTAGATCAAGTTTTCAGATATGCCGATTATCTGCATCCAAAAGAGTCCTGGCACTGACTGGAAAGCCTTTTCCTTCCTTTTCACCTGCATTGCTTCTCCATTTGGAGACCAGGTTTTTGATGGGACCACTCACACCTGCCTGTCCGCTGCACAACCCAAGTGCATGGGATACCTGTTCTTTGCCAGGTGAGATGCAGTACGTCTGACCTGCATCCAGCATGCCAGTCATAACCACCCACTCCACAGAGGTCTCGCCTAGGATTCAGGGAACAGGGTCAGTTTTTACTTCTTTATACCTGTTGCATAAGATGCATACTCAGTTCTTCAAGTTTTACACCAGCACAGCACAAATATGGGTGTTCAGCTTTCTGTTTCTGGTTACATGTGCCTCGCTACCAGCATTGTACTGCTGTAGCTACTGCGTGGCAGAGTTAGCACTAACAGGCAGGATATTCTCAGTGTAAGAAAGCCCACTACCACTGCAGGCCTTCAGTGAGACTGGAGCATAGGCTAAAACCAGCAGCAAGAAAAGACTCCCCTGAATGTCAAAATGTTTTACTGAGATTTTCTACATCTCTGCCAAGGCTTCAAAAAAATTGATTTACTGAAATGTTTCTCAGCACTTCTAGGCCACTCACTCTACAAACCAGAAACACATAGTTAATCTGTAGTAGATAAGATGAGAAAAAGCACTACTTTAATGAAACAAAGCTCCAATGCACAGCCCATATGCAACATGCCAAGAAACACTGAATAACTCGTATCATCCCAAACCCTGCACCAATTTGCTGCTGCACCACAGTCCATTAATAGTAACACACTAATGTATTTTGGTGCATTTCACTTCGTTATAGGAGAACAAATATGTTATGATGAATGATTTGTTTTTAAACTTGATCAATCAGTCTAACTTAATGTGGCATTGAGATAAAGGCAGAGGGATATCTTTTCAGCTTTGCTTTCCCAGTCAGCTGCTCAGAGAAATCCTTTGACTTTGCTCAGCTGTACTCATGCAGCTCAGCTGTACTCATGCAGCAGTTCTAGCCTGACCAGCTTTCTGGCATGAAGTGCAGCACAGCTCTGCTGCAGTATTATGCCATCAGATACTGCCTAATCCACTATTTCTATTAGAACACAAAGGTGGTTGGTAGATAGGGGTTTTGCTTTCATTACAGTTTCCAGAACTTCTTGGATAGAAGAAATAACCCTACTGCAGTGGTTAAACCTGTATCGCTCAGTAAGAATTCAATATAAAGGTGGTCACTGGCATTCAGTGTTGCACTGGCCACTCGGAATGATCAAAACCTAGGACTGAAGATGTGAAAGCCAAAGCAAGAGCTAAGATATTTCTAGACTAGTAAGCCTCCATGTATTTGAAAATTTCTTCTCACAAGTGTGCTATTTGCATACTATTATTTTTTGTTTGTTTCTTTTTAATCTAGGACAACACTGCCAATTCTAATTAGTCAGGAAACTGATTACCAGCACAACAATATCCATTATTAAATCAGAAGTTTAATATGTCAGTCTTCATCAATCACTATCTACCTAAGATACAGTAACTATTAAACTCCAATCAGTTGTGGGGAACTTCATGCAGCTCAGTGATTACAGTACTCCCTACATGCCCATCTTCTGTCCACCTTTTACAACACGAGCCAAGGAAAGTGATTTCTTACTTACCCAGCCCCAAAGCATTTGCAGAAAGTCAGCGTTGTTCAGTGGACAAAGTACTGCCACGGTGTAGCTAAGCCTTCAAAGGCTTGCAGTTTGAACTCCTGAATACTCCAGAAGCTGTCAGAGCCAGCCAGCGACACAAGTTACCTGCCTCGTGCTTCTTTCTGAAATAAATTAATCAATTATGATACAGGCTCAAAACCGCCGAAGCTCTGAATCAGTTTGGATCACATTGAGAACGGTTCATGTTAGAGAACAAACAAGGAAAGACAATTACTCTTAACATCAAGGGCAGGGACAGGACAATCCCTTCTTCTGTGAACTATACTTGCTTGTCTTTAGCAGATAGATTTTAGTCCTTCTCCACATACAATGTCTACAACAATGGGAATCAGTAGGTGCTTTATGATGTTTTTTTTCCTCAGATAGGATGGGTACAGCTTACTCTTAGTTAACGCTCTAACAGCTACTCAGGAGCCACAACTAGTGTCTTCAGCTACTGAACACGAAGCAAAGTTGCCTAGTTTCCTTTGTCCTCATGCACAAGAGGAAGATATTTCCTTACGTTACAATGAAGAAGCAGCACGTTTAGCCTATAAGTTCCATTTCCACCCTCATTTAGCCCAAGACCCACCAGGGGACTGAAGGCATCTTGTCCCAGTGCAGAAATTCCTGGGAAAGATGCCAGCACTTTATCTTTAATCTGCTGATGATGCTGAAGAGAGCATCACTTTGTTAGAACAAATGGCAAAAAGCAGGCACAGCTTGCTTGATTGATCAGTTCTGCTTCCATTCAGGTGGAATGCCTGGTGAAGACTAGCCCTCCTCCTCCTCAACTCTCAAGCCCTTTCCTCTTGTCACTGCTTTTACAGAGCAGTTGTGTGGCAGCTGCATCCTGGTTGCTGAGGGATGGCAGACTGCACCATTACTGCAGCAACGCTGCTCGAGGACTCATCTAGTCTCAGTGACAGAACTTTACAGCAGGGTGTTAAGTCATGTTTTAGTCCGGTAACTGGTGGGGGATAGCAGCAGAGAGGTAATTGAATTAGCTAGCAATGCCATTCCCTCAAGCATCACAGCAAGTCAGCTGTGTTAAGACACTTTCCTGCCCCACTCAAGCTGCACACCTGTGAGGCATTCATTGGAAACAATTTCACCAGCTTAAAAGCTACAGTTTAAAAAGGAAAGCTGACAAACAATAGAAACAGAAGCTCTTTACTGTCTCCCCTTGGAGTATCTCAGCTCTACTAAGCTCTCCAAGAGTCAAGCTGTCCAGACTGAACACCAGAGCAGTCAGGAACATCACCTGCCATCACTACAGCAGGGCTCCTCTGTAGAGCAACCTTCCAGCCTCTAAACACTGTTCATCTGGATGCACAAAGTTGGCATTAATACCAAACAGGCATAAGTATTTAAATCTAAACTTCTTAAACTGGATTGGAGATTTCTCTCTGTCAGGCCTATTCAAGGCTTTAAGTGAGTACACTTAACCAACTCCAAGCACAACTGCAGCTCCAGAACTCATTAAGTAGCTAAGTCATTGACTGCCCCAAAAGCAGTAACAAAGCCCCTCTTTCTTACTCTCTCCCACATCAGCTTAAGAGCTGCTGTTATGGTTTTTACAGTCAGGCTTTCCAGAAGCCACAGGACAGTAATTTTATTTTCTAAGAACCCCATCTGCCATACAGCTGTTCTTTAATGCTTCACAGCAGAAGTTAACAGCCTTACTCAAAGTCATGTGAACTTGATAGCCTAGAACTCCAGAGTCTTCCTGGAAGCTTGTCCCCCCAGCACAGTGACCAGCCAGGCTCTGCAGCAGCATGACCAAGCAGGGCTCCCAGCTGAGCCAGAAACAACACACAAGACCCGAGGAATGATAAAGCATCCACAGAAATTACTCAGTCATTTACAACCCCATCTATAGATCATTGGCAGCAGATGACTTCGCAGAGACTAATAAATTTGGCAGATACCAGCCAAGTTCCTTCTAAGATTACTTCATCAAAAGCTCGCTATACTGGAACACACCTTACCTCTTCAAAGAGATACAAACCCCATCCTGGCACAGTTTCACCTCTCCACACCTTGAGACTAACCTGCAAATGCAACACCAAACAGCAAAAAACCTCCCATGACATCAAGCTTACTTTTTATATTGTTTTCCCCATTCCTAACTAAAGAACCACTTGCTACAGAACAGTGTTCAATTGCTAGGCCAAAACACAGTCTTTACCCAGAGCTTGTAAGGTAGAGCCTCTTAACTGATAAACTGCTTTCTTCAGCATAATTCCTCCTTCTCCAAAACACCATCTTCAAACACCAACCAAAACAGCTCTTTCTCCTACAGAGCTTTTATTTGCTTGTAGAACACCTGGCTCCTTAATAACCCTTCCCTTGCTAACTAGCTTGTATTCCTTTATTGGCAGCACATGTCTCATCTGCCACACCAGACCTTTTTCCCTTAAAGGAGCTGCATACTGGGTAAGTCTGAAAAGGCACTGACAAAAGCACGTTCTGATCCAAGCCATCATCCTGATAAAATCTTACTTGCCCCAAATTATGAAATGTGAGAGCTCCTTAATGAAACAGCTGAGATATTTTTAACATGGTCAGAAAACCTATTTTATCTTCTGACCTTCAGCTCAGAAATAGCTGCACCATTTTTTTCAGAGGCTTCCAAAAAACGACTGCACAGAGTGAACCCCCGCTACAATTTCAGCCTGAATATTGAAAGTTTGGCATCATGTAACTAGCTGAAAACATGGTCTCTCAACAGATGTTAAACAACTGCCGCCACTCCCAACTTCCAGCTCTATCTGTAACAATAACAGGCTCCAGTGACCAGGGCCTCAGCTGCTCATCTCATGCAATGTGCCAGAAACGTGCAGCAGGGAGGTTTGCACTTCAACGATTTCTGCTGAAGTAGATGCCAACCCCCTTTTTCTTCCAGAACAGCAAACAGACTGTAAGAGGGGACTCCCATTTACCTCTTCTCACAGTCTGCTGTACCCAAACAGACCCAGATGAGCTTCTGAGAGCTAAGCAAGCTTTGTTATCGGGTCATTAATGGGTTAAATACATAGGTATATGATATAGCACTGATTCCCCTAAGCTTCTAGCTAAATGTAGTGTGTAGTAATATCACATAAAGTGGAAAGGGGAGATCTCCAGAGCTGGATTATTTGTCAAGCTGGCTCTTTCAGATGAGTTATTTACCCTCACCAAGTTTAATTTGTTGAATTTTATCACTTGAGTTATGCTTGCGATTCACCCTCTGCTGGGTTTCAGGAACGGAGCCACTGTTAGAGGCATGCAGCCTTCACCCAGTCCAAAGCTGCATTAGTGACATGGTCGGAATCACAAAGCAATGTGTAATGTGAAGCAGTGTAGACTGCAGTCTCCCTCAGCCCTCATGTGGACCCGCATCTTGCAGTCAAACCTAGGTGCTAGTGCTCGCTGTCACTCCGACACCTTTGCAGTACCATAAAAGGTCTCTTTGAGACCAGGCACACACGCTGATGGAATAACCTCCAGAACAGATTGGTGAAGAAGGTTACAGCATCAAGAAATTATACTGTAAATGTGATTCAAAGTTATATCGCAAATATAATGCAAGGCTCAGTTTATATACAATGTCATTGCTGGATTATCGGCCTGAGCAGCAAGGTACCCCAATTCTGTTCTCAGTTCTGCCAGTGTGACTCAGTTTCCCCACCCATAAAGTAGCTGTGGTAAGGGATATCTACTTGTGGAAAATTATTTGGGACCTTTGAGTGAAAAAGACAATAGGACAGGTGTTTAGTCTTGCCATAGAATGTAATGCTATTTATTACTGGGTACCGTTATAGCTATTTAACCATGTAATTTTGCTTTACAGCCCCTTGCTATTGCCATACAAGTCATGGTTTGCAAAACCACAGCATTTTCCAAAGTCTAGGATGGTAGCTGTGAAGCCTGGCTGGCCAGGGCTCTTAACAAGCAAGTTTTTAATACTCATATTAATTTTACAGGTTGCTTCATGGGGAGCTGGTGGAATCCAAACTAGAGCCCTGATGTAGCAATGCTAGCAGAGACTCCGAGTTTGACTGCAGCCTGCTTAGATCTCAGAGCCAGCAACCGTAAAGATTTCCATGTGTTGATGTACTTGGTGGAGCCAGCTAGGGAAATGATACCTATGACATTGTTCATCCCGGTGAGCTTGAAGAC
Source organism: Opisthocomus hoazin (assembly GCF_030867145.1). Taxonomy (NCBI): domain Eukaryota; kingdom Metazoa; phylum Chordata; class Aves; order Opisthocomiformes; family Opisthocomidae; genus Opisthocomus; species Opisthocomus hoazin. The sequence continues at coordinate 17,405,800 of NC_134429.1, read as the reverse complement.
AACAGCCGAGCTCCAGTGAAAGCCCTGCACTGTACCAGGACGTTTCGCGAGTGCTCTGCTGTGCGCATTCACGTGCAGAGGGGCTATCTGCAGAGTTCTGCTGCTTTTCTGCCTGCCTCCCATCACTCCAACTGCCCTCCCAAAGCCTATGTGTCCAGGGTGATGTGCCCTGGTGCATGCCTGACGTGCTTTCACTGTCGAGCGGAGCTGAAACACGCTCCAGGAGGTTCACAAGGCGCTTCCTTTGTGCAGAAAACACAGGACTGGAGGCGGGGGTGCACACGTGTAGTTAGAAGGTAGCATGGTAGAGTCGCAATAATTTCAGGAAGCAGTGCAAGCTCTGTAGAGAAATATACCTACACACACACATGCATATATAAAATAGACCAGCCAACCCAACTGGGAAAAATAGAGAATTTTTCTTTTCCTGGTCTCAGGAAATGTTTTGTCCTAACGGTGCATTATAAACCTCTCCAGGCAAATCTGCTCCAAGAGAATGCACACACGCCTGGTGCAACCCCTGGGTCTCGAAAGGGTGCGAGGCCCAGAGCCCCGGGCGCGGTCACAGCCAGGGTGCTCGGCCGGGGCTCCCACACGAGGGTCGGCCTCTGCCCCCACAGCCCCCAACGCCCTGCGACTTTCGCCCCTCCCGACCGGCGCTGCCCGCCGAGAACGGACGCCAACCGCAGAGTCTCTGGGCGCTGGGAGGAGCGCCCCGGCGGGCGGGGCGCTGTGTCGGGCCCGCCCGCAGCCGCCGCCGCCGCCGCCGCCCCGGTCGCAGGCCCGGGGTGGGAGGGAGGTGAGTGGGGGGCGGCGGCGGCGGGGGCGGGCCGGGGGACGTAAAACGGAGGCTGCTCTGTGTGGGGCTTCTACCGCTGTGGGCGGTCATCTCCTGTGCGGGGCACTGCATTGCCGTGGCGTGGAGCGGCCTCCTTGTCCCCAGCGCTGCGGGCAGCGGGGGCCGGGGTGGGGGTCTCGCTGGCGCGGCAGGGCGCGGGCACCTCAGCGGCTTCCCCGCTGGGGTCGGGGGTCGCAGTGGTCCCTACGCGCCGGACCCCCTCGCTGCTGCTTCCCCAGGGCTCGGGAGGCTGAGCTGCCGTGCGGGGCCGGGCCGTGTCAGCGCTGCGCTGGGGGCTTAATGAGGAAGGCCGGGCGCTAATTAGCGCATCTCGCAGCTGGCTGTTAGCGTGGGTCTCCGCATCCAGCCTCTGACCTTCCCGGGAGCTGGGGGTGAGGTCACTCCTGCTCCCATCTTCTCGTATGCAGGAGACCACTCTGTTTTTCCCAATTCTCAAAGAATTTCTATAACTCTCCCCCTCGCACACGTAGCTTTGTAGGAGCCCTAGGCCGTGCTCATTTGGCCATGCATCTCTTAAAATTATTTTTCAGTGGGGATGCAAAAGCAACTAAAAAGATCTTTTTCACTTTTTCTATACAGCAGGGGAACCTCCAAGGCCTGAAGTGAGCTCCTCTCAAGCCGGCACTCCAGTGACTGCGCAAGCGAGCGCAGCGGCTGGGCTTGCTGCTGGGTTAAGCTCCAGCAGTGTTGTACGTCGGTCAGGAGCCTTTTGCTGCAGCCTGACTGAATAGGTTTGTGCTGGCTGGCTGGGGGATTTTTAGAGTATTATTTTTTAATGTGAACAGTGGCAATTGCCTGATATGAAAGCAGTAAACAAACATCCGTGGGTTTACTGTGATTACTCTGGGCAGTGTAGCACAATAATTTTGCAACTGGGAGTGTTGTGAAACTGGTTTTCAGTTGACTTGGAAATACATGTGACTGTGTAGCTGAATCTGCCAGGAAATTGGCTAATTCACTCATTTCCCTGGGTAGGTGGAAGAGCAGGGCCCACCCGAAACCTTCCCGTTCTGTAGCAGGTAGCTGCTCTCCAGCTGCAGTCGCTGCGCAGCATCGCAGTCACCGCAGCCCGCCGAGGTGCAGCAGGCAGCGTGTCAAACGCCTCTGGGTTCCTGGAACAAAGGTTGCCCGAGCAAATGTAAATACTGCTTTATTGCACTGAGAAACTTTGTCACCTGCATTATAACCCCAGAGTGGGGGAAGGAAAACCAAACCTCTGCTTAAAATGATAATTATTTATACTGCAGGCAGAATCGTAGGAGCCACGCTTCTGCCCCTCTGCAGTTACCAGCACTTTGCTGGGTTCGTTAAGGGGGTACCTGGAGCTTAAATAGCACAGCAAGGAGGGAGGGAGGGGAGACGAGGCAGCCACAACAGAAGGCTGGGGAGAGATGCTACCACCTAGACATAATGACTACAATATACCTTGTTGAAGCTCTCTGGAGAGCTGCAGTGGATGCTGGACAGTCTCTTGAGGGAGTGATGTGCCCTGTGGGGAGTGCTGGGGCTGTCTCCTCGCAGAGTGGCAGAGCAGAGTGGGCCGCAGTTGTGGTCAGCAAACCAATTGCTTGGCTGCTGTGTGATTTCCATGCAGGAAACAGGGATGGAAAAGCCAAGGAGTCTCTGCAAACTGAGCTTTGAGAGGGAAGCCAGGGTGCCCAGAAGGCACAGTAGCATCACACAAGTGCTGTCCTGAGGGGCTCAGTAAAGCTTCCCCCTTCTCCCTGCGTCAGGGCTGCAGTCTTTGCAAGTCCGTTCTTGTGGGATTTGGGGTGGGGGACTGCTCCTGGGGAGGCTCACTGGGGTCTCAGCTGGAGGCCTTCAGCATCGATCTGAGCTGGCACACAAAGCAGAGGAGTTGGCCTGGGAGACACTGTGGGAGTTGTCAGATACGCCTGCATTTCGCCTGCTCACAAGCACAGCCAAAAGGTTTAGCACAGCCAGCGTGTATGGGCTGGGAGCTGGGATATGCTGGGACGCTGCTGGCACAGGCAGGTTCATTTTTTCTCTGCTGTAATTGGGTCTTTCCTTCCGTTTACCAGAAAGGGAGCAACCTGCCTTATCTTGCTTGTTCACCCGACCATTGATCAGAGACTGCTGTAGACTCAGCCACAGGAGAAGAGAGATCTGCGCTCAGGAGGGGCTGTGAAGACAACAAGTTTCCAGCTACTCTTGCCACTAAAGTCTCTGTAAAGCTCCTGTGACTCAGGTGAGGAGAGAAACATGAGGTTTATAAAGGCCAGTTCAAGCTGCAGATAGGGAGAGATATTCAGAATTTCCTTGTTTTGATTGTTATTCTCATCCTTTAGCTGATTCAGATCCTGTGTTAAGTGATGGAATAGCGACTTTTCTGGGAACTTTCTAGGGGGAGAACCAGTCAAGAGCTAGGGCAACATCTGTGTTTCGTCCCTCTGCCATTCAAGGGGAGCAAGGATCAGGCCTTTTGCTCTAGGCTAGGAAAACTAAGCATGAGTAAGTCTGGGCAGGTAAAAGCTAACAGCTTTTGGTCCCAGGGCATATGTCCAGCTGGAGCAATAGAGCCAGTGATACATTTTCTAGCTGACTGTGAATCTGTGAATCTGATGAGACACTTTTCTGTCTTGTCTCTGCCTGCAGAAGGTAAGATGATCATGTTCATTCTCATACCCACGGTCCATTTCTCAGTAGTGTGGTCATAAAACTGCCTTTTTAAAAAAGTGTGATCATGCAAGTGCAAAGCCTAGGGAGACTGCAACTGCGCCGGTATAAAAAAAGCCATGTACTTTTTCTTCCTACTGTCAAAAAATGGCTGGTTTTCCTACACAGGTAAAAGTAAAAGGTATAAAGTTATTGACCAGAACCAAAAGTTTTTAAAGAAGCTAATTATCTTGTGTACTGTGAAGGCTATACTTCCACTAAACACAACTTCAGAAAATGAAATTAAGAGAATGACATAGCCAGTGTCCTTGCTTCTGAAATAATACTTGGTGTAATGAGAACAGCGTGGTGGTTTATTCACTTGTTCTGGATTATCTCTCTTGAGATGTAAAGTCATTGCCATGTTTCTAGGTATAAGAACTAAATGTGTAATTTCTCTTAAAAACAACTTTATTTTGGATTGGAGAAACAAGAATAAATATGAATGAGCAAAGGGGCATTTTGGTCAGGGAGACCAGGTGTTACTGGCTGCAGGGGTTTGAGTGGGTACTGGGTGGAGAAGGCCAGAACGGGTGCTCACTCACGCTCTTCAGAGATGGGAATTTGCAGTAGGCAGAACACAAACCCCACATTGTCTCCTGGCCGCGTACACAACCCTCATGAGGCAGCGTCGAGACTGGCTCATGTCTAGAGTCAATTTTAAGGACTAAACTACTTCTTCCCCCGTGTTGTTCTGTCAGACCATTTGTCTCCCAGTAGCTCGTTAGAACCTGATTCAGCTCCATTCCTGAGTGGTGGTACATGAGTCTTGAAAGTGCAGTGTGTTGAGGAAGAGCCTGTGTACTGGCACTGCCAGTGACCGTGCTTGTCCCTGAGCTGCTGTGACAATATTGATGTGAAGCAATGCCAAGGCAGCGTAATACCACTAGAGCAAAGTCCCAAACAGGAGGTTGTTGAAAGCAGTATTTAATTTGCAGGCACACATGTTCATTTCTACCCAGCTCTGAAATTTGTAGTAAAATGGATTTCAGTTTCACAATCTAAAGATGTCGACACCCCCTCGTTAGCTCAGCTGTGTTATGCGACCAAAAGACCTTGGGCAGATGCTGTCTTCCCTTCTTGGCTTGCGGAAGGAGACTGCAGTCTTTTCAAGAGCCTCAGTTACTGCCGTGATTCAAATCATGGAGGGGAGGAGAGACTGTCGGGTGGAGGATCCAGGCAGAAGGCCCTGGCTCTTCAGCAATGGGAAGGCAGGTACCTTGCATTGTGTTTTGCAGTGGTCTAACATGGGTTGACAGACTTCCTTTTTTTAATCCTGTCCTCTAGTGTTCCTGGGTCTACCTCTTCTCTCCGAAGATGCTGAGAAGAGTCCTGTGCACAGTGTTGTTCGTGGGTGCCTTGCCATCTCTGGCTGAAGCGTCCCAGGGCCACATCTCGGTGGTCTTGCTGGGGGCCACAGGTGATTTGGCCAAGAAATATTTGTGGCAGGGTCTATTCCAACTCTACATGGACCAAGTGAGCAGTGGCCACAGCTTCACTTTCCACGGGGCTGCGCTGACGGCTCTGGAGCCAGGGCAGAGGCTGATGTTTGATGTGCTGAAGAAGCTGGCCTGTCCCCCGGATGAGTCTCCCGACCGGTGTGCGGTGCTCAAGGACCAGTTCCTGAAGCTGAGCCAATACCACCAGCTGAAGACTGCCGAAAACTACACGGCGCTGAACAGAGAGATCAAGACACTGCTTCGCCAGGAGGGGCTGAAGGAGGCTGGAAGGATCTTCTACTTCTCAGTACCACCGTTTGCCTACACAGAGATTGCCCACCACATCAACAGCAGCTGCAGACCGCCTCCGGGAGCCTGGCTGCGGGTGGTGCTGGAGAAACCTTTTGGCCATGACCTGGAGTCAGCCCAGCAGCTGGCCGCAGAGCTGACAAGCTTCTTCAGGGAAGAGGAGATGTACCGGGTGGACCACTACCTTGGCAAACATGTGAGCGGCTTGCAATGCACAGCCCCCTGCCAGGTTGAGGGACTTAGTGGCTGGGAGAGTGTTGGATGTCAGCTCTGCATCTAACGAGGGTGTTGCTCCCTTCTCAAATTCAGGCAGAGCCACCGAGTCTGCTCCCATGCCTCCATTTGCTTATGGAGTCCTGGACTGTTATTCTTGTCCTGTGCTGTGCTGGTGTCCATGCTTTTACAGAGCAGAGGAGATGTGCAGACCAAAGCAGGGCTTTCTCCTGTTAGAGCAATGAGGGTCCCCCCTCCAGAGGGAAGCCAGGGTGTGGGGATGAACTGTGTGTGCGTATGAAGGAGTGATGCAGAATTCATCTGGTCTTCTCTCCAAGGTCAGGGCTTTGATTTCGCTGAATAAGCAACGCCCTTTCCCTCTCACAGTTCTCCCATCTCGTTACACACAGGCCTCTGCTTAGCTGCGGCTTCTAGAAGCAGTTTTTAATTTGATATGATATGGAGCTGATGGGATGTTAGTTCTGCGGGATGCTTAGGAGAAGGTTTCTTCCTGCCCTGTGCTCTGCTGAGGGCATGGAGGACTGGCTGCTGCAGGGACAGCTCAGGATGTGGAGCTGCGTTGTCCCAGAGGGAATGTGTTCAAGGACATCCCATCCTTGTTTCGGAGGAACGTGATGCCACATTTTGAAAGCAGCCTTTTCCAGCCGTGGGACTGTGGCCAGACTCGGAAGGTTGCATGTCCAGCTGCAAGGAGAGCATCTAGAGCCTCTCTACTAAGGGGGGGGGGGATTTATTCTCTTATTTTCTTTTTTTCTTTTTTTTTTCTCCCCTGAAGAGCAGATGGCTTTAATGGTATGAGCATCTGATCTGATGTATTTCAGCACTTTGGAACTGTATGTTAGTCCCAGGGTGGTCTGACTCAGCCCTTTGTCCTTTGACAGCTATACGCTGGGTGCCTTGCAGTTTGTAGTTCAGCCTTTTTCACGGGAAACCTCAAAATGCCTCAGCGAGACCTTCAATGTCTGCTCTGTACAGCCATTGGAGACCCCACTGTGCATCACTGCAGGCTCTCTTGCTGATTTTTCTCTTCTCTGACCCACTTGTGTCTCTGCTGTGTGGCATGGCTGCTGGCACTCCAGAGCTGGCCACAGCGTGGTGCTGGTTGGGGCAGTGAGGCAGAGATGCTGTGGAAATCTGCTGAGTTTTTGTTGGGTCTTTGATTTTTTTTTTTTGTTTCCTTCACAGGCTGTAGCCCATATCCTGCCTTTTCGAGATCAGAACCGACAGTTTCTGGATCCAATTTGGAACCGACATCATGTGGAAAGAGTGGAGATTGTCTTGAAAGAGACTGTGGATGCTAAAGGTTGGTGAGGCGAGTGTGCGGAGCTAGGGTGGAGTGAGGAGGAGAACTGGTGGGCTCGTTAATGATGTGAAGGTGACCCTCGAGGCAGTGCTGGTGCAGAAATAAAAAAGCAGATGAATGGTATGTTGCTCCCTGGAAATGGAGAGGGACTGTCTTACACCGCCCGTGCTAGGGACTGACTCAATTCCAGGTAGTGTTGCTGCTTCCAAGAAAGATTCCAGTTGCAGTTCAGCTGGGAGCAGGGGCAGGACCCCCACCTTTTTCCGCTGCAGAGCTTTGGGCAATTGCACCTGGCTTTCTGTCCCAAATCTTGGTAAAAGGCACTGGATTTGAAGTTGATGCCAGCTAAGACCGCTTCGCTTTAGTGCTGCCGTAATCTGGTTCTTGTAACAGCAATGCTTTTGTATTCCTGTCCTGTTAGCTACCAAGCTTACACTGCGTATACATTTGTACTGTTCTTTAGAAGATGCTTTTGCATCTTTTGCCTGGGTGTTACTCATATCGGCTGGTCGGTGTCAGTCTGGGTACCCAGGTCAGTCTGTGTTTGTCTGCCTTTTTATTCCCCTTCCTCTCTGTAGTAAGAAAGAGCATTGCGGAGGGAAGATCCAAGCCCAGAGTCGCTAGCATGGGTCTCCTGCTGAAGGACACGGCTGCAATCCCTCCCTGCAGTGCTGCAGCATCCGCTCTGCAGTGCTCAGCATAAAGCGCTCTGGGCTGGACTGCCACCCGCAGCACTTCTTGGGATGTCAGGCGCCCTCAGTTCTGCAACATCAGGATTGCTTCTCCGCTCCCTTCGCCTCCTCTATCTTCCTCCTCCTGCCTCTCTTCCTCCCTCCCTCAGCAACCAGAAACTCGATGAATGCAACTTTATCAGACTTTGGGTAATCTTTGGTTCGGCAACCCAGACCTCACCTGGGCCTGTCTGTGGGAGAGGGAAGCACTGCAGAGAGGTTCAGGGAGACCAGTGTTGTCTGTGTGTAGCCCCAGCTACACCCTGTACCCTCCCCACTCTGCATAACTTCGTAGTTTTTCATTTGATGTCTTTTTTTTCCCCTGTGCGGCTTCAGCTGGCAGCCTGGCTCCCAGCAAGTCTGCAGCATTGATTACGTTAATGAATGTGCCTTTGGATTAGAGCGAGGGAGATAAATGTATCAATCAATAGGGGAAGCCTATGGCTGTGATTCAGTCTGCAGTGTGCAGCCTGCTGCCGATAGGCTACAGAAAGGCATCGGAGTCTCTGTAAGAGCATTGTCCTTCTTCCCCTGTTCCCACCTGCATGAGAAGTCCGGCAGGGAAAGAGAAGCAGAGCTTTGTGCATGAACTTTTGTCTCAAGGGCATGGCTCAGCCAGAGCCTTCTGAGGACATGAAAACCAGGGGAAAAGAGGCAGTGAAGAGCAGTGCTCGTTGCCAGGGCCCAGCCTCAGCTCTTCTGTGGGCCTAGCGTGGAGCTACAGAGCTGCTGGAGTCCGGCTCTCACCCTGCTTTCCAGCTACTCGGTCAAAGCTTTAGCGCAGAGCTGCCCGTTGTGTGGAGTCCCAGGTCCAGGTGCTGTGACCTGTGGGACAGGAGTGTCAGGGCGAGGGTCATACGGGGGCCCTGCATCGTGCTGTGTGTGGGAGGTTTGAGCTGGATATTGCTGCTAGTCGCTGACTGCAGCTTCTGAAAGCACAAGCAGTCTAAGAAAGCAGAACTGTCTTCTGCTCTGTGCTCTCAGGAAGGATCAGGCATGAGCATTACTCCTGCTAGGTTTAGGCCCTGTGAGCACCTGAAACGAGGATTCTGTATGGTCTGTGGAGGACAAGCAGTCCCTTGGGAACCTTTTATCTCTTTATCTTAGTGGCAGAGACATTTTGGAAGCCCCTCTGGAGGGAGAGGAAAGGCTTAGAATCCTAGAATCAGAGTGGTTTGGGATGAAAGGGACCTGTGAAGATCATCTAGTTTAACCCCCCCTGCCATGGGCAGGGACATCTTTCACTTGGTCAGGTTGCTCAAAGCCCTGTCCAACCAGACTTTGAACGCTTCCAGTGATGGGGCATCCACCGCTTCTCTGGGCTTGATAGCTTCAAGGTAATTGGGCTAGGAGAAGAGGAGCTTGATGCAAACCGATTTGGGCTTATGCTCTTTCTTTGCCTTGGCACACACATTATACTTGCTGAGACAAGGCTGCAATAAAACCACATCAGGTTACCGGCATCTTGCCTCCTCTTTGTCCTCAGGCCGCATCAGCTTCTATGAGCAGTATGGAGTCATCCGGGACGTGCTGCAGAACCACCTCACGGAGGCCCTGATGTTCCTGACCATGGAGCTCCCAGGCAACGTGAGCAGGGCCGAAGAGGTTCTGCAGTGCAAGCTGCAGGCCTTCCAGTCCTTGCGGGGCCTCCAGAAAACCAGTGCCGTGTTGGGTCAGTATCAGGCGTATGCCAGCCAAGTACAGGAGGAACTGCAGAAGGCACAGGACTACATCAGCACAACACCGACCTTTGCAGGTGAGAGTTGGATCTGGGCCATGGGGAGGGGTGTAGTCTAGAGCTGAGGAGAGCAGGAGATGCGAGTCCTTGCATGCTGATACCGGCCCCATGACTCTGGACGTCACTGCTGACAACAGGGATGTCTCCAGGCATCCACCAGCATGCTGACTGGGAGCTGTAACAAGATAATACTGTTGTCACGGTGGTTATCTTGACAGTCCAGTGAATGGGAAGCGTTGCATAAGAGCTAAGTCCCATTATTCTTGATAAGATCTCTGCCTTATTTTTAGAAGTGGCCTGCAAACTCCTTTGCCTTTTCATAAAGTCGAATTGCTCTCCGCATCTGAGGGGTAAAGCATTGGCAGTTTTCTGTGTTTGGTAGACCACAGGGCCATCTCTGGTCATGCTCTGTCTTCTGAACATTAAAGGTTTTGTCTGAGTGATATTCATGCTCAGAAACTGGTTTTCTACAAGATGAGAGGCTAATCAATTGGGATACCTGGGAGGAAGCACAGCAGGGTAGCTGGAGAGCAGTTAGTCCAGTCATGTCACGAAAGGCCTGAAAGGGGGGCAAGAGACACAGTGGATGCCAAGACTTCTGGATGCTAAGGAAGGAGAATGATGGGTAGGTGATAAAGATCCCCTCAGATCCGCTTGCTGTTTAGACTTAATTTGGTAGCTGAGATCACTGTCATTTCAGGTGTGCTGATCCACAGTGACAACCTGCGTTGGGAAGGGGTCCCTTTCCTCCTCACTTCTGGCAAAGCTCTGGATGAACGGGTGGGTTATGTCCGTGTTCTCTTCAAGAACCGAGCCTACTGCACTCAGAGTGAGACTCTAAGAGACGCAGGGCACAGCCAGTGTAAAGCCAAGCAGATCATCTTCTACATTGGGCATGGCGCACTCAACACCCCTGCAGTGCTCGTGAGCAGGAACCTTTTCAGGCCTGTCATGCCAGAAGACAGTTGGAAAGAAGCAGTGGGTCAGTCAGACATGCACGTTTTTGGACAACCATTGTCTGATTACTATGTGTACAGCCCGGTCAAAGAGAGAGATGCGTATTCTGTCCTCATCTCCAACATCTACCATGCCAGGAAGGACTTCTTCATTACCACCGAGAACCTGCTGGCTTCCTGGGGCTTCTGGACACCACTGCTGGAGAGCATTTCTCACCAGCCCCTGCGCCTCTACCCTGGAGGCGTGGAGAACCAGCACCTCTTAGACTTTGAAATGGTGAGCGGGGAAGTGGCATTCACGGTGGCAGAGCCAGTGGAACTGCTGAACCCTGGCAGGCTGATGCCAAATGATTACAGGATGATCCAGTCCAAATTTCGGCAAAGTCCCCTGGTCTCAGCATGGTCTGAGGACTTGATTTCCCAGCTGGCTTCTGACATTGAGGAGACGGCAAGCAGGACTGTGGCACGCTCTGGGCAGTTTCACCTGGCCCTCTCGGGTGGCTCAAGCCCAGTGGTCCTATTCCAGCGGCTGGCAAGACACCATTATGCCTTCCCGTGGAGGCACACCCACATCTGGCTGGTAGATGAACGCTGCGTCCCTCTCACTGACACTGAGTCCAACTTCTTCAGCTTGCACAACCACCTCCTCCAGAGCGTCAGGGTGCCCTACTTCAATGTCCACCCCATGCCCGTGCACCTGAACCAGCGGCTCTGTGTGGAGGAGGACAGAGGCACGGAGCTGTATGCCAAGGAGATCATGGCCCTGGTGGTCAATGCCAGCTTTGACCTGGTGCTGCTGGGGGTGGGCACCGATGGGCACACTGCCTCACTCTTCCCCCAGTCCAAAAGTGGCCTGGAAGGGGCTCAGGCTGTGGTGCTGACAGAAAGCCCTGTCAAACCTCACCAAAGGATGAGCCTTAGCCTACCGCTCATCAACAAGGCCAGGCAGGTGTTTGTCCTGGTTTTGGGGAAGGGCAAGCACGACATCACCACCCTGCTCAGCAGAGTGGGCCACCAGCCGAGGAAGTGGCCTGTCTCAGGTGTCAGCCCCAGCTCTGGCCAGCTGGTGTGGTACGTGGATTATGAAGCTCTGCTTGGGTGATGTCTTCACAGCGTCCCTCTTCCTTTGTCTGCGTTGGCCCTTGCAGCCTCGATTTTCCTCCACAAGGTCCGTGTTTTTCTGTTGCCAGCAGCAGCTTCGTCCCTGACAGACTCTTCTAACCATCGGGGAAATCTGTGGCCAGCAGTGCCTCTGACATCTGAGCCCAGAAAGGAGCTCTTCTTGGTGTTCAGAGCTAGGTAGGAGCCAGGAGCCCAGTGCAGCATTCTTGGCTCTGCCAGGGATTCTGACTCTGACTTTGGACAAATTACCTCACCTTGAAGTGCCTCAGTTTTCTCTTGTCAGGCCTTTGTGGTTATTAGCATTTAACTACCTCGCGGGCAATACGGGAGACTTATGAAATTATCTACCTGCCAATTTTTTCTTTTCAAATTCTCAGGTTAGAAGACAGTAATAACATGCTCATGCTCTGGCTGGGACAGAGTCGTGGTCTCGGTAAGGTCCTGGTGTCAGCTGGCCGCTGACCGTGGCTGTGCTCTCCTGGAGGCACAGGCACCCGCTTCCTTCCGTGGCCCCTGCTCGCTGACGCTGATTTGTGAGCTCGCTGCAGTCCTGAGTCTTTGCAAATCGCCCAGCAGCAGAGGCTGAGTTTGTAAGCAGTAATTTGCTGCTTTCATTAAGTGGATAGCGGATATCATGGGGGATGGAGAAGGACGAGACATCGCTTTTTAGGCTGTTAGAATAATGGGGACAGGGTGAGAAATATGGGAGTTCACAGAACTGTTACTTGCCTGCAGTGCAGTAATTATTGAGGGAAAAGCTTGGTGTTCAGAGGTGTTGTTTGGGTTTAGCTAGCAAAGAAATGTTTTCTTTAATTGTCTTCCTCTGCCTTTGTCTCATTCTCTGAAATGAACTTTTGTCTGTCCTCACAATTGAAGCTTGCAGTGTCATTCAGTGGCTTATAAAATTTCCGTGGGAGGCATCTTTATAAACTATCAACATATCTGTCATTACAGCACACATTAAGGTAGTTACAGTGTTCGCAGATGGTGGTGGTGGAGTTTGAACTCGAGGACAGACTCATAAGGGGAGGGAATTTTCTCTGTACATATCACTTGGGCACATGGAACTAGCAAACTGCGTATCTGACAGGACAACATGAAGTGGTTATAGAAATATGTAGTTCTGTTGCTCACCAGAAGGGTTGGAGACATCTCGTCCCACCAAGAGACCCCATTCTCCCTTTCATAATTCTCACCTCCCCAGAATGCTGCCCCGCACTGTGGGGGTCTCTCTGCTTCCATGATAGCCCCAAATCCTCCGTGATCTTCTCTAATGGTTAATTGCCACAGCACACCAGAGTGCAGCTTTTGGTGAGGAAATCCAGACAGCACAAGATGGGAGAACCTGGGCTGACGGTCCGTGTGGAGGCTGGAGACAAACCCACTCACCTGGGCTGGCACCAGGATGGGACAGAGCCACTGCAGGGAGGACTCCGCATAGGAGTGGAGGCTGCTTTCAAGGGGATTGGTGTCATCTTCCTGTGACTCCTGGCCTTGTTTCTGCAGAGAAGTAGCTGAGTGTGGGTGACCAGGTGGAAGTGGCCGGGTCTGAGGTGACCCCTGGGACTGAGGGCTCGGACGAGGCCCTGATGCTGGTGGGAAAAATCTGTGTTATAGGGAAAGAAGGAGACTTTGCTTTAGGAAGCTGGGCGATAGGCGTTGGCTTCAAATCCTTCCCTGCTTGGGGGTCTGCTGAATCCTAGGGATGAAGATGCAAATCCAAGTGCAGATAGGAGCGGTGGTCTGATAGCGCGTGAAGCAAGGTGGGCAGGTCTACACAGCCTGCTCCCAGGTTCCCAGGAGCTGTTGCCTTTCAGCATAATGCTTATCTTAAAGCAGAAATCAGAATCCTCATCCTCTGCTAATTGCACAGATAAAAGTGTCCAGAGCAAGCTCTCGAGAGCCTGTTACCCATCAGCAGTCCCTAGTCAAACAGAGCCAGGGAGAACATAGCCTGGCAGAAGCTACGTGCAGCAGGAAAAGGCCAAGTTCTCAGGGACTGGCTGGGATTTCTGGCAGACAGCCTCCCCCACCTCTTGCAGATGGTCCAGAAAATCTGCATTTTACATCCTGTATCTGACCGAGCTGAGCTGAGTTGCGCTGATGCGCATCGCTTTGCTTTCGCGTGGGAAAGGAGAGGAGTTGTGGTGGCTGAGCTTTTGAGAAAGCTACAGCACAGAAGAGACACAAGTGCCTTAACTGGTCTGGTTTGGCAATCAGGGTGCCTGGTCATCCATCTTTTGTGGGTGTTGGTGAAGATGTTTTGCCTGTTTCATGGTTACAGGCAGGCTGAACTACCAGCACAAACACCAAAGGGTGAAAATAAATCGCAGAGGAAGAGAGTGGCATAGAAAAGCAGGAGGAAGGTGCGCGCTGCAGGTTCCTTGCTGCGGGACTTGCTTGTCAAGTGGAGGTGCTGATGGTGGAGTCTGGAAGAAGGGCATACACTAGGAGTTAACTGGAATAACTCTTCTGGAATGATTTGCTTTGTAGATGAGTGCTAGCAAACATTGGCTCCAGAATATACCACAGTGGCTGAAACAGCTGTGCAGAGGAAGATGCTTTAGGTTTGGTATGTCCATGAATTCAAACATCATTTTTCTTTTTTTTTTAAAAAGCCATGTTAACTTCATTACAGTTCTTTTGTATTTGGTGTGAGGGAACAAGTTTTAATGAAAAATTCACCTATATGTGAATAAATCTATTGTTACGAATGACAGATTTTATTACTACTTTGCAGATGACTCTGGCATTGCTGTTTTCTTATTTCTGCACACTTTCTCATTAATATTTGACTAGCACCTTTGAAATAAACACTGATTTTAGAGAGGTTTATTTGCACTTTTAAATCAGCATGTGGTTTTCTTTCCAGAAAGTAGCTCTTCTTTCCAGCTGAAGACAGGGTTCACTTGGAAAGTCTTTAATGGGTCACCCCAAAAGTCATCCTAAAGTTTATTAAAATCCAGTAAAAGCTTACACACGTTTTGCTTGGTGAACTTAGCTGTCTGGGTTGTTTGGGAGGTTTTTTAGAACTGGGTTGGTCGGTTGGGGTTTTTTTAACACAGACAGACATTCCTGTTAAACTCTTTAATACTTAGCATTTGACAAATGAAAACCAAATATTTTCGAATATATGAAATTTGTGACTGGCAAGAGAGAAACTGCAGATGGGAAGAAGGCTTAAATGAGCAACAAATCTGATGAGGAAGAATGGTAGAAATCCACTGGGCTATAGGCCAAGGAAGCAGTGCTATTTTTATTTTGTGAAAGCTATTAATAGGAAGTGTGCACCTTCTTGAGAGCTTGTATTAACCTTTCTTTGCAAAAGCAACTCCACGGAGTAACTGCTTGTAGTCTGTTTCTCCCATAAGTGAGTATTGATACTGATATTTTTTAATGGCAAGTGCATTCCTAGAATTCAGTGGTATGATTATTTGTATGTTTTACAGAAAACTAACACTGGAAGTAATTCATTTTTCACTTCAACTTTTATAAACCAAGTTGTAAAATCTTATTTTGCCATAAGTAAAGTTTTGTGATTCTTTTCATGTTGTGTAATGAATAGAGAATTATATTTATAAAAAAATAAATAATTTTTAACGATAGTATCTTCTAATTTCTTTCAAAGATAGATGCTCATTCTGTTTTTTTCCTGTCCGCTTGGTGAGTGAAGTGTTAAAGTTCTAGTTGTACAAAGAGGATAATGTTGAATTTTCTGTAGTGTGAAACCAGCAGTCTTAAATGTTCACTCTTTTTTGTGTGTATCCAAAGAAGGCCAGGACTTTTCAAAACAGAGGAACAGCCAAAGCCCTTTTAAGGTGAGAAGATGGAATCGCCCAATACTGTGCGGAGTCCTGAAATCACCAGGCCTTAGGAAAGTCTCCACTGATCCACATTTACTCCCTGAGTTGCATTTCCATGGATACCATCACCATAGTACAGAGCTGCTTAATAACATAGACTTTATAGAGCTGCATCTTCAACTATAATCTAGCCCAGATCTGTGAGCTGAGATTATGCATTGGGACTTCAGGAACAAGCTGTGCTGTGACTCTGGCTAGGAAGACATTGCACGTGGTCCTGGCGCCAAGGCCCAGACTCGGGTTTACCTGGTACCTGAGGGTTCTTGTCCCGAACCAGCCACCTCCTCCTGGTGATTGGAGAGTCTCACTTGGCACCTCTGCTAGGTGGAATGAAGAGGTGCAGTGTGCCCCAGAAAGGGGAGGAGGAGCACCGCCATCTCATCCTATTGCCGCAGAGGCAGGCTTCATCTTCCTGGCAAGAGGAGGATGGGAGGATTTAAACCGGATATTTTCTTGCTGCAGTCTTGCTGACTTACAATGCCCGTTGCCATGAATGCTGCTGAAAAGGCAATGTTGTTCACAGACTCCTGTGGGTTTTCCTTGGGCTGCTAATGCAGCAGAGCATTTCTATGGTACCAAGTGATGTGGGTCTTCTCTCCAGTGCTCCCATGGGTGTCCACGTACATTGCTGTGACGTGTGTATGATGCTCTCTGATGATGTTGGTGATGCTGAATTGTCTAAGCCACTTGTAAATTTGAAGATGGCTGTGCAAGTGAGGAGATGAACAGTCATAGGGCAGGGATAATATTTTCCCATCCAGGTCAGAAGAATTTTATTCTAGTTTAGAGAGAGTTCTGTTTAGTTTAGAGACCATTGCACATCACCGAAGAGAGATACTCTAAGCAGTTACAGGACTAGTGAATCCTCCCCAAACACAGGGAGTGGAGGCAGTGGTGGTAAAAGCAGCAAAACTTAATGCTTTTTGAAACAATTTTTTTGGTGCTGTGCTTGACTTCTTTAGCCACAGCTAAAGGCAATCCTTAGCAGGATTTGTGCCTCCAGATTCACTGCCTGCCTTTGTAGGGATTTGGTTTATTGCCTTGCTTTCCCCAGACAGATGACTGAAAATGTGGACGCTGCCTGAAAAGGGGCAAGAAAGGAGGTGGGGTGGAGAGAGCGAAAAAACAGTACTTTTCAGGAGCCAGAGCGACCCTGTATCAAGCTGCCTTGTGCAATGTCTCTGGCTAATGTGAATCGATCGAGTTCATTCCAGCCGCTCCCGCTGCAGAGAGCTGGCATCACGTCCTGTAGCAATGCAGCACCAGGTTCCCCTGCAAGCACCACTGCAGACTGTGCCAGGCCTGTGCCCTCAAGCTGCTCCCTGCGGCGGGACGTGCTGGCTCTCCTTTGACAGATTGCTCTACGGAGAGGAATTTCCCGCAGAAACTATGTCCTGGTGGCAGTCTGACCAGACATCGCCTCATTTTTTCCTTAAACAGGGCTCCCTTTTTGTAGGCATCTCCTTATCCACAAAACAATCTGGGTCTTGTGTAAATGATGTTTGGCTCTGAGTGGTGTTGCCGTTGCTGAAGTGAGACCCGCGCACAGACACAAACTGTTAAGCGGGTTTTTTTCTGTAGATCCCAGCCTATTTTTAACAGGATTCAGGCATTTTTTTCATGCTTTGCTTTTCTCACGTGGGCATATTTTATGGGCTGGCACAGTAGTCAGTGTGTTTAAAGGTTTGAGGAGGCTCCCCCCTGCTGCTCGCAGAGAGGAAGAGGAAGATCATGAGACTGCGGGGGCAGAATGGGAGCTCAAGTCTATGTGTCTCTGGCTGAGCTGTGAGGGACTGGAGCTGCAGCCGGTGCCGAGCTTGGCTTGTTTCCCCACATGAAGCAGGGAAACCTGGGGTCAGATGGTGGGGAAGAGGGCAGCCTGCATTCAGGGAGGGGAGGAAACAGGAGGAAGAGACCAAGCGCTTTGTGTCTGTCTGAGGTGTGCGTATCCCATTCGGAATGTGCTTGTGGGATAGACCTGATCAATGTTAAACAGCTTAATTTGGGAAAAGAAAAAAAGTCCTCAGCAAAAGGGAAGCAAAAAAACATGGTCGACTAGAATTCAGCTGACTGCGTGGATCCTGCGTCGTCGCAGAACTTTCCAGGGAGCCAGTTTGGTAGCAATACAGCATCACGTTGTGTGCTTCATGGTAGGACCACTTAGGGGTTGGAGGAGTTGTAGAATCATAGAACAGTGTGGGCTGGAAGCAACCTTGAAAAGTCATCTAGTCAGGGCTCCTTCCCTGTGTTCCCAGCCCCACGGGAGTCACGGGTCTGTGGGCAGCACGAGAGAGCTGAAGGGGCAGGACCCTGCCACTGACTCGCTGTGGGCGAGCCATGCTGCCTGCCCGAGTTACCCTTTCCTCTTGCTCTGCAGCAGCAGTAGATTATCTGCCTCCTGGGGATTTGAAATGTTTGCAAGAGGCCAGAGGAAGGCTGCTGGAGGAATGGAGACCTTGATCCTGCAGCGTCTCTGTTGTGTGTATCGAGTCATGTTCGTCAAACAATATCAGCCAAAGTAGTTGTCGGGAACAGCAGCAGCCAAAATCTTTTCAGCACAAAGCCGGGGCCTGTTCTCATCGCTGTTATCTGCTGCAGCCAGATGCTGCCTGGCATCGCCTTTCCCAACAGCAGCGTTTTGACATGACCAAACCATCTCAGAAACCACCCACACGCTGCGGTGTTTCGGCTTGCAGAGGGGCCATTGCTGCCAGTGCTTTTCCCCGAGCTTCTCCCTGGAAGCGTGGAGGTGTTTGTGGGCAGTAGGGTACTCCGGAGGCCGGCTTGCCAGCAGCAGAGGGGATGCTTGTGCGCTCCCCTGGCCCAGCTCTGCCCGCAGGCACAGCGCAGCGGGGTTGCTGCTGCTCCTCGGGCCGCACCACCTGGAGCAGAGCAGAGCACCCATCTCCCGCCACACAGCGAGCCGCCTGGTCAGCCTCATCTCCCAGGAGCTACTCCGCAGCTCCTAGTCCTGTGTTATCCTCGTTGCTACCATTTCCCATCCATGGCT
Organism: Opisthocomus hoazin; assembly: GCF_030867145.1. Taxonomy (NCBI): domain Eukaryota; kingdom Metazoa; phylum Chordata; class Aves; order Opisthocomiformes; family Opisthocomidae; genus Opisthocomus; species Opisthocomus hoazin. The sequence continues at coordinate 17,387,560 of NC_134429.1, read as the reverse complement.
CTCCACCAGAAAGGCAAGGAACTCATTTTTCTGCTTCCCACTCCCAATGGCTTCTCATGCCCGGACTGTGACCGTGCGCTTAGCCCCATAGGTACAGGCTGACAACACACAGCGCGGTAAGCAAAAGGAGGGTTACGATGTGTCAGTCACTGCAGACAGCTGTGTCAGCCAGCAACGTTACGGTGATTTTAAGGGGGTGCTCCTGGCGTGTGCTTTCTTTAAGAGGTAGTCATGTCTGTAGCACGTGTACAGCAGGGGTAACTGGGCAACCAGCTGGTGATGTAAGATTTGCTCCAAATAGAGCTGGCAGTTTGTAGAATATCTTTGGCATCCAAGTGCTCCAGAGCTAGATACATCCCGTTCTGCAAGGCAGGCCGCTTCACATCCAGTGCCCTGTGCTGAAGTGTGCAAAGGAGCAGTGACAGGAGACATCACAGCAAGCCCCTGCTTTCCAGGTGAAAGTAAAGCAAAATACCTGGATTCCACTTTCTTTCTGCTAAAGGGTTTAATTTCACTCAACAGCCTCATATATTTGTGTTGCAGTGCGCCAAGTGTTGTGTTGACTGTGGGGAGATCGGAGTTCACACAAAAGGAAGATGACTAGGTTTTTTTTTCCTGCAAAGGGCCCCTTGGGGATGCTCTTTTTTCCTCCTCCATCCCACTCTCATTACTCCCTTTTCCATCACACTGAGCCATCATCCAGCTGAGGAGGGCTTGTTGATTGTCCTCTGAGCAGGCTTGGCAGGATTTCTACCTCATGAGGCTGCTGTTTCAACAGCCTCTTTCTCTGTTCTGCGGCACACTGGGTTACTTTGGCTTTGTTGCTGTACATTACAGACACGCGTTGTTCGCTATCTGTTGCATTGTCTGCCTGAATTCCCACAGGCAGAGCCTGCATGCAGCACGTACATGTTTCCGGGCAGAGTGTTTACTCTCTCTCTCTCTCTCTCTCCCCCTTTCCCCAGGGCATAGAAAGCTGCACGTTTTCTGCCTGCCCGTCTTTATAGACCCCCGCTAAATGCAAAGCAATAGGATGCCTTTTTTTAATACAGTCTACCAGCCTGCTGCTGCAAGGTAAGTATCAGTCAGGCACAAAGTACATCTGCAAAGTCTGTACCAGCCTGAGAGTCCGTACTCTTAAGAAGGATTCAGATGCTTAACTTCAGACATCCAAAAGAGACGCATTTTTCAGAAGGTGAGTGCTCATCCACTTCCAGACCCCATAGCTAATCTACGGTACTGAATGCTGACCACAAAAAAGGAGGCATGCCAAGTCATTCTCTCTCCCACCCCTCTTTTAATAATCTTAGCATAAATTCACAAGGACGAGGGCTGGAAAAGTCTCTTCTAATCCAGGCTCCATCTCCAGTTAGTTTTCCAAACAGGCTTAGAGGGATTCCATTGCAGGCCATAAACACTGGCAGTCGTCAGCCACCCCCCTCTGCCACTGTTTGCACTGTTGTTTGAGATGCAGACAGCATTCAAAGCAAGTGATTGAAGATTAGCAATTCCTGCTTCTTAAGGAAGCAAGAAAGTCAAATATTAAGGAAATAAAAGGAGACAAGGTTCCGCAGGAGCTGTGACCTCATCTGGCGAGGAGCCACCACAAAGCTGAAAAGTTCTGCTTCAGCAATTGTCACGTCTGGTTTCCTCCAACTTCCCTGCTGCTCTTAGAGTTCCTCCACCCCGTTTCTCCCTCTCACTGTAAAGAACAGGGACCTCTGTTAGAGCAGGAAGCCGTTGCGCACCTGGAACCTGTGCACAAGAAAATGCAAGCTTGTGAGTAGCCCTCTGACAGAGAAGCTCACGTTTGGACATGGTGATGTGCCGCAGGGTGCTCAGGGAGAGAGAACGCTGGACATAGTGCTGACCAGTTCTGGTAACACGACTGGTGGGGTTAGCAGAGCAGCTGAGTTCACAGGAAGGCTAAAGCCTCCCGAGTCTCCTGTGCAGTTCTCAGACACCATTCACAACTTTCCCGGACTCAGTGAAGACATGTCTGCTGCTGCAGAAGGTGCTCGTGGTGTGCTGGCCCTGGGGAGCTGTGGCTAGGCAGGCCAAGGAGAACTGGCCTTTGGGTCTCCACAAGCGAGATCTTGGGCTTCCCTCAGGACCCTGGTGCTGGCCATTGCTCTGTTACTCCCCTGGGTCACAGCTGATGGGCAGGAAAAGGTTTCAGCATAAGAGGAGAATTCCCCGTCCACATCTCCAGGCATCGGGAGCTACTGTCAGCCAGCTAATTAACAGCTGCTTCCCCTTTGCCTTTCTAGATTATGAATCAGCGCTAGCATTTGCCCCACTCCCACCAGCCAGCTTCTCGCGTTACAGCAGTTTCCCACCTTGGCAGTAATGAAACAAAGCTTGTAAAGTAGGCGTATGTTAGTAGGTGTAGTAGATTGATTTACTGGAAAGGAGAATCTGGTCCGCAGAGCTCTGATTCTAAGCGGTTTTGGAGTCTCCCTAGACAACACTCCAGTTTGTCTTGCTCTCCAGCTAACGTGTGCCTGGCACATTCCTCTAAAATCTTTGGCGTTGGCGGAAGAGACGGGAGCAGATCTTCTGAACAGTGGAGATCCATTGGGAGAACTCTCCACAAACAAAGCTGGATTCACACAACAAGCTACAATGTGCAACAGAAAGCACTGGAGCCGGTCTGCGGTGCCAGAATCCTTCCGCAGCTCCCTCAGACCAATATTTACGATGTCTCTGGGTGACTACAGCCCCCCAAGGTCTGGCTAACTGTCCAAGAACTGAACAGTAATCTGCAGGAAACACTTAAAGAGGGAGATTTTCACAACGTCCTTGTGGCATTATTGCTGAGGAGCTTCTGCTGAAATTAGTGGGGAAAATTGACTTAAATGGGAGCAGGACCAGGCCAAAGCAAAGTAGTTTTGAAAAAGCTACGCAGATATGTATTTATCTAACATCACACTTCTATTTCTATCTTTCAGGGTGTGAAAGAACATATTTGTGCTGTATCTACAAACTCCCTGGTGTTTCTGGGCAGCTAGAGTAATAAATTTAATCTCATGTGAGTGTGGGTTTTTAATGAGCCACAGTGGCTGGCATAGAGCAACTGTTCCCCAAGGACTTCAAAATATGCTTAACAGATTAGTGCCTCAGTCCTGCAAAGATATGAATACACGTATGAACAGCTTCACGTGCACGCATTGTCCCGCGAGTTCAATAGAATTTCTTCGTCTGCGTTGGCTGAAGTCTCCTTCGGGATTTTTTGGACTGCGTGGCCTGAAAGGGGTGAGGAAGCAGGGAGTATTCAGCCGGCTACCTGCCTCCCTTTGGCCTGCACATTACATTTATTTCTTCTGACAGTTCAGTGGTTCAGCACAGGACTCTGCCCCATGACATGTCACTGAATGTCCTGCTGCGACCACCTCGCTGAAGGACTAACCTCGCAGCGGGAAGCTCACGGCCCCCGGGCACCGAGCAATTTCATTTCACCCCATGTGCCGCTGCAGCAGTTTTTTCCGTGTAAGCACTGGTGTAATGAAGTTGTACATTAATGCACGGCCCATGAAACGCGACGAAAAGCCCGTTCAGCTCTCAGCGGAGCGTACCTCCTTCCGCCAGCGTCCCCAGAGACCCAGCACACCTCCGCACCCAGGAATCACCTTCCTCACCGCTCGCCTTCCCGCTCCCTAAGAGCCGCACAGCCAGGAGAGAAGCGGGTGAGTATCCCGTCTGATTAACAGGTAGGTAAGGAGAACACACTTGCACGTTTGTGGCTGAACCTTGTTTGAATTAAGGCCCTGGGCTGGAAACGAAGTTCAGCTGAGATGAAAGCAAAGTCGTCTGGAAGCAGGGATGAAAAAATGAGGACACACAAATTAACCCGGCTCTTTTTCTGACGTGTGCCCCAAGACCATTAGTGATGAGAACTGCTCAAAGCCCAGTGTTGATGTTCAGCCCCAAAACACAATACTTGTGGCGCCCGCAGGGGCGTCCGTTCCGTACTGACTCAGATGGCAGGCTGCCACCTCCTGAATCATTCCCACCACTTCCTGCAGCTCCGAGGTGGTCCTCGGAGGTAGCCCCTGCCACACGGCCTGCTTCATCTGTGACAATCCGCTGGCTTATAGCTCCAAGCAGTATTGCTACAAACAGGCTCTTTTTGTCTGGCAATACTGAAAAATTAATCACCTCGGAGAGACAGGACTGGCTCAGGATTGTCCGAAAGGACTGAAACGAACAGAATTGTATTTCCCTGATTTATTTTGGTAAACAAATTAGTTTTAAAAAAGCAAACGCCCCTTCCCTGGAGTGTTTGCGATGCAAATACTGCAGCATTGTGTCGATGCCGAAGGACCCCGAGGATGCGACCCATTAAAGAGCGACCAGCTCGTCCGCGCAGCAGCGAGCCCCGGCGGGCCTCGGCTCCCCGCCGGGTTGCGCCGTGCTCGGAGCCGGCAGGGCAGCACCGCACGGAACCGGCCCGGTGTCCCCCCGAAACGCCGCCGGCTGCCAAGCGCCGATTCCCCCCGCTCGGGACGCGGGTCCTGCGGCCGACCCGGCAGCCGCCGTTCCTCCGGCCCGCCGGAACGGCTCGCTCCGCCCGGCCCCGCACCGCCGGGCCCCGCACCGCCCTCCAGACCCGCCCCTCGGCCCTCCAGGCCCCGCCCCTCGGCCCGACAGACCCCGCCCCGCGGCGGCCAGGCCCCGCCCCTCCGCCCGCCCCCTACCGGCGCTCGGCGGGGCGGGGAGCGGGCCCGGGCGGGGCGGGCCGCGCCCCGGGCCAGGCCGGGGGCGGAGCGGGGCGCCGCCGGGCGCTATTTGGGCCATGTGACGGGCTGGGCCCCGCTTGCCGCGCCTGGCGCCGGGAGGAGCTGGGGCTCTGCGGCTCCGGCCTCCCCGCCGTGGCGGAGGAGAGGCGGCCGCTGCCCTCTCGGCGCTCCGCGGCCCCGGGAGCAGCCTCCGGCGGGGCCCGGCCATGGTCCGGCCGGCAGCCTGGGAACGGTAGGAGCCGGCGGGCGCGGTGCGAGGCGGGTGCCCGCGGGTTCGGGCGGCTCCGCGGCGGCCCTTCCTTCCTTCCTTCCTTCCTTCCCCGGGGCGGCGGCGACCGGCCCGGCTCCCACCCTGGGGCTCCGGGCTGCCGCGGCCTCCGCCTGCCCCCCCCCCCCCTTCCCCCCCCCTTCGCGGGGCCGCCGCTGTTCCCGCAGGCGCGGAGCTACCGCCCGTGCAAGCTGCCCGGAACCGGTGCCAACTTAAAAAAAAAAAGTAAAAAAACACCAAAAAACCGAGGAACGCCAGGCGCGGGCGGCTCGGCCCCGTCTCGCGTTGGCCGGAGCGCGGCGGAAGGCCCCGTCCCGGGGGGGCTCGGCGGCCGCGCCCGGAGCGCCGGGGCTAACGGGGCACCCCCGGGGGCCGGGGATGCCGGGGGAGCGTCTGTCGGGGGGATGGGGGAGGCAAACAGCGGTGGTGTCAGACCGTGGGCTCGCTGGGGGAGTCGGGCCGTTTGTTCAGCGGCGGTGGGCTCCGGAGCACGCCTTACAAGGCCTGATTAATGTGTCTTTTTTACTACCTAAACCTGTGCTAACACAACGTGAGCTTGTGTAATCCCGTACCTGAAGTACCTAGGCTGCCGTTACCGGGAGAGATTGGTCTTGCTGCAGCCGTGTGCTGGAATACGCTGCTTCTCCTCCTCACCGGACTGAGAAGTGGGCGGTCAGCGTGGCTGGTGGTGGCCATGCCTGGGCAGAAACCTGGGAATCGTCTGAGCCGTTGCTCAAGATAAGGAAGTTTACAAAATGATTGTAAAAATGGGAGTTGCTACCTTGGAGAAAAATCAGCGTGGGTTTCCCCCCCCCCCCCCCCCCCCGATAGCGATGCAGGATGGATTTATGAACCTTTTGTCCGAGAAACAGTTGTGGCTTCTCCCACCCCTCTAATGTCTGATTTCTACAGGAGATTCTGCCCTGCGAAGCGCAGCAGTAGAGGCAGCTTAGTCTTGCTGGGTGCAAGTCAACTGCTAAATTACCAGGGCCAACCTGTGGTGTTTCCAGCAACTTGCAGTAGAAGAGACCTGGCTATAGGATGGATGGGGTCAAAGTGGCTATCCCAGCCTAGGGAGAAGGATATTTCTGTGGGGAGTTGATAAAGGAACTACTGGGCATGTGATGGAGCCGTGCTACCGTTTACAGAGTAAACAGCGATGTGGAGGAGCCCTGAACTGGCTTGTGGAGGAGTGTCTCCCCTGAGCAACCAGTGGCCGCTGAGCCTGTCCCCTCCCTGCTCTGCCCGTGTGCCTGGCCACTGGCCCCGTCGTGGCTCTCAGTAGTTGTGATGATGGATGTGTAGAGCAGCAATTTATTCTTCTCTCCCTTAATTCTTAGGAAGACAGGGGGTGAACTTCATCAGGGTATTCCTCTGGGGGGCATTGTATTGTTGCCGTACATCAGCAGCAGGCTTTTGCAGCCTCTCTCCTCTGCTTTAGAGGTTGCTGAAGTGCACTATAATCTGGTTGGAGTTTGTTTGTAAACTTCTCTTAAATGCTTCGGAGATGTGGGTTTGTGTTCCAGGAACTGGCCAGTCGATACGTGCTATATTTGTGTGGAATCAGTTCACTGCTGCTAGATCCTGGATGTGGAAAATGCGCTCTGCTCGTTGCTCTCCTGTGACTTTTTTTCCCCTGGGCTCTTATATTTCCTTTCCTCAGAAAAATTGCAAGCAGTCTGCAAGGGCTGCTTGTCCTGTCAAGTCTGTCTTGTGTGGGCTAATTAAGGATTCATGAAGTTTCTGGAATTGAAAACTGGTAGCTAGTCAGGATGCTGCATGCCAGGCTTTGTGAATGAGCGTGGACCGTGCTGACAGTCACCTTTGCAAGTCACAGTGCAGCTCTGAAGAATGAGATATGGAAGGGATTGCGCTCTGTGGCTGGCTGAGGTTTGTGTCTTGGGCAAGTTTTTTGTGGCTGTTGCCACTGAATACGCTGGAATTGGCACCTGAAAGCCAACTCAGGCTAGCTCTGACGGGCTGATGGAAGTTGTGCTTGCAGTTTTGGGCTGTAGTACACATGTACTGACTGAGTCTGGAGTCGCTGAGGGCTTGTGTTGACAAGGGCAGTGAGGATTAACTGGTGTTGGCAGGGAGCATCAATGAGGTGACCTCAGCTGGGCTGTGCTCATCTTCATGTCCTGTGGAGGGAGGCTTGTACATGTATTAACTAGTAGAATGATGCAGCATTGTAGCAGTGGAAAAGCAGCTTACTAGACCTGCATGGATTACACTAACAAGCTCTGTTTTGGTGAGTCCCTAACCTTGACTTTACCAAAGGCTGGCGTCTGTGGCTGGCTGTGAAACTTGCTGCCCTGCTCCTTTATATTTGATGTGACTTAGTAAGTTAAGTTGCTGGTAGAAGATACCAGTTAGACACTAGTTGCTTCCAGACAAAGCTCTGTAATGCCTGCAGAATAAACTGAGTAAGTGTCTGAGAACCGAGGTTTCCAAACTGCAGGCGCTGGACAGCTTTGCTGGTGGTCGTCGCAGGATGGGTTGATGTCAAGGTGTTGACTCACTTCCAGTTACTGCACTGTTCTGAGCGACAAAAATATCTTCCCTTGAGTTACTCCATATGAGTAACTGCTCCAGCTGCCACTGTTTCAATAAGTAATTGTTGGAGCTGGGAGGGGCTGAACGCAGTTGTGCTTAGCAAAGATGGGATATGTGCTACAGGAGATGGCCAAACACACTACTGAGTGTGAGAAAACTGAGCTTAAAAGTACTAGTTTCCAAGCACATGATGGGAAGAAGGGCTGCTGTTAACTGTGTTTCCCCTGGGACTACTAAAGCAGCATCACCTTACTAAAAGAAGTGAGGAAAGGATTGTTCATAGATTGCCTTTCAACTCTGTAGTGCTCTGCCCTTGGAGGTAATGCTTTGGAAGCTCCTGGGCTGAAGTAAATTGGTCTGTTGCATTGATCAGGGAACTTGCTTCCGGGTGACCATACTTTGGGTGAAGTAGTATCAAGACTAGAAAGAATATATATTGGATCTCTCTGGGGAAGACCAGCAGTCTCTTTGGGCAACTGAGTATGGTAGGAGACTGAAGGAAACTCACTCTTGTGCATGGAAGGGTGCCTTCCCAGAGGAATTAGTGAGGTGTGAAAATTAAATATAATGTCTAAATGTAGTGTTGAGTGTGTGACTGAGTTCCAGCCTTGTCTTACACATGGGAGGACAGAAGTGCAAACCAAGTTATCTGAAGGATGTGAGCATGCTACTGGAAACCAGGGTGTCTGGTTTGGTGCATACCACAGAGAGAACTCATATGATGTTCTTGTATTTGTGCTTCTGCTTGCCTCACCAGCTGAGAGGTCAAGAACAATCTGTTATCTACCCTGATCCTTCCACCAAACAACAGACTGAGACATTTAGCTTCTGCTGTCTCTGCACAGCTTCATGTAAATGTCACGAGGAAACAGTTTGAGAGCAAGAGACTGGATGTCTGTCAGTTTAGCTCTTTTACTGATATGCTTTTGTCCCAGTTGTCTTCCTTGATAAACTGGCAACTCTGTAGTAGACACTTAAGCACACGTGTTGCTAGTGTTAGGTATGTGTTTGTTTGGCAAGTCTTCCCTGACTTAGTTGCAGGCATTTACATTCTTGGTGGCAGTGAAATCTTCCTTCTGTTCCGTGACTGGAAGAACTGACCAAGTACAAAAGCACTAACAAATCCCCGTATGTCTTCGTAGGCAAGGCTTGACTTCCCTCCCTTGCAGCCAGGCCAGCTGGATGCTGCTTTTCCTTCCTGAAATATGGAGGTTTCTTCATGTCAACCAAAATGTCTGTTGCAAATACATCCTATTATGGGGGTTTTAAAAACCAGCAGCTTTCTAATAGTGACTTCTTAGCTAGTCACTAGACGATCTGTCACCGTCTGCCTGAAACAGGGATACAGTGAGATCTTGAAACAAACCTGTCTGAGCTCTGGAAGCCGGCTGTGCTAGTATGGCTTTGATCCTGAAGAGGCTCAGGAGTTACTGATGCTCCAGAATTGCCCATCTGGAAACAATGTGTGACTAAGGATGGTTTTTGTACAGCAAATGTGATTTAAATCTTCATTCTAGGTGTCAGCTGGGTACAGGAGCTGCTTTCTTCTGTAGCTGTGAGGTGGCACAAGCTGCCTCAAGTCCATGTAGTGTTTAAGGGAAGGAAACACAGCAGCCTTACCCTAGTAAAATAGATTTGGTGTGAGCTGGATGCTATATTGAGGTCCACCCCCAGCATGTAAAGGCAGTGAGTAAGGGTACTGACAGAGCAGTCAGTGGAACCATGAATAATGTCTTACTTTTGAGCTGATACTGAGTAAAATTTACACTGACCCAGCCCAATGGACTGCCTGAGTACTGCAGGCTGCCTTTGCAGAGGCCCCTTCTTTGGAAAGAGTACAGAGGGAAGAAGACTTTCTTACCGTGTTAACTATATGTTTGAGCTCTGGGCCTGGACCACTGGGATGAGCACTGCTGGCTGGTGAGATGGGTGCTTGGTGCTGTCTCATGACTGCTGGGGACAGTTCGTTGTCACATGCTGTTGTGCTTGGGATTGGTCTTGAGGTCCAGAGCTTTCCAGGCCAGCTGGTGCCTGTGGCAATCTGACAGTGTTGTGTGTGCCCCAGGGAGCGTGGTTTAGAGGGATGAGTGTAGGGCTGCAAGCCAGGGACAGCTGCGGGCTGATCCTTTCTGTACGTCTGACTTGATGTGTGGCCTTGCTTCAATCACTCGACATTTTGCTTTAGTGTTTTTAGAAAGGGAGGAAATAAAGCTATCTTTTTTTCTTGTCAGATCACCTTTGGCAGGGTTGGATACTAATACCAGGCTCTATTTAATGGGCTCTACCCTGTGGCTCATCAAAGCAGTTGGACTGGAAAAGACTCATGATGCAGGGATTTTGGACAGTGGGGTGGAAAAGGTGGGAAATGTCTCTTCTGTCCCCAGCGTGGAAGTGCCATGGCTAGGAGTGGGGGGCTTAGCATGCTGTCGGCTTTCAAGTGTTTCATTCATGTGGTAGAGGCCTTGTCATCCTCCCTTCTGTTTTTGTGTCATGCTTAAGGAGTATTGAACTTCAGCTTCAAAGATTTTTTTTTTTTCTGATCTTAATAGAGAAACAGCTGCCTGCCCTTGCCTTATCTTTTTCCTCTAACCCTGGAGAGTCTTGTCCACTAACATTTTCTTGTTTTATGGCTCTGCTAGTTTTTCCTCTGCTAGAACATGGGAAGAAAGCCTTCAAACTGAAGCCGCGCTGCTACTGTACAATAGCAAGGCTTTTAACCTGCAAAACTTTCCCTGGGAGGAGAAAGCTTTTTACTTAAAAAGAAAATAAAACCCCACCACTATCTGCCTGATTTCAAAGTGAGAGCAACGACTTTTGCCTTGAGAGCTTTGGGGCAGAAGGTGGTAATGTCTGAATGGAGTTACCAAACATAGGCGCTTTTTTTATAGCCTGGGAGGGGAATTTGATGAAGCTTGTAAGTTGGAGCAGCTGTGTAGATGTTAGTTTCAGACTGCTTTCTTTGGATAGCTGGTATGTTATCAAGTCAGGAATCTGTCCTGAGGAGATCCCAGATGGGGCCTTGACACCATAAATGTACAAAGGCACTCGGTTGCACAAAAACTGCAGAAACAACTTCGTTCTAAAGAAAGTGAGCCACAGATGATAAACAGCCAAGAAAAGCAAGCATGGGGTAAGGCCAAGCCGTCCTCTACATGAGAAGGTTACATTGGCCTCTGATGTTTAGAATTTCTTAAGGTTTTGAGAACTTCACTGTGGATAACTTCTGGTTTGTTTGAATGGTCTTTTGAAAGTTAAACTCTGTTAAATAGAGATGTGAAAAATGCCTGGGTTCCAACTACAGCATTTGAAGGCTTGGAAGGAAGTCCCAGAGTTTGCCCAAGTGCAGTTCTTGCCTGGATACACTAATTCAGTGTCATAGGATGCTTCAGCATCCCTGGGTCTGTAGTGGTGTGGCCTAGTGAGCTGTGCTGCAGGGAGAGATGCGTTGCTTCTCGGTGAGGAGAGACTAATGGCCCTTGAAATGCTTCCAAACAGTGGACTTTGGTCCATGCTATGGAGGAATTGGGAGGCTGGGTGTGTGGAATGGATGGGGTTGGTGCTGTGTTGTCAGCAGTTTTACATGGGGTCTATCTCTTTGTTAGACAGTCTCCACATGGTATGTAAGGGCTAAACTGGTCGTGTTATTGAACTTGGACAGTGAGGGAGGAATTGCTTTGTTCCATACTAGTACATCTGGGACTTGAAGTTTCATGTGGTGCCCAGGTAAAGAAATACCTGAAACTCTGTGGACCAGCTGGTAAGGGGTAAGCTGAACTGGGAGAATTAGTGTTTATGTCCTTATTCCGATGAACTGTTGAACAGCTGCAGAAGAATCCTGTTGACACTTGCTGGAAAGAAGTTTGGGGCCTGTGTGAATCCAGAAAGTACCTGGCTTGACTCCCGTGGGCAGGAGATGTAATTGCCTGGACTTTCTGTTCCGGGCATGAGCTGCTGCAGGCTGTGCTGTGTTGTTACCCGACAGCTTGCTGTCATGGTTCTGCACTACTGGCTTGAACACTGGGCTTCCTGATGTGTCCCACACAGTTTCACTACTAGTGTTCTGGGGTTTTCCGTGTGGCATGTTGTGTGCTTCCAGCTGGAACAACATGGAGCTGGGGGGGAATCAATCTAATGAATGTTCCTTTTTTTTGAGAGCCAGGGCATTGCTTTCCTCCCTATTATCTCACAGCTTTTTTTTTGTAGTGCTGTGTCCCCCTCGCAACAAGGATCAGACCTGCAGTTATAAGTGGTTTCAGCCTCCGACTTGACTCTGGTATTGATTCAGGCACATGAATCTCTTGGATCTTGCTGGCATAGCTTGGTTGGCAGCTGAAGAGGAAAAGGGCAGAAGGGCTGCACACATGGCACTGATTCCAGCAGGATATTGCTGTCAGGTTAGGTACGTGGCACGCTGTCTTGCCAATGTACAGCTGCTGTGTAGAAGTTAAAAAGGGACAGCTAATCTGCTGTGAAGTGGCTGGGAGCTTGCGTAATGGTGCAAATCCAGGGAGTGAAGGTAGACCCACATGGTAATATGCTACTGGTTTTCCAAGTTGTGGGTTTAACTTGCTGTATGCTGGGATGGGGAGAAGAAGAAAGGGCCAAGTGTGTATCTAATGTTTATTAATATGGGTCTGTTTCAGTGGCTGAGTTTCATCCTGGAATCTGGATACTGTAGTTAGTTCTTGATATCTGCCTTAGTTAATTGACTTTGATATGATCTTCTCAAGGCTCAACAAGCTGCTAAATAGTTTTAACTTTAATTCAATGTTATCAAGAAGCAGCTTTTGAAGGAACTGAGGTTTCCTGGGAGATTTGCTCTACATGTTCCCCAGCTGAGTCTTTCCTCTTTTATTGAGGCACTGATGTTCTCTGAGTATGGTGCAGGCCAAGTGGCTGTAAGATGTTGACTTTCAGTAAGATTATTGAAGAGGCAGATCATATGTGCCCACACAGGCCCAAATCTGCCCTTTTGGCATGAATAACATTAAAACCCGAGGCCTTATCTGCGTAATCAGATAAAGCCGGGTGTGTGGACACTGAACTGGATTTGCAGGAGGCACAGCTTTGTGTGTCAACACTTGTAAGTGGGAGGGGACACCTGACCAGAGGAGCCTGGAAGGAGCAGTAACCCACATCTGCAGGCAGGCTGTGGTTGTGCAACTGCCCTCCTGCTTGCTCCACAGCCAGGGCAGTGCACTGCTTCATTAGGGGACGCTTGCCAAGCATACTGTGACACTCCAGGATGGCAGATATGTCCAGATGTTTGCCTACAAGGAACTCCAGTGAATGTGCTGCTTCACTGAGCTAATTAGTTTCGGAAGAGGAGAATTGTTGCTGCCAGATGTACTTGGTGGTATTTTTCTGTAAGGACTTTCTGCTGTACGTGTTTTCTTCAAAAAGGGGTCTGGCTGTGACTTATGAGGTGCCTTTGGTCTTTATCCCTTGATGGAGGGATGTGGTGGTAAGTGCATGCTGGGGTTCCCTTCCCAGCCAGATCCCTGTAGGTAAAACAGCTCAGCTTGCTGCTGTGGGCACAACCATGTGGCAGCACATTAATGGTGGGGGTGAATAGAATTTCTGTTGACTTCATATTGCTAATGGGACATGCGCAGTGTCCCCTGACTAAGCTCAGTAGGTAGAAGCAGGTTTGAGCTTTAGGCCAGAGGGGTGGCACGGCTTTTGGTATGCATCTAGGAACATACAAGAGCAAGGTAAGATATGGCTTATCCTCAGCTGGCCTGCATTTTATGGGATAAGTGTAGTAACACTTTTCTGTGACAACAGAGAAGGGTGCTGTTATTGGTTTTGCTGTCTCTGCTGAGAAACAAGAATTGAAAGGCTCTTAGAGCTTTAAATAGGAAGAGATTTCTTGATGCAGGTAAGGCCTTAGTGGGCACTGGGGAGCAGTGTGTTGATGACCATGTGTGAAGACTGATGACAAATCCCCCTGTATATATGGGATAGGAGAATGGTTTTCAAGCTTGTGGTCGTTAAGGTGAAGAGGAAGGATCCAGTATTATAAGTAGTACTTGTTTGGAGGCATGTGCTCTCACATAATTTCGATTAGGTTGTCTTCAAACTTTCCAGAAATGCCAACTAATCCCCAGTCTAGATTCTTCTTGAAAGAACACTTGGCCTCATGGAAATCTCTATTTCAAGGTGCAAAAGAGTGTACCAAAAGGCTCATCAGTGATTTTACTGTTGAGATAGGCATGCCAAAACAGGATTTAAGAGTATATTGAACACTGCATTAGCACAAAAGCTAAGACACCTACAACACAAGCCGGTCATGGATATCATGTCTGACCCAGGGTTGTGGTGCTGAACAGATACCAGATGGAAGTCCTGTCCTCGGGCCCAAGTGGTCAAAGGAGGTGGCCCAGCAGGTGGCAGGCTGGCAGCAGTGGAAGACATGGCTTTGCAGGCTGCTCAGTACAACCCTTCCTGCTTGCAAGTCTGATGGAGAAGCTGGACAGTCCAATAAATACACGCCTAGATGCATTTATCCTGGGTGAATATCTCTGCAGCCAGCTTTTTTGAGTCCTAGTATGGTATCACGAAAGCATTGGGGTTATCTGTAGGGGATGGGTGTGTAGGGTGACTTAAGCTTGTATTTTCTTTGAGTATTACAAGGAGTAGTGTAGTGGATTGTCTGTAGAAATAAAACCGTAAGGTAAGCTTTTTCTGGTGTGAGGTTTTTAAGGGAGGAAAATACTGTTGATGTGGTGGCTTTGTTTGATATTCTAGACAGTTTACATTATTCCATGTTTGGGAGATTGTGGTGCACTGAATGGTGGGTGGTAGTGGCCTTCTCATTGCTTTCGAATTGATGCTGGTACATAGCAAATCTTGGCAAAGCCATCCAGACTCCTCGAAAGGAGTAAGGACTTCAGTAGCAGCCAAAAACAGTTAAACCTACTTTGGCTGAGACTGACCAGCCTTAGAAAAGACAGAAGCTTAGATATTGAAGGGAGAGGCTAACATAACTGTGCTTATATCACTATAATTCTCACTCACTAAACTCTGAAAAAGCAAGGCAGCTTCTCTCCTGCTTGTTCCTAAGTATATTGAGTGCATCTTTCCTAAAAACACATCTTATGACTCTTTCTACAAGGTTTCTTCGCTCTGTTTCCTAAGTTCTGTTAATGTGTTTCAAACTTGGTTTCCTAATTGGAAACTTTCCATTGATGTCATGGGAGCTTTCTGTGGCCCACATCAAATAGCTTGGCTCACCAGGAATTAAGTGACTGTATAAATGTTTATATTAAATGCTTATTTGGAAGGCATGTTGACTTATGAGGACCTGTGATGTCTGTGGTATGTTGGGAGGATAGGTTGGCTGTACAGCTTTTGTCTTGCCTTTGAACTGTAAAAGTACTGGCAGCTGTTTAATGCCTAGATAAGACAACTCAGGCTTACTTACAGCTAATGAACTTGTCCCATCACTGACTACTGCGCTGCTTCTTGTCTCTTACATTGGAGAATGGGTCTTTGAATGGGTAACCTTAGTGGAAAGGACTTGGATGGTAATGTCTGGAATAGTCACCGCAGAAGGCTGTTGGCCTAATTACAGGTGTTGGAATTTTGCTGTTTTAGAGAGGAAACCCACAGTTTAGTCTGCTGAGAAGCCCCAGGGAGGGAAGGAAAAGATGGTGAACATGCATGTGCTTCAAACTCTGCTTACTCAGGCTTCTGTGGTGGTGTCGGGACACTTGGAAGGTGAAAACAGAAGGGATAAAAACTGTCTTAGCATCCCTTCTCAAATAGGCCTCGGACACTGAGCAGTGGCCATCTCTTTCCTTCCCTGCAGGAGGCTGCTTCTACCTAATTTAAAGGAAATCTATTTTCAAAGCTTCTTGGGGCGTTATGGAACCTTGCTTATGAGCATCATGTGCTAGTAGCTACCATCTTTGCAGTAGACTGTATTAGCGGGTACCTAATCAAAACCTTTGCACCAGTCAGGTTTGCAAGGCTTTCTGGACTTCTGCACTAAATATCATTATCACGTGTGGCTGTGTACTCTGTGTATGCAGGACCAATCTGACGTATGTAGTTATGGGGAGCAGCTGCAAAAAGTGTTCAGTTACCTCACTCTTCAGAGGGCAAAATACCTTGGAAAACTTACTGTTTGAACCTAAGTTACAAGAGCAGCAAGGCTTTAGGTATGACTTTGATATCTTAAGTTTACTGGTGGGCAGAATCTCTTCAGGTGAAGAATGTTTAACATTTTTTTACTGCTCTTTACAAAAGTTACAGTATTGGACTGCTGTGAGACTGAACTGCCAAAAGTGTCCCTATAAAAACTTAAACTGAGATCTCTGGTATGGTACTCGGCCTTGAAAAGAGAGATAGATGCTTGATAGCTGAAGGAGGAGATTCCATTTCCTTTCCATAAACTTTCATTCCTCAAACTGATGTTGAAGATGTCATGGATACCTCTAATGGCAGCCTTTCCATGTTCCAGCATCATGCCTGTTGGTGTAACCGTTGATGCTGAGCTGGGAGGGTTTTTGGAAGTGGATACTTTGGGAGAAATGTTCTTGTGGCTGGGCCTAAAGATGGACTGCTCCATGCAAGACCTTATCTTGTGAGTCTGGATGATTATGCTAACGTGGCCCAGAGTAAAAATTTCTGTGCTTTTAGATATCTGAAAAGGTGACATTTAAAGCTGTTTACCATCAAAAAGCCTGCACATATCTGTCTCTTCAGCCGATATATCCTGTCTCTTGAGCAATGTATCCCCTCTGCGTAGTTCAGAGCACGACTGTCTCCTAACCAGTTCTAGTTACATGTGCTGAACCAACTGATGTGAACTGTTACTTCATGCTCACTTTTTTCCAACGAAGAGGTACTACCACTATGTAAATTCGCAATGTTGGACCTAATTGTACAGATTGGTTTCATTGCTCAAACTAAACAACTGAGGTGCAGCTTAATGTTGGCACACAGGAGGTGATGAGGAAGCCACTTAAAATACCACTTCATTTATAGAGCTTAAGCTAGTGAAACTGTTGCTTACGAATGTATTTTTGAATGTGCCCCACTAAGATTAAGGAACCAATTCCACTCCTTGCCCCTTGAACCAGCCACTCTGGACGCTAACTGGTAGTGAGGCAGCTGTGAATAGTGCTGTAGGTGCATGGCCTGGTCCTGTGTTTTGGCAATAACATTTGTTCTGTGTTACCACAACTGTTATTTCCAGGAAAAAGTTGCTCTTGGATATCTGGCTACCCTACAGTGCAGATGTCCTCCGAAGGCAGCATGTGTATTCCTGCGGCCATGGTTTGTATAATGTGCATTAATCCTTTCATTTTGGCATGCTCTGCACTTTCAGACCTTATTTGTCTAGTTGCACTTGTATAGGGATAAAATTTAAAGCAGTCAGGCTAAAAAGGTTTTCTAAAATAGTACTATGTTATGTGAAGCCTTTTGCTGGATGATGTAAGAACCCAGCTGAAGCTTTTGGTCACCCTGCCCATTTCAAACAGCCATAGCAATTTCCAAGGACCCTTTCAGGTAATGGTGAAAGCAAAACATTGCGTCATGCTGACACTGTGCCCAGCTGTAGGCTTCGTCGAGATGTACGATGTCTCTCTTCCTAATTATGGTATGTCCCGGGTCAATTATATTTAAACACAGAGTCCAACCATGTCATTAAACTTTTTTGGCTAATGACAAGTCAGAAATCTAGTGAGGCATCATCCCAGAATGCTCTGCTTTGGGGAGTTGCTGTGTATGTTCCAGTAAAGCTGGCAGTGTGAGTTGTCTCTTGTGTAATCTGTCTGCCAGGAATATCCTCTTAGTTCAGCACTTTACTGAGAGCTGCTGTGAGATGGCTTGTTGCTTGTGTGTATTCCTGGATGCGGAGGGCTTAACTTACCAAGCGTACTGATGGAGTGGTTTGCTGAATGTTGACAAATGTCTCGGCGCTAGTCTGTTGCATGTTTATCTGGCTCTTTCTTTGCGTTTTTGCTCATATAACCAATGTTGGAGTTACGTAGCTTCTGGCAGCTGCCTCAGAAATAAGAGGTGAACACCTCTTTCTAGAGACTGGCAGTGGGTTAGGTCAGGCAGAGTGCACTGTGTTGGCTTCTCTTTGCTTGATGGCTTCATACAGTTTAAAGGTTAGATCTAGAAGTAGCTTTCCATAGTAACTGCTAATCAGTGGAAGGATGGGGATCCGTGCTTCCACTGCAGAAATCCTGGACTGAGGTAAAACAGTATGTGTGCATGGTAATCAACAAAACATCTAGGTTCTGCAAATCTTGTATTTGAGTCATGTTTCATAGCTAGTTTTCATGTGAACTACTTGTGCCTTGTACTTCTGTGCTAGCTTTCTGGTCCTCTCTGGATGCTTGCCCCAAGCTCTAGCAGATGAAGCTAAAATCACAGGGAAAGGGCAGAAAGTAGTCCTTCCCCACCCAAAACCTCAGGATGGCAGATTCATGGTGACCCTCAGTAAAGCTAGTAAGTCTGATTAGTGAAGATATTTTGAGGTACTTGTCTCAGAGGGGTGAGGGGGTGGGGGGAGTGCAGACAAGAGCAAGGTGCATATATTCTACTCCATGGATAGCTGGTGTGAGTGGCATTGGAGAATATATATTCTGCTTGGTTTGTTTCCAGGGGAAGACCACAGCAAGGCTGCCCTTCCTAATGTTTTCTGTGCTGTAAAAGCTACAGAAAGCTATCTCTTGCCCTGATGCGTGAAGTGCTAGTAAATGCCCTTAAAACAGAGCACAGTTGACCTGCCCTTGAGACACTTCTGTGACAAACTTCCATGCCTCTGCTACAGGCCTGGGCTTGAGCATAGCTAAACTTGTGTTATCTAAGAAACTCAGGATGATCCTGACTCAACTCTCTGCAAAGAACAGAGCGTACTAGGCAGGCAAGAAAGGCCAATGCTTTTTTCCTTTCTTTGGCTGGATTGCAAGCTGTTTATGCCCAAACATTCTGGAGGTGTTCTGCCATGGTGTGACTCTGCTTCTGTTTTGCTGAGGGTGATCCCTAGGAAACTGCTTTCCCTGTGGAGACTTGGAGGGGAAGAGGGAATTGGAAGCTGAAGGGGGAATATTGTGGACTTGAGCAAGCCAAGGCGCTTGATTACACTGGTATGGCAAGTTTGGATTTGTCTGGACTCTTCACATCAACTGGCTGTTGCAGCAATTGGAGAAGAGAAATTGCATCTTCCGGCTATGTTGTTGGATTTGGAAAGGGTTTTTCCACAGCTTTTGTTATGTTTTAAGGGTCGTTGTTTCCAGATCAAACTTGAATAGAAAACAGAAGGCTGCTGCCAGCTTTCTGTCTCAGACACCTTTTATCTTGCATTCATCTTTTCCAAGCAGATGCTGCTTTCATTTCTTCCACTTTTTTGCTACAGGACTGAAATGAACAGCCCTTTGATGCAGGGGAAGAAATTGTATTTCAAAGTCAAGTACCTAGTTAATGTTGATAATAAAACTGTTGTTTTTATCTTGAAGGTAATTCTGTGTTCCTTTGAAACAAATCTGAGGGTTGGAAGCTCCTGAACCCTGCTTGCTCTGAGTTAACGTGCAGATCCCTCCTTGCCTGGCAACATCAGTGACTGGTGGGGTTTTTTGGGTGGGAGATATAGATGAAGCTGAACTTCTCGAGGTGAAGCTGTACATGGGGAAGAAGGTGCAGCCATCGATGTTGATGAGCAGTTTTCCTTGCAGCTAATTATAAGCTGCAGCACATGGCTGATGCTGTCATCAGAGTGCCAGCCACATAGCTCAAGGTGGAGCACAGCAGGGGGAGGGAGCTGAGGAGAACACAAGTCTTCAGACACTTCATTGTAGCATTGAAGCAATCTGTATCCTCTGACCAGACTGTTGTTGTTCCCTGCCCTCCCTAGCCTTCCTGCCTTCAAAGACTTGTACTGAGCATGAGGTTTGTATGAACATCCAGCTCCTGGCTTTCATCTTTCCCACTTAAAAAGATGAGCCCCGTTCCTGTAAGGTGCAGCGCTTCCGAAAGGGTGATGTAGCTTGGCTGCATGCATTGGGAGGACTGTTTCCAAGGGGGATGCTGAAACGTGCCTGTGCTCAAAGGGAGGGCGGCTGGTGGGTAAGGCTGAGCCACAGCATTGCTCATGTAGCAGGTGACTTTGGGGAATTAAGAATTCCTAAACTTAGACCATGGCTGGCATGGCTGGTGGTCATGACATGGAAGAAAAGATGTTGCTGTCATCATTTAGCATGTTACAAGAAATATCTAGTGCAGCAGAGATGCATCTGATGTGCAGGCTATGGGTCCAAGATCTCATCTGAGAGTAGGGGTTAGGGGAAATACCTCCTAGAAAATGGTAGAAGCCAGATGCTTTTGGAGATGAGTTGTAAAAGGCATTTTTTTGAAGGTGGCCATGTTGGGTTTTTTTTGGTTTTTTTTTTGTTTTGTTTTTTTGTCTGCCTGTTTCTGCTGAAACTACTAGACTTAGTGAGGGAGACCACAGAAGGCTTTTTTTCATTTAGACAGGTGCTGGAGGCATTGAAGAATCTGACAGGTTTTCGGCTTAGGAAGCCTCAGTTTGATTTAAAGAACCTGTCATGACTGTGTGATGGATGCGTGTGCAGGGGTGTTGACTTCTGAAAACATCCTTTTGCTAAACGAACAGAATGCTTTCCTAAACAGTGTAAAAAAAATAACTTCCTTGATGACTCAACTGTCTCCTCCTGTGAGGTTTTTACCTTCAGTGATGACATAGTCAATCTCCACAGACCTCAGGACAGGAAAGACCTGAATCTATAGTTTAAGCTGTGAAAGATCTACTGGGTGTTTATACGTGAGGATGTAACTTCAACACTTAACAAACCCAGGATGAAGAGATCTGGGTAAACATTGTAACGGAGTGCTGAGTTTTTCCATGTGGCAAAGTAAGACAAAAAGCCCTGTTTATGTTGCTTAGAGTAATTCATTGTCCAGTAAGAAGGCACTAACAGCTACTGCAAGAGGCTGAACTACATTCACTTGTTTAGATTTATTTGACCTGAGGTTTAACACTTAGTAACTGGAATGACTTGAATAGGGAGGAAGATGCAGAAACCTAAGTATAAGGAGAGGTTTTGGCACCATGAGGCTTGTCAAGCGTTGGAACAGGTTGCCCAGAGGTTGTACAGTCTCTATTTTGGAAGGTTTGCAAGAAGCAACTGCATAAAGTTCTGAGTGACCTGGTTGGACTCTGCTTTGAGGAGGAGGTTGGACTAGAGGCCTCCTGAGGTCCTTTCCATAGATGGAGTTAGTCTATGATTCTATGACATAAGCTTGTATAGGCATCTTGCTGTGATATTATCAGAAGAGTTAAATTCTAGAAGTGGGCAGGCTGTTTTATTAGTTGATAGTCAACAAGACTGCATAGCCAGCCTAGAATCGGGGGGGGGTTGTTGTTTGTTTCCCAGCCTGCCTAAGAATCTTGTAACCAGTTGCTGTCCTACAATTGAATTGTTTCGTGTCTCAGCATCACCACTGAAACTCCTTTACTTTTTAATTAAACTTTTGTATAAATAAAGCTTTCTTCCAATCTTGTCTCAATGTCAAATGTGAACTGCAAAACAAAATCTGACTCTGATTTAACTTCACAAGTACCCCTTGTCCTGCAGTATTGCAGAATACTCAGTAGTGGCAAGTGCTTTTGCTTTGACAATAGTATTGTTCCCTGCAGAGCAGGCTGTCCTTGGAAGGATGCCAGTGTTTCTAGGATCTCAAAGCAGCCACATAATCTTGCTTTATCTTTGTCCTCTGAGCCCATCCATCCGTATGTCGGGAGGTTTTCTGCAGACATCATATAGGGGTTTATTTTGTTGTGGCAATTGGTGGTACTTGGTACAGTGCTATGCCCCTGAATCCTTTGAAAACTTGTTGCAATGCTGTGGGCTGGACAGTGGAGCTAGCTCTTGCTAGTTATTTGTCCCTTCTGCAATGCTGGGAGAATGTGGTAGGAGAGACAGCTGAGGAATCCATTCCTGGGGAGCAGCGAAGGACTTAAGTTTTAAGAAAGCAGACAGTACACTGACCAAGCATCTTCCCTCTCCTCTCTGGGTTTATAGGAAGGAGGTTCATCCTGAATTGTGTCATTACAAGGTCTTTGGGGTGTGGGGTATGATTATCTTTCTGCTCAGTATTGTAGGAAAAACGTTCATATCCCTTAGATCCACAGGATGACAGATCTGACTTGCAAGGTATAACTAAGATGGGTCAAATGTAGCTGTGGCAGATGTTTTTCTTCCTGAGCAATCCTGCCCAAGGCCTTAGCAGCCATGCTGTCTACATTCCAGGCTCAGAGCATGATGTTCAATAAGACAAGCTATAAAACAACAGTTTCTGAACTGTTTGTTTGATGTCAGCCCCCCTCTAAAGAGGGACGTGACTATTATGATAGGTCGAAGGAGCAGAAATAACTTTGTCTTGACCTGGTGGTGAAAAGGTGGAGGGAAGCCCGCTGTACAGGCTGAGGCAGGCTGCTGGTGGCAAGGGACTGCTGGCAGCAGCTTTTGAGCTGGTGGAAGGAAAGAACTTGGGGACAAGCTATGCATGCTGCATCCTTCTCTGCCCTGTTTTCTGCTTAAACTTCTGCGTAGATTGGATTATGCTATGTTGCTGGTCACATGCAGAAAGACACAGTAGCTATGTAGAGGTCCTTAACGGCACTGAGCTCCAGAATTTTCTGATGTCTCATTTGGTTGTTATAGTATCTGGTCAGGTGGAAAAGACTCAGTCAGGAAACTGGTTAGGCCCTGCCTGAGGGGCTTTCTTATTTCCTCCCTGAAAAACAGCAGCAAGCATGCATAGTTGGATGGGAGTCTTTCTGCATCTATCCTCGTGATTGTGGTGGGGTTGCTGTGACAGTAGAAGTCAACACGGTGACTAAACACAGACTGTAAAAGGGAGGATGGAAGGGATGACCTTGCATGTGGAGCATGATTGTTGAATGTGAGGAAAAGGATGCCAGCTGAGTTGCTGAGGATGAAAATGTAAATAAATTGTAAAACTGGAGGAGAAAGAAGCTAACTTTTGCTTGCTTAAATGTCAGGGACAAGCAGCTTTTTGGGAGGAGGAACGGAATAGTGTCCTGTTGGGTATCAAGTGTCCTGGGTGTTGGAATTTGCTCCTCGGTAGCAAGCAGTTTGTGGGGCATCCTTTGTGCTCGTGTTGTTCACCTGCACCTTTTCCCCCAATTCCCTCCCTGTGCTGCAAGGGTGACAAGTGTGCAACACTTTGATTGACCTTCCACTTGTCCAGCCAGTGTTTTCTCCTACCCTGCGTGGTAGGCTGGTGGTGGTATTGCTGCGCATCTCAAGGGGGAAATGCAGATCCAAGGAAGTGATGTGCTGAAGCTTCCCCTGCTGAGTGGCAATGAAGCAGGGATGGAACATAACTTCAGTTCGGCACCAGAAGGCCCTCATTTTGCTGTGACTGAATGGGCTGCTCTGCCCTCCTTTGCAGAGAACAGTATTCTGTTTGTGGTGCTGTAAGAATCTCATGTTCTGCGTGGAAGCAGCAGAGACACACTGTTGTAATGGACCAGGAATCACTTGTTTCTAGTACATGGCCCACATTTCAAATGTTTTTTTTCCTGTAGTGCTGATGAGTGGTACCAGACACTTGCTCAACTTCCCCTCTGGCATAAACGTATTTGATGTAGATACACATACTGAAGCTTCAGACACAATAAGCCTATTTGAGGGCAGCAGGCTGAGTAATCTGGTGCTTGGCAGCTGCTTGGTCGTGGGGATTTTTGCTTTACTGTTAGCAGTGCTTGTGACATCTTTAAATGAAAAGAGGAAGGAGGAGGCAGTAGCTGGGCAACCTTAATATTAAAATAGTTCAAACTGCAAATGGTTTTCCTGAGAGAAGGAATCCCATTGGACTCTACATGTCTCCTGACAAGAGTATACTGTATTGCTTTTAGGAGCAGGGATTGAAATCCTCACAATCTGTTGCATACACTACGTTTTTTCAAGCCATCTATATAAGAAAATGCTGCTTATCAGGCCTATAATACCCAAATCTATGTGATCCTAATACAGTAGGGGCTCAGCTCCTGTTCTCATGCAGGTATTAGTACTTGGTGTGTACTAGGTGACTTCCTTCAACTCTTGGCGGGCTCTGTGTGTTTATAGAGGTGTTGTGCATTGCTGTATTCTGCCTACTGAAAGCAGCACAGCATCTATCCTGGAAAAAACTAAGACTGCTAAACAAGCACTTCCAGCAATTGGGATACCATAGTTTTACTCTTAAGCCTATGAGTGGCAAGCCCAACCGTGTTGCTTCTGCCACCCCTTCAAACACATAGTGTACGAGAGAGGCTTTCTAAAAAAGTGCTTCTAGGCAAAGGACAGCTAAAATAGGAGGTTGACCTGTGAACTGGGTGAGGATAGCACAAGATGTGGCTGTAAAGCGTCTTTGCTCTGGCCTGTTGTCACCTAGGAAGGAGACAGAAGGGGTGACTGAGAACTTTAACATGGATTTCTTTTAATGCAGCTGCTGCTAGCATGAAACTGCAGTGACTCATTGTTAACTGTTTCAAGGGGAAAGCAGCACTTTGTTACCAAAACCTTTGTCCTGATGGCTTGTTTTGTTGGCCAGTCTTGAAGTCATAGCAAAAATAACTTCTGGTACAGGAATGGAAACTCTGGACAGAGGTAGAAACATCAAGCTTCATTTTTTCCACCTGCTGCTCCCTTCCCCATCTGCTGATTATCAGACAAAGCTAATGAATCAAGATACTTAAATGGACATGAGGGATGGACAGTGGGCTGTGTAGGCTGCAAATTAGTAAGTGGAGAAATAACTAAAAGCAGGGAGTTCTTGTGCAAGAGGGTGACTTATTATGGATTATGTGGGCTTCTTTAATGCAAATAGCTCTGAACATAAACATCTACTAGTTAAAATTTATGGTGGCTTAATTGTGGAGGAAATGCCTTTCTAAGTGCAGCCTATCCTGGGATGTTATGGCTGCAGTGCTGGAGGGAAGGAGGGAGAAACATTAGGCAGGCATAGCAACTTGGCTGGGTGCTGACTTTATTTTTCAAACACTGATGCTGAACAGTTTGCTCCACCTATTGAATGGCTTCTGGAGGGCAGTGGCTGTCCAAGTAATTCCTGCTTGCTTCTGCTCCCCTTGTGAGCTGGGGCAAATATCTCTAGCACAGGGTAGTGAAACAGCTTGGGGAACAACATTATCCTGGATTAGTTCCTCAATTCAGTCTTCAGTGTGGTTGCACTGATGCTCTGTTGGTACAGCAGTGTGAGGGAGTGGGATAGGAAGGTCTGGAGGAAGAGAAAGCAGTAACGAATAGACTATTGTTGGACTGTGGTTTTCTTTGCACTGGAACAAGGCCTGGGTTTATGATAATCCTCTGGTCCAGCCAGTAACTACAGGGAAACGGTAGACTGTCCCGCTTTCCCTGCTGCTTGCCACTTCCAGATCAGCTTTCGACAAAAGCTGACTAGCTGATCAACCTAGTCACTGGGTTTGAAAGGCTTTTGAATGAGAACGTTGTTGGGGCAGGTACCTCTGCAGTCCTCTGTCATTCCTGGTCATTTTCCTGACACTACTCGGACCATCCTTTGTTGGTAACTTCACAATTTAGGTTTTAAGGCATGGTTCAAAGGGGGAACGACATCCACCCACCCACAAACAATAAGTATGTCTTGCCTGGTCTGGAAGACATTTAATCTGGTGCTGCTGTGTTCTCAACATGGGTATCTGCATGCTGAAGCACGCAGAGAACTTGCTGTGCTGGTGGAACATGTTGTAGCTGGGGTGCTGCAGCCTCCCATAAGCTGCTCCAACCAGAGCATCAGCTGTAAGCAGCTTGCACTCCAGGACGGCTGCGCTGGTGACTGCCTACAAAGCGCTTTGAGTGGGAATAGCACTGTACGTAAGGGCGTAGTAATTGCAACAACTTACTAGTTTTTCTCCAGGCTCTCTGTCTGCTGTGGCTGTGTTGCTTTGTGCCCCTGCTGTCCCATCTCCCTACAGTGTCTCACAGGAAGAAGGGAATCGTGTGGATCTTCCTGCTCCTGTAACACCGTGTACCGGTGCTGTCTTAGCTCAGACCTGACTGCAAAACCGCAGCTGTTTTGCTATTTCCTCCAAAAGAATCTATCTGGAATGCAGATCTGTGGCTCAAAGCTCAACTTGGCACGTCTGATCTACATCACCAGTATGTCCCCACTGTAGCCTGTCCACAACTTCTGCATGAAAAACAAGTGATGTCTGCAATTCATTTGTATGTATTGCTAACTTGAGAGCCACAGGCCAGTGGTTAGGCAGCTGGCTGATCTGAGCTGTCATCTGAGCACATGACAGTCTGTTTTGTAGCACCAAGCAGGATTCAGATGCTGAATTCTACCTGGATCTCAAGGGTCATCAAGCCAGTCTGCTAGGTTTATAACAGCTGCCTGTAAATACTTGCTAGTAGAATACGGAGTTGAAAGTTGCTTCTGGAAAATAGCACTTCACCAGCTGGCTACAAACAAATGTTCTAGACCAGCAGGAAGTTGGAGAGGAGCGAAGGGGAGAGGTGTAAGGAAGGTCAGTGCTTCAGATGTGCCACATGGGAGGGGACTCTGGCTAAATTTCTTGTGCTTGGCTAAGATGCAGAGCTGTCAATTCAGTGCAGGGTGGTAAACTCGGGGCTCCATCCTGCCTTATGGGGGAAGAGCTTTAGTCGCTGGCTTTCTGGCGTGTTCAGTCAGCTCCTACTAACGGTGTTAACTTTATCATGGCTTCTCTCAGGCCCTGTGGTCAACTCAGCAACCCTTCTTATGCCCTATATTGCTGCTTGCTCTGCAGTATGGACACTTGTTTGCCCAAGTGGCAGTGTTCTGCAGTGTTAAGGATATGTGTTTGGAGTAAATTTCTGTTGTGCAACTCGCATGCTGGGAAACCGGAGCAAATTGCTTCACTGCTTTTAACATCTGTCTGTTACGCTTCTAATAAATAAACTATTTCTAGCCAGAGTCTCATTGTCCTGACTTGAACACAATTTTCGCTCTGTAAAGGCCACAGACCATGAGTAAGCGTGGAAAGGAAATGGACACATCAGACAAGGGGGTAAGGAGGAACTGTGCTGTTCGTAGTACAGAGGTCTAAAGCCAGCAGTAGTAATTGTTCACCCTACATAGCTTTCTAATGCTCAGTGTTCTGAGGGCAAAGCATCCTCCAAGTAGTTTTGGAAGAGGTACAAAATAATTGCTTTAGAGTACTGGTAGAAGTAGACTGACCATAGGAAGACAGACTAACAGTGCCTCATGCCAAGACCGTAATGGCTTTCAGTGACCTAGTCTTCTAAAAAGCTGATCCCAGCTTCTCTGTGGATGCAGATTACTAGCACTCGGGCTGGCTTCCTCTGCTTCTCAAGGGTGGCAAAGAAGCAGAGGTTCTGATGAGATACTTTACTGCCATAGCTCCTTTAAGGAAGGAAAGACTCCAGCCCAACGTCTCTGTTATGAAACAATCCTTTCTGCAATACCCTACAGAGTATGCTTAGGCATGCAGGACGGATGAGAGGTCCTGGATTGTGCCGGTGGACAGGGCCATTCTGTCAGTATGGCATGCTGATCTTAGTGCTGTGCCTGTGAGTACGTGTTAGTCATAAGTGGGAGAGGCTGTGGAAGAATACCTGTTCCACTGTGCTTCTGAAGGCTTATTAGGGAAGAGTCTGTCACTTAAAGTAAGGGGTTGAGTGAGAAGGAGAACTTAGCTCCAAATATTTGACCATTTTAAGACTTGATGCTCACCAAAGATGGCACTGCCAGAGCAGGCGAATGGCTGGAATCTGCCTCTGAGAAGCTATTTTAAAGAGCCTTGAGGAAACATTGTGCCTGGTCTTTAACATGCAGTTGGCATTCATAAAGTATGGGGGAGCTACCTTATACAGAGCTGTAAAGAGTCTAATGACCTACCTTTCTGAAACATCCACTAAATCTGCTTTGTGAGGAGAACCAGCCTGAGTTCACTCTTTTCATTTAAAGAAATACCTTTGTTTCTATGCAACCAAAATTGCCATTTTAACTAGCCTTTAGCAGGAGAGAAGGTCTCTGGCAGGAACTTGTGGAACTCCTTTTGTCTTGAGGTGCTTGCATCATTACAAATACTTTGCGAAGTTGCCTCTTTTCTGTTGTGTAGTAGTATTTTTCTGCTAGATTATGCAGCACTGCACTTAACAGGAACTGGCTGGGTAGGTGGACAGTGGAAACTTGCTTAGGTTGGTTTCTACTAGGCGGCTTAGCTGAGGATGGTTGGTGGTTGTCATTACTTTAGGCTTTAGTTTTTTCAGATGTGCTGTTCTGAGTAACTTCAGTGCTCTGCTTTGGAGATCCAGACACTCCATACATGGTGCAAGAGGGCATGCTGCTTTCATCGCACTGTCTTTCAACATTGCAAAAATACCTAAAAAACCTCTGCAGAAACTGTCTGAATCACGCCAAGGAGAAGAGTGTCGGAGTGCTGTGTTCATAGAGGACAGGTCTTAGCAGCATTGTATGACGACGTGCTCTTGGCTTCCTTGGCCAGAAACCTCTTCTGGTATGTCTCAGGGTGGGCATGCTTGTGCTAGCTGCCTCATGTACAGATGAGCAGAGAGCTCTTGGTGTCTGCTTAGTAAATGAATGAGGATGTTTGCTTAGCAAGGCAGCTTGTTAACTTTGTAGTCTAGGTAAATCAAGCATTGCCAGATACTAAGTGCCTTGTTCTTCCCACCCCTGGCATATCTTGACTGCAGTTACTTGTCAGGGGCCTCTTACTCGGCTGGAGGACTTTCCTTTTTGCTGGGACACGTGCCATCTTTCTTAATCCTCTCTTGCCCAACCCCTGGTGATCTCAGAGTAACTGCAGTTTCACTTTCTGTGGAGGGCACGCAGCCCTGCCAGCCGCTCAACCTGCTGAGCCAAGCTGCTTCTGCTCCTCAGTAGGTGGGGCGGAGGAAGGTGCCCCTGTGGCAACCTCCTCTGCACTGAGCAAGCAGCAGTGAGGCCGGCCGTGCTGCCAGAACTGACGCTAGGCAGTGAGGGTTGCCTGCCCAGCCCTGATGTGAGCGGGATTGCAACACTCCGAAACTAGCTCTAACCATGTTCTTAGTGCAGTTGTTCTGTCGTCTGTTCTGTAGCTACTTGGTCTCTGCTAACGCAGCGCTGGAGGACTTCTTCAACAGCATAGGTGAGCTCACTTTTTTTTCCCCAAGGTTTGATTGGTATTTGATGGGGTGGGAAGTGTGCCAAAGCCAGAATGCTGGTGAAGGGATTGCTTCAGTGGTGGATGGGGTGTCACAGCCTTCCTGTGGCCAGTTTCTACAGTAGGCAGAAATACGCGGTGCAAGTAAGGTGGGTATATTTTGATGCTAAGAATTAACACCAGGGAAAAATGAGTGTCCTCGTTTTTGGGGGCTAAAGTTTGAATGCTATTAAGGCATGTGAGTGCTCTCTCCACCCTAGTTAGGAAGTTTTGTAGCATTGCTGATCCATCTTGGCTTTTAGCTTGGTTTTACAGAAGGTCTACGTGATCAAGGGACCTGTTACTCTCAGCACCACCAAGGGAGGAAGGGGAAAACCTCTGGTGTTGAAGCAGCTTCTAGAGATCAAGTTGAAGGGCTAGCACTGTGCAGGGTCTTTAGGGAGTTTCTGACGTGCTAGTTGTCCACATATCTGAAGGATGTGAAAGGTGAGCCCAAGTAAGCTGCTGCCAGCAGGTTAGTCAGCAAAGTTGGAGTAGTGCAGCTCCTTTGTTTGTTAATTTTGTGGGATGAACGTTCAGCCTAGGAAAATGGACCAAGTTTGCTAAATGTTTTTCTAGTAAAATCATGGAAACCTGAGCAAAACTACAGTGTGTTTGTATTCTCACTTATTAATACTGTCTGGGATCCTTTAGTTCAGCTTTTCAAAGCTGCAAGCAGGTAAATGACTGTGTGCAGAATATATATTTTTCTTTCCTTCTCCTGAGATGTTTTCCAGGCTGTAAATCTTTAGGATAGAGCTATGATTCATTGCCTGTAGAGCACCCAGAGTATGCTAGGTGTTTAAAGGTCTGGCCTCTTATCTGTAGAAGTACACTCAATAAATATTATAGGGGGGAAATAGAGCCACAGTAAACTGACTTGAAGAAATAAAGTAAAAATGGATCAGGAATTGAGGCGTTTCAGAACCTTCATGTGTTCTTGTAATTGGTGTTCCAGACAAGTGTCCTAGAGGTGTAGGGCTGCAAAGCAAGGGAGGACCTATGAGCAGCCATGGGTTTTCTGAACTAATGTTATTGAACTCCTTGTAACTGAAGTGTTTCTGGTCCTTCTTTCTGGTGAAGTTTGTAACTGAAGGAGAATGGTTTGTCAGTATTCAGCTTAAAGCAAACAGATGTTTTCAGTGGCTGAGTGCCTCACAGGTGCTTAAACAACTGCAGGTATCTTCCAGTAAGTTTCTTTTTTCTTTGCTTCCCCTTGTTTTGCAGAGGATGTTTCTAAAACTCTTTATGGTCTGAATTTTTTAGTGGTGAACTGTCGATGCTCTGGCAGCACTTTGGCAGCTCAGGAGCTGGGTTGGTTAATGGACCCAGCAGTGACAGTGACTCCTAAATAGATTAGCACTAAGATTTTGCCTTGCGTGCAGATGTTGGATGGGGATTTTGAGGGCTCTTGCTGCTGTGCAAGTTGCTTCCAAATGGAGCTGAGAATCTGCACAGCAGCCTGTTAAAATTACTGTGTCACTTGGAGATGTAGCTACCTGAAATAACCCCCCACTGTATGATAGAACTTGCATGGGAGGAACACCCTTTTGGCCTCAGATAAAACAATGAGGGCGTCATGGGTGAGTGTTCTTTGGCTTAAGTTCACTGTATTGATAGCTTGGATTGCATTTCTAGTGTGTGTTCGGATGAGGTAAATGGGTTTGAATGCCAGCATAGGTAGGAATGAGGTAAATTGTCTGGGAGCAATAAGGAGCCTTGTTTTGGATGTGGATGACTTTTTTTTTTTTCTTAATCTAGCTGTGTGAATTGTTTAAGGGACACTGTTTAGCCTCGTGTTTGCAAGGTGTTCCTCTAGGTTTCAGGGGATACTAGGGTAGTAATTGAAATCGAGATTTAATTGTTTAATTCATACTGGGGGTCAAAATATTCCCCTGTAGATAGCTGAGACTGCTACCTCCATGGCATGTGCGTAGTTGGGTTCTTGGCTCCATTTTGAGGTTCACCGTGAACCTGAACCTATGAGCTGAGGGGGGGTGAATGTGGCCATGGGCACAGACTATGGCTCTGCTCTTGTTCACAGCATTTGGGTGAACTAAATCAAGATGACTGTCTCGACTGGAGAGGTCTGTGATAGGCAGTTGTTTTGCCTGGTTCATGTCAAAGCCTGAACAGAAGTTGTTGGACACCAACTTTGCTCTGCCTTTACACGTTCTTTTATTTGAAGAGCTGTGTTCTCCCCATTCGGCAGCAGGGACTTGAACATCTTCCACTGACATATCTTTGTCTCCTGCCTTGATCTATTTGCAGCAATCAGTTGTTTTGAAACCTGGTGTATCTTTCTAGTATGGCAAATTGCCTACTTGCTCTGAACAGCTAAACTGAGGGGAGATCTAATTCTCACTGAAAATAGCAGTGAACATTTTTGAGACACTCTTACAACTTCGTTCCAAAGCTTTTAGGCCTAGAAGGTTAACAATAAATCTGAAAATAGCATGGGAGCAGAACAGAGCATCATGGGGATGAGCTTATGTTAATAAGGCAGATCAGCATTGCAGCAAGCCTGAGCTGTTGATATGACAGATAAAAGCACTTTCAGTGCTTACATTTGTGCTTAAACCTGTAACAGTTCAAAGGTTTTGAAGTAGCTAATTCTCTAGCATATCTTTTCATTTATGGCTGGCTGTGTCTCCTATCAAGCTGCCCAGGGCATTAATCCATTAATTTTAGAAGGAAAGCTTTTCTGTATCAGCACTGCTGAGGGAAAGTGCCTGTATTGTCTTGTGCATGAAGAGGCTTTTCCTTCTAAAAAAAAAATGAGGGCTTAATTATGCTTCCTGACTGCAGGGCAAGGTGCCACTCTGCAGTTCCAGACCAGGCTAGTGCCAGGAGCAGTGGAGCCAGCTCTGAGCAGGAATTGTTGCCTTGCCCTAATAAGGAGCCCTGTTGCACTTCAAGCTTGGCATGTGGCACTCAGTATCAGACCTGCTCTTACTCTAATTGACACCTTTGTTCCAATCTCTTTTCTGTATTTCCCCCTTTCTTTATTCCAGCCATTGTCCTTCGTTTAGTGTTAACAGTCTGCCTGGGAAAACAGTCATAAGTAGTGCAAGTGATGAGTGGTGCTTGTGTTCAGGAAAAGCTGCTTTCTCCTTGGAGCAGGCAGTGAGACGGTATCCTGTCCCATGGGCTTCAGAAGTCCCTGTTGTCTCTCACTGTGGTGATTCCCTTTCTAGTGCAGCAGCCTTGAGGGAAACATAATGAAGCTTATGTTGGCAAAAGGCAAAAAGTCATAATGAACGAGGCATTGTTTTGCTAATGAAGAGCACAGAATTGTATTCTCTTACTTCTCTGAAGCATTTTGTGCTTCAGAGCAGTCTGGACCAGTACTTCTGCAGTCTGGCAGTCTGCTGTGTTTTGGTTCTTGCTTCCTATGCACAGTTCTCACATATACTGTGCAGCTCTCAGGAAATCTCTGCCTCTCCTCCTCCTGCCAATGTTTTTGTTCCTTTATCCTAATCAAAGTTCCAACAGCTGGATTTTCGTGTAGAATTCCAAATGTACTTTAGCCAGTGCCTTGTTGACAGGCTTTGTCCGCATGTCATGGGCCTTGGGAGTGCCAGGTGGTCTTCTGGTACTTTCTGTAGAACACCACGGGATTCAGTTCTGTCTCTGCAGCCTGATGGTCTTTATCCCAGCCTGAGCAAATGAGAGACTGAAAATTTTTAATAATTATTGCTTCTAGTCAATGTGCCTTTCCCAGGGAAGACACTTCTTAGAGTGACCACACAAATCTCTTCATAAAAGAGTTAGTGTGAGCTTTGAGGTGTAAAACAGAACTGGAGTACACACAGGCATGTGGGCTTACAGAAGGGACAGTGGGGTGACTGGGAGGGACTGCTGTTAAACCATGTGAATGTAACACATGGGCTGAGGTGAGAAAGTAGATCAAGCAACTTACTAGGTGGGTTTGTAGGATTTGTTGTGATGCAGTGATGAAGTCTTGAGAAGACAGTTACAACACTGTACTTGAACTTGTAGACCAGCAGCTCAGCTCATGTCTGTATTGGCTTGTTCTTGGGATCCCTTGGTTTGAGATATTGCTGTTCCTTAGGCTTAAAGAGCAAGAGAGCCTGTGGCCTAGTACCTGAGCTGTGGAGCAGAAGAACTGAACACTGTGGTGGGGAGAGCGATGCTCTGGCATCCAGTGGCTGTGCCATCCCTCAACTGGTTTTGCTGTTATTTTCAGCTGTTGACCAGCTGGCTTCCTTAACTCGGGATTTGTTCTGATGTTGTGGATGGTACTTATTTAGCTTGCAGGATGTCTCGGTTATCTTACCAGCTGATAAGGTGACTGGACCTTATTTAAATAGCACTTGTTTAATGAACCATCTTCTGTCTGTCAGTGCTGTACATCTGAGGTCCCTGAATAGCTTGAAATAGCTATACTGCTGCCTACTAATGTGCATCACGGTGAGACTTGTAAAGAACCTCAGGCATTTTCCTCTCCATACTTGAAAAGGAGGGAAGGGAAGGAAAAGTAGTCTGTCTTTATTTAAGAACTACAAGATTTGAGCTCGCTGTTCCAATGGCATACCCTAGACTAGTAGTAAAAACCTGTAGGGAAGCTGGTGAATTGATCCCTAACCCAGAGCATACATGAGCCTTCCTACCACCTTCTAGCTGAGCTTACTGGACATAAGCAGCAAGGCTTCGTTTTTAAACCAGATCTGATTCATGCTCTGTTTTCTATGCCAGATGAGGTCCTTGGTTGTGAGTAAGTGTTGTGACTGTAGCTGGCAGGAGCCCTGTATGGATTGCCTCACTTCAGGAAATGTTAAAATAACACTTTTTTTTCTTAGAAAGCTAGTTCACTCCCCTCCCACTTCTAATTCTCCTAATAGCTGCCCCCAGTTTGGCAGCTGTCTCACAGAGGGTTGCTTGCGTTGCTGAGTGAGAGCAGAGACACTTCGGTGGATGCAGTGCTGGAAGACAGGTACGCGAAGCGAGCTGGTATCTCTAGCCAAGCTGGCTTAAACTTTTTAAAGGTTTCTCTGAAATTTGGAAGGAAAACTGCTAAACTGTGAGAAGGATCTTGCTCCTCCCCCCTGGACTCTGCGTCTGAAGCTGGGGATTTTTTCTTCTTGGAGAAGAGAAGCTGCCCCAACTGAAGCTGCTCATTTGAGACAGACTATCGAGCAGGTTTATCAGCTCTCTTGACTGTAGTAATTCAGCGGGGCCAACAGTACCAACAGCTGCTGGAACGTGTGTCCTCTGAGGCTGGACCCAGCAGATTTTGTTTGCTGTTTTGGAGTTGCAGGCCTCCAGGGTACTTAACAAAGCTTAAGCAGGGTTGAAGAGAATTAGCTGCTTAAACTCGTATCAATGGCTGCTAGCTGCATTGCCAGCTGATCTGTGGAAGGTTTGTAACTCTCCAGATGGAGAAGCTTTCATTTTCTTTGCCTGGCTTCTACCTTGTTTGGTCACTCCTATGAGGACATGGTTTGTGTTCAGTGCTTTATTTCTCTTTTGGAACTGCTTGTGCCGAGGGAATAAAACTATGGCTGGATGACAACAGCAGGCAATACTTGTGTGTGTCTTTGCGGTATGTAGCCTTTACTCTAGGGGATGCGTACATCTTGGAGGTTCCCCAAGAACTTTCATTTACAACTGTCAGCCAAAACAGGAAGGCTGGAATTTGCTTGTCCTCATCTCATGTCTGTCAGATCTGGGAGCACTGCAAAGGAAGCACTGGAGTACCAGCTAGGAGAATGTAGAGTGCTTATCTAGTGTGTTCCATGAACAAGCTAGTTAGGACTCTTGAAAACCACTGCAGGTAGTAGGCCTGTTTGTAGTGCCTGTTCTGCTTGCCAGTCTAACCGTGGTACTGGTTTTGAGCTAGAACGCAACCGTATCCCCCCTGAAACACAGCCTGCTTTCCTTTCCCTGTAATGGAAGCTATACTGCCGAATGTTTTGCATTCTGAAGGCTAGTTCCAACCTCTCTAGAGCAGCAGAGGGAGAAGTTTATTCAGTAATGCCACTCTTTCCTGCTAGTGACAGCTCAAATTAAAGCTTTGCAGAGCAGTCACCTGTATAAATCGATCCCTCACCACTAGTCAGCTGTAGTGTGTTACTACAGGGTCCAAAGACAAAGCAATTGTAAACTCGGGTCTGTCTTTGAGAAATTGCCTGAAACTGTTTGGATTCTTTTTCTGAGTGCTAAATGCCTTGTGTGTTTTGGCTCCGTTGTGGGCAGCTATAGAGATGGGCTTGGCAGGAGAAGAAATTCTCCATGATGGTTGGAAGGAGCTGGAGCAGTGAACACCAGTGGGCAGCCTGGGCCTTCACTGGGATGTCTTGCTCAGCCTGACCTTGTGGTATGAACTAGGGCTGGGAGGCCAGCTAAAATCTGTGCTTATGAGACACTGTTTTCAGTCCTCCTACTAACTGAAGATGATGGAGGAAAAATGTAAGTCTCAAGCGTTGCTGTGTACTGGGTTCTGAGTCTTCGGCATTGAGTGAACTCTTCTCTTGAATTTTCCAGCCTGGATGACATAAAGGTGATCATGATGTAAATCCAAGGTTAGCTGGAAGCAGCCTAAATGCAGTTGTGCTCTCTTAAGGTTTAGTAATGCAGTAATAAGGAGCAGTGGATTCACTGCAAAGAGATGAGCAACTCTGGTGGCTTAATCTATACCTTCTGTAAATGAAGCAGATATTCAAGTGTCTTTCTGAAGGGGACATTAGAAACTTCGTACTTATCTATTTGATCTATATGCTATCCCTGCTGTGCAGGGCATGATGCATAATTAGCATGCATTACCCTTCCTTCCTGGTAGAAAGGAGGGACAAGTTGTCAAGATAAACGGATTAAAGCTGTGATCTGTAAATGTTGCATACAAGGCTGTATGTGCTAATGTTTAACTTGTCTCTTGTTTTTCTTTCCCTCCATTAGGCAATACTGACCAGCGCACATCTTGACAAGGTCTCCTAGCAACCTTTTCTGTAGGGCTGAATGACAGCAGGAGCGGCCGGATAGATCGATGAGCTTGCCTTGGGAGCCTATAAATAGGCGAAATCGGAACACACAATGGGTCAGAAGGTCACAGGTGGGATAAAGACTGTGGATATGAGGGACCCTGTATACAGGCCATTGAAACAGGAACTCCAAGGACTCGATTACAGCAAACCCACGCGTCTGGACCTGCTACTGGACATGCCTCCGGTATCATATGAAGTCCAGTTACTGCATTCATGGAACAATGATGATCGCTCGCTGAATGTATTTGTGAAAGAGGATGACAAACTCATATTTCACCGGCATCCGGTGGCTCAGAGTACAGATGCCATCAGAGGCAAAGTGGGATATACACGAGGACTGCATGTGTGGCAGATCACCTGGGCAATGAGGCAGCGAGGCACGCATGCTGTGGTCGGGGTGGCAACAGCAGATGCCCCTTTGCATTCAGTGGGGTACACAACGCTGGTGGGAAATAACCATGAATCGTGGGGGTGGGACCTTGGGCGCAACAGACTGTACCATGATGGCAAGAACCAACCAAGTAAAACCTATCCTGCCTTCTTAGAACCAGATGAAACTTTCATTGTGCCGGACTCATTCCTGGTGGTTCTAGACATGGATGATGGGACACTGAGCTTCATTGTAGATGGGCAATACATGGGTGTTGCGTTTCGGGGACTCAAAGGGAAAAAGCTATATCCAGTCGTAAGTGCAGTGTGGGGACACTGTGAAATACGGATGCGCTACTTGAATGGACTTGACCGTGAGTATAACTCCCTGTATTTGTTCTAGCAGCACAGATCTGTGTGCTACTTAAGTGCAGGCTTACTAGACCATCCTGGGGAGGGGTTTCATTTTGCTAGAGATGAAGGTTTCATGTCAGCAGTAGGATTG
Source organism: Opisthocomus hoazin (assembly GCF_030867145.1). Classification (NCBI taxonomy): domain Eukaryota; kingdom Metazoa; phylum Chordata; class Aves; order Opisthocomiformes; family Opisthocomidae; genus Opisthocomus; species Opisthocomus hoazin. The sequence goes on along the minus strand of NC_134429.1, from coordinate 17,350,884 downwards.
CTGGATACAGCTCTGAATCCTTAATGGCCAATTCAAAAAGTTTGGCTGTACACATGTACTGTTACTAAGGCACTGTAGGGAACAAGCAGGCTTTGGCAAGGTAATATGGTGGGAGAAGGTGATGCCAGTTGTTTATCTAGAGATGAAAAACCTTTCTGTATTGCTACCAAAGTATCAGCAGGAAAGTCCTTCTGACAGTTGCATTATTGGCAATGTAATCCCAGTGTATCTGTACAGGAAACAGTCTGAGGGACAATCACCTTCCTTGAAGGGACTTTTAAAATCCCTCCCAGGCAAGAGTGGGAACATCTGTCCCTGTCTAAGGAAATGGGAATGTCTCATCTTGAAAAAAGTAGCTCCCTTCTCTGTTGCTTCACTTCTAGTGTGAGGCTGGACATTGTAGCCAGCCCAGCTTGCATGCCAGGCCTTTTGCTAACAGGGACATCAATCTCTAGCTAAGCTTAGTAATAAATTTGGCTGTCCGAATGTGCAAAAGTCTGTTATCTCTCATAGTCAGAAGTTCCCATTAGGCCAGACTGTGACTCAGTCCTCTGGGTAGGGTGGAGGAGAGAGGTGAAGGAAGTGGACTAAAATCTGGATTTATGTTGTTAGTGAAATAAATTTGGCAGCATGGATATGAAAAGAGTAGTGTTTCCCCTGCATTCCAGAACAGTGTCTGCCCAAAGGCTGTAGCATACTGGGCTCTTGTATTTATGCTTAGAACATGTTCTAATGCAGGGCTGGTAATGGCAACCCCCTGGCACTGGTGACATGAGGTGTACAACAAAGCTGACACTGGGCATCAGTAAACCTGAGCTGTCAGAATAACCAGGAAAGCTTGTGAAGGGATAGCAAAATCCACAAGTGCTTTGAGAAATACACTTTGACTCAGTGAGACCAAACAGAGAGCTCTTGCAGAGCAGTTTATCACCAAAAGAAAGAAGCCTAGCTCATTCTGCCACAGCACCTTACAGAATAGCAGCAGCTCTAGTAACCAGGTTTTTCTGAAGGGTCAAAGCCAAAATCTGCAGCTCTCCTCAAAGCCAGCAAGTCTGTGGAGTTGTTGGCACAGAACTACACTTAGCAAGGAAACAGCCACCTCTAGTATTGGATTTGGTTGTAATGTGCTCTCAGCATAGGAGTGAATGGTGGGCACAAGGCCAGGAATGACAGGACGCTATTTTGGCACAGATAGAAAGAAGGTGTCTGGCTCTAAACCACTTCTGAGCATTCAATAGCAACAGTGTCCAGCGATTGTAGTGCTTGTGAATGGAAGAAGGTCAGATATGTGTGAGCTTTCTCTTTTAGTGTCGAGGTCTCCTGTCAGACTGGGTTATCAGTGCAGACTGGATGAGGACAAAGTTCTTGTTCTTAGCCTCTGCAGGAAGAAGATCCTCTCCTTTTAAGGCAATTAAACAGGAATGTATGTTATGTTAATGTCTGTAGGTTTTGAAGGTCAGGGCCCCTTGTCATCTGGGATGCTGGCTGGACAATACCTCTGTCCCAGCTATCTCCATAAGAGCAGGAGGAATTGGGACAGACTTTGAGTGCAGCAGATTCGTACCCCAGTGGTTTAAGAATAAGCAACATTGGGAAGTGCCAGAGGAGTGCTGCCTGTAAGAGGCTTCTCTGGCAGCATCCCAGCCAGAGCTGAGAGGTGTAGTCTGGTTGCATAGACCTCTCCCTGCAGAAGAGGCAGGATGGATCCTGCAGGAGGTCCTGAGCAGGCAAGACCAGCAGTAGCTTGGGCTGCGTGCAGCTGTGCTTTCACTTGGGGCACAGCGTGTGTATGAGAGATGGTGGGGCTTGGGAAGCAACAGTGCTGCCTGACAGATCTGTTTGCTCTCCACCCTGCTGTCAGTGCAAACGAGGTGTGCATATAGATGTGTCAGTCCTCAGGAATAATTGATGCTTGAAGCACTGGGGGAACTTTGGAGAACTGCTAGGAAAAACATTCCACTGCAGCTTCCCCTGGAGCAGGTAATAGTTTGTGATCCATGGCAGGGAAGGAGAGGGGAGAAACAGGGCATTAGTTCAGCGCTGGCTGCAAGCTTGAGGAGGCGGCAGATCAATTCAAGCATGCGTTTCCTGACTTTGTTACCAAGTCTCTTCTCAGCTAACAAACTCTCCATCTCACAGACTTCTTGCCAAAAATTAGATTAAAATTAGCTTTCTCTGCTTTTCATTGGAAGTGTTTTATACATGGAGCAGTATGACTTTACTTTTTCCGAAGTAGAATCAGGGGTGCCCTGATCAGAGGCTACTGACAACTCTTCTGTTCGAGCTTTTCAGTGTTCACTGTTATCTTTGAACCTGGAAGGAAGGGACTTGTATCCACCTTACTGATGGCATGAATTCTGGGTAAAAAAATGCAGTAATGTGCCCATGCTCAGAAAAACTTAAGCTTTTCCTGTCTCTCAGCTGTTTATAACAGCTGTATGAAGTCAGATTAATTTGGCTTGTAGTGGTGGAAGCTAGAGCTGTTTGCATCTGTCAAAGTTCCTGAAAACTGCAGCTTCAGCCAAACGTTTTCATTCCTGTGGATGTTTTTTAGGTGTGTTCAGCACAAGATGTCTGTAAAGGAAGGTTTCTAATGGTGCATGCTGAGCCCTTAGGCTATTCGAAGGATGTCCAGTTATCTGCTTAACTGGGAATGCCTTTGTCTTAGCCCTCTGCTGGGGGAGGAGAAACCCGTTAGGCTTGAGGAGCGAACTGTGTAAAGGTGAGCTCTGACAGATCTAGCAACAGAAGCTGTGAGAAACTAATCTGTCTTCCTCCTGTGCAGCTATGATGTGTTAACTCTGGCTTTGACCTTAGTCCCCTGTATGTTGTGAGTGACTTTTCAGCATCAAAGGGCCATGTAATCCGTTCCTGAAAAACTAGTATTATCTTGTTCAATGTTTGAGTACAGGATGCAGAAACGATAGCCGAAGGCCTGTACCTTTCCCAGGTTTATGATACAGGAGGGAATCCTCTAGTGGAAAATACCACAAGTAATGATATGAAGCTTTTACTGATGGTTTTGTTTTTCGTGGGAAGCAGGTAGTACAAATGAAGGGGTTGACAGGTCTTATATCCTACTATATAAGAAACAAATCATGGTACTTTCTGGGTACCCATAACATATGATGCTATCAAACTGCTGCAGTCTCTTCAGTGAATCTCTTAAAATGGTTTTTGGTTACTGCAATAAAAGGCATGAGGTAGAAGATGTGTTCTGACTTGTATGAGTGGTATTGCAGAGGAGGAACTTCCATCAGGGGATTCTAGTATTTTTGTTGTTCGTACACATGCATGGCTTAAATAACCTCTCAGAAACATCATGATCTGTCTATGTGTTTTGAGGAGCTGAAGTTGCAGGTATGTGAATGCTGTATGGCTTGAGTCCTACAAACATGCCAGGTATTCACTTTTCTTGCTCCATGTTTTCTGGGGGATTTTTAGAGCTAGCAAAATGCACGTATCACTTCTGGGTTGGGATGTTGATGTTAATGTCTTGGGTCTCTCTTCCCAGCTGAACCACTGCCTTTGATGGACTTGTGTCGGCGAGCTGTGAGGCTTGCTCTGGGCAAGGAAAGACTGAATGAGATCCCTACACTGCCACTGCCAGCCTCCCTCAAGAGTTACCTACTCTACCAATGACCATCATGCTCAAGGATAAAGAGTTGGAACCAAGGCAAAATACTGGAGCTGACCCACTGGGCAAAGGGGTCTCCACCCTCATGTCATCGCTACTGTTGGAACTCCTTGGCCAAAGTATTCCTGCCACTGTTTAAGTCTCCATGTGCCCATATTGGCAAGTAATCCTTGTTTCACAACGGAGTTTGTTGTCCTTTAGAAGTCACTTCCCCAGCACACTTACGAAAAGAACATTTATAGAAGCTCTGTGCTTCCCTGCTCCTTCTGAGAAAAGGCTGTACTGCGTTGTGTGGGTTGTAGAGCCTAGGAGTGAGTGGTTTTTCTGTACCAGATAAAGGGAAGAACATAATTTGTGGGAAGGGAAGGCATTAGGAGTAGAAATGTCAAGACCAGGTCCAAAGAATGGAAAGGCAGGGGGTGGCCAGCAGAGTTGGGAAGAGCCTGGAATACCAAGAAGAATTAATTGCTGAGTTTTTAAAAACCAAAAAAAAAACACCCCACTCCCAAACCCTGAAACACCAAAACCGAGAAACCTTCCACCAGGACACTTCTTAATTTGGAGAAGGTGGTTATGTTGCTGATGTCTCTGCCAGGACTTCTCACCACGTTGTAATGTTATCTCATAGACAGTGAATCCTGCTTTCTTGTTTATCACTACTGCTTTCTCAGTTCTCCTGCTCCATTCTCTGTTCTGCCTTTTCTCAGTGGGTTTGACTCAGTTGATTAAGCAGTCATACCATGTCTTTACCTGACCCCTTCTTGACTCAAAACTGCAGGTTTTAGTGTGGGATTAGGGGTTCCTTGCTGATGTGGGGACAGGAAAGGGAGAAACTTCTCCTGCAGTAGGGTGAGACAGACTCTATGAGCTGAGATTTGTTACACAGCTATAGGTCCTGCCACCTTAGGTCTGCTTTCTGTTATAGCCTGCTCCATGTTAAGGCTTTAGAGAAATGCACTAGTGTGTTTCTCTAATGGCTCTGCCAGGGAATTCTCTTCTTAGATAAGCTGCTTAAAGTCATCCAAACCAGGCTTTGTTCCATCATAGACTGTCGGCATAATCTCCACTTAACTATGCAGCAGGAATAGTTCTCTCTTGCTTGGGGGTGGGAAGTTGTCCCAGAGAAGGTGGTAGCAGTGTGGCTGCAGAGGAACCATCAGCAGATGAGAAATCCAGAAGGTGATTTCTGTGGAATGTAACTTGTAAGACTTGAACAGAGGCCAGTGGGGGGAGGGGGGTGGGGTGTCTTCAGGTACAGCAAGAAGCCACTGAACCTCTCCAGAGCTTGGGGGGGGGCAAGGGGTTGGGCAGGAGAGAACTGCAATAAACAGGACAAACAATTCAGGCAAAATCAGCACATCCCAAATAGATTATCACCTCAGTAGCCAAGTAAAGAGGATGACACTCCTTTACTAGCAGGAGCTGCTCTCTTGACCTATCCACAGGTTACTATGCTGCCTTTCTGGGGTTATTTTGCACATTTCTTTGTCTTGAAAAATGTTTGTGTGGTTGGTTTTTTGCTCTTGAGTTATCCTTTCAGTTCTGTGTAGGTACAAATGAGTTTAGTTGTTGAAAATGTTAATATATATATTTGTGGTGTATGTATAAGAACATGTTTTAAACAGCTGCTGTAGGGTACCTTCTTTAAAGTAAACTACTTGCATAGTATATTTTTTAAAGCACAGAATTGGTGCCAAGACTGGGTGGGGTGTGATGTGCCCCTTTTTTAATCTAATATTATATGATTTTTTTTAATGTAGGGGTTTGTACTAGTTTCTGTTACAGGGTGGGACACAAGAAAATTCAATGTGTGGAGCCCTACTTGGTTGCCTTCAACTTGAACCAGTGTCTTCCAGAACTGCAGGGAAGCAGCTGTGTTCTCCCTACTTCTAATGTTCTTTGTGCTCCTTTTTCCATCTCTTCTCACTTCACCAGTACACTGCTTTGTACAGTTTTAAATTCTGACTATATTTTATGACTGTAGATAATACTCAGTAACCTAATAAACTTTATTAAATATTACATGATGCTGGTTTTTATTTGCATGAAATGATCAGTGTTCTTTAGTTTCTACACGAATGGTGAGCTTATGCCCAAGAAGCCAGCCCAGACAGGTAAAGCAAAGGCTGTGGTGGCCTTGTCTCTGCTTGGAAGAATAACTATTTAAAGCTGGCATCTAAAAGGCCTGCATGCGTGGAGGGCAAGCTGCAGCAATTGGTACAGGCTGGCAGAGTGTGGAAACTTGAGATTTTGTACAGCTGCCACCAGTGCCTAAAAGTGGCTACTCCAGATGGAGTTGAATAAAATCTGTGATGGGACAGCAGCCTTGGTTTCCTAATTTAACTTGGTTTACAACTGACTTACTACATCATACTCCTTTTTCTTCAAATAGTCTCAAGTAGATTGGTTATCTTGCCAAACTTGATGCACTGTGCAGGCTTGCAAATTTCACTACTAGATTACAGCAAACAAACTTTCTCTTTTTCCAGGAAAGCAGCTCATATGAAAACAAGTCACTAACCTACTATTTTACATTGATACCTGACTGTCCTTTTTCTTAGGAAGGGAGATGGTGGATAGAAGAAAGCAAAAGAAAATGGTGAGGGCGAAGGGGATCCCCAGCCAGTAGAACAGCACAGTTAATTACAGAAGATGTGGTGGCAGGTTAAACTGAATGTTGGGAGAGTTGTTTCTGTATCATGTGTGCTTGAAAAATGGCTGATTTCGGGGTGTTCTGGGTAAGTTCTTCAGGTCATAAACTTGATGTAGCTCAAGTCACTTGGTATTACTTTTTAGTAATTACTTTTCACTCTCTACCCACTGCTGTTTGTTGCTGTCTTTTCATATATTTTGAAATGTTAAGTTTAGTTAAGCCTCTTCAAACTGACTGGAAGCAAGGCGAGTTTGTACTTTCATCAGTTAAGACAAAGGCTTTAATTCCCCTTCCTGTCCACGCACTTTTGAGCCTTCCCTGCAGCTACCAACTTGTGTGTGTGGAAACCAGATGATTTAATAAGTTCACGCAAACACTACAAGATGTGAGGCTCACCTAAAGCTCAGAGGTATGCTTATGAACTGCCTTGTAAGGGTACTGGCTGAGGAGTGCTTAAAAAAAAAAAAAAAGGCAAGTGGTTTTTTGTCTTTGTCTCCAGTCAGGGTAAGAATCTTTTTGAATCTGGGATGTCTTTCCACATATTTGCTGGATATTTAGGCTTAGGATGTCGGTGTTCAGTAATCACCACTTTTGTTTTGCTGCAGGTAGTGGAGGACCTTAGTGAAATACTGCTTTTCTGCCTGTGTGTGAACAAGGCCAGCTTCCCCTTGCCTTGCAGTGGAAGGCTGCCTCAGCTTTGCTGGAAGTGTGGCTGGAGGGGTTCTGGGAGAGCAGCAGGCTGGGGAGGGTGTATAAGACTGAGAAATTAGTTCATGCTCAGCTCCAGACACCCAAACAGGCTTGTGTTCCAGCTGCATGGAATATTTGAAACAAATGACCTGCTCAGGGCTGGGAGTTTGCAGTGTTTATGTACAGTGCCATGGCAACAGTGGAGGAAGTCATGAGATGGGGATTGGACCTGGTGGAATCAACAGATGATATCACAGATTAGCAAATCCTAATGAATCAGTGGCTCTCTGCTTCCCCTGCTATTGCCTGTGTTCAAGCACTGGCTTGTGGTAGGCAGACCTACTCCTTTTTGAGTAGCATCAAAAATTTTAAGTCCTATTTGTATTAGGACCTCCTTGAAAACCAACCCTATTACCGTGGCCAGCATCTCTCACCTTCCTGCTGTTGCTGACTAACCATGTTTATGCACATAGAACTGTTCCTATGTTTTATAGGAGGCTTCTGGCCTTTACAATTTGCTTGCTGTTGCCTTGCTGGTGATACAGAAGTGCTGTGGCAATTCTGCAGAGAATCTGGCATCCCCCCATGCTCTAGACAAGCAGCGGGGCCACTTTTGTTTCTTCTTGGAAGTTGAGGCTTTGGTGAAAGTAATTTGAGTCCAGAAAAGTCTGCAAGAGGGGAAGAAGTGTTCAGGCGAGGAGTTTAGTGGCTGATAGAGAAGAATGTCACACTGCTTCAGCAGTCTTGTCACAATTCCTTTCGAAAGGAAGGCCTGCCTGGGGTGCAGGTGACACTCCTGCGCAGCCTATCTGTGCCAGCAAACATCCCTGCTGTGCATCTTGGTCAAGACAGAAAAACATGGGGGAGGTGGAGGACGCTTGCCAATTCTCTCCTTTATCTGCAGCACTGAGAATTTATTTCTCTGGGCTGAAACAATGTCCCTGTTGGCGCCTAGACATAAGTCTGTACCTGTCAAGTCCTTAGCCAGTACCAGCACAAGGCAATTTTGCCTTTCCCTGTACCTGATATGTGCAGACTTAGAAGGACATGCATCTTACTTGAAGAACTTATTTTGGCAGTCACGCCTGCTCTCCTGCATAAGGTGGGACAACTATGAAAAACATTTCTTAGCATGCTCCCCCTCTTCTCTCCCATATGTTTCCTATGCTGAGCTAATGCTGTTGATCTTAGGCCAAAGACTAAGTTGAATTTGACTAGAGAAGGAAATACATAGTGACTTATTTAGTGGAGTTTTTTAAAATTAAAAACCTAACCCGAAGTACAACCTTTCCTGGCATACAAAACAGTGCTGAAGGGAACAAAGCTCATTGGAGCACTGGTCCTGTCCTTGCACATGTTTTGATTTGAAACTATTGCAGGCTTGTCTGCCCTTCAGACAGAAAACTATTTGAAGCAGCTGCCAGATGTTGTGTCTGACTCGTGTTTTACAATTTGCTTACTGCTTAGCAGCGCTCTTCCCTTTGGGCGCTCGAGCTGCCCTTGTGCCTGCTGTTCCTGTGGCACCGCTGCGCTGGGTCCCCGGCCCTTTGCCCAAGTCACATTCGCACGTAGCACAGGGGAGATACAAGTCTGAGTATTTTACTCAAAGGCTCAGTATCGCATGTCTGCCGCCCGATCTGCTGGCCTCATATGGGACCTCTTCTGGGACTAGCACAGACCAGCCACATTCCTCTGCTCACATGTTGCCACAGTGTGTAAAAGTTACAGTGATTTACAATCTCTTATAAACGCACTTAGGGCCTGAATTTAGGCCTTGCTAAACAACCTTGCACTGAACACCCACAGTTCATGGCTTGGGCAGCCTCTTTGACTAGCTGCAACTTAGCTAGGTTGTAAATCTTTTTTTACCCCCTATGAGTAAGATGGGCAATAAATTCTTAAATACAATGAAGCAGGGCAGAGACCTTTGTGTTTTTTCAGAACTGTGACAAACGCGACTCAATTGGAAGGCATACCTGCTGAACAGGAGTACCTCAAGATTTCCTGTGTGTTTGCCCAGCTCCAGCAGCATCCCAGCCAGGTACGCTATTTGTGTAAAACTTCTCAGCTGGGAACAGCCCGATATGCCTACAGGTATGGAAGCCCTCGTGCTTGGCTTTCTGTGCTGCTGCACCACTCGCGCTCCCACAAAACCACGTCTATACAAATACAGCATCTTAAGGCAGAATCCTTGTTAAATGGGTTTAACCTGCAGTTTTTCGCTTTGTTTAGACTTTTAATAATCAGAGGGTTTGGGTCCATGCTTCTTAGGCACCTAGCATTGCATTTTCCTCTAATGTCATGTATGACTATTCTGCAGTCAACAGCTTATGGCCCAGGGAAGCTTCACTGTGCAATGGTGTTGTGGGGGATGTAGGCCAAGAAATGGGTGCTGCTGCTGGATAACCTGCTAGATAGCACCTTGTTAGGCCCGAGGAGTTCCATGAATGCCTGTTCCTGCCAGAGTCTGCCAGCGTTCCTTCTCATAATCTCTTGCTAAGACATAAATTGTTATTTAGGAGAGCCTGGCAAGATTTTAATGTCTAAAACCTCCATAAGCAAACATACTCTTCAACTTATTCTAAATGGTACAGGGGCAGGTAAGAAACACCTGCCTAAACTGGCATCTGGCCAGGATACAGGTGTTGATCTTTTTCTTTCTTTGCCTTTTGTGAAAAAATACTGAGGGTTTCCCACAACTGAGGCTCTGAACTCTTTATTCTCTAACTCTTCCCAAAGCAGGTACCTTTGGGAGCGCAGAACATTCTCGCAGGCTGTACAAGTGCTGCCTTGGTCTGAAAGGTAAAGTGCCACCTACTGAATCAGTAACTTAATTTCCTGCAACACGCTGGATGTTTCCTTTGGAAGAGGACCACCTAATATTGGTAGCGTCTGTTCCTACTTAATTTGAGGTCCAACAGAGACTTGAGGAGTAACAGCTGTTACTCCTAAATATGATCTGTATTTTTCAAACTGTCTAGACACCTGGGTGGGTTGCATACATTACTAGCAAAGCTAGTTAATCATGTCAAACTTTTTCATTCTATAAAGGCCTGGTTTTGGTTTGTTTTGTTTAATGAGCTATATGGAAACCCAGGGGAAGACAGTGAATCAAGCAGACAAGTGAGGAAATTTGATCAGTAAGGCTGACATTTTGACATTTTTTTATTCTGACCTGGTATAGACAGTGCACAAGTTTCAAGATTTCAGAAGTTATTGGCTGTGGCGTTTGATAACAACACTGACACAGTAAACCCTTAAAACAGTAAGCTGCATTGATATATCGCACGTGGTCTCTGAAATGCTGTTAAATGAAAACTGAAACAGTGCTGTACAATAGGAAATTACAGCAATGAAAATTAGGTTTACAGAATGCTAGAAATGAAGTTTTTAATTGATTTTTTTAAAGGAAAGCCTGGAAGAATGAGCACTCAGAGTCCTTGTGATGCATCCTGCTCAGATAAATACAGGCGTTTTCAATTAGTGTTCTCACAGATGCCAACTACCTATTCCAAAGCAAAGTCCTGTACGATAAGATTGTCACTATTAGAAAGGAAAGAAGGTGATTCTTCATATGCGATCTGACATTTTTATTTGCATTTAAAAAATAGTCAGAAAAGTGTGAATAAACCTGGAGATTAAAAGGGTAACAGACACTTCTGGACAGGAACCCACTCTGAGAAGCTGCATCCTGGAGTTCAGACACTCTTGAGGTGGCCTTGCAGATCCACAGGCAAGCAATGCCTTGGAGGGTGTCCAACATTTAGAGTAAGATGTTTGAAACACACATGCTTTAGGTCTGCATTTTCTTGTGTTTATGTTTGCGTTTGCTAGCTGTGTTTCAAACTTCATTATCAAGACTAACCATGACCTTCACTAGAATAAATTTGTTTTCCTCTTCAAAGTTGCCTGGCACTAGCACTAATCTCAAGTACATTTTGGTAAGCAGAAGAGACGTATGTCTCTCTACAAAGAGCAAATGCAAATAAAATAATATTATGGTCGTACAGGTAGGATACCTGCAACCTAAACAAGCATGAGAATCCCAAGACAAGCTATGATGCATTTCCCAGGGAGTTTAACTTGGAGGCTAGGAGAATCGGGTACAAGTATTAAATACTTTCTTCCCAGATGGGTGTTAAACAGTGTTTTCAGGAAGGGATGAACACTGAAAGGACAGATCCAACCTCGGAAGAAGCCAAGGTGCAAAAAGATTGTTGGTAAGGAAAAGCCTTTGACATGTTAATCTCTTACCAGATGCGTTTGGCAAAGGCTCAGAATCAGTCTTGGGAAAACAAAGAGGAGGAAAATATTTAGCCTAGGGACTAGGGACGGGTTCAGTGTTCTGATCGTGGACCCAGCTGTTTAGCTGTTTGATATGGGTTGGTAGGTGCAAGCTGGCAACTGAGGCTGAACCTGCAACCTCACAGCATCTCTGAAATGGCAGGCTGGGTACCCCATCAACAGTTAGGGCAATTTTCTTTGGTTGTTTTCCCAGCAGTCAGCTGCTCCAAATGGTTCTAGAAATAGTGTGAGTGAAGCAGCATGCTGCAGACTGCTCTCAGTTTCTGAAGTCTCTCCGATATCTTTCTTGACAAATTCTCTTGGAGGGAGATTGTGTAATCAAACTGGGTTGCATGTAAAAACACACTTGTGTACGTCCAGGCGCGTAGGGTATTTGCCAAAGTGGACAGACTGTCCTGCTTGTGCCTGCCAGAAAAGTTGTGTTTTGTCCAGCGGAAGAGAAAACATCCTTTTCTCTTTGTGCTTTGGAATTTGTCTTTTCAGACTCTGATCTCATTAGCAGTGTCTCCACACTATGGCAACCTTGCCCCCCTTGGGTCAGGACCATGGTCCAGTAAACTGAGTCTTGCAACGGTAGCCAAAACTCAGCAATTCTCTGCAGAAAGTGGCCCTCTTGGTAATGTGGCAGATGCTTCAAACATTGCAGAGAGCGCGCAAGAAGAAAGGGAGCCGATCATCATTTTGTAATATACACAGTCTTCTGTGCTTGTTGTTCTTTGCGCTGTAAGAGACAGTATCTGCCTCTAAACAAAGTGACAAAGAGGGAATAGTTTCATAACTAACATGTTTAATAGCTGAATTTTAGAGCACAGCCTACTGAGGTGATTTGCACAAGGCTGTGTGTGAACTCTGTGTCACAACTGGAAATTACACACGTGCACTAGGTGCACTACCAACACGCATCTTCCTTTCCAGGCTGTCCCATATCGATGGAAAGGCTGATTTTTCAATAAGCCAGCACCTGAATAGAGTGACATTTTTGCTGTATCTTGGTTTAAACCCTGTTCCTAATCCAGCACTGAGCTTTTGTTTCCCTCTTTACTGCCTGCATCGGATTAAAATGGCAGATTTCCTTGGATTGCATTTTGAAATGAGACTATCAACTGTAAGTGGTAGTTTCATTAAATATGGCTCATGCTCTGCATTCATTTTGGGGGCTGCCAGAATGGCTGCATGAGAAAACCCCACATTAGACACTAGGGAAATAAAATAGAAGGTCTTTGCACTCCTAACTCGGGGATCACAGAACCCAGAGTTGCTTCTCTCCTCATAGACCTCTGAGTCAAAATACTTTCAAACTGCTCGGAACTTCTGCCTGCCCTCCTTAGCCCGACCCTTGCCCCTGCCGACGCTGCACAAGGACAGTCCGTGGTCAGCCTGATATTGCTGTGTTCTCCTGCAGCTGCTGCCGTGTTGATTGAACTGTCCCTGTGTGCTCTGAGCACTGTGGCACTTCACTCACCGAGCGGTTATGCCTTAGGTCTAATGCTTCGCTTCGTATGAGCTTTCTGCTTCAACAAGGAGCCAGTGGCTCCTTCTAAAAGGGGAAGCTCTCATACCTTAGTGTAGCTTGTCTTTAATGCTTGGCAGCTGCTTTGTAAAATTACAAGGTGATGCCGTCAAACTCTTTTTATACACTGCCCTGGGTGATGGTGCACTGCTCATTCAAGGGAAGGGAGCAGATGGAGCCCAGAAGTTTGTTTTGCTCTTTTCCTGCTTACCCCTGTATCTGGAAGCCTCCTAAAGTCTGTCAGCTGGCAGTGAAAAATGAGTGCAGCGTGAAGGCCAACCAGGTGGTCTGCAACACAGCGGTTACCAGTGCAGGAGGCACCGACCGCTGCCTGGCAGAGCCCCTGCGGCAGCAATGGGGCCTCCGCTGTCTCCCTCCCCGCTTTTAGTCTTTGCTGCAGGCAGAAACAAAATGATTGTCAGATGTCAGTGTCAACACGACATTTTGCTGCATCTGTGACACTGGGAGTCTCTCTGTGTGAAAATATAGCAGATCCCAGTTCCACGGATTTTCTTGGAAGGGTAAGAGCTGCTGCTCTCCAGTCCCGCTTTTCAATGGGGTGACCAGTTTGTTTGGAAACTTCCTTGCTGGGGGCGTGGACGCAGAGATGTTGAAAGCAGCCAGACAAAGGTGGGAGGAGAGGAAGCAGAAGGGGACGCTTCCCTGAAGCCAAATTGGTTTTGGGGGGTGGCTGGGAGGAGGAAGTTGTTTTGTTTTGTTTTCTGAGAAAACATCTCTACAGCCAAGACAAAGAAAGATGCCTGCTCTAGATCTTGTTACCTTTGGTCTCCGTGGGCCCCATGTCAGTTCCCAGATTATTTTTATGAACTGTTTAATCCAGGGCTTTTATTTCCCCTGTAAATAAATGGTATTTCAGATTCCAGGACAGCTTCAGATACTAATACCAGCAGTCTAGACAAAGAGTGGCCCATGGACACAATCATAAATAAAAATAGTCTTGGGGCTTCGGGTTTTTTTTTAATTCCTTCACATGTCAAACTAGCTCACAGACAGAGACTGGCAGGAGAGGCTGGCTGTGTGAAGGCAGGCACAGCACAGTTCTCACCTCCTTTGCCATCTCTCAGAGGGGATTGGAGCTGGCTGGGGCCATGCCAGGGGATGCTTGGTGTCTCAGAAATGTAAATAGTTCCCAGACAAGCAACCAGGATATGGAGCTCACAATTACATAGCACAACTCCTAGGTTTCACAGAGGGGCACTGGAAATGTTTTTATGCCTCCCATGGCTTTCATTATGCAGGTCTTGAGCCGGCTTTTTCTGCAGGAAGGGGAAAGTTTCCTGCAGCTTCTGTTTGTTACAGCTGTGCAGAGCCGCTGTGCAGCACTGTCCAGAACCTGCCAGCCCCGAGGGTTGGGAGCATGCAAGAGGGAACGGTGTGCCAAGATCTGTGTTTATTAATTGTAGGAACCAACAGCCTTTATAAAATGTGGCCGTGTAGCTCAGGTCGCCAAAGGAAGTGCTGCATTTCTGCCTTTTTTTCAGCCTTTTCCATGCACCTGGCTTGCAGCTTGCTCCCTTTATTCATCCTGCTGAAATTGCCAGCAGCTTCTCTCATTGGGATTTTTCAAAGCAAGTTGTAGTCAATAAAGAATTATTCTCTAGATTTGCTGCCCAGTCTCACAAGATTGTAACTAAGATCAGTCTTTTATGGAGCAGCACAACTATGGAAGAGAGCAAATTAAATGACTAATCTAAACTGTGAGAGCCTGTGATGGAGAGGTGAGTGGGACCAAAGCATCCTGGACTGTTCTCCCTTTGCAGAGATGATCTCTCTGACATCAAGACTTGTCTTGCTATATTTCCTTTTCTGATGCTATTTAAGGAAGCATTGATACTCACTTCAAGTGTGTGCTGATCTTTTTCTAGTGGTGGATCTGATGCCGAAGTTCACCCCAGGCTAAAGAAACAGATCACCTCTTCCCGCAGCATGGCTGTAGCTGTTGAGAACATTCTTTCACGTGCTCTAGGATGCCTGCCCGTGGCTGCGCTACAGGCCACACGTACCTGTCTCAGACAGATGGGGATATGCACATTCCCAGCTGACTTTTAGATGCTTGACCTACCTTTTTATTGCCAAAATCCATAAGCAAGGAAAAGAGGAGTGAAAGGAGAGGGCTTTAAGCATGGAAATGCACTAGCTGAATAACCTGATGGCCTGTTGGCCTGTACTGCACTTTCATAGAGCATAATACTGCACTTTCATATAGCAAACCCAGGCTCCTATATGTTTGTGATGTATCTTTTACAAACACATGTATGTGTTCATTCTCAGCTGTTCAACATTAAAAAATTATATTCTCTAGCTGCTTGGCAATGGAGCTGATGTATGTTCTTTGTTTCAAATGGGGGAGATACACATGAGGCTATGTGTGAGAAGCAATGATTAAGTCACTTCTTTTAAGGTCCTTACAATCTTTTTATTTGGTTCTACTCTCTAGAAATTATACACGTGACTTAGTGGTGCCCGCCCAAGGTTCCTCAGAGAAGAAGATCTCAGCTCTCATGTCACTCAGAACCATTGTCTTAGAGCTGAAAGTATTCTTCCCACCCACTTATATTTCTCATCTACAATCTTGGGCACTGCTTATGCATCAGGAGGTCCTGCAATATGGCTCAGCTGCAGAGATGCATGTAATCCCCTGCCAGGATCCTGAGGCTGCACTGAGGGGCACACAGTACTGATTCCCTTTCCGTCTGCCCAAACATGAGAACTTTGCTTCTGCTTGTAGGAGTATGGGAATGAAAAATGCAAGTGAAGTTGCATATTTCTTTTTCATGTTTCAGTACCATCTGTGGCACCTCCCTGTGCAGGCTCTGTGCACTAAGCAATTGCCTTTACTTCATGTGAAGGGTTTATAGATGGAAGGGAAGGAAAATGAAACTGCCATAAAAAAGTATGGTTAGCTGTGAATTCTTAATAGTACTACGCCTTTCTCATCATTGTCAACAGACTTATGAGCCATACGTGTTTAAAATAATCCCTCATCTTCCAGATAATTGTACTGGTCAAGTAGGTATTATAGAATCATAGAATCATAGAATCGAGATATATATTATATACACATTGAAAATAATTGCTCTCTTGCAACCCCAAAAGCCTCTGAATTTTCTATGCTAATACAAACAAAGAAATCCCTGCCTGCCTGTCAGTAGCATCTCCTTCTACCCAAAAGTTTCACGGAAATCTTTAGCATTAACTGAAAGAACAAACCTTTTTGATACAGTGACGGCTACATCCACTGAGAATTATCTTGCTGTTTGCACCCAAGTCTTACGGACTAGGGCAGAAGCAGCCAGATAGCCAAGTGGATCTACACAATTGGTGTAACCAGCCCACGAAATGAATAGCCTAACTGCAAATACCCCTGGGGAGCAGGACAATAACTTTAATTACCTGGAAAAGGGTCTTTTCAGATTTTCACAGCAGAAAGCATTATGCAGCCTGTCAGGGCCCCAGGCAGCACTTCTTTCCAGGGACCTGATTAGATCTTCCCAAAAGGCCTCTTAAAGAAGGAATAGTCAAGAAGAAACCATTTTAAAGGAACATTTATCATTGTCCTTACACCCAATGATGACTCATATGGCCTTTGCTAAACTGTGTAGAAGGAATGGAATTTATTGCTTGACTCTGGAAGACAGGGCTAGGAGCCAGAGTGGCATCCGCTTGGAAACTGCCGTGCTCTGAAGCAGACAAGATACTTGTGCGTAGAACACATTCTCTTCCGATCTGAAATAGTAGTTGTACTTTATAAAAAACAGATGAGCAAGGCTACAGTCAAGCGCCTGCACACTCACATCAACAAGGGGTGAATGGCATACAACGGTGCCTAGATATCAGAAAAACAAGGACTTGCCTTACAATTTTAATGACAATTGTAATTAGGAATGGGCTTATGCTAAATCCTGTTGATGTCATGGCAAAGCTTGATTCAGTGGTGTTTGCCTTCCTTCGGCCTCAGCTCAGGAACATGCCAAGTTCGGGTTTTAGTGCCTACCCCAATTTAAACATTCACACAGGTGACCTCTGTAAAGAACACTGGAGTTAGTTCTGTCTGTTGTTATCACCAGTTCAAAGCTGGTGTTCTGTAGAGAGATTATTGTCGAAAATAAGAGAGAAAATCACAAAGCTTAAAAAGCTTTTGGTGGGTTGCTATTCTCTTGTCAAGTAAAGGGGCAGTTAGGTACTACAGAGCAAAAAAAGATTAAAATTTTCATGTTCACTTTTAAATATTGGAAGAATCACACTCGTACAACTGTATTGAACATCAATATTATTTCAAAAGAAGCAAAATGATACAGTTTGATGGTTCCTGACCAAAAAGAAATTCAGTACTCTCATTTTGTGGGAAATGTCAACATTTCAACATTTTTCCAATACTGTAATTTTTAAGAAATCCCCAAATTCCACCTCCCAACCAGCTTTTCTGGCCAGCAGTATTAGACACAATGCCAAAACCCAGCAGAAAGAGTGTCTTTTAATAGTGTACGCATACCATGTTTATAAAACCTGCACTTTGTGTTTAGTTGACTCTTCAAGAGGATCTACAACTTCCTCAGCATTTCATTTCCATAGGTGCTCCAAAGGCTTGGGGTATTCCAAGCTGGCTGGGAGCCAAAGCAACCATAAATCAACCATGACAAGAAGTTCCCTTCTCCACTGTGTTGCTTCCCCACGACAGTGTTTTGGGGAGTGTAATGTTTTCATTTTATATGCACCACTGGCCTCTGCAGGGTCCTTTCTTTGGAGCTATGATCTGAAGGAATTTTTAAAATAACCATTCCATGCAAAAGGTTTATATACTCCATGTGTACCCATGGAGCCTGCTCTGGCACCGCTCAGGGAATCGGTGCTGTGATGCAAAGACAGTGATGGATAGGACAGAGAACTCTGTTTTAGCATCATTTTGCTAGACTACCGTCCTCATTAGGATGCAAAATCCAGGACTAGAGCTTCATTCTGAACTGATGTGTCCTACAGATAAGCGCTGGAGTATATGTGAGAAGACTCAGAAGGGACTTTTTTCACTGGAGTTGCTGGAGTTGGGGTGGAGACAAGATTTGTACTTCTTTTCCTACATACAGAGAAAAGCCTGGAAGGCCTGGGTTTGGGTTTTTTTTTTCCCTTCTTCTAGGAAATTGTCTGCCCCTTTTAGCCTTTCCAGAAGGTGACAGCAGGTAGTGGAAAAACTATGGAGGTCAGAAAGACAGCAGCATTTCTATGGGCTGGTGTGGTTTCTAAACCTGGTATGTATTACTACAGGGCAGTGTCTGGCTGGTGAATCCACAAAGCAGATATATATAGGCCAGGAAAAAACACAGAAGTAATGAAGTATAACTGTCCTGCACTGGGATGTGGCGCTTCTGCCAAAAAGAGAGTCTGTCTCACGGCTGCCTGGTGCACAGTTCTCCCAAAGAGTTCTTGAGTTTAGTCTGGGGCATGCTTCCTCCTCCAGGCATCGGATCAGATCTGCTGATTTTCCTCTAGGAAGGTGAGGCGACACCAGGCAGGAAGCTGGTGCCATTACAGCTGTCTCACGAATTTCCCCATTTTGCTAGCAGCCAGGGCCAAGGAATGGTGAAGGGAGGGGGAATGGGCAGATGGATTTTCCAGGTAACACCTGGTGAAAAAGGGATGGCGGAGTCTTGCTCAGAACAATGGGGTTGTTTTGAGCTGCTCATCAGGAACTGACCTCTTTCCCCTCTCATCCTCTGAGCATGTGATCCTTGGGGTCTTTGTTTTCTTTCTGCTCTCGCTCCCCGAGATGACATTTTCCTCTCACTCAGTGTAGTGACGCATACAGTGTCCATCAGGTCTCCTTGACATCAGTGCTTTTAGGCTACATCCTTGCTGGTGTCTCTGTGGGTGGACTCTAGTTGCAGAAGCCAGGTTATGGCAACTCCTCTCTGAAACCAACTGCCCCCTCTTGTAGACAGCCCAAGGCTTTTGACAGGCATGGTGGCTATGTGAGGGCAGACGTGTTTAATTCCCTTTTGCCCACCGCCCAAGTGCTTTGTGCAGGGCAGGCACACTTCGGAGGTCAGTTATCAGGGCTGCAAGGAGACGAGGTGCAGCACTTGCTTGAGTTCTCATGAAGGAAAATGCAAGTGCAAGCCTGGCGAGGAGGATACAGCTGCATCCTCTGGAGTGTATAGGCGGTAGCGGATATGGCCCTCCCTGTCAGGGACCTGTTGCTGTTCTACTGGCTGTTTTCTCTGGAAGCCATAGCCGTGATACACCCACTAGGAATGAACGTTGCTCACAGCCTCTGTAATCAAAAGATCATCTGAACCCGCAGTTACAGCATGTCCCCTACTCGGAGCCCCTCTGCTGAAATCCTAGCTGAAGCAATAAAGCGTGGGCAGATGGGGGGAAGCAAGCCCAGGGCAGGCATCAGGCTCTGCTCTTCACGCTGGCCTGGCAGGTTCTGAGGAGGGTCCTGATCTGGTGTTCATCCTCGTGGCATCCACCACGAGCCTGCCTCTAGCCACGTTTGTTGACGTGCCATTCTGGGTCCCACAGAGCAAGCCAGCCGGGTGAAGGCTGTGAGAGCATTCCATTCGCTCAGTCCCACCAGCACAGAAGCCGCGGACACATCAGCACGGCGTCGTTAATGGGGCACTCACCTCCCCACGTTCTCCACCACCCGAGCAGGCTGCCAGCTCCTTCCCACCCTCACAGCCTCCTCGGCAGGCTCTGCTCATCTCTGCCGGCCTCTCTGAAGGAGAGGGGCATTTCCCCGGCCGGGCAGCAGCCTCTCCCGGCCACAACTTTCCACGGCTGCGGGCCTGCCCTCGCCTCCCAGGGCTGGGCCGAGGTGGGCCCGGCCTGCAGGCCGCCCGGCTGGGCCTCCCGCTTCCAGCCCCACCGGCAGCGCAGAGAGGGGGAGCAACCCCCCGCGGCCCCTTCCCTCTCCACAGCAAGGGAGAAACAGGAGGAAAAGTGTATGCTTCTCGCCATGAGCTGCCGGAGCAGCTTCCCCGCGGCCCCCTCAGAGCGCAGCAGCAAACGCGGCCTGGTAGAGCTCGTGAGCGAGCTGCGCTGGCTGGGCGCAGAGGACAGCAGCAGAGCCCCGCGTTACGCGAGGGCAGGAGAGACGAGCCCGTGGGCTGTCCCGGCTGTAATGCCTGGATGGAGGCCACCTGAATCATCAGCTTCCTCCCAAGCGCTCTCCTGCCTGCTCTCCCGCTGGGCAGCTGCCCATGGCCTCCCTGCCCGGGGGAGCAGCCAGCCATGGCGGGTGGCATGGGAGAGCAGCGGGCAGCCGCCAGCCAGGCACCATTCGGTGTGGGCTTGTCAGGCTTTGGTTTTCTCAGCCGTTTGCAGAATTGCCACGATATTTCGTACGGACGATGGCCTGCAGTCGTGGGAGGCCCTGGACGGGGTTAGCAGGAGGATGTGTAGATAAAACTGCGCAGTGAATTTGGAGCATGAGGCGTTGTGCATTTGCACACAAAGGAAATTCATGGCAGTAAAGTTCCTCAGGTAAGTTGTGAGGGTCTTTGTTACAGGGAGGGACAACACCAGCCTAAGCACCTGTGCCACAGCATGCTTTATCCTGATTTACAACTGAAAAATGATATAAAGATATAAAAAGAATGAAAATAAAAGAGAAAAATCATCTCACTGCCTGTAACAGCAGAGATTGGTTTCTCATTCTCTGTGTGGAAAAACAGTCCTGCAAATGCCAACAGCTGCTGAGGTCTCCTCGTGCTGCTGCTTCTCAGGCGCTGCCTGTTAGCAATTCTCACTAGGGAGCAGAGCGGGGTACACCTGCCTCCGGGCACTGCTGAAAGGAGGTGACCGGAGCCTGCAAGTGTATTTGGTAGCTATGAGCTGCCAGCCAAGCTTCTGCGTGGAAATTCTCCTGCAAAGAGGTCACAAAGGTACTTTTCAAATTTTATGGTAACTGAAATCATGAAAAAGTGACAAAGAAGAAAAAGGGGCTTTTTGTTTTTTTTCTATTTTACTTTTTTTTTTTTAAAACAAAAACTCAGTTTGGTTCTAATTAGGTGATACAAATTCTTCAGATGAACTCTGGGTCTGAGGGGGAATATAAGGTTTTATAGATCCCGGCGTGAGGTTGTGTGTTTTGTACCTTGTCTCCTAGCAGCAAAAACCACATGGATGTGAGAGGCTGTTTTATGATCTGCCAGGGCTGTTGTTGGACAGGCTACAGTGAGCAGAGTTATTCCAACCATGCTGGATTGCTGTTCCCTCCCTCGTTCTTTCTCTCTCTTTTTTTGCTCCCCTTCCCTTGACTTTTTTTTTCCTTCTCTCTTTTCCTTTTTTCTTTCTTTTTTTCTCCTCACCAGGCAAATGTGAAAGAGGATGGATGCCTTCATCCTCCTGATGCTAGAACCCTGTCACTGGACTTGGTGCCAGCATGCTTCTCATCTCCCTTGCAAGCCCTTTTCCCTTGCCGGCTAGGATTTCACCAGGCATTTCTAAAGAGGCAGTGAACTATGTTGGTTACTCTTTCAATTGCTCATCTCTTTAGTGTTTCAAAAAAAACCCACCATAAAACCACCACTCCAAAAAGCAACAACTGCGTGCTCATGCTGTGCAGCAACTTCCGTCAGAGGATTTCCAAGCAGCTTGGCAAGCACTAAGGAGCTCAGCCTCGCGGTGCCCCTGGGTAGGAGGGGAGGGCTGTCAGCTCTGTTTTGCAGCAGAGGAAGCTGAGGCATGGGGAAGCCAAAAGATTTGCCCGGGCACATGCGGTGTCTCAGTTCTACCCTGACCTGGGCTGAGTTTCCTTCTTGGTGCTTTAACCTGCCCAGGTTGAGTCTGTTTTTGCCTCCCCCCTGCTTTTACGCTCTGGCTGCAATTCTTCCTGTTGCTTAGTCTGCTGGCTTTGTAAGTTGTGATAACAGAAATAACATCTTCCCATCTTCTCTATGCTATCCCACTCCCAGTCAGTCCTGGGAAGACCTATTCATTGAACTACGTGGCTGTTTCTTTTGGTTGGAAAAGACTTTGTAACTGCAGCTCCCAGAGAGAGACAACTTCAGGTCTGCATCAGAGCATTACAAGAACCCTCTGTTACACCGATGTTTCATGTTGCTTTCCTTATGCTGCCTTTTCTCTCTTCTTTTCTGCTTATTAGGCCCAGGCAGCAGAACAAAATATTGAGAGATAGTCTTGCATTTAGCACCAGTTCTGACAGAGCCATTCAGTGTAAGGGCAGTATTGAATTGTTTCCCCTGGCTTTGGAAATATCACCTGCACAATCTTATCGGCTCACCTGAAGTTCAGTCCAAAGAAAGCTGAAAAAACTCTGTGTTTCCATGGGCTTTAGAAGCCTTTGGGTCATAATCCAAACCACATACTGAAAGATTTTGAAGACTTATGAGTAAGAACCTTCCCATCAACTCACAGGGCTTCACAACACCAATAATTCCCAGCTTCTTCACTCTTCTGCAAAACATAGAGGGGAAAAATCCCAGCAGAGGAAATGCAATTGCAGTGCAACTTCCTCTCCATGTAATGCTTTTGGGCTGTTCTATCAGCTGCCACCCACAGTTCTGAATAAGACTGAAATCATAAGTCATGGCAGAAAGGAGCAGAGAGCCTGCAGCATGGACCAGGAAGTGGATTTGTGATTAAAGATGCAACGCTGAGATACAGCACTGGCTCCAGACGCAGAACACAAATGATAGTTATAAATGAAGAGCTAATAGCATCAGATATGAAATGTGGGTGTCCCTCAAAAGACCATGTGTGACCCAGAAGTGCAGTGATGAATTGCGTTGGTTACAGAGAGGGTCATTTTCATAGCTTTTAGCACTTCATTTAGTTTAGCTTGGATTTAAGCTCTGTGACTGTCTGTCTGTACGAACGATTATTGGTCTATTGCAAATTAGTTGAACGGAGAGAAAGAGGTTCCTAAGTCATTAAATTCCTGCAAGTTTCATTGAAATGGCACGTGGTCAGGGGCAGAGATCCTCTTTGTGATAGTGTCTCCTGGGAAAGGTTGTCTTGCAAGTTCACTTCCCAAGAACCTGGGTTTTACCTCCACCATAGGAAGAGCTACACCTTACTAGGCATGAGAGAATCCAATTGCAAGACATACATACACACACAAGAAATCAGGATTCAGTTAGTTGCTCTGCTAGTACAGATATGTCTATCTGTAATGCATGCCTGGCCTTTGTAAATACAAGGAGTTGCTTGCTTACTGCTTATTATGGATAGAGAATCAATTTGACTTTTAGGCTAACTTGCATGCATCGCTTGGCTGTGAAGTCTTCTGTGTCCCTATCTCCTGTCGCATGCAGTCAGTCGCATAACACACTTCTGATTTGATTTTACAAAAGTGCTGAACACATTGCATCCCATGAAGCTACAGGGACTTACAGTTGCTCGGCATCACTGAAGCCCAAGCTAGGAGTGAATGTTCCCAATTCTTTGCACATATTGTACCTTCCATCCAAAGATCTCTTGCATGTAATAAAGGGTAGTGAAAGAATTACCAGCTCCATTTATATACAGCTGGGGAAACTGAGACACAAAAGGTCCCACAGTGAGCCAGTGGTAAAGCTGGAAAACAAATCCCTGGAAATCTGACTCCCTTTCTTTCATCTTGCCTGCTGGGCCTCACAGGGAAACGTGGGTGGAGGATCAGAATAGTGGAAAGGTGGTAGGTACTCTGAAGCAAGCCCGTAAGCTGGCAGTATCTAACACATCTATTGATGGGAGTAAGGGAATAAACCAGAAGAAGGATCACAGCATGTCTACCTTGTGTTATTTCCTTAAACATCTGTTACAGACCACTGTCAAAGAAAGATACTTGCTGGAAAAACGGTCTGACTCTGTGGCATTCTTTATGAATCCTGCAGCAGGAAGAAAACACAAATTAACTTTGCGCCTTCCTGCCCTTCAGAGGGGGAAACTGTGCATTGTCCCTGTCTTGCTGTAAATGGAAACAGGCTGCTCATGGAAAGAAAGCCTGTTCTGAGATGAAAACATCTGGCTCAGCTCAGTCTTATCCAGTCCAGGCTGGGATTTGCACCAGTTGTTATCTGAACCTTCTGAGCGCTTCTTTCTATTCTGCCAAGGCTAGCACCAAGCTTTTATTCATAGTGGGGATGTTATTCAGCATGTGCACATCCAGGCAGGGGTGGGGAGGACTTGACTGGTCATGGTAATGACTGATTGTAATGACAGCTATGTCTCATCAGTAAACTCAAAGCCAAACTGCAATGTATCAATCTGTACCTGAATACACGTGGTCCAGAGGTGCCCAATTCAGACCTGGATACAAAGGGTATGAAGGTGAGGAGGGCTGTCTGTAGACTAAGCTTGTGCCTTAGCTCCTTAGATGGTTTTGGGCCAAGCAAAATATTTTAATCTGTACGTGTACTGAATGTTAGGGTGTCAACTCTGCCCCAGGCAGATGGCAGTGAAAAGTGACGATACTACTTGCATCCGGTGGCTCTTTGGACTACTCTTAGCTTCCTTGTGGCATTGAATTGGCCAGGATTTATTTGCCGCTGCCAGAGGAAATGTCTGTGATGATTTCCCCACTCCGTACAGTCAGTTTGCTATGTGTGAGACAGGTCAGGCCACAAGCCAGCCAGAGTAGGAAGTTTGCAAAAGACACAGACCCCAAAGAATGTGCCTGCTTTCCTTGTGACTGTAAGGGTACATGATTCAATGTGTTAGAGGACTATGGCCCAAGGCATTATCCAGGGAGATTCTGAATACAATGCTGCTCTCATTCATGCCGGTATAAAGCTGTCGGTTCCTTCCTGGTGATTACAGACGCATAACTGCCTCTTTTTTGGTATGAATAAATCACCAGGGAAGTTTGCTGAATTATGGGAAGAATAAGCAAAATTCAAACCCCTGTGTGTGCTCCTTTCTGCCAGGTTAAGATTGGTGGATGTACATATGATTCCTGCACACAGCTGGTGGCCAAATGCCACCCAAGCTAAGCATCAGAGGCAGAAAAATCAGCTTTGCTTAAAAAGAGAAGGACAACCATGGAAAATCCCCCTAATTATTGTGAATTGCAGCCAAAACCACTTGAAAGCAGAATAGTTCATGCTGGTTAAGCAGACTTCATAGGTTGAAAATGTCGCTTTTAATTAGCAAATCACTTGCTTAAGGTCACACAGACAAACTGGTATAAGGTACAACATAAGGCCACAGCAAGAGATATGTGTCAAGGTTGCTGGAAGCAAGCTGAATGTGCAGGAACCTCAGGGGAGACAAGTTGACTTGAGAGCCCTGTAGAAGCTGGTGTTCTACATTTATGTAGAAGGGACCCTTCCAAGAGCAGAGGTGACACGGGAAATGTCAGAGGAGCACAAGTGTTTCATCTATAGGATGTCATCTAGTTCTGGGTTCTTGTAGGAGTCCGTCTGGCTGAATCCGTAGTGAACAGTCAGCCACCACCCTTTTCTTACCTCCTTCCCTCTTGGGACAGTGTTCCACTAGAGATAATTCAGGGTTTGTACTACAAATTATTCTAGGAACTATGAATTTGTTCTTCTAGACCAGGTTTCTAAGGCTTCCTGTGCTTGAATTCAGGTGAGTGGAGGACGGGAGTGTAGGAATCCCTTGACCTTTGAGGTGTGGTTCAGTCCCTGCCCTTAGGTGTACATGCTACTCTGCAGAAAAATGGGGTTCCAGAAAAGAGAGGGACAAGCAGCTGTGGTTTGGATGGTTTGCTTTCCCTCTGATTAAAGTGCCACAAGTACTGTGTGTAACTGCAACTAGCAGCAACATCTTTGCATTTTTTTATCTAGGGAAAATGCACTTTTTCATGAGCCAGGGTCTCTGTTACCATTCCCTGTGCATGGCTATTGACCACTAGGAAAAAGAGAGAGCAGAAGAGACTGCTTATTACATTTACTTATTTGCTGTCCACTGGTCTGATTTAAAGCACTGGTGAAAATTAGTGTGAGGGATAACGCTAGCTTCAGTAATCTCTTAGGCTCGCCTATCTCCAGGTATAAGAGAAGGCATGAAGTGTGATGCGTGAGCAAATCACACTTTGGACTGGAGCACACACTGTCCACAAGTGATGAGCCTGCCCGCGCACACCAGACAGAACGGCACGTGAGTCTCCAAGCCCACTGTCCCAAGCCAACAGGCTGCCAGAAGTCTGTGCTTCACCAGATGACGGTGTTTCTGACAGGTACAAAGTTTGCCCCGTTGAAGTGATCACATCCAACTGCATAGTATGTCTGTCTGCTGACATCAGTGGATGGATGCCACAGATGGAACTGATCCAGTCCCTCAGCCTGGTTCATCTCAGCATTTCTGAAGTGATTTATAACAGTGGCTGGGTTCCGTGCTGCTCTGCCCCCTTGGTTTTGTTCTTCTTTGCCTCTCTTTTCCTCTTTATACTCTTCCTCCCTGTGCAGGTCCCCAGCTCTCCTCTCCTCCTGTGCCCCACTCCTTTTCCCACCACATGTGGAGGGGATGACATCGTCCTGCAGCCACCTCGAAGGCCTCTGTGTGCTGTAGACAGAACAGCTTCCCACAGTGGGGCCAGACAGCACAGCGATTCAGTCCTCCTGCCCTGGCTCGACTTCAGAGAGTGGAGGCAGACAGCCTTGTGCGAGCGGTGCTGCCCACATGGCTCTGTGGAGAAGCAAGGAACAGGCTGTAACTAATCAGGATGACACCACAATTAAATAAAAGACAGAGAGAGAGTACCCTGCGTAAGGAAGGGAAGGAATCGCCATGAGGTCCCCGAGGCCCTAATCAGCACAGAGAAATACTGCTATAACAGTCTACAGTGCTTTTTACCCCAGGCATTGCACATATTTTCACTGTTATTGCTGCACTCTGTATATCTCATGCAGAAAAAAATACAGTTTTCTACAGGCAGGGTAAGAACTAATATGGTTTATCAGGGCGTTGTCAATATTTTAGATAGTTTGTGTCCTGCTTCCAGTTCCAATTCACTGCAGGCCTGTCCAGCCTCTCCAAGATGTTCTGGATTACTTGCTGTGCTCTGATCTCAGGAGACCTGTGACCAGTTGTTAGCAATTTGTGTATACATGCTGGCCCATCTTATACATTCCAACTATTGAGTAGTGGCCAAAATGTGCCAGGCACCTGGTCTGCTTTCTGTTCTGTGCTCTGCCTGCTTACAGTTTCTTTTCCGTAGTACAGATGATTTTATATATTTTTTGTTTGGTTCATATGCAGCCAGTTACAGAGAAGCAACGTGAAGGAACATGATCCAATATAACGGGGTATACTCAGCATACACTAACGTTTTTATGCCTGACTGTACATCCTGCTAGTTTATGGAGTGCTCCCTAGCACAGGACGCTGTATCAACAGAAAGCTTCCCAGCTTTTAAAGAAATACCTCCTCATTGCTCTACGCTACAACAAAGCATACGCGCCTGCATTTTCTTTCACTGAAACACAGTTCTTTCATTCACCTGCATCACAAAAGGGTGCGAGAATGTTTGTGTATAGTGAAACAAGACAGAAAAGAGGTTGCTGTGGAGGGTGTGAGGATTGATTTCAGTTTCTCTCCTACCAGGAGAGCCAAAGGGAGCAACGTGCGGCTTGCTGTTACCATATTTCTGTGCTCATGTTCTCTAGCAAGGAGCGCGGTGCTGGGCAGATGGTAGAGCTACCAGCCTCGTTATATCCACAGCTATTGCACAGTTCTGGCACCCACAATGGGGACTAGCAAATAGCACTAGTGTCTGTGCCTGGCATTCCTGGATTGTGCGGGAGGGTTTTCCATAACTTACTGTCAGGGAAGAATGCACTCATTAATCGGTACAAATGCCGACAGAGATGTGTATGGCCTTTCTCTGATTGCATGGCGTCCTGCAAGTCTGGCGCTTAAATGTTCTCTGCGCTCTACACTTCCTAGAGAGGAGCGCTCAGACCAGAAGTGTAGCTATGCGGACTGTTAGGCTCTGATTTTACTCCCTACCACAAGACACAGGTAGATTCTTTAAAACCATTGAACATCTGTGTAGTAATTTTAAAAATCCTGTAAGCAGTGTTCTGTCTTTGCTTGCCAACTAGAAATGTTTTAGCCTGCTTCTACCAGGTATGTCGTCGCCTGGTGTAGGCTCATCATCTGCCACTGTCCAAACTGGGCTTAGACTTAGAAATTGTATGGCAAGAACAAGAGTTGTGCAGATTCGATACTTCAACACACTTTCTTGGTCTAACTTAGCCTATACTTCCTTAGTAGGATTAGGAAGAGCAGTATATGGTGCTTAAAAAGCATAATTATTCTACTGCTCCCCTTATTCCTTCCCCTTAACTTGTTAGAAATAGACTGGTTTTGATTCTTCCCCTTGCTGTACTTGAATAGTAGCTTTTAAAGCACTCCATCTGAAAGACTGTTTCCAGCCCACTTGATGTAAAGGAAGAGTTTCTGTAATTTCCCAAGCAGAAAACAGTTAATTGACTTAACTGTAATTATAGCAGATATTTCTGTCAGTGTTTTCCTTCTGAAAATGGTTAACTTCAGTTACAGGCTCAATCTTTGTTCTTGCATAAAGCACAGAATGACCCTGTCACAGAAGGAGTTGTCATATCAAAGCCTCAGATGCAATACAGCAACTTCTTTACTTTCTTCATGTGGAAAGATATGAGCCTTTTTCTGCCATATTTCTTTTAAAACTAGTCCAAAGTACACTTTTTTTTTAAAAAATGTCATGTTTACCTATCTTGTATTTTGAGGGAGGAATACCTTCTCTGAATGTTAGCAACAGGAACCCAGCGGAAACAAAACCTCCCATTTTGAGATAAACCTTGGGTTTTGCAAGGCCATCTGCTGTCAGGTGCTGCTGAGGATGATCAGCCGCAGAGCTGGGGGAGTTTCCAGTCAAAGCAGTTTCAGTCTCTCGCATGCGAGCTGTAGACAGACTAACCACAACCACAGGCTATGGCAACTGTGGCAGCCGCGGACAGGAAGCAAGGAACATCTGGCCTTTGACTTCCTTTAAAGAGATTTGGGCTTAGGTTGTTCTCTGTTGGTTTTTTTTTTTGTCTCTCTGTTGGCTTGCAGTGCTGCTCAGTAGGACCGGGAGGCAGACAGGATTTGAAACCACACGCCTCGAGGTGCCAGACGCTGGGGTCAGCCCAAGCTCTGCTGTGCTTTCATGAGGTCGTCATTGATAAAGGGAGGGCTGACTCCTGACGTGACCTTGTTAGGGTCAGCTTTACATAGCCTTTCTCCTTCTCCCCAGCTACAGGAGTTCACTTCTGTGCAGTGTCTATTTCCCCTGCTACCCAAATTGAACACCCCCTCTCTTGAGGACACAAAAACAGCTCCGTTCACAAGATGCTTCTTGGGCAATTAGCAATTTGCCTGGGCAGGATGTCACCTAGCTAAATAAGTCTCTTTGTCTGAAATGTATTTTTTGGGTTTTTTTTTTTCTTCCTGGCTGATGGAGCTGTGGTTTGTTTACTTGTTAGTATATGTTTTGCCTTTTATTCTAAGGACAAGTGTTTGAAGTACAGGATCCTTGAGAAAGAATAAAGTCTCATAAACACATTAGGAACTGGAATCACGCTGAGGCTGCGTTAGACTGGCCCAAAGGGGTGTGCATGATGTGGCCTCCGGCAGACATGCTCTGAAAATGCGAACGTCTGCAGATAGATCTCAGCCAGAAAGAGCTAGCCTGGAAAGCTGATGCTCAGCCTCATCTGCCCATGGCACTGCTCGCACAGAGGCACAGAGACTGGGGCTGCTTGCTTGTCTTGCCCCCTCAAAATTCAAACGTAGCTTAGTGGTCCGTGCCGGGCGCCTCCGGCAGGCATGCTCTGAAAATGCGAACGTCTGCAGATAGCTCGCAGGCAGAAAGTGCTAGCCTGGAAAGCTGTTGCTCAGCCTCATCTGCCCATGGCACTGCTCGCACAGAGGCACAGAGACTGGGGCTGCTTGCTTGTCTTGCCCCCTCAAAATTCAAACGTAGCTTAGTGTTCCGTGCCGGGCGCCTCCGGCAGGCATGCTCTGAAAATGCGAACGTCTGCAGATAGCTCGCAGGCAGAAAGAGCTAGCCTGGAAAGCTGTTGCTCAGCCTCATCTGCCCATGGCACTGCTCGCACAGAGGCACAGAGACTGGGGCTGCTTGCTTGTCTTGCCCCCTCAAACTTCAAACGTAGCTTTGGGGGTCCGTGCAGGGTTCCACCGGCAGCCCTGCTCTGAAATTGCGAACGTCTGCAGACAGCTGGCAGCCAGAAAGAGCTAGCCTGGAAAGCTGTTGCTCAGCCTCATCTGCCCATGGCACTGCTCGCACAGCGGCACAGAGACTGGGGCTGCTTGCTTGTCTTGCCCCCTCAAACTTCAAATGTAGCTTTGGCGGTCCGTGCATGGGGCCTCCGGCAGCCCTGCTCCCAAGATGAGAACGTCTGCAGATAGCTCGCAACCGGAAAGAGATAGCCTGGAAAGCTGTTGCTCAGCCTCATCTGCCCATGGCACTGCTCACACAGAGGCACAGAGACTGGGGCTGCTTGCTTGTCTTGCCACCTCAAACTTCAAACGTATCTTAGGTTGTAGGTGCCAGGGGCCTCCGGCAGCCCTGCTAGAAAATGCGAACGACTGCAGATAGCTCTCAGGCAGAAAGAGCTAGCCTGGAAAGCTGTTGCTCAGCCTCATCTGCCCATGGCACTGCTCGCACAGAGGCAAAGAGACTGGGGCTGCTTGCTTGTCTTGCCCCCTCAAACTTCAAACATAGCTTTGGGGGTGCATGACGTGCGCCTCCGGCAGCCATGCTCTGAAAACGCGAACGTCTGCAGATAGCTCTCAGGCAGATAGAGATAGCCAGGAAAGATGTTGTTCAGCCTCATCTGCCCACGGCACTGCTCGCACAGAGGCACAGAGACTGGGACTGCTTGCTTGTCTTGCACCCTCAAACTTCAACGATATCATTGGGGGTGCATGACGGGCGAATCCGGGAACCCTGCTCTAAAAATGCGAACGTCTGCAGATAGCTTGCAGGCAGAAAGAGCTAGCCTGGAAAGCTGATGCTCAGCCTCATCTGCCCATGGCACTGCTCGCACAGAGGCACAGAGACTGGGGCTGCTTGCTTGTCTTGCCCCCTCAAACTTCAAACGTATTTTAGGTGGTCCGTGCCGGGCGCCTCCGGCAGCTCTGCTCTGAAAATGCGAACGTCTGCAGATAGCTCTCAGCCAGAAAGAGCTAGCCTGGAAAGCTGTTGCTCAGCCTCATCTGCCCATGGCATTGCTCGCACAGAGGCACAGAGACTGGGGTGCTTGCTTGTCTTGCCACCTCAAACATCAAACGTATCTTTGGGGGTCCCTGTAGGGAGCCTCCGGCAACCCTGCTATGAAAATGCGAACGTCTGCAGAAAGCTAGCAGACAGAAAAAGCTAGCCTTTAAAGCTGTTGCTCAGCCTCATCTGCCCATGGCACTGCTCGCACAGAGGCACAGAGAATGGGGCTGCTTGCTTGTCTTGCCCCCTCAAACTTCAAACGTTCCTTTATGGGTGCATGACGGGAGACTCCGTCAGTGCTGCTCCGAAAATGCGAATGTCTGCAGATAGCTGGCACGCAGAAAGAGCTAGCCTGGAAAGCTGTTGCTCAGCCTCATCTGCCCATGGCACTGCTCGCACAGAGGCACAGAGACTGGGGCTGCTTGCTTGTCTTGCCACCTCAGACTTCAAACGTAGCTTAGGTGGTCCGTGCCGAGCGACTCCGGCAGCCGTGCTCTGAAAATGCGAACGTCTGCAGATAGCTCGCAGCCAGAAAGAGCTATCCTGGAAAGCTGTTGCTCAGCCTCATCTGCCCATGGCACTGCTCGCACAGAGGCACAGAGACTGGGACTGCTTGCTTGTCTTGCACTCTTAAACTTCAGCGATATCTTTGGGGGTGCATGACGGGCGCCTCCGGCAACCCTGCTCTAAAAATGCGAATGTCTGCAGATAGCTTGCAGGCAGAAAGAGCTAGCCTGGAAAGCTGTTGCCCAGCCTCATCTGCCCATGGCACTGCTCGCACAGAGGCACAGAGACTGGGGCTGCTTGCTTGTCTTGTCCCCACAAACTTCAAACGTAGATTTAGGTGTCCGTGCCACTTGCCTCCGGCAGCCCTGCTCCCAAAATGCGAACGTCTGCAGATAGCTCGCAACCAGAAAGAGATAGCCTGGAAAGCTGTTGCTCAGCCTCATCTGCCCATGGCACTGCTCGCACAGAGGCAAAGAGACTGGGGCGGCTTGCTTATCTTGCAACCTTAAACTTCAGCGATATCATTGGGGGTGCATGACCGGCTCATCCGGGAACCCTGCTCTGAAAATGCGAACGTCTGCAGATAGCTCGCAGCCAGAAAGTGCTAGCCTGGAAAGCTGTTGCTCAGCCTCATCTGCCCATGGCACTGCTCGCACAGAGGCACAGAGACTGGGGCTGCTTGCTTGTCTTGCCCCCTCAAACTTCAAACGTATCTTTGGAGGTGCATGACGGGCGACTCCGGCAGCTCTGCTCTGAAAACGCGAACGTCTGCAGATAGCTCGCAGGCAGAAAGTGGTAGCCTGGAAAGCTGTTGCTCAGCCTCATCTGCCCATGTCACTGCTCGCACAGAGGCACAGAGACTGGCGCTGCTTGCTTGTCTTGCCACCTCAAACTTCAAACGTATATTAGGTTGTAGGTGCCAGGGGCCTCCGGCAGCCCTGCTAGAAAATGCGAATGTCTGCAGATAGCTCGCAGCCAGAAAGAGCTAGCCTGGAAAGCTGTTGCTCAGCCTCATCTGCCCATGGCACTGCTCGCACAGAGGCAAAGAGACTGGGGCTGCTTGCTTGTCTTGCCCCCTCAAACTTCAAACATAGCTTTGGGTGTGCATGACGTGCGCCTCCGGAAGCCATGCTCTGAAAATGCGAACGTCTGCAGATAGCTCGCAACCAGAAAGAAATAGCCAGGAAAGCTGTTGTTCAGCCTCATCTGCACACGGCACTGCTCGCACAGAGGCACAGAGACTGGGACTGCTTGCTTGTCTTGCCCCCTCAAACTTCAAACGTTCATTTATGGGTGCATGACGGGAGCCTCCGTCAGTGCTGCTCCGAAAATGTGAACGTCTGCAGATAGCTCGCAGGCAGAAAGAGCTAGCCTGGAAAGCTGTTGCTCAGCCTCATCTGCCCATGGAACTGCTCGCACAGAGGCAAAGATCCTGGGACTGCTTGCTTGTCTTGCACCCTTAAACTTCAACGATATCATTGGGGGTGCATGACAGGCGCATCCGGGAACACTGCTCTAAAAATGCGAACGTCTGCAGATAGCTTGCAGGCAGAAAGAGCTAGCCTGGAAAGCTGATGCTCAGCCTCATCTGCCCATGGCACTGCTCGCACAGAGGCACAGAGACTGGGGCTGCTTGCTTGTCTTGCCCCCTCAAACTTCAAACGTAGCTTTGGATGTGCATGACGTGCGCCTTCGGCAGCCACGCTCTGAAAATGCGAACGTCTGCATATAGCTCTCAGCCAGAAAGAGCTAGCGTGGAAAGCTGATGCTCAGCCTCATCTGCCCATGGCACTGCTCGCACAGAGGCACAGAGACTGGGGCTGCTTGCTTGCTTGCCTGCTCCAACTTCAAACGTAGCTTAGCTGGTGCGTGCAGGGGGCCTCCGGCAGGCCTGCTCTGAAAATGCGAACGTCTGCAGATAGCTCTCAGGCAGAAAGATCTAGCCTGGAAAGCTGTTTCTTGGCCTCATCTGCCCATGGCACTGCTCGCACAGAGGCACAGAGACTGGGGCTGCTTGCTTGTCTTGCCCCCTCAAACTTCAAACGTAGCTTAGGTGGTCCGTGCCGGGCGCCTCCGGCAGCCCTGCTTTGAAATTGCGAACGTCTGCAGATAGCTCGCAGCAAAAAAGAGCTAGCCTGGAAAGCTGTTGCTCAGCCTTATCTGCACATGGCACTGCTCGCACAGAGGCACAGAGAATGGGGCTGCTTGCTTGTCTTGCCCCCTCAAACTTCAAACGTATCTTTGGCGGACCGTGCATGGGGGCTCCGGCAGCCCTGCTCCCATAATGAGAACGTCTGCAGATAGCTCGCAACCAGAAGGAGATAGCCTGGAAAGCTGTTGCTCAGCCTCATCTGCCCATGGCACTGCTCGCACAGAGGCACAGAGACTGGGGCTGCTTGCTTGTCTTGCCCCCTCAAACTTCAAACGTAAATTTGGAGGTCCGTGACGGGGGCGCCTCCGGCATCCGTGCTCCCAAAATGCGAACGTCCGCAGATAGCCTGCAGCCAGAAAGAGCTAGCCTGGAAAGCTGTTGCTCAGCCTCATCTGCCCATGGCACTGCTCGCACAGAGGCACAGAGACTGGGGCTGCTTACTTGTCTTGCCAAATGAGACTTCAAACGTAGCTCAGGTTGTCCGTGCCGAGCGCCTCTGGCATCCCTGCTCTGAAAACGCGAACGTCTGCAGATAGCTCGCAGGCAGAAAAAGCTAGCCTTTAAAGCTGTTGCTCAGCCTTATCTGCTAATGGCACTGCTCGCACAGAGGCACAGAGAGTGGAGCTGCTTGCTTGTCTTGCCCGCTCAAACTTCAAACGTAAATTTAGGTGTCCGTGCCAGTTTCCTCCGGCAGCCCTGCTCCCAAAATGAGAACGTCTGCAGATAGCTCGCAACCAGAAACTGATAGCCAGGAAAGCTGTTGTTCAGCCTCATCTGCCCATGGCACTGCTTGCACAGAGTCACAGAGACTGGGGCTGCTTGCTTGTCTTGCCCCCTCAAACTTCAAACGTTCCTTTATGGGTGCATGACGGGAGACTCCGTCAGTGCTGCTCCGAAAATGCGAATGTCTGCAGATAGCTGGCACGCAGAAAGAGCTAGCCTGGAAAGCTGTTGCTCAGCCTCATCTGCCCATGGCACTGCTCGCACAGAGGCACAGAGACTGGGGCTGCTTGCTTGTCTTGCCACCTCAGACTTCAAACGTAGCTTAGGTGGTCCGTGCCGAGCGACTCCGGCAGCCGTGCTCTGAAAATGCGAACGTCTGCAGATAGCTCGCAGGCAGAAAGAGCTATCCTGGAAAGCTGTTGCTCAGCCTCATCTGCCCATGGCACTGCTCGCACAGAGGCACAGAGACTGGGACTGCTTGCTTGTCTTGCACTCTTAAACTTCAGCGATATCTTTGGGGGTGCATGACGGGCGCCTCCGGCAACCCTGCTCTAAAAATGCGAATGTCTGCAGATAGCTTGCAGGCAGAAAGAGCTAGCCTGGAAAGCTGTTGCCCAGCCTCATCTGCCCATGGCACTGCTCGCACAGAGGCACAGAGACTGGGGCTGCTTGCTTGTCTTGTCCCCACAAACTTCCAACGTAGATTTAGGTGTCCGTGCCACTTGCCTCCGGCAGCCCTGCTCCCAAAATGAGAACGTCTGCAGATAGCTCGCAACCAGAAAGAGATAGCCAGGAAAGCTGTTGTTCAGCCTCATCTGCCCATGGCACTGCTCGCACAGAGGCACAGAGACTGGGGCTGCTTGCTTGTCCTGCACCCTCAAACTTCAAATGTTCCTTTATGGGTGCATGACGGGAGCCTCCGTCAGTGCTGCTCCGAAAATGCGAACGTCTGCAGATAGTTGGCAGGCAGAAAAAGCTAGCCTGGAAAGCTGTTGCTCAGCCTCATCTGCCCATGGCACTGCTCGCACAGAGGCACAGAGACTGGGGCTGCTTGCTTGTCTTGCCACCTCAGACTTCAAATGTAGCTTAGGTGGTCCGTGCCGAGCGCCTCCGGCAGCCCTGCTTCCAAAATGCGAACGTCTGCAGATAGCTCGCAGCCAGTAAGAGCTAACCTGGAAAGCTGTTGCTCAGCCTCATCTGCCCATGGCACTGCTCGCACAGAGGCACAGAGACTGGGACTGCTTGCTTGTCTTGCACCCTCAAACTTCAAATGTTCCTTTATGGGTGCATGACGGGAGACTCCGTCAGTGCTGCTCCGAAAATGCGAATGTCTGCAGATAGCTGGCATGCAGAAAGAGCTAGCCTGGAAAGCTGTTGCTCAGCCTCATCTGCCCATGGCACTGCTCGCACAGAGGCACAGAGACTGGGGCTGCTTGCTTGTCTTGTCACCTCAGACTTGAAATGTAGCTTAGGTGGTCCGTGCCGAGCGCCTCCGGCAGCCGTGCTCTGAAAATGCGAACGTCTGCAGATAGCTCGCAGCCAGAAAGAGCTAACCTGGAAAGCTGTTGCTCAGCCTCATCTGCCCATGGCACTGCTCGCACAGAGGCACAGAGACTGGGACTGCTTGCTTGTCTTGCACTCTTAAACTTCAGCGATATCTTTGGGGGTGCATGACGGGCGCCTCCGGCAACCCTGCTCTAAAAATGCGAATGTCTGCAGATAGCTTGCAGGCAGAAAGAGCTAGCCTGGAAAGCTGATGCTCAGCCTCATCTGCACATGGCACTGCTCGCACAGAGGCACAGAGACTGGGGCTGCTTGCTTGTCTTGCCACCTCAAACTTCAAACATAGCTTTGGGTGTGCATGACGTGCGCCTCCGGCAGCCATGCTCTGAAAATGCGAAAGTCTGCAGATAAATCTCAGCCAGAAAGAGCTAGCCTGGAAAGCTGATGGTCAGCCTCATCTGCCCATGGCACTGCTCGCACAGAGGCACAGAGACTGGGGCTGCTTGCTTGTCCTGCCCCCTCAAACTTCAAATGTTCCTTTATGGGTGCATGACGGGAGCCTCCGTCAGTGCTGCTCCGAAAATGCGAATGTCTGCAGATAGCTCTCAGCCAGAAAGGGCTAGCTTGGAAAGCTGTTGCTCAGCCTCATCTGCCCATGGCACTGCTCGCACAGAGGCACAGAGACTGGGACTGCTTGCTTGTCTTGCCCCCACAAACTTCAAACGTAGATTTAGGTGTCCGTGCCAGTTGCCTCCGGCAGCCCTGCTCCCAAAATGAGAACATCTGCAGTTAGCTTGCAACCAGAAAGAGGTAGCCAGGAAAGCTGTTGTTCAGCCTCATCTGCCCATGGCACTGCTCGCACAGAGGCACAGAGACTGGGGCTGCTTGCTTGTCTTGCCCCTTCAAACTTGAAAATTCTCTTTGGGGGTGCATGACGGGCGACACCGGAAGCCCTGCTCTGAAAATGCGAACGTCTGCAGATAGCTCGCAGCCAGAAAGTGCTATCCTGGAAAGCTGTTGCTCAGCCTCATATGCCCATGGCACTGCTAGCACAGAGGCACAGAGACTGGGGCTGCTTGCTTGTCTTGCCCCCTCAAACTTCAAACGTAGCTTAGGTGGTCCGTGCCGGGCGCCTCCGGCGGGTTGCTATTAAATATGCGAACGTCTGCAGATAGCTGGGAGCCAGAAAGAGGTAGCCTGGAAATCTGTTGCTCATCCTCATCTGCCCATGGCACTGCTCGCACAGAGGCACAGAGACTGGGGTTGCTTGCTTGTCTTGTCATCTCAAACTTCAAACGTAGCTTAGGTGGTCCATGCAGGGGGCCACCGGCAGGCATGCTCTGAAAAGGAGAACGTCTGCAGATAGCTCGCAGGCAGAAAGAGCTAGCCTGGAAAGCTGTTGCTCAGCCTCAACTGCCCATGGCACTGCTCGCACAGAGGCACAGAGACTGGGGCTGCTTGTTTGTCTTAACCCATCTAACTTAAAACGTAACTTTGGGGGGTCCTTGCAGGGAGCGTCCGCAGCCCTGCTCTGAAAATGCGAACGTCTGCAGATAGCTCCCAGGCAGAAAGAGCTAGCCTGGAAAGCTGTTGCTCAGCCTCATCTGCCCATGGCACTGCTGGCACAGAGGCACAGAGACTGGGGCTGCTTGCTTGTCTTGCCCCCTCAAACTTCAAACGTATCTTAGGTGGTCCTTGCTGCGCGCCTCCAGCAGCCCTGCTCTGAAAAGGAGAAGGTCTGCAGATAGCTCGCAGGCAGAACGAGCTAGCCTGGAAAGCTGTTGCTCAGCCTCATCTGCCCATGGCACTGCTCGCACAGAGGCACAGAGACTGGGGCTGCTTGCTTGTCTTGCCACCTGAAACCTCAAACGTAGCTTTGGTGGTTCCTGCAGGGAGCCTCCTACAACCCTGCTCTGCAAATGCGAATGTCTGCAGATAGCTCGCAGCCAGAAAGAGCTAGCCTGGAAAGATGTTCCTCAGCCTCATCTGCCCATGGCACTGCTCACACAGAGGCACAGAGACTGGAGCTGCTTGCTTGTCTTGTCACCTCAAAGTTCAAATGTAGCTTAAGATGGCTCATGCAGAGGGCCTCCGGCAGCGCTGCTCTGAAAATGCGAACGTCTGCAGATAGCTCGCAGCCAGAAAGAGCTAGCCTGGAAAACTGTTGCTTGGCCTCATCTGCCCATGGCACTGCTCGCACAGAGGCACAGAGACTGGGAGTGCTTGCTTGTCTTGCCACCAAAGACTTCAAACGTAGCTTAGGTGGTCCGTGCTGGGCGCCTCCAGCAGCCCTACTCTGAAAAGGAGAACGTCTGCAGATAGCTCGCAGGCAGAAAGAGCTAGCCTGGAAAGCTGTTGCTCAGCCTCATCTGCCCATGGCACTGCTCGCACAGAGGCACAGAGACTGGGGCTGCTTGTTTGTCTTAACCCGTCTAACTTAAAACGTAACTTTGGGGGTTCCTTGCAGGGAGCGTCCGCAGCCCTGCTCTGAAAATGCGAACGTCTGCAGATAGCTCTCAGGCAGAAAGAGCTAGCCTGGAAAGCTGTTGCTCAGCCTCATCTGCCCATGGCACTGCTCGCACAGAGGCACAGAGACTGGGGCTGCTTGCTTGTCTTGCCCCCACAAACTTCAAAAGTATATTTAGGTGTCCGTGCCAGTTGCCTCCGGCAGCCCTGCTCCCAAAATGAGAACGTCTGCAGATAGCTCGCAACCAGAAAGAGGTAGCCAGGAAAGCTGTTGTTCAGCCTCATCTGCCCATGGCACTGCTCGCACAGAGGCACAGAGACTGGGGCTGCTTGCTTGTCTTGCCACTTCAAACTTGAAAATTATGTTTGGGGGTGCATGACGGACGACACGGGAAGCCCTGCTCTGAAAATGCGAACGTCTGCAGATAGCTCGCAGGCAGAAAGAGCTAGCCTGGAAAGCTGTTGCTCAGCCTCATCTGCCCATGGCACTGCTCGCACAGAGGCACAGAGACTGGGACTGCTTGCTTGTCTTGCCACCACAGACTTCAAACGTAGCTTAAGACGGTTCATGCAGGGGGCCTCCGGCAGCCCTGCTCTGAAAATGCGAACGTCTGCAGATAGCTCTCAGTCAGAAAGGGCTAGCCTGGAAAGCTGTTGCTCAGCCTCATCTGCCCATGGCACTGCTCGCACAGAGGCACAGAGACTGGGACTGCTTGCTTGTCTTGCACCCTTAAACTTCAGCGTTATCTTTGGGGGTGCATGACGGGCGCCTCCAACAACCCTGCTCTAAAAATGCGAACGTCTGCAGATAGCTTGCAGGCAGAAAGAGCTAGCCTGGAAAGCTCATGTTCAGCCTCATCTGCCCATGGCACTGCTCGCACAGAGGCACACAGACTGGGACTGCTTGCTTGTCTTGCCATCTCAAACTTCAAACGTATCTTAGGTTGTAGGTGTCAGGAGCCTCCGGCAGCCCTGCTAGAAAATGCGCATGTCTGCACATAGCTCGGAACCAAAAAGAGCTAGCCTGGAAAGCTGTTGCTCAGCCTCATCTGCCCATGGCACTGCTCGCACAGAGGCACAGAGACTGGGGCTGCTTGCTTGTCTTGCCCCCTCAAACTTCAAACGTAGATTTAGGTGTCCGTGCCAGTTGCCTCCGGCAGCCCTTCTCCCAAAATGAGAACGTCTGCAGTTAGCTCGCAACCAGAAAGAGGTAGCCAGGAAAGCTGTTGTTCAGCCTCATCTGCCCATGGCACTGCTCGCACAGAGGCACAGAGACTGGGGCTGCTTGCTTGTCTTGCCCCTTCAAACTTGAAAATTCTCTTTGGGGGTGCATGACGGGCGACACCGGAAGCCCTGCTCTGAAAATGCGAACGTCTGCAGATAGCTCGCAGGCAGAAAGAGCTAGCCTTGAAAGCTGTTGCTCAGCCTCATATGCCCATGGCACTGCTAGCACAGAGGCACAGAGACTGGGGCTGCTTGCTTGTCTTGCCCCCTCAAACTTCAAACGTAGCTTAGGTGGTCCGTGCCGGGCGCCTCCGGCGGTTTGCTATTAAATATGCGAACGTCTGCAGATAGCTGGCAGCCAGAAAGAGGTAGCCTGGAAATCTGTTGCTCATCCTCATCTGCCCATGGCACTGCTCGCACAGAGGCACAGAGACTGGGACTGCTTGCTTGTCTTGCCACCTCAAACTTCAAACGTATTTTTGGTGGTCCGTGACGAGCGCCTCCAGCAGCCCTGCTATGAGATTGGGAACGTCTGCAGATAGCTCTCAGGCAGAAAGAGCTAGCCTGGAAAGCTGTTGCTCAGCCTCATCTGCCCATGGCACTGCTCGCACAGAGGCACAGAGACTGGGACTGCTTGCTTGTCTTGCCACCAAAGACTTCAAACGTAGCTTAGGTGGTCCGTGCTGGGCGCCTCCAGCAGCCCTGCTCTGAAAAGGAGAACGTCTGCAGATAGCTCGCAGGCAGAAAGAGCTAGCCTGGAAAGCTGTTGCTCAGCCTCATCTGCCCATGGCACTGCTCGCACAGAGGCACAGAGACTGGGGCTGCTTGTTTGTCTTAACCCGTCTAACTTAAAACGTAACTTTGGGGGGTCCTTGCAGGGAGCGTCCGCAGCCCTGCTCTGAAAATGCGAACGTCTGCAGATAGCTCGCAGGCAGAAAGAGCTAGCCTGGAAAGCTGTTGCTCAGCCTCATCTGCCCATGGCACTGCTCGCACAGAGGCACAGAGACTGGGGCTGCTTGCTTGTCTTGCCACCTCAAACTTCAAACGTATCTTAGGTGGTCCTTGCTGCGCGCCTCCAGCAGCCCTGCTCTGAAAAGGAGAAGGTCTGCAGATAGCTCGCAGGCAGAACGAGCTAGCCTGGAAAGCTGTTGCTCAGCCTCATCTGCCCATGGCACTGCTCGCACAGAGGCACAGAGACTGGGGCTGCTTGCTTGTCTTGCCACCTGAAACCTCAAACGTAGCTTTGGTGGTTCCTGCAGGGAGCCTC
Organism: Opisthocomus hoazin; assembly: GCF_030867145.1. Taxonomy (NCBI): domain Eukaryota; kingdom Metazoa; phylum Chordata; class Aves; order Opisthocomiformes; family Opisthocomidae; genus Opisthocomus; species Opisthocomus hoazin. Next base: position 17,310,051 of record NC_134429.1, on the reverse strand, counting down.
CTACAACCCTGCTCTGCAAATGCGAATGTCTGCAGATAGCTCGAAGCCAGAAAGAGCTAGCCTGGAAAGATGTTCCTTAGCCTCATCTGCCCATGGCACTGCTCGCACAGAGGCACAGAGACTGGGGCTGCTTGCTTGTCTTGCCACCTCAAACTTCAAACGTAGCTTAGGTTGTAGGTGTCAGGAGCCTCCGGCAGCCCTGCTAGAAAATGCGAACGTCTGCAGATAGCTCGCAGCCAGAAAGAGCTAGCCTGGAAAGCTGTTGCTCAGCCTCATCTGCCCATGGCACTGCTCGCACAGAGGCACAGAGACTGGGGCTGCTTGCTTGTCTTGCCACCTCAAACTTCAAACGTAGCTTAGGTTGTAGGTGTCAGGAGCCTCCGGCAGCCCTGCTAGAAAATGCGAACGTCTGCAGATAGCTCGCAGCCAGAAAGAGCTAGCCTGGAAAGCTGTTGCTCAGCCTCATCTGCCCATGGCACTGCTCGCACAGAGGCACAGAGACTGGGGCTGCTTGCTTGTCTTGCCACCTCAAACTTCAAATGTAGCTTAAGATGGCTCATGCAGAGGGCCTCCGGCAGCGCTGCTCTGAAAATGCGAACGTCTGCAGATAGCTCGCAGCCAGAAAGAGCTAGCCTGGAAAACTGTTGCTCAGCCTCATCTGCCCATGGCACTGCTCGCACAGAGGCACAGATACTGGTACTGCTTGCTTGTCTTGCCACCTCAAACTTCAAACGTTTCTTAGGTGGTCCGTGCCGGGCGCCTCCGGCAGCCCTGCTTTGAAATTGCGAACGTCTGCAGATAGCTCGCAGCAAAAAAGAGCTAGCCTGGAAAGCTGTTGCTCAGCCTTATCTGCACATGGCACTGCTCGCACAGAGGCACAGAGACTGGGACTGCTTGCTTGTCTTGCCACCTCAAACCTCAAACGTAGCTTTGGGGGTTCCTGCAGGGAGCCTCCTACAACCCTGCTCTGCAAATGCGAATGTCTGCAGACAGCTCGCAGGCAGAAAGAGCTAGCCTGGAAAGCTGTTGCTCAGCCTCATCTGCCCATGGCACTGCTCGCACAGAGGCACAGAGACTGGGGCTGCTTGCTTGTCTTGCCCCCTCAAACTTCAAATGTAGCTTAAGATGGTTCATGCAGGGGGCCTCCGGCAGCCCTGCTCCCAAAATGCGAACGTCTGCAGATAGCTCGCAGCCAGAAAGAGCTAGCCTGGAAAGCTGTTGCTCAGCCTCATCTGCCCATGGCACTGCTCGCACAGAGGCACAGAGACTGGGGCTGCTTGCTTGTCTTGCCCCCTCAAACTTCAAACGTAGATTTAGGTGTCCGTGCCAGTTGCCTCCGGCAGCCCTTCTCCCAAAATGAGAACGTCTGCAGTTAGCTCGCAACCAGAAAGAGGTAGCCAGGAAAGCTGTTGTTCAGCCTCATCTGCCCATGGCACTGCTCGCACAGAGGCACAGAGACTGGGGCTGCTTGCTTGTCTTGCCCCTTCAAACTTGAAAATTCTCTTTGGGGGTGCATGACGGGCGACACCGGAAGCCCTGCTCTGAAAATGCGAACGTCTGCAGATAGCTCGCAGGCAGAAAGAGCTAGCCTTGAAAGCTGTTGCTCAGCCTCATATGCCCATGGCACTGCTAGCACAGAGGCACAGAGACTGGGGCTGCTTGCTTGTCTTGCCCCCTCAAACTTCAAACGTAGCTTAGGTGGTCCGTGCCGGGCGCCTCCGGCGGTTTGCTATTAAATATGCGAACGTCTGCAGATAGCTGGCAGCCAGAAAGAGGTAGCCTGGAAATCTGTTGCTCATCCTCATCTGCCCATGGCACTGCTCGCACAGAGGCACAGAGACTGGGACTGCTTGCTTGTCTTGCCACCTCAAACTTCAAACGTATTTTTGGTGGTCCGTGACGAGCGCCTCCAGCAGCCCTGCTATGAGATTGGGAACGTCTGCAGATAGCTCTCAGGCAGAAAGAGCTAGCCTGGAAAGCTGTTGCTCAGCCTCATCTGCCCATGGCACTGCTCGCACAGAGGCACAGAGACTGGGACTGCTTGCTTGTCTTGCCACCAAAGACTTCAAACGTAGCTTAGGTGGTCCGTGCTGGGCGCCTCCAGCAGCCCTGCTCTGAAAAGGAGAACGTCTGCAGATAGCTCGCAGGCAGAAAGAGCTAGCCTGGAAAGCTGTTGCTCAGCCTCATCTGCCCATGGCACTGCTCGCACAGAGGCACAGAGACTGGGGCTGCTTGTTTGTCTTAACCCGTCTAACTTAAAACGTAACTTTGGGGGGTCCTTGCAGGGAGCGTCCGCAGCCCTGCTCTGAAAATGCGAACGTCTGCAGATAGCTCGCAGGCAGAAAGAGCTAGCCTGGAAAGCTGTTGCTCAGCCTCATCTGCCCATGGCACTGCTCGCACAGAGGCACAGAGACTGGGGCTGCTTGCTTGTCTTGCCACCTCAAACTTCAAACGTATCTTAGGTGGTCCTTGCTGCGCGCCTCCAGCAGCCCTGCTCTGAAAAGGAGAAGGTCTGCAGATAGCTCGCAGGCAGAACGAGCTAGCCTGGAAAGCTGTTGCTCAGCCTCATCTGCCCATGGCACTGCTCGCACAGAGGCACAGAGACTGGGGCTGCTTGCTTGTCTTGCCACCTGAAACCTCAAACGTATCTTTGGTGGTTCCTGCAGGGAGCCTCCTACAACCCTGCTCTGCAAATGCGAATGTCTGCAGATAGCTCGAAGCCAGAAAGAGCTAGCCTGGAAAGATGTTCCTTAGCCTCATCTGCCCATGGCACTGCTCGCACAGAGGCACAGAGACTGGGGCTGCTTGCTTGTCTTGCCACCTCAAACTTCAAACGTAGCTTAGGTTGTAGGTGTCAGTAGCCTCCGGCAGCCCTGCTAGAAAATGCGAACGTCTGCAGATAGCTCGCAGCCAGAAAGAGCTAGCCTGGAAAGCTGTTGCTCAGCCTCATCTGCCCATGGCACTGCTCGCACAGAGGCACAGAGACTGGGGCTGCTTGCTTGTTTTGCCACCTCAAACTTCAAATGTAGCTTAAGATGGCTCATGCAGAGGGCCTCCGGCAGCGCTGCTCTGAAAATGCGAACGTCTGCAGATAGCTCGCAGCCAGAAAGAGCTAGCCTGGAAAACTGTTGCTCAGCCTCATCTGCCCATGGCACTGCTCGCACAGAGGCACAGATACTGGTACTGCTTGCTTGTCTTGCCACCTCAAACTTCAAACGTTTCTTAGGTGGTCCGTGCCGGGCGCCTCCGGCAGCCCTGCTTTGAAATTGCGAACGTCTGCAGATAGCTCGCAGCAAAAAAGAGCTAGCCTGGAAAGCTGTTGCTCAGCCTTATCTGCACATGGCACTGCTCGCACAGAGGCACAGAGACTGGGACTGCTTGCTTGTCTTGCCACCTCAAACCTCAAACGTAGCTTTGGGGGTTCCTGCAGGGAGCCTCCTACAACCCTGCTCTGCAAATGTGAATGTCTGCAGACAGCTCGCAGGCAGAAAGAGCTAGCCTGGAAAGCTGTTGCTCAGCCTCATCTGCCCATGGCACTGCTCGCACAGAGGCACAGAGACTGGGGCTGCTTGCTTGTCTTGCCCCCTCAAACTTCAAATGTAGCTTAAGATGGTTCATGCAGGGGGCCTCCGGCAGCCCTGCTCCCAAAATGCGAACGTCTGCAGATAGCTCGCAGCCAGAAAGAGCTAGCCTGGAAAGCTGTTGCTCAGCCTCATCTGCCCATGGCACTGCTCGCACAGAGGCACAGAGACTGGGGCTGCTTGCTTGTCTTGCCCCCACAAACTTCAAACGTAGATTTAGGTGTCCGTGCCAGTTGCCTCTGGCAGCCCTGCTTCCAAAATGAGAACGTCTGCAGATAACTTGCAACCAGAAAGAGGTAGCCTGGAAAGCTGTTGTTCAGCCTCATCTGCCCATGGCACTGCTCGCACAGAGGCACAGAGACTGGGGCTGCTTGCTTGTCTTGCCACTTCAAACTTGAAAATTATCTTTGGGGGTGCATGACGGGCGACACCGGAAGCCCAGCTCTGAAAATGTGAACGTCTGCAGATAGCTCGCAGCAAGAAAGAGGTAGCCTGGAAAGCTGTTGCTCAGCCTCATCTGCCCATGGCACTGCTCGCACAGAGGCACAGAGACTGGGGCTGCTTGCTTGTCTTGCCCCCTCAAACTTCAAACGTATCTTAGATGGTCCGTGATGGGCGCCTCCAGCAGTCTTGCTCTGAAAAGGCGAACGTCTGCAGATAGCTCGCAGGCAGAAAGAGCTAGCCTGGAAAGCTGTTGCTCAGCCTCATCTGCCCATGGCACTGCTCGCACAGAGGCACAGAGGCACAGAGGCACAGAGACTGGGGCTGCTTGCTTGTCTTGCCACCTCAAACTTCAAACGTTAGGTGGTCCTTGCTGGGCGCCTCTAGCAGCCCTGCTCTGAAAAGGAGAACGTCTGCAGATAGATCGCAGGCAGAAAGAGCTAGCCTGGAAAGCTGTTGCTCAGCCTCATCTGCCCATGGCACTGCTCACACAGAGGGTCAGAGACTGGGGCTGCTGGCTTGTCTTGCCACCTCCAACTTCAAACGTATCTTAGGTGGTCCGTGCTGGGCGCCTCCAGCAGCCCTGCTCTGAAAAGGCGAACGTCTGCAGATAGCTCGCAGGCAGAACGAGCTAGCCTGGAAAGCTGTTGCTCAGCCTCATCTGCCCATGGCACTGCTCGCACAGAGGCACAGAGACTGGGGCTGCTTGCTTGTCTTGCCACCTCAAACTTCAAACGTTTCTTAGGTGGTCCGTGCTGGGAACCTCCAGCAGCCGTGCTCTGAAAATGCAAACGTCTGCAGACAGCTCTCAGGCAGAAAGAGCTAGCCTGGAAAGCTGTTGCTCAGCCTCATCTGCCCATGGCACTGCTCGCACAGAGGCACAGAGACTGGGGCTGCTTGCTTGTCTTGCCACGTCAAACTTCAAAGGTAGCTTAGGTGGTCCGTGCTGGGCGCCTCCAGCAGCCGTGCTCTGAAAAGGCGATCGTCTGCAGACAGCTCTCAGGCAGAAAGAGCTAGCCTGGAAAGCTGTTGCTCAGCCTCAACTGCCCATGGCAGTGCTCGCACAGAGGCACAGAGACTGGGGCTGCTTGCTTGTCTTGCCCCCACAAACTTCAAACGTAGATTAAGGTGTCCGTGCCAGTTGCCTCCGGCCGCCCTGCTTCCAAAATGAGAACGTCTGCAGATAGCTTGCAACCAGAAAGAGGTAGCCAGGAAAGCTGTTGTTCAGCCTCATCTGCCCATGGCACTGCTCACACAGAGGCACAGAGACTGGGGCTGCTTGCTTGTCTTGCCACTTCAAACTTGAAAATTATCTTTGGGGGTGCATGACGGGCGACACCGGAAGCCCAGCTCTGAAAATGTGAACGTCTGCAGATAGCTCGCAGCAAGAAAGAGGTAGCCTGGAAAGCTGTTGCTCAGCCTCATCTGCCCATGGCACTGCTCGCACAGAGGCACAGAGACTGGGGCTGCTTGCTTGTCTTGCCACCTCAAACTTCAAACGTATCTTAGGTGGTCCTTGCTGGGTGCCTCTAGCAGCCCTGCTCTGAAAAGGAGAACGTCTGCATATAGCTCGCAGGCAGAAAGAGCTAGCCTGGAAAGCTGTTGCTCAGCCTCATCTGCCCATGGCACTGCTCACACAGAGGCTCAGAGAGTGGAGCTGCTGGCTTGTCTTGCCACCTCCAACTTCAAACGTATCTTAGGTGGTCCGTGCTGGGCGCCTCCAGCAGCCCTGCTCTGAAAAGGCGAACGTCTGCAGATAGCTCGCAGGCAGAAAGAGCTAGCCTGGAAAGCTGTTGCTCAGCCTCATCTGCCCATGGCACTGCTCGCACAGAGGCTCAGAGACTGGGGCTGCTTGCTTGTCTTGCCACCTCAAACTTCAAACGTTTCTTAGGTGGTCCGTGCTGGGAACCTCCAGCAGCCGTGCTCTGAAAATGCAAACGTCTGCAGACAGCTCTCAGGCAGAAAGAGCTAGCCTGGAAAGCTGTTGCTCAGCCTCATCTGCCCATGGCACTGCTCGCACAGAGGCACAGAGACTGGGGCTGCTTGCTTGTCTTGCCACGTCAAACTTCAAAGGTAGCTTAGGTGGTCCGTGCTGGGCGCCTCCAGCAGCCGTGCTCTGAAAAGGCGATCGTCTGCAGACAGCTCTCAGGCAGAAAGAGCTAGCCTGGAAAGCTGTTGCTCAGCCTCAACTGCCCATGGCAGTGCTCACACAGAGCCACAGAGACTGGGGCTGCTTGCTTGTCTTGCCACCTCAAACTTCAAACGTAGATTAAGGTGTCCGTGCCAGTTGCCTCCGGCAGCCCTGCTTCCAAAATGAGAACGTCTGCAGATAGCTTGCAACCAGAAAGAGGTAGCCAGGAAAGCTGTTGTTGAGCCTCATCTGCCCATGGCACTGCTCGCACAGAGGCACAGAGACTGGGGCTGCTTGCTTGTCTTGCCACTTCAAACTTGAAAATTATCTTTGGGGGTGCATGACGGGCGACACCGGAAGCCCAGCTCTGAAAATGTGAACGTCTGCAGATAGCTCGCAGCAAGAAAGAGGTAGCCTGGAAAGCTGTTGCTCAGCCTCATCTGCCCATGGCACTGCTCGCACAGAGGCACAGAGACTGGGGCTGCTTGCTTGTCTTGCCACCTCAAACTTCAAACGTATCTTAGGTGGTCCGTGCTGGGCGCCTCCAGCAGCCCTGCTCTGAAAAGGCGAACGTCTGCAGATAGCTCGCAGGCAGAAAGAGCTAGCCTGGAAAGCTGTTGCTCAGCCTCATCTGCCCATGGCACTGCTCGCACAGAGGCACAGAGGAACAGAGACTGGGGCTGTTTGCTTGTCTTGCCACCTCAAACTTCAAACGTATCTTAGGTGGTCCTTGCTGGGCGCCTCTAGCAGCCCTGCTCTGAAAAGGAGAACGTCTGCAGATAGCTCGCAGGCAGAAAGAGCTAGCCTGGAAAGCTGTTGCTCAGCCTCATCTGCCCATGGCACTGCTCACACAGAGGCTCAGAGAGTGGAGCTGCTGGATTGTCTTGCCACCTCCAACTTCAAACGTATCTTAGGTGGTCTGTGCTGGGCGCCTCCAGCAGCCCTGCTCTGAAAAGGCGAACGTCTGCAGATAGCTCTCAGGCAGAAAGAGCTAGCCTGGAAAGCTGTTGCTCAGCCTCATCTGCCCATGGCACTGCTCGCACAGAGGCACAGAGACTGGGGCTGCTTGCTTGTCTTGCCACCTCAAACTTCAAACGTTTCTTAGGTGGTCCGTGCTGCGAACCTCCAGCAGCCGTGCTCTGAAAATGCGCACGTCTGCAGATAGCTCGCAGGCAGAAAGAGCTAGCCTGGAAAGCTGTTGCTCAGCCTCAACTGCCCATGGCACTGCTCGCATAGAGGCACAGAGACTGGGGCTGCTTGCTTGTCTTGCCACGTCAAACTTCAAACGTATCTTAGGTGGTCCGTGCTGGGCGCCTCCAGCAGCCCTGCTCTGAAAAGGCGAACGTCTGCAGACAGCTCTCAGGCAGAAAGAGGTAGCCTGGAAAGCTGTTGCTCAGCCTCATCTGCCCATGGCACTGCTCGCACAGAGGCACACATACTGGGGCTGCTTGTTTGTCTTACCCCGTCTAACTTAAAACGTATATTTGGGGGGTCCTTGCAGGGAGCGTACTCAGCCCTGCTTCCAAAATGAGAACGTCTGCAGATAGCTCGCAGGCAGAAAGAGCTAGCCTGGAAAGCTGTTGCTTAGCCTCATCTGCCCATGGCACTGCTCGCACAGAGGCACAGAGACTGGGGCTGCTTGCTTGTCTTGCCACCTCAAACTTCAAACGTTTCTTAGGTGGTCCGTGCTGCGAACCTCCAGCAGCCGTGCTCTGAAAATGCGCACGTCTGCAGATAGCTCGCAGGCAGAAAGAGCTAGCCTGGAAAGCTGTTGCTCAGCCTCAACTGCCCATGGCACTGCTCGCATAGAGGCACAGAGACTGGGGCTGCTTGCTTGTCTTGCCACCTCCAACTTCAAACGTATTTTAGGTGGTCCGTGCTGGGCGCCTCCAGCAGCCCTGCTCTGAAAAGGAGAACGTCTGCAGATAGATCGCAGGCAGAAAGAGCTAGCCTGGAAAGCTGTTGCTCAGCCTCATCTGCCCATGGCACTGCTTGCACAGAGGCACACATACTGGGGCTGCTTGTTTGTCTTACCCCGTCTAACTTAAAACGTATATTTGGGGGGTCCTTGCAGGGAGCGTACTCAGCCCTGCTTCCAAAATGAGAACGTCTGCAGATAGCTCCCAGGCAGAAAGAGCTAGCCTGGAAAGCTGTTGCTCAGGCTCATCTGCCCATGGCACTGCTCGCACAGAGGCACAGATACTGGGGCTGCTTGCTTGTCTTGCCCCCTCAAACTTCAAACGTATCTTAGATGGTTCATGCAGGGGGCCTCCGGCAGCCCTGCTCTAAAAATGCGAACGTCTGCAGATAGCTCGCAGGCAGAAAGAGCTAGCCTGGAACGCTGTTGCTCAGCCTCATCTACCCATGGCACTGCTCGCACAGAGGCACAGAGACTGGGGCTGCTTGCTTGTCTTGCCACCTCAAACTTCAAACGTATCTTAGGTTGTAGATGTCAGGAGCCTCCGGCAGCCTTGCTAGAAAATGCGAACGTCTGCAGATAGCTCGCAGCCAGAAAGAGCTAGCCTGGAAAGCTGTTGCTCAGCCTCATCTGCCCATGGCACTGCTCGCACAGAGGCACAGAGAATGGGGCTGCTTGCTTGTCTTGCCACCTCAAAATTCAAAAGTATCTTTGGGGGTCCGTGCCGGGCGCCTCCGGCAGCCCTGCTCTGAAAATGCGCATGTCTGCACATAGCTTGGAGCCAAAAAGAGCTAGCCTGGAAAGCTGTTGCTCAGCCTCAACTGCCCATGGCACTGCTCGCACAGAGGCACAGAGACTCGGGCTGCTTGCTTGTCTTGCCCCCACAAACTTCAAACGTAGATTTAGGTGTCCGTGTCAGTTGCCTCCGGCAGCCCTGCTCCCAAAATGCGAACGTCTGCAGATAGCTCGCAGGCAGAAAGAGCTAGCCTGGAAAGCTGTTGCTCAGCCTCATCTGCCCATGGCACTGCTCGCACAGAGGCACAGAGACTGGGGCTGCTTGCTTGTCTTGCCCCCTCAAACTTCAAACGTAGCTTAGGTGGTCCGTGCCGGGCGCCTCCGGCAGCCCTGCTTTGAAATTGCGAACGTCTGCAGATAGCTCGCAGCAAAAAAGAGCTAGCCTGGAAAGCTGTTGCTCAGCCTTATCTGCACATGGCACTGCTCGCACAGAGGCACAGAGACTGGGGCTGCTTGCTTGTCTTGCCACCTCAAACCTCAAACGTATCTTTGGGTGTTCCTGCAGGGAGCCTCCTACAACCCTGCTCTGCAAATGCGAATGTCTGCAGACAGCTCGCAGGCAGAAAGAGCTAGCCTGGAAAGCTGTAGCTCAGCCTCATCTGCCCATGGCACTGCTCGCACAGAGGCACAGAGACTGGGGCTGCTTGCTTGTCTTGCCACCTCAAACTTCAAACGTAGATTTGGGGGTCCGTGCAAACTCCTCCGGAAGCCCTGCTCTGAAAATGCGAACGTCTGCAGATAGCTCGCAGGCTGAAAGAGCTGGCCTGGAAAGCTGTTGCTTAGCCTCATCTGCCCATGGCACTGCGCGCACAGAGGCACAGAGACTGGGGCTGCTTTCTTGTCTTGCCCCCTCAAACTTCAAAAGTATCTTAGGTGGTCCATGCAGGGTTCCTCCGGCAGTGCTGCTCTGAAAATGCGAACGTCTGCAGATAGCTGACAGCCAGAAAGAGCTAGCCTGGAAAGCTGTTGCTCAGCCTCATCTGCCCATGGCACTGCTCGCACAGAGGCACAGAGACTGGGGCTGCTTGCTTGTCTTGCCACCTCAAAATTCAAACGTATATTAGGTGGTCCGTACAGGGGGGCTCCTTCAGCCCTGCTCTGAAAATGCGAACGTCTGCACATAGCTGGCAGCCAGAAAGAACAAGCCTGGAAAGATGTTGCTCAGCCTTATCTGTTCATGGCACTACTCGAACAGAGGCACAGAGACTGGCGCTGCTTGCTTGTCTTGTCACTTCCAAATTTCTAACGTAGTTTAGGTGGTCCGTTCCGGGCACCTCCGGCAGCCCTGCTCTGAAAATGCGAACGTCTGCAGATAGCTCGCAGACAGAAAGAGCTAGCCTGGAAAGCTGTTGCTCAGATTAATCTGCCCATGGCACTGCTCGCACAGAGGCACAGAGACTGGGGCTGCTTGCTTCTCTTGCCCTCTCAAACTTCAGACGTAGCTTAGGTGTTCCGTGCCAGGCGCCTCCGGCAGCCCTGCTCTGAAAATGCGAACGTCTGCAGATAGCTGACAGCCAGAAAGTGCTAGCCTTTGAAGCTGTTGCTCAGCCTCTTCTGCCCATGGCACTGCTCGCAGAGAGGCACAGAGACTGGGGCTGCTTGCTTGTCTTGCCCTCTCAAACTTCAGACGTAACTTAGGTGATCCGTGTATAGGGCCTCCGGCAGCCCTGCTCTGAAAATGCGAACGTCTGCAAATAGCTCGCAGCCAGAAAGAGCTAGCCTGGAAATCTGTTGCTCAGCCTAATCTACAAATGGACTGCTTGCACAGAGACACAGAGACTGGGGCTGCTTGCTTGTCTTGCCACCTCAAACTTCAAACGTAGCTTAGGTGTTCCTTGCCGGGCTCCTCCGGCAGCCCTGCTCCAAACATGAGAACGTTTGCAGACAGCTCGCAGGCAGAAAGAGCTAGCCTGGAAAGCTGTAGCTCAGCCTCATCTGCCCATGGCACTGGTCGCACAGAGGCACAGAGACTCGGGCTGCTTGCTTGTCTTGCCACCTCAAACTTCAAACGTAGCTTAGGTGGTCCATGCAGTGCGCCTCCGGCAGCCCTGCTCCGAAATTTCGCACATCTGCAGGTAGCTCGCAGGCAGAAAGAGCTAGCCTGGAAAGCTTTTGCTCAGCCTCATCTGCCCATGGCACTGCTCGCACAGAGGCACAGAGACTGGGGCTGCTTGCTTGTCTTGCCACCTCAAACTTCAAACGTAGCTTAGGTGGTCCATGCAGTGCGCCTCCATCAGCCCTGCTCCGAAATTTCGCACATCTGCAGGTAGCTCGCAGCCATAAAGAGGTAGCCTGGAAAGCTTTTGCTCAGCCTCATCTGCCCATGGCACTGCTCGCACAGAGGCACAGAGACTGGGGCTGCTTGCTTGTCTTGCCCCCTCAAACTTCAAACGTATCTTAGTTGGTCCGTGCCGGGCGCCTCCGGCAGTGCTGCTCTGAAAATGCGAACGTCTGCAGATAGCTGGCAGCCAGAAAGAGCTAGCCTGGAAAGCTGTAGCTCAGCCTCATCTGCCCATGGCATTTCTCGCACAGAGGCACAGAGACTGGGGCTGCTTGCTTGTCTTGCCACCTCAAAATTCAAAAGTATCTTTGGGGGTCCGTGCCGGGCGCCTCCGGCAGCCCTGCTCTGAAAATGCGCATGTCTGCACATAGCTCGGAGCCAAAAAGAGCTAGTCTGGAAAGCTGTAGCTCAGCCTCATCTGCCCATGGCACTGCTCGCACAGAGGCACAGAGACTGGGGCTGCTTGCTTGTCTTGCCCCCACAAACTTCAAACGTAGATTTAGGTGTCCGTGCCAGTTGCCTCCGGCAGCCCTGCTTCCAAAATGAGAACGTCTGAAGATAGCTTGCAACCAGAAAGAGGTAGCCAGGAAAGCTGTTGTTCAGCCTCATCTGCCCATGGCACTGCTCGCACAGAGGCACAGAGACTGGGGCTGCTTGCTTGTCTTGCCACTTCAAACTTCAAACGTATCTTAGGTTGTAGATGTCAGGAGCCTCCGGCAGCCTTGCTAGAAAATGCGAACGTCTGCAGATAGCTCGCAGCCAGAAAGAGCTAGCCTGGAAAGCTGTTGCTCAGCCTCATCTGCCCATGGCACTGCTCGCACAGAGGCACAGAGAATGGGGCTGCTTGCTTGTCTTGCCACCTCAAACTTCAAACGTATCTTAGGTTGTAGATGTCAGGAGCCTCCGGCAGCCTTGCTAGAAAATGCGAACGTCTGCAGATAGCTCGCAGCCAGAAAGAGCTAGCCTGGAAAGCTGTTGCTCAGCCTCATCTGCCCATGGCACTGCTCGCACAGAGGCACAGAGAATGGGGCTGCTTGCTTGTCTTGCCACCTCAAAATTCAAAAGTATCTTTGGGGGTCCGTGCCGGGCGCCTCCGGCAGCCCTGCTCCCAATATGCGAACGTCTGCAGATAGCTCGCAGGCAGAAAGAGCTAGCCTGGAAAGCTGTTGCTCAGCCTCATCTGCCCATGGCAGTGCTCGCACAGAGGCACAGAGACTGGGGCTGCTTGCTTGTCTTGCCCCCTCAAACTTCAAACGTAGCTTAGGTGGTCCGTGCCGGGCGCCTCCGGCAGCCCTGCTTTGAAATTGCGAACGTCTGCAGATAGCTCGCAGCAAAAAAGAGCTAGCCTGGAAAGCTGTTGCTCAGCCTTATCTGCACATGGCACTGCTCGCACAGAGGCACAGAGACTGGGGCTGCTTGCTTGTCTTGCCACCTCAAACCTCAAACGTATCTTTGTGTGTTCCTGCAGGGAGCCTCCTACAACCCTGCTCTGCAAATGCGAATGTCTGCAGACAGCTCGCAGGCAGAAAGAGCTAGCCTGGAAAGCTGTAGCTCAGCCTCATCTGCCCATGGCACTGCTCGCACAGAGGCACAGAGACTGGGGCTGCTTGCTTGTCTTGCCACCTCAAACTTCAAACGTAGATTTGGGGGTCCGTGCAAACTCCTCCGGAAGCCCTGCTCTGAAAATGCGAACGTCTGCAGATAGCTCGCAGGCTGAAAGAGCTGGCCTGGAAAGCTGTTGCTTAGCCTCATCTGCCCATGGCACTGCTTGCACAGAGGCACAGAGACTGGGGCTGCTTGCTTGTCTTGCCACCTCAAAATTCAAACGTATATTAGGTGGTCCGTACAGGGGGGCTCCTTCAGCCCTGCTCTGAAAATGCGAACGTCTGCACATAGCTGGCAGCCAGAAAGAACAAGCCTGGAAAGATGTTGCTCAGCCTTATCTGTTCATGGCACTACTCGAACAGAATCACAGAATCACAGAATCACAGAATAGTAGGGGTTGGAAGGGACCTCTGTGGGTCATCTAGTCCAACCCCCCCGCCGAAGCAGGGTCACCTACAGCAGGCTGCACAGGACCTTGTCCAGGCGGGTCTTGAATATCTCCAGAGAAGGAGACTCCACAACCTCCCTGGGCAGCCTGTTCCAGTGCTCCGTCACCCTCAGAGGGAAGAAGTTCCTCCTCATGTTCAGACGGAACTTCCTGTGCCTCAGTTTGTGCCCATTGCCCCTTGTCCTGTCACTGGGCACCACTGAAAAGAGCTTGGCCCCATCCTCCTGACACCCACCCTTCAGATATTTGTAGGCATTTATAAGGTCCCCTCGCAGCCTTCTCTTCTTCAGGCTGAACAAGCCCAGTTCCCTCAACCTCTCCTCGTAGGGGAGATGCTCCAGTCCCCTCACCATCCTTGTAGCCCTCCGCTGGACTCTCTCCAGTAGCTCTTCATCCTTCTTGAACTGGGGAGCCCAGAACTGGACACAGTACTCCAGATGAGGCCTCACCAGGGCAGTGTAGAGGGGAAGGAGAACCTCCCTTGTCCTGCTGGCCACACTCTTCTTGATGCACCCCAGGATCCCATTGGCCTTCTTGGCAGCCAGGGCACACTGCTGGCTCATAGTTAACCTGTCGTCCACCAGGACACCCAGGTCGCTCTCCGCAGAGCTGCTCTCCAGCAGGTCCACCCCAAGCCTGTACTGGTGCATGAGGTTGTTCCTCCCCAGGTGCAGGACCCTGCACTTGCCCTTGTTGAACCTCATCAGGTTCCTCTCTGCCCAGCTCTCCAGCCTATCCAGGTCACGCTGAATGGCAGCACAGCCTTCTGGTGTATCTACCACACCTCCCAGTTTGGTGTCGTCAGCAAACTTGCTGAGGGTACATTCTAACTCTTCATCCAGGTCGTTGATGAAGAAGTTAAACAAGACTGGGCCCAGTACTGACCCCTGAGGGACACCACTTGTCACCAGCCTCCAACTAGACTCAGCGCCGCTGATGACAACCCTCTGAGTTCTGCCATTCAGCCAGTTCTCTATCCACTTCACTGACCACTCATCCAGCCCACACTTCCTCAGCTTCCCCAGGAGGATATCATGGGAGACTGTGTCGAAAGCCTTGCTGAAGTCAAGGTAGATAACATCCACAGCTCTCCCTTCGTCTACCCAGCCAGTCATGTCATCGTAGAAAGCTATCAGATTGGTCAGGCATGATTTCCCCTTGGTGAATCCATGCTGACTACTCCTGATAACCTTCTTTTCTTCCACTTGCTTCATGATGGCCTCCAGGATAAGCTGCTCCATCACCTTTCCCGGGATGCAGGTCAGGCTGACCGGCCTGTAGTTCCCTGGGTCCTCCTTCTTGCCCTTTTTGAAGATTGGAGTGACATTGGCCTTTCTCCAGTCCTCGGGCACCTCTCCTGTCTTCCAGGACCTCTCAAAGATGATGGAGAGTGGCTCAGCAATGACATCCGCCAGCTCCCTCAGCACTCGTGGGTGCATTCCATCGGGGCCCATGGATTTGTGGACATCCAGATCGCTTAAGCGATCCCTCACACAGTCCTCCTCGACCAAGGGAAAGTCGTCCTCTCTGTAGGCTTCCTCTCTTACCTCCGGGGCCTGGGATTCCTGAGGGCCAGTCTTAGCACTGAAGACTGAAGCAAAGAAGGCATTCATTAGCTCTGCCTTCTCCGCATCCTCCGTCACCAGGACACCCGCCTCATTCAGCAGCGGCCCCACATTGTCCCTAGCCTTCCTTTTGCTGCTGATGTAGTTGAAGAAGCCCTTCTTGTTGTTTTTGACATCCCTTGCCAGCTTCAATTCCAGGTGAGCCTTGGCCTTCCTCGTCGCATCCCTGCATGCTCTCACTACGTTTCTGTACTCTTCCCAAGTGGCCTGTCCCTCTTTCCACATGCCATGCACCTTTCTCTTCTGCCTGATCTCCGCTAGAAGCTCCTTGTTTAACCATGCAGGTCTCCTTCCTCCTTTGCTAAATTTCTTTCTCAGGGGGATGCATTGCTCCTGTGCATGGAAGAAGTGTTGTTTAAAAAGCGACCAGCACTCATGGACCCCCCTGCCTTCGAGAGCCCTGGCCCACGGGATTCCTCCCAGTAGCTCCTTGAAGAGGCCAAAGTCAGCCCTCCTGAGGTCCAGGGTTTTGATCCTGCTTATCGCCCTGCTTCCTCCACGCAGGATCCTGAACTCGACCATTTCATGGTCACTGCAGCCGAGTCTACCTCCAACCTTCACGTCCTCCACCAGTCCCTCCTTGTTTGTTAACACAAGGTCCAGCAGCGCGCCTTTCCTTGTTGGTTCCTCCACCACTTGCATCAGAAAGTTATCATCGATGCTCTGTAGGAACCTCCTGGATTGCACCTGCCTAGCTGTGTGGTCTTCCCAGCTGATGTCAGGGTGGTTGAAGTCCCCCATGAGAACCAGAGCCTGTGACTGTGAGGCTGCTTGCAGCTGCCTGTAGAAGGCTTCATCAACCTCCTCCTCCTGGTCGGGTGGCCTGTAGTATACACCCACCGTAATGTCACCCGTGTGAGCCTGTCCCTTAATTCTAACCCACAAGCTTTCAACTCCTTCTTCACTTGCCCCCAGGCCAAGCTCAATGCATTCCAGTTGCTGCCTCACATATAGAGCAACTCCCCCACCTCTCCTTGTTGGTCTGTCTTTCCTAAAGAGTCTGTAGCCATCTATGACAGCATGCCAGTCATGCGAGTTGTCCCACCACGTTTCTGTGATGGCGACCAAGTCGTAGCCGTCCTGCTGTATAATGGCTTCCAGCTCCTCCTGTTTATTGGCCATACTACGTGCATTGGTGTAAACACACTTGAGCTGGGCTGTCAATCTCACCCCTGGCCTTGGCACTCTAAGCCTAGGCTCATCCCTAGTGAGCTGGGCAATATCCCCTTCCCCCTTCAAACCTAGTTTAAAGCCCTCTCAATGAGCCCCGCCAGCTCGTGGCCAAGAATTCTTTTCCCCCTTTGTGACAGCTGAACTCCACTTGTTGCCAGCAGGCCCGGTGCTGTGTATACCTCCCCATGATCAAAAAAGCCAAAATTTGACCGATGGCACCAGTCCCTGAGCCACCTGTTAACCAGGTGAGTTTTCCTGCCCCTTTCAGTGCTGTCCCCTGCCACTGATGGGATGGAGGAAAACACCACCTGCGCCCCTGATCCCTCAACCAGTCGCCCCAGTGCCCTGAAGTCCCTTTTGATGGCCTTGGCAGTTCTTTCTGCTACCTCGTCTCCGCCAACCTGCATTACCAAGAGGGGGTAGTAATCAGAAGGCCGCACCAGACCAGGGAGTTTCTTCGCAACATCCCTAACCCGGGCCCCAGGGAGGCAGCAGACTTCCCTGTGGGATGGGTCCGGTCGGCAGATCGGGCCCTCTGTTCCCCTCAGAAGGGAATCACCTATGACAATGACCCTCCTTTTTTTCTTAGTTGAGGCAGTTGTAATACGTGGGGCTGTCTGACTCGTTCTAGGCAACCCCCTGGATGGAGCCTCACCTTCACCCACATCCTCTGTGGCCAGTCCCTCACATTCCAGAGCCCCATACCTGTTGCTTAAGGGCAACTGAGCAGGTGAGGGAGGCTGGGGGGAAATTCGCTTGCCCCCCCGAGCAGGGACCTGTTTCCATTCCCCCCCATCTCTTAGGCCCCCTCTTTCTGCTCGGTGGCAAGAGGGATGGGGGTTCTCTGCTTTCTGTGGAGCCGCCTCCTGCTGCCGCTGCCTCAGGGAGGGTAGGGTGCGGCTCCACCAGTCGATCTCCCTCTCACACTCCCGGATGCTCCTCAGCCTCTCCACTTCCTCCTTCAGTTCTGCCACCAGGCTGAGCAGGTCATTCACCTGCTCGCACCGAACACAGCCGTTGTCTCTGCTGTCCTCCGGTACAAGCGCCAGGCTCAGGCACTCCCTGCAGCCAGAGACCTGGACACCCGCGTTCTTGCATGGGGCCTCCGTCTGGGTCCCCACACTCCTTCGAGCCACAGCTTTACCACGGGTGGTAACCATGGCTACAGTATCTCCTGGAAGAGCGATGCCCACTACTTGAGTTGCCAGAAGGGGCGGCTGTACCCTGCCAGTCGCCTTCCCCGCTCGCCCTGCCCGCGCGAACTGCTGCGCAAACTGCTGCGCCGCTCCCGGGCTGCTGCGCCGCCTCTGTTTGCCGGCTCTGTTCGCCCGCGCTCCTGGTCGCTCGCGCTCCCTGGGGGCTGCTCTTATCCCTGAGGGGGTTTGGCCGCTGTCACACTCGACTCCGCCCCCGCTGAGTCAGAGCTGCTGCTCGTTGGCACTTCCCGCTTTCCCGCTGAGGGGGGGGGGGGGCTGGGGTCTCCTCTCTCTCTCGGCGCTTTTTGCCGCCTCGCCGCTGCGGTTTTGCCACCGGAGAAAGGGTCCCTCGGCGCGAGCCTCTGCTCCAGAACCCTTCACCTTCAGTAGCTTCGCCGAAATAACAGAGGCACAGAGACTGGGGCTGCTTGCTTGTCTTGTCACTTCCAAATTTCTAACGTAGTTTAGGTGGTCCGTTCCGGGCACCTCCGGCAGCCCTGCTCTGAAAATGCGAACGTCTGCAGATAGCTCGCAGACAGAAAGAGCTAGCCTGGAAAGCTGTTGCTCAGCCTCATCTGCCCATGGCACTGCTCGCACAGAGGCACAGAGACTGGGGCTGCTTGCTTGTCTTGCCACCTCAAAATTCAAAAGTATCTTTGGGGGTCTGTGCCGGGCGCCTCCGGCAGCCCTGCTCTGAAAATGCGCATGTCTGCACATAGCTTGGAGCCAAAAAGAGCTAGCCTGGAAAGCTGTTGCTCAGCCTCATCTGCCCATGGCACTGCTCGCACAGAGGCACAGAGACTGGGGCTGCTTGCTTGTCTTGCCCCCACAAACTTCAAACGTAGATTTAGGTGTCCGTGTCAGTTGCCTCCGGCAGCCCTGCTCCCAAAATGCGAACGTCTGCAGATAGCTCGCAGGCAGAAAGAGCTAGCCTGGAAAGCTGTTGCTCAGCCTCATCTGCCCATGGCACTGCTCGCACAGAGGCACAGAGACTGGGGCTGCTTGCTTGTCTTGCCCCCTCAAACTTCAAACGTAGCTTAGGTGGTCCGTGCCGGGCGCCTCCGGCAGCCCTGCTTTGAAATTGCGAACGTCTGCAGATAGCTCGCAGCAAAAAAGAGCTAGCCTGGAAAGCTGTTGCTCAGCCTCAACTGCCCATGGCACTGCTCGCACAGAGGCACAGAGACTGGGGCTGCTTGCTTGTCTTGCCACCTCAAACCTCAAACGTATCTTTGGGTGTTCCTGCAGGGAGCCTCCTACAACCCTGCTCAGCAAATGCGAATGTCTGCAGACAGCTCGCAGGCAGAAAGAGCTAGCCTGGAAAGCTGTAGCTCAGCCTCATCTGCCCATGGCACTGCTCGCACAGAGGCACAGAGACTGGGGCTGCTTGCTTGTCTTCCAACCTCAAACTTCAAACTTAGATTTGGGGGTCCGTGCAAACTCCTCCGGAAGCCCTGCTCTGAAAATGCGAATATCTGCAGATAGCTCGCAGGCTGAAAGAGCTGGCCTGGAAAGCTGTTGCTTAGCCTCATCTGCCCATGGCACTGCGCGCACAGAGGCACAGAGACTGGGGCTGCTTTCTTGTCTTGCCCCCTCAAACTTCAAAAGTATCTTAGGTGGTCCATGCAGGGTTCCTCCGGCAGTGCTGCTCTGAAAATGTGAACGTCTGCAGATAGCTCGCAGCCAGAAAGAGCTAGCCTGGAAAGCTGTTGCTCAGCCTCATCTGCCCATGGCACTGCTCGCACAGAGGCACAGAGACTGGGGCTGCTTGCTTGTCTTGCCACCTCAAAATTCAAACGTATATTAGGTGGTCCGTACAGGGGGGCTCCTTCAGCCCTGCTCTGAAAATGCGAACGTCTGCACATAGCTGGCAGCCAAAAAGAAAAAGCCTGGAAAGATGTTGCTCAGCCTTATCTGTTCATGGCACTACTCGAACAGAGGCACAGAGACTGGCGCTGCTTGCTTGTCTTGTCACTTCCAAATTTCTAACATAGTTTAGGTGGTCCGTTCCGGGCACCTCCGGCAGCCCTGCTCTGAAAATGCGAACGTCTGCAGATAGCTCGCAGACAGAAAGAGCTAGCCTGGAAAGCTGTTGCTCAGATTAATCTGCCCATGGCACTGCTCGCACAGAGGCACAGAGACTGGGGCTGCTTGCTTCTCTTGCCCTCTCAAACTTCAGACGTAGCTTAGGTGTTCCGTGCCAGGCGCCTCCGGCAGCCCTGCTCTGAAAATGCGAACGTCTGCAGATAGCTCGCAGGCTGAAAGAGCTGGCCTGGAAAGCTGTTGCTTAGCCTCATCTGCCCATGGCACTGCGCGCACAGAGGCACAGAGACTGGGGCTGCTTTCTTGTCTTGCCCCCTCAAACTTCAAAAGTATCTTAGGTGGTCCATGCAGGGTTCCTCCGGCAGTGCTGCTCTGAAAATGCGAACGTCTGCAGATAGCTCGCAGCCAGAAAGAGCTAGCCTGGAAAGCTGTTGCTCAGCCTCATCTGCCCATGGCACTGCTCACACAGAGGCACAGAGACTGGGGCTGCTTGCTTGTCTTGCCACCTCAAAATTCAAACGTATATTAGGTGGTCCGTACAGGGGGGCTCCTTCAGCCCTGCTCTGAAAATGCGAACGTCTGCACATAGCTGGCAGCCAGAAAGAACAAGCCTGGAAAGATGTTGCTCAGCCTTATCTGTTCATGGCACTACTCAAACAGAGGCACAGAGACTGGGGCTGCTTGCTTGTCTTGTCACTTCCAAATTTCTAACGTAGTTTAGGTGGTCCGTTCCGGGCACCTCCGGCAGCCCTGCTCTGAAAATGCGAACGTCTGCAGATAGCTCGCAGCCAGAAAGAGCTAGCCTGGAAAGCTGTTGCTCAGATTAATCTGCCCATGGCACTGCTCGCACAGAGGCACAGAGACTGGGGCTGCTTGCTTCTCTTGCCCTCTCAAACTTCAGACGTAGCTTAGGTGTTCCGTGCCAGGCGCCTCCGGCAGCCCTGCTCTGAAAATGCGAACGTCTGCAGATAGCTGACAGCCAGAAAGTGCTAGCCTGTGAAGCTGTTGCTCAGCCTCATCTGCCCATGGCACTGCTCGCAGAGAGGCACAGAGACTGGGGCTGCTTGCTTGTCTTGCCCTCTCAAACTTCAGACGTAACTTAGGTGATCCGTGTATAGGGCCTCCGGCAGCCCTGCTCTGAAAATGCGAACGTCTGCAAATAGCTCGCAGCCAGAAAGAGCTAGCCTGGAAATCTGTTGCTCAGCCTAATCTACAAATGGACTGCTTGCACAGAGACACAGAGACTGGGGCTGCTTGCTTGTCTTGCCACCTCAAACTTCAAACGTAGCTTAGGTGTTCCGTGCCGGGCTCCTCCGGCAGCCCTGCTCCAAACATGAGAACGTTTGCAGATAGCTCGCAGCCAGAAAGAGCTAGCCTGGAAAGCTGTTGCTCAGCCTCATCTGCCCATGGCACTGGTCGCACAGAGGCACAGAGACTGGGGCTGCTTGCTTGTCTTGCCACCTCAAACTTCAAACGTAGCTTAGGTGGTCCATGCAGTGCGCCTCCGGCAGCCCTGCTCCGAAATTTCGCACATCTGCAGGTAGCTCGCAGGCAGAAAGATCTAGCCTGGAAAGCTTTTGCTCAGCCTCATCTGCCCATGGCACTGCTCGCACAGAGGCACAGAGACTGGGGCTGCTTGCTTGTCTTGCCCCCTCAAACTTCAAACGTATCTTAGTTGGTCCGTGCCGGGCGCCTCCGGCAACGCTCTTCTGAAAATGCGAACGTCTGCAGATAGCTGACAGCCAGAAAGAGCTAGCCTAGAAATCTGTTACTCAGCCTCATCTGCCCATGGCACTGCTCGCACAGAGGCACAGAGACTGGGGCTGCTTGCTTGTCTTCCCACCTGAAACTTCAAACGTATATTTGTGCATCCGTGCAGGGGGCCTCCAGAAGTCCTGCTCCGAAAATGCGAACG
Source organism: Opisthocomus hoazin (assembly GCF_030867145.1). Taxonomy (NCBI): domain Eukaryota; kingdom Metazoa; phylum Chordata; class Aves; order Opisthocomiformes; family Opisthocomidae; genus Opisthocomus; species Opisthocomus hoazin. Next base: position 17,288,902 of record NC_134429.1, on the reverse strand, counting down.
TCTGCACAGAGTTTGCAGCCAGAAAGAGCTAGCCTGGAAAGGTGTTGCTTAGCCTCATCTGCCCATGGCACTGCTCGCACAGAGGCACAGAGACTGGGGCTGCTTGCTTGTCTTCCAACCTCAAACTTCAAACGTAGCTTAGGTGGTCCATGCAGTGCGCCTCCGGCAGCCCTGCTCCGAAATTTCGCACATCTGCAGGTAGCTCGCAGCCAGAAAGAGCTAGCCTGGAAAGCTGTTGATCAGCCTCATCTGCCCATGGCACTGCTCGCACAGAGGCACATAGACTGGGGCTGCTTGCTTGCCTTGCCCCCTCAAAATTCAAAAGTATCTTAGGTGGTCCGTGCAGGGCGCCTTTGGCAGCGCTGCTCTGAAAATGCGAATGTCTGCAGATAGCTGGCAGCCAGAAAGAGCTAGCCTGGAAAGCTGTAGCTCTGCCTCATCTGCCCATGGCACTGCTCGCACAGAGGCACAGAGACTGGGGCTGCTTGCTTGTCTTGCCCCCTCAAACCTCAAAAGTATCTTACGTGGTCCGTGCAGGGGTCGTCCGGCAGTGCTGCTCCGAAAATGCGAACGTCTGCAGATAGCTCGCAGGTAGAAAGAGCTAGCCTGGAAAGCTGTTGCTCAGCCTCATCTGCCCATGGCACTGCTCGCTCAGAGGCACAGAGACTGGGGCTGCTTGCTTGTCTTCCCACCTCAAACTTCAAACGTATCTTAGTTGGTCCGTGCCGGGCGCCTCCGGCAGCGAAGCTCTAAAAATGCGAACGTCTGCAGATAGCTCGCAGGCAGAAAGAGCTAGCCTGGAAAGCTGTTGCTCAGCCTCATCTGCCCATGGCACTGCTCGCACAGAGGCACAGAGACTGGGGCTGCTTGCTTGTCTTCCCACCTCAAACTTCAAAAGTATCTTAGGTGGTCCGTGCAGGGCGCCTTTGGCAGCGCTGCTCTGAAAATGCGAACGTCTGCACATAGTTTGCAGCCAGAAAGAGCTAGCCTGGAAAGCTGTTGCTCAGCCTCATCTGCCCATGGCACTGCTCGCACAGAGGCACAGAGACAGGGGCTGCTTGCTTGTCTTGCCCCCTCAAAATTTAAACGGAGCTTTGGGACTCCGTGCAGGTAGCCTCCGGAAGCGGAGCTCTGAAAATGCGAACGTCTGCAGATAGCTCGCAGCCAGAAAGAGCTAGTCTGGAAAGCTGTTGCTCAGCCTCGTCTGCCCATGGCACTGCTCGCACAGAGGCATAGAGACTGGAGCTGCTTGCTTGTCTTGACACCTCAAACTTCCAACGGAGCTTTGGGAGTCCGTGCAGGGGGCCTCCTGAAGCGAAGCTCTGAAAATGCGTACGTCTGCAGATAGCTCGCAGGCTGAAAGAGCTGGCCTGGAAAGCTGTTGCTCAGCCTTATCTGTTCATGGCACTACTCGAACAGAGGCACAGAGACTGGGGCTGCTTGCTTGTCTTGTCACTTCCAAATTTCTAACGTAGTTTAGGTGGTCCGTTCCGGGCACCTCCGGTAGCCCTGCTCTGAAAATGCGAACGTCTGCAGATAGCTCGCAGCCAGAAAGAGCTAGCCTGGAAAGCTGTTGCTCAGATTAATCTGCCCATGGCACTGCTCGCACAGAGGCACAGAGACTGGGGCTGCTTGCTTCTCTTGCCCTCTCAAACTTCAGACGTAGCTTAGGTGTTCCGTGCCAGGCGCCTCCGGCAGCCCTGCTCTGAAAATGCGAACGTCTGCAGATAGCTGACAGCCAGAAAGTGCTAGCCTGTGAAGCTGTTGCTCAGCCTCATCTGCCCATGGCACTGCTCGCAGAGAGGCACAGAGACTGGGGCTGCTTGCTTGTCTTGCCCTCTCAAACTTCAGACGTAACTTAGGAGATCCGTGTATAGGGCCTCCGGCAGCCCTGCTCTGAAAATGCGAACGTCTGCAAATAGCTCGCAGCCAGAAAGAGCTAGCCTGGAAATCTGTTGCTCAGCCTAATCTACAAATGGACTGCTTGCACAGAGACACAGAGACTGGGGCTGCTTGCTTGTCTTGCCACCTCAAACTTCAAACGTAGCTTAGGTGTTCCGTGCCGGGCTCCTCCGGCAGCCCTGCTCCAAACATGAGAACGTTTGCAGATAGCTCGCAGCCAGAAAGAGCTAGCCTGGAAAGCTGTTGCTCAGCCTCATCTGCCCATGGCACTGCTCGCACAGAGGCACAGAGACTGGGGCTGCTTGCTTGTCTTCCCACCTCAAACTTCAAACGTAGCTTAGGTGGTCCGTGCAGTGCGCCTCCGGCAGCCCTGCTCCGAAATTTCGCACATCTGCAGGTAGCTCGCAGTCAGAAAGAGCTAGCCTGGAAAGCTTTTGCTCAGCCTCATCTGCCCATGGCACTGCTCGCACAGAGGCACAGAGACTGCGGCTGCTTGCTTGTCTTCCCACCTCAAACTTCAAACGTAGCTTAGGTGGCCCATGCAGTGCGCCTCCGGCAGCCCTGCTCCGAAATTTCGCACATCTGCAGGTAGCTCGCAGCCAGAAAGAGCTAGCCTGGAAAGATGTTGCTCAGTCTTATCTGTCCATACCACTGCTCGCTCAGAAGCACGGAGACTGGGACTGCTTGCTTGTCTTGCCACCTCAAATTTGAAAAGTGGCTTAGGTGGTCTGTGCCATGCACCTCCGGCAGCCCTGCTCTGAAAATGCGAACGTCTGCAGATAGCTCGCAGGTAGAAAGAGCTAGCCTGGAAAGCTGTTGCTCAGCCTCATCTGCCCATGGCACTGCTCACACAGAGGCACAGAGACTGGGGCTGCTTGCGTGTCTTGCCACCTCAAACTTCAAACTTATCTTAGTTTGTCCGTGCCAAGCTCCTCCAGCAGCCCTCCTCTGAAAATGCGAACGTCTGCAGATAGCTAGCAGGCAGAAAGAGCTAGCCTGGAAAGCTGTTGCTCAGCCTCATCTGCCCATGGCAGTGCTCGCACAGAGGAACAGAGACTGGGGCTGCTTGCTTGTCTTAACACCTCAAATTTCAAACGTATGTTAGGTGGTCCGTGCAGAGGGCCTGGTGGAACCCTACTCCGACAATGCGAACGTCTGCAGATAGCTCGCAGGCAGAAAGAGCTAGCCTGGAAAGCTGTTGCTCAGCCTCATCTGCCCATGGCACTGCTCGCACAGAGGCACAGAGACTGGGGCTGCTTGCTTGTCTTGCCACCTCAAACTTCAAACGTATATTAGGTGGTCCGTACAGGGGGCCTCCTTCAGCCCTGCTCTGAAAATGCGAACGTCTGCAGATAGCTGGCAGCCAGAAAGAACTAGACTGGAAAGCTGTTGCTCAGCCTCATCTGCCCATGGCACTGCTCGCACAGAGGCACAGAGACTGGGGCTGTTTGCTTGTCTTGCCACCTTAAATTTCTAACGCTGTTTAAGTGGTCCGTTCCGGGCACCTCCGGCAGCCCTGCTTTGAAAATGCGAACGTCTGCAGATAGCTCGCAGGCAGAAATAGCTAGCCTGGAAAGCTGTTGCTCAGCCTCATCTGCCCATGGCACTGCTCGCACAGAGGCACAGAGACTGGGGCTGCTTGCTTGTCTTGTCCCCTCAAACTTCAAACATATTTTAGGTGGTCCGTACAGGGGGCCTCCGGCAGCCCTGTTCTGAAAATGCGAACGTCTGCAGATCGCTCGCAGCCAGAAAGACCTAGACTGGAAAGGTCAGCCTTATCTGCCCATGGCACTTCTCGCACAGAGGCACATAGACTGAGGCTCCTTACTTGTCTTGGCACCTCAAACTTCAAAAGTTACTTATATGGTTCGTGCCGGGTGCCTCCGGCAGCCCTGCTCTGAAAATGCGAAAGTCTGCAGATAGCTCGCAGGCAGAAATAGCTAGCCTGGAAAGCTGTTGCTCAGCCTCATCTGCCCATGGCACTGCTCACACAGAGGCACAGAGACTGGGGCTGCTTGCTTTTCTTGCCTCCTCAAACTTCAAACATATATTTGGCGGTGCGTGACGGGGGTCTCCGGCATGCCTGCTCTGAAAATGTGAACTTTTGCAGATAGCGACAGCCAGAAAGATCTAGCCTGGAAAGCTGTTGCTCAGCCTCATCTTCCCATGGCCCTGCTCGCACAGAGGCACAGAGACTGGGGCTGCTTGCTTGTCTTGCCCCCTCAAACTTCAAACGTATCTTAGTTTGTCCGTGCCAAGCTCCTCCAGCAGCCCTGCTCTGAAAATGCGAACGTCTGCAGATAGCTGACAGCCAGAAAGAGCTAGCCTGGAAAGCTGTTGCTCAGCCTCAACTGCCCATGGCACTGCTCGCACAGAGGCACAGAGAATTTGGCTGCTTGCTTGTCTTGCCACCTCAAACTTCAAATGTAGCTTAGGTGGTCTGTGCCATGCGGCTCCGGCAGCCCTGACCAGAAAATGCAAACGTCTGCAGACAGCTCGCAGCCAGAAAGAGCTAGACTGGAAAGCTCAACCTCATCTGCCCATGGCACTGCTCGCACAGAGACACAGACACTGCGGCTCCTTGCTTGTCTTGCCCCCTCAAACTTCAAACGTAACTTAAATTGTCTGTTACGGGCGCCACCGGCAGCCCTGCTCTGAAAATGCGAACGTCTGCAGATAGCTCGCAGGCAGAAAAAGCTAGCCTGGAAAGCTCAACCTCATCTGCCCATGGCACTGCTCGCACAGAGGCACAGAGACTGGGCTGCTTGCTTGTCTTGCCCCCTCAAACTTCAAACGTATCTTAGTTTGTCCGTGCCAAGCTGCTTCAGCAGCCCTGCTCTGAAAATGCGAACCTCTGCAGATAGCTCGCAGCCAGAAAGAGCTAGCCTGGAAATCTGTTGCTCAGCCTCAACTGCCCATGGCACTGCTCGCACAGAGGCACAGAGAATTTGGCTGCTTGCTTGTCTTGCCACCTCAAACTTCAAATGTAGCTTAGGTGGTCTGTGCCATGCGCCTCCGGCAGCCCTGCTCAGAAAATGCAAACGTCTGCAGACAGCTCGCAGGCAGAAAGAGCTAGACTGGAAAGCTCAACCTCATCTACCCATGGCACTGCTCGCACAGAGACACAGACACTGCGGCTCCTTGCTTGTCTTGCCCCCTCAAACTTCAAACGTAACTTAAATTGTCTGTGATGGGCGCCACCGGCAGCCCTGCTCTGAAAATGCGAACGTCTGCAGATAGCTCGCAGCCAGAAAGAGCTAGCCTGGGAAGCTGTTGCTCAGCCTCATCTGCCCATGGCACTGCTCGCACAGAGGCACCGAGACTGCGGCTGCTTGCTTGTCTTGCCCTCTCAAACTTCAGACGTAGCTTTGGTGGTCCGTGTCAGGCGCCTCCAGCAGCCCTGCTCTGAAAATGCGAATGTCTACAGATAGCTGGCAGCCAGAAAGAGCTAGCCTGGAAAGCTGTTGCTCAGCCTCATCTGCCCATGGCACTGCTCGCACAGAGGCACAGAGACTGGGTCTGCTTGCTTGTCTTGCTCTCTCAAACTTCAGACCTAACTTAGGTGATCCGTGCATAGGGCCTCCGGCAGCCCTGCTCTGAAAATGCGAACGTCTGCAGATAGCTCGCAGCCAGAAAGAGCTAGCCTGGAAAGATGTTCCTTAGCCTCATCTGCCCATGGCACTGCTCGCACAGAGACACCGAGACTGGGGCTGCTTGCTTGTCTTGTCACTTCCAAATTTCTAACGTAGTTTAGGTGGTCCGTTCCGGGCACCTCCGGTAGCCCTGCTCTGAAAATGCGAATGTCTGCAGATAGATCGCAGGCAGAAAGAGCTAGCCTGTGAAGCTGTTGCTCAGCCTAATCTGCCCATGGCACTGCTCGCACAGAGGCACAGAGACTGGGGCTGCTTGCTTTTCTTGCCTCCTCAAACTTTAAACATAGATATGGGAGTCCGTGACGGACACCGCCGGCAGCCCTGCTCCAAAAATGCGAACGTCTGCAGATAGCTCGCAGGTAGAAAGAGCTAGCCTGGAAAGCTGTTGCTCAGCCTCATCTGCCCATGGCACTGCTCGCACAGAGGCACAGAGACTGGGGCTGCTTGCTTGTCTTGACACCTCAAACTTCACACGTATCTTTGGGGTCAGTGTCGGATGCCTCCGGCAGCTCTGCTCTGAAAATGTGAACGTCTGCAGATAGCTCGCAGGCAGAAAGAGCTAGCCTGGAAAGCTGTTGCTCAGCCTCATGTGCCCATGGCACTGCTCGCACAGAGGCACAGAGACTGGGGCTGCTTGCTTGTCTTGCCACCTGAAACCTGCAATTTATATTTAGGGGTCCGTGCCGAGCGCCTCCGGAACCTCTGCTTCCAAAATGCAAATGTCTGCAGATAGCTCGCAGCCAGAAAGAACTAGCCTTGATAGCTGCTGCTCAGCCTCATCTGCCCATGGCACTGCTCGCACATAGGCACAGAGACTGCGGCTGCTTGCTTGTCTTGCCCTCTCAAACTTCAAACGTAGCTTTGGGGGTCCGTGTCAGGCGCCTCCAGCAGCCCTGCTCTGAAAATGCGAATATCTGCAGATAGCTCGCAGCCAGAAAGAGCTAGCCTGGAAAGCTGTTGCTCAGCCTCATCTGCCCATGGCACTGGTCGCACAGAGGCACAGAGACTCGGGCTGCTTGCTTGTCTTGCCCTCTCAAACTTCAGACGTATCTTAGGTGATCCGTGTATAGGGCCTCCGGCAGCCCTGCTCTGAAAATGCGAACGTCTGCAGATAGCTCGCAGGCAGAAAGAGGTAGCCTGGAAAGCTGTTGCTCAGCCTAATCTACAAATAAACTGCTTGCACAGAGACACAGAGACTGGGGCTGCTTGCTTGTCTTGCCACCTCAAACTTCAAACGTATCTTAGGTGTTCCGTGCCGGGCTCCTCCGGCAGCCCTGCTCCAAACATGAGAACGTTTGCAGATAGCTCGCAGGCAGAAAGAGCTAGCCTGGAAAGCTGTTGCTCAGCCTCATCTGCCCATGGCACTGCTCACACAGAGGCACAGAGACTGGGGCTGCTTGCTTGTCTTGCCCCCTCAAACTTCAAACGTATCTTAGTTGGTCCGTGCCGGGCGCCTCCGGCAGCGAAGCTCTGAAAATGCGAACATCTGCAGATAGCTCGCAGCCAGAAAGAGCTAGACTGGAAAGCTCTTGCTCAGCCTCATCTGCCCATGGCACTGCTCGCACAGAGGCACAGAGACTGTTGCTGCTTGCTTTTCTTGCCACCTCAATATTAAAACGTAAATGACATCTTCCGTGTTGGGCGCTTCCGGCAGCCCTGCACTGAAAATGCGAACGTCTGCAGATAGCTGACAGCCAGGAAGAGCTAGCCTGGAAAGTTGTTGCTCAGCCTCATCTGCCCATGGCACTGCTCGCACAGAGGCACAGAGACTGGGGCTGCTTGCTTGTCTTGCCACCTCAAACTTCAAACGTAGCTTTGGGAGTGCGTGCAGGGGGCCTCCAGCAGACCTGCTTTGAAAATGCGAACGTCTACATATAGCTCTCAGGCAGAAAGAGCTAGCCTGGAAAGCTGTTGCTCAGCCTCATCTGCCCATGGCAGTGCTCGCACAGAGGCACAGAGACTGTTGCTGTTTGCTATTCTTGCCACCTCAATCTTAAAACGTAACTTATATCGTCTGTGTTGGGCGCTTCCAGCAGCCCTGCTCTGAAAATGCGAACGTCTGCAGATAGCTTGCAGCCAGAAAGAGCTAGCCTGGAAAGCTGTTGCTCAGCCTCATCTGCCCATGGCACTGCTCGCACAGAGGCACAGAGACTGGGGCTGCTTGCTTATCTTGCCCACTCAAACTTCAAACGTATCTTAGTTGGTCCGTGCTAAGCTCCTCCAGCAGCCCTGCTCTGAAAATTCGAACGTCTGCAGATAGCTCGCAGCCAGAAAGAGCTAGCCTGGAAAGCTGTTGCTCAGCCACATCTGTCCATGGCACTGCTCGCACAGAGGCACAGAGAATTTGGCTGCTTGCTTGTCTTGACACCTCAAACTTCAAATGTAGCTTAGGTGGTCTGTGCCATGCGCCTCCGGCAGCCCTGCTCTGAAAATGCGTACGTCTGCAGATAGCTCGCAGGCAGAAAGAGCTAGCCTGGAAAGCTGTTGCTCAGCCTCATCTGCCCATGGCACTGCTCGCACAGAGGCACAGAGACTGGGGCTGATTTCTTGTCTTGACAGCTCAAATTTCAAACTTATGTTAGGTTGTCCGTGCAGAGGGCCTGGTGGAACCCTACTCCGACAATGCGAACGTCTGCAGATAGCTCGCAGGCAGAAAGAGCTAGCCTGGAAAGCTGTTGCTCAGCCTCATCTGCCCATGGCACTGCTCACACAGAGGCACAGAGACTGGGGCTGCTTGCTTGTCTTGCCACCTCAAACTTCAAACGTATATTAGGTGGTCCGTGCAGGGGGCCTCCTTCAGCCCTGCTCTGAAAATGCGAACGTCTGCAGATAGCTGGCAGCCAGAAAGAACTAGCCTGGAAAGCTGTTGCTCAGCCTTATCTGTTAATGGTACTACTCGAACAGAGGCACAGAGACTGGGGCTGCTTGCTTGTCTTGTCACTTCCAAATTTCTAACGTAGTTTAGGTGGTCCGTTCCGGGCACCTCCGGCAGCCCTGCTCTGATAATGCGAACGTCTGCAGATAGCTCGCACCCAGAAAGAACTAGCCTGGAAAGCTGTTGCTCAGCCTCATATGTTCATGGTACTACTCGAACAGAGGCACAGGAACTGGGGCTGCTTGGTTGTCTTGCCACCTCAAATTTCAAAAGTAGTTTCGGTGGTCAGTTCCGGGCACCTCCTTCAACCCTGCTCTGAAAATGCGAACGTCTGCAGATAGCTCGCAGGCAGAAAGAGCTAGCCTGGAAAGCTGTTGCTCAGCCTCATCTGCCCATGGCACTGCTCGCACAGAGGCACAGAGACTGGGGCTGCTTGCTTGTCTTGCCACCTCAAACTTCAAACGTATCTTAGGTGGTCCGTGCCAAGCTCCTCCAGCAGCCCTGCTCTGAAAATGTGAACGTCTACAGATAGATCGCAGCCAGAAAGAGCTAGCCTGGAAAGCTGTTGCTCAGCCTCATCTGCCCATGGCACTGCTCGCACAGAGGCACAGAGACTGGGGCTGCTTGCTTGTCTTGTCCCCTCAAACTTCAAACATATCTTAGGTGGTCCGTTCCGGGCACCTCCTTCAGCCCTGCTCTGAAAATGCGAACGTTTGCAGATAGCTCGCAGGCAGAAATAGCTAGCCTGGAAAGCTGTTGCTCAGCCTCATTTGCCCATGGCACTGCTCGCACAGAGGCACAGAGACTGGGGCTGCTTGCTTTTCTTGCCTCCTCAGCCTTTAAACATTGATTTGGGAGTCCGTGACGGACACCGCCGGCAGCCCTGCTCCAAAAATGCGAACGTCTGCAGATAGCTCGCAGGTAGAAAGAGCTAGCCTGGAAAGCTGTTGCTCAGCCTCATCTGCCCATGGCACTGCTCGCACAGAGGCACAGAGACTGGGGCTGCTTGCTTGTGTTGCCACCTCAAACTTCAAAAATATTTTTTAAGTCCGTGACGGGGGCCTCTGGCAGCCCTGCTCTGAAAATGCGAACGTCTGAAGATAGCTCGCAGGCATAAAGAGCTAACCTGGAAAGCTGTTGCTCAGCCTCATCTGCCCATGGCACTGCTCGCACAGAGGCACAGAGACTGGGGCTGCTTGCTTGTCTTGTCCCCTCAAACTTCAAACGTATTTTAGGTGGTCCGTGCCGGGTGCTTGAGGCACCGCTGCTCTGAAAATGCGAACGTCTGCAGATAGCTCGCAGGCAGAAAGAGCTAGCCTGGAAAGCTGTTGCTCAGCCTCATGTGCCCATGGCACTGCTCGCACAGAGACACAGAGACTGGGGCTGCTTGCTTATCTTGCCCACTCAAACTTCAAACCTATCTTAGTTGGTCCGTTGCAAGCTCCTCTAGCAGCCCTGTTATGAAAATGCGAACGTCTGCAGATAGCTCGCAGCCAGAAAGAGCTAGACTGGAAAGCTCAACCTCATCTGCCCATGGCACTGCTCGCACAGAGACACAGACACTGCAGCTCCTTGCTTGTCTTGCCACCTCAAACTTCAAACGTAACTTAAATGGTCTGTGACGGGCGCCTCCGGCAGCCCTGCTCTGAAAATGCGAACGTCTGCAGATAGCTCGCAGGCAGAAAAAGCTAGCCTGGAAAGCTCAACCTCATCTGCCCATGGCACTACTCGCTCAGAGACACAGAGACTGCGGCTCCTTGCTTGTCTTGCCAACACAAACTTCAAACGTAATTTAAATGGTCTGTGCCGGGCGCCTCCGGCAGCCCTGCTCTGAAAATGCGTACGTCTGCAGATAGCTCGCAGGCAGAAAGAGCTAGCCTGGAAAGCTGTTGCTCAGCCTCAACTGCCCATGGCACTGCTCGCACAGAGTCACAGAGACTGGGGCTGCTTGCTTGTCTTGACACCTCAAACTTCAAACGTATCTTAGGTGGTCCGTGCCAAGCTCCTCCAGCAGCCCTGCTCTGCAAATGTGAACATCTGCAGATAGATCGCAGCCAGAAAGAGCTAGACTGGAAAGCTGTTGCTCAGCCTCATCTGCCCATGGCACTGCTCGCACAGAGGCACAGAGACTGGGGCTGCTTGCTTGTCTTGTCCCCTCAAACTTCAAACGTATTTTAGGTGGTCCGTTCCGGGCACCTCCTTCAGCCCTGCTCTGAAAATGCGAACGTTTGCAGATAGCTCGCAGGCAGAAATAGCTAGCCTGGAAAGCTGTTGCTCAGCCTCATCTGCCCATGGCACTGCTCGCACAGAGGCACAGAGACTGGGGCTGCTTGCTTTTCTTGCCTCCTCAAACTTTAAACATAGATATGGGAGTCCGTGACGGACACCGCCGGCAGCCCTGCTCCAAAAATGCGAACGTCTGCAGATAGCTCGCAGGTAGAAAGAGCTAGCCTGGAAAGCTGTTGCTCAGCCTCATCTGCCCATGGCACTGCTCGCACAGAGGCACAGAGACTGGGGCTGCTTGCTTGTCTTGACACCTCAAACTTCACACGTATCTTTGGGGTCAGTGTCGGATGCCTCCGGCAGCTCTGCTCTGAAAATGTGAACGTCTGCAGATAGCTCGCAGGCAGAAAGAGCTAGCCTGGAAAGCTGTTGCTCAGCCTCATGTGCCCATGGCACTGCTCGCACAGAGGCACAGAGACTGGGGCTGCTTGCTTATCTTGCCCACTCAAACTTCAAACGCATCTTAGGTGGTCCGTGCCAAGCTCCTCCAGCAGCCCTGCTCTGAAAATGTGAACGTCTACAGATAGATCGCAGCCAGAAAGAGCTAGCCTGGAAAGCTGTTGCTCAGCCTCATCTGCCCATGGCACTGCTCGCACAGAGGCACAGAGACTGGGGCTGCTTGCTTGTCTTGTCCCCTCAAACTTCAAACGTATTTTAGGTGGTCCGTTCCGGGCACCTCCTTCAGCCCTGCTCTGAAAATGCGAACGTTTGCAGATAGCTCGCAGGCAGAAATAGCTAGCCTGGAAAGCTGTTGCTCAGCCTCATTTGCCCATGGCACTGCTCGCACAGAGGCACAGAGACTGGGGCTGCTTGCTTTTCTTGCCTCCTCAGCCTTTAAACATTGATTTGGGAGTCCGTGACGGACACCGCCGGCAGCCCTGCTCCAAAAATGCGAACGTCTGCAGATAGCTCGCAGGTAGAAAGAGCTAGCCTGGAAAGCTGTTGCTCAGCCTCATCTGCCCATGGCACTGCTCGCACAGAGGCACAGAGACTGGGGCTGCTTGCTTGTGTTGCCACCTCAAACTTCAAAAATATTTTTTAAGTCCGTGACAGGGGCCTCTGGCAGCCCTGCTCTGAAAATGCGAACGTCTGAAGATAGCTCGCAGGCATAAAGAGCTAACCTGGAAAGCTGTTGCTCAGCCTCATCTGCCCATGGCACTGCTCGCACAGAGGCACAGAGACTGGGGCTGCTTGCTTGTCTTGTCCCCTCAAACTTCAAACGTATTTTAGGTGGTCCGTGCCGGGTGCTTGAGGCACCGCTGCTCTGAAAATGCGAACGTCTGCAGATAGCTCGCAGGCAGAAAGAGCTAGCCTGGAAAGCTGTTGCTCAGCCTCATCTGCCCATGGCACTGCTCGCACAGAGACACAGAGACTGGGGCTGCTTGCTTATCTTGCCCACTCAAACTTCAAACCTATCTTAGTTGGTCCGTTGCAAGCTCCTCTAGCAGCCCTGTTATGAAAATGCGAACGTCTGCAGATAGCTCGCAGCCAGAAAGAGCTAGACTGGAAAGCTCAACCTCATCTGCCCATGGCACTGCTCGCACAGAGACACAGACACTGCAGCTCCTTGCTTGTCTTGCCACCTCAAACTTCAAACGTAACTTAAATGGTCTGTGACGGGCGCCTCCGGCAGCCCTGCTCTGAAAATGCGAACGTCTGCAGATAGCTCGCAGGCAGAAAAAGCTAGCCTGGAAAGCTCAACCTCATCTGCCCATGGCACTACTCGCTCAGAGACACAGAGACTGCGGCTCCTTGCTTGTCTTGCCAACACAAACTTCAAACGTAATTTAAATGGTCTGTGCCGGGCGCCTCCGGCAGCCCTGCTCTGAAAATGCGTACGTCTGCAGATAGCTCGCAGGCAGAAAGAGCTAGCCTGGAAAGCTGTTGCTCAGCCTCAACTGCCCATGGCACTGCTCGCACAGAGGCACAGAGACTGGGGCTGCTTGCTTGTCTTGACACCTCAAACTTCAAACGTATCTTAGGTGGTCCGTGCCAAGCTCCTCCAGCAGCCCTGCTCTGCAAATGTGAACATCTGCAGATAGATCGCAGCCAGAAAGAGCTAGACTGGAAAGCTGTTGCTCAGCCTCATCTGCCCATGGCACTGCTCGCACAGAGGCACAGAGACTGGGGCTGCTTGCTTGTCTTGTCCCCTCAAACTTCAAACGTATTTTAGGTGGTCCGTTCCGGGCACCTCCTTCAGCCCTGCTCTGAAAATGCGAACGTTTGCAGATAGCTCGCAGGCAGAAATAGCTAGCCTGGAAAGCTGTTGCTCAGCCTCATCTGCCCATGGCACTGCTCGCACAGAGGCACAGAGACTGGGGCTGCTTGCTTTTCTTGCCTCCTCAAACTTTAAACATAGATTTGGGAGTCCGTGACGGACACCGCCGGCAGCCCTGCTCCAAAAATGCGAACGTCTGCAGATAGCTCGCAGGTAGAAAGAGCTAGCCTGGAAAGCTGTTGCTCAGCCTCATCTGCCCATGGCACTGCTCGCACAGAGGCACAGAGACTGGGGCTGCTTGCTTGTCTTGACACCTCAAACTTCACACGTATCTTTGGGGTCAGTGTCGGATGCCTCCGGCAGCTCTGCTCTGAAAATGTGAACGTCTGCAGATAGCTCGCAGGCAGAAAGAGCTAGCCTGGAAAGCTGTTGCTCAGCCTCATGTGCCCATGGCACTGCTCGCACAGAGGCACAGAGACTGGGGCTGCTTGCTTATCTTGCCCACTCAAACTTCAAACGTATCTTAGTTGGTCCGTTGCAAGCTCCTCTAGCAGCCCTGCTCTGAAAATGCGAACGTCTGCAGATAGCTCGCAGCAAGAAAGAGCTAGCCTGGAAAGCTCAACCTCATCTGCCCATGGCACTGCTCGCACAGAGACACAGACACTGCAGCTCCTTGCTTGTCTTGCCACCTCAAACTTCAAACGTAACTTAAATGATCTGTGACGGGCTCCTCCGGGAGCCCTGCTCTGAAAATGCAAACGTCTGCAGATAGATCGCAGCCAGAAAGAGCTAGCCTGGAAAGCTGTTGCTCAGCCTCATTTGCCCATGGCACTGCTCGCACAGAGGCACAGAGACTGGGGCTGCTTGCTTGTCTTGTCCCCTCAAACTTCAAACGTATTTTAGGTGGTCCGTTCCGGGCACCTCCTTCAGCCCTGCTCTGAAAATGCGAACGTTTGCAGATAGCTCGCAGGCAGAAATAGCTAGCCTGGAAAGCTGTTGCTCAGCCTCATTTGCCCATGGCACTGCTCGCACAGAGGCACAGAGACTGGGGCTGCTTGCTTTTCTTGCCTCCTCAGCCTTTAAACATTGATTTGGGAGTCCGTGACGGACACCGCCGGCAGCCCTGCTCCAAAAATGCGAACGTCTGCAGATAGCTCGCAGGTAGAAAGAGCTAGCCTGGAAAGCTGTTGCTCAGCCTCATCTGCCCATGGCACTGCTCGCACAGAGGCACAGAGACTGGGGCTGCTTGCTTGTGTTGCCACCTCAAACTTCAAAAATATTTTTAAGTCCGTGACGGGGGCCTCTGGCAGCCCTGCTCTGAAAATGCGAACGTCTGAAGATAGCTCGCAGGCATAAAGAGCTAACCTGGAAAGCTGTTGCTCAGCCTCATCTGCCCATGGCACTGCTCGCACAGAGGCACAGAGACTGGGGCTGCTTGCTTGTCTTGTCCCCTCAAACTTCAAACGTATTTTAGGTGGTCCGTGCCGGGTGCTTGAGGCACCGCTGCTCTGAAAATGCGAACGTCTGCAGATAGCTCGCAGGCAGAAAGAGCTAGCCTGGAAAGCTGTTGCTCAGCCTCATGTGCCCATGGCACTGCTCGCACAGAGACACAGAGACTGGGGCTGCTTGCTTATCTTGCCCACTCAAACTTCAAACCTATCTTAGTTGGTCCGTTGCAAGCTCCTCTAGCAGCCCTGTTATGAAAATGCGAACGTCTGCAGATAGCTCGCAGGCAGAAAAAGCTAGCCTGGAAAGCTCAACCTCATCTGCCCATGGCACTACTCGCTCAGAGACACAGAGACTGCGGCTCCTTGCTTGTCTTGCCAACACAAACTTCAAACGTAATTTAAATGGTCTGTGCCGGGCGCCTCCGGCAGCCCTGCTCTGAAAATGCGTACGTCTGCAGATAGCTCGCAGGCAGAAAGAGCTAGCCTGGAAAGCTGTTGCTCAGCCTCAACTGCCCATGGCACTGCTCGCACAGAGTCACAGAGACTGGGGCTGCTTGCTTGTCTTGACACCTCAAACTTCAAACGTATCTTAGGTGGTCCGTGCCAAGCTCCTCCAGCAGCCCTGCTCTGCAAATGCGAACATCTGCAGATAGATCGCAGCCAGAAAGAGCTGGACTGGAAAGCTGTTGCTCAGCCTCATATGCCCATGGCACTGCTCGCACAGAGGCACAGAGACTGGGGCTGCTTGCTTGTCTTGTCCCCTCAAACTTCAAACGTATTTTAGGTGGTCCGTTCCGGGCACCTCCTTCAGCCCTGCTCTGAAAATGCGAACGTTTGCAGATAGCTCGCAGGCAGAAATAGCTAGCCTGGAAAGCTGTTGCTCAGCCTCATCTGCCCATGGCACTGCTCGCACAGAGGCACAGAGACTGGGGCTGCTTGCTTGTCTTGCCTCCTCAAACTTTAAACATAGATATGGGAGTCCGTGACGGACACCGCCGGCAGCCCTGCTCTGAAAATGCGAACGTCTGCAGATAGCTCGCAGGTAGAAAGAGCTAGCCTGGAAAGCTGTTGCTCAGCCTCATCTGCCCATGGCACTGCTCGCACAGAGGCACAGAGACTGGGGCTGCTTGCTTGTCTTGACACCTCAAACTTCACACGTATCTTAGTTGGTCCGTTGCAAGCTCCTCTAGCAGCCCTGTTCTGAAAATGCGAACGTCTGCAGATAGCTCGCAGCAAGAAAGAGCTAGACTGGAAAGCTCAACCTCATCTGCCCATGGCACTGCTCGCACAGAGACACAGACACTGCAGCTCCTTGCTTGTCTTGCCACCTCAAACTTCAAACGTAACTTAAATGATCTGTGACGGGCTCCTCCGGGAGCCCTGCTCTGAAAATGCAAACGTCTGCAGATAGTTCGCAGGCAGAAAAAGCTAGCCTGGGAAGCTCAACCTCATCTGCCCATGGCACTACTCGCTCAGAGACACAGAGACTGCGGCTCCTTGCTTGTCTTGCCAACACAAACTTCAAACGTAATTTAAATGGTCTGTGCCGGGCGCCTCCGGCAGCCCTGCTCTGAAAATGCGTACGTCTGCAGATAGCTCGCAGGCAGAAAGAGCTAGCCTGGAAAGCTGTTGCTCAGCCTCAACTGCCCATGGCACTGCTCGCACAGAGGCACAGAGACTGGGGCTGCTTGCTTGTCTTGACACCTCAAACTTCAAACGTATGTTAGGTGGTCCGTACAGGGGGCCTCCGGCAGCCCTGTTCTGAAAATGCGAACGTCTGCAGATAGCTCGCACCCAGAAAGAACTAGCCTGGAAAGCTGTTGCTCAGCTTCATATGTTCATGGTACTACTCGAACAGAGGCACAGAGACTGGGGCTGCTTGGTTGTCTTGCCACCTCAAATTTCAAAAGTAGTTTCGGTGGTCAGTTCCGGGCACCTCCTTCAACCCTGCTCTGAAAATGCGAACGTCTGCAGATAGCTCGCAGGCAGAAAGAGCTAGCCTGGAAAGCTGTTGCTCAGCCTCATCTGCCCATGGCACTGCTCGCACAGAGGCACAGAGACTGGGGCTGCTTGCTTGTCTTGTCCCCTCAAACTTCAAACGTATCTTCGGTGTTCCGTGCCAAGCTCCTCCAGAAGCCCTGCTTTGAAAATGCGAACGTCTGCAGATAGATAGCAGGCAGAAAGGGCTAGACTGGAAAGCTGTTGCTCAGCCTCATATGCCCATGGCACTGCTCACACAGAGGCACAGAGACTGGGGCTGCTTGCTTGTCTTGCCACCTCAAAATTCAAACGTATATTTTAAGTCCGTGCCGGGTGCTTGCGGCACCGCTGCTACGAAAATGCGAACGTCTGCAGATAGCTCGCAGGCAGAAAGAGCTAGCCTGGAAAGCTGTTGCTCAGCCTCATCTGCCCATGGCACTGCTCGCACAGAGGCACAGAGACTGGGGCTGCTTGCTTGTCTTGCCTCCTCAAACTTTAAACATAGATTTGGGAGTCCGTGACGGACACCGCCGGCAGCCCTGCTCCAAAAATGCGAACGTCTGCAGATAACTCGCAGGTAGAAAGAGCTAGCCTGGAAAGATGTTGCTCAGCCTCATCTGCCCATGGCACTGCTCGCACAGAGGCACAGAGACTGGGGCTGCTTGCTTGTCTTGTCCCCTCAAACTTCACACGTATATTTGGGGTCAGTGTCGGGTGCCTCCGGCAGCCCTGCTCTGAAAATGTGATCGTCTGCAGATAGCTCGCAGCCAGAAAGAGCTAGACTGGAAAGCTCAACCTCATCTGCCCATGGCACTGCTCGCACAGAGACACAGACACTGCAGCTCCTTGCTTGTCTTGCCACCTCAAACTTCAAACGTAACTTAAATGGTCTGTGACGGGCGCCTCCGGCAGCCCTGCTCTGAAAATGCGAACGTCTGCAGATAGCTCGCAGGCAGAAAAAGCTAGCCTGGGAAGCTCAACCTCATCTGCCCATGGCACTACTCGCTCAGAGACACAGAGACTGCGGCTCCTTGCTTGTCTTGCCAACACAAACTTCAAACGTAATTTAAATGGTGGGTGCCGGGCGCCTCCGGCAGCCCTGCTCTGAAAATGCGTACGTCTGCAGATAGCTCGCAGGCAGAAAGAGCTAGCCTGGAAAGCTGTTGCTCAGCCTCAACTGCCCATGGCACTGCTCGCACAGAGTCACAGAGACTGGGGCTGCTTGCTTGTCTTGATACCTCAAACTTCAAACGTATGTTAGGTGGTCCGTAGAGGGGGCCTCCGGCAGGCCTGTTCTGAAAATGCGAACGTCTGCAGATAGCTCGCACCCAGAAAGAACTAGCCTGGAAAGCTGTTGCTCAGCCTCATATGTTCATGGTACTACTCGAACAGAGGCACAGAGACTGGGGCTGCTTGGTTGTCTTGCCACCTCAAATTTCAAAAGTAGTTTCGGTGGTCAGTTCCGGGCACCTCCTTCAGCCCTGCTCTGAAAAAGCGAACGTCTGCAGATAGCTCGCAGGCAGAAAGAGCTAGCCTGGAAAGCTGTTGCTCAGCCTCATCTGCCCATGGCACTGCTCGCACAGAGGCACAGAGACTGGGGCTGCTTGCTTGTCTTGACACCTCAAACTTCAAACGTATCTTAGGTGGTCCGTGCCAAGCTCCTCCAGCAGCCCTGCTCTGAAAATGCGAACGTCTGCAGATAGATCGCAGCCAGAAAGAGCTAGACTGGAAAGCTGTTGCTCAGCCTCATATGCCCATGGCACTGCTCGCACAGAGGCACAGAGACTGGGGCTGCTTGCTTGTCTTGTCCCCTCAAACTTCAAACGTATTTTAGGTGGTCCGTTCCGGGCACCTCCTTCAGCCCTGCTCTGAAAATGCGCACGTTTGCAGATAGCTCGCAGGCAGAAATAGCTAGCCTGGAAAGCTGTTGCTCAGCCTCATCTGCCCATGGCACTGCTCGCACAGAGGCACAGAGACTGGGGCTGCTTGCTTTTCTTGCCTCCTCAAACTTTAAACATAGATTTGGGAGTCCGTGACGGACACCGCCGGCAGCCCTGCTCCAAAAATGCGAACGTCTGCAGATAGCTCGCAGGTAGAAAGAGCTAGCCTGGAAAGCTGTTGCTCAGCCTCATCTGCCCATGGCACTGCTCGCACAGAGGCACAGAGACTGGGGCTGCTTGCTTGTCTTGCCACCTCAAACTTCAAAAATATTTTTTAAGTCCGTGACGGGGGCCTCTGGCAGCCCTTCTCTGAAAATGCGAACGTCTGAAGATAGCTCGCAGGCAGAAAGAGCTAGCCTGGAAAGCTGTTGCTCAGCCTCATGTGCCCATGGCACTGCTCGCACAGAGGCACAGAGACTGGGGCTGCTTGCTTATCTTGCCCACTCAAACTTCAAACGTATCTTAGTTGGTCCGTTGCAAGCTCTTCTAGCAGCCCTGTTCTGAAAATGCGAACGTCTGCAGATAGCTCGCAGGCAGAAAGAGCTAGACTGGAAAGCTCAACCTCATCTGCCCATGGCACTGCTCGCACAGAGACACAGACACTGCAGCTCCTTGCTTGTCTTGCCACCTCAAACTTCAAACGTAACTTAAATGATCTGTGACGGGCTCCTCCGGGAGCCCTGCTCTGAAAATGCAAACGTCTGCAGATAGTTCGCAGGCAGAAAAAGCTAGCCTGGGAAGCTCAACCTCATCTGCCCATGGCACTACTCGCTCAGAGACACAGAGACTGCGGCTCCTTGCTTGTCTTGCCAACACAAACTTCAAACGTAATTTAAATGGTCTGTGCCGGGCGCCTCCGGCAGCCCTGCTCTGAAAATGCGTACGTCTGCAGATAGCTCGCAGGCAGAAAGAGCTAGCCTGGAAAGCTGTTGCTCAGCCTCAACTGCCCATGGCACTGCTCGCACAGAGGCACAGAGACTGGGGATACTTGCTTGTCTTGACACCTCAAACTTCAAACGTATGTTAGGTGGTCCGTACAGGGGGCCTCCGGCCGCCCTGTTCTGAAAATGCGAACGTCTGCAGATAGCTCGCACCCAGAAAGAACTAGCCTGGAAAGCTGTTGCTCAGCTTCATATGTTCATGGAACTACTCGAACAGAGGCACAGAGACTGGGGCTGCTTGGTTGTCTTGCCACCTCAAATTTCAAACGTATTTTAGGTGGTCCGTTCCGGGCACCTCCTTCAGCCCTGCTCTGAAAATGCGAACGTTTGCAGATAGCTCGCAGGCAGAAATATCTAGCCTGGAAAGCTGTTGCTCAGCCTCATCTGCCCATGGCACTGCTCGCACAGAGGCACAGAGACTGGGGCTGCTTGCTTGTCTTGTCCCCTCAAACTTCAAACGTATCTTCGGTGTTCCGTGCCAAGCTCCTCCAGAAGCCCTGCTTTGAAAATGCGAACGTCTGCAGATAGCTAGCAGGCAGAAAGGGCTAGACTGGAAAGCTGTTGCTCAACCTCATATGCCCATGGCACTGCTCACACAGAGGCACAGAGACTGGGGCTGCTTGCTTGTCTTGCCACCTCAAACTTCAAACGTATATTTTAAGTCCGTGCCGGGTGCTTGCGGCACCGCTGCTACGAAAATGCGAACGTCTGCAGATAGCTCGCAGGCAGAAAGAGCTAGCCTGGAAAGCTGTTGCTCAGCCTCATCTGCCCATGGCACTGCTCGCACAGAGGCACAGAGACTGGGGCTGCTTGCTTGTCTTGCCTCCTCAAACTTTAAACATAGATTTGGGAGTCCGTGACGGACACCGCCGGCAGCCCTGCTCTGAAAATGCGAACGTCTGCAGATAACTCGCAGGTAGAAAGAGCTAGCCTGGAAAGATGTTGCTCAGCCTCATCTGCCCATGGCACTGCTCACACAGAAGCACAGAGACTGGGGCTGCTTGCTTGTCTTGCCCCCTCAAACTTCAAACGTATATTGGTTGGTCCGTGCCAAGCTCCTTCAGCAGCCCTGCTCTGAAAATGCGAACGTCTGCAGATAGCTAGCAGGCAGAAAGAGCTAGCCTGGAAAGCTGTTGCTCAGCCTCATCTGCCCATGGCACTGCTCGCACAGAGGCACAGAGACTGGGGCTGCTTGCTTGTCTTGTCCCCTCAAACTTCAAACATATCTTAGGTGGTCCGTTCCGGGCACCTCCTTCAGCCCTGCTCTCAAAATGCGAACGTTTGCAGATAGCTCGCAGGCAGAAATAGCTAGCCTGGAAAGCTGTTGCTCAGCCTCATTTGCCCATGGCACTGCTCGCACAGAGGCACAGAGACTGGGGCTGCTTGCTTTTCTTGGCTCCTCAAACTTTAAACATAGATTTGGGAGTCCGTGACGGACACCGCCGGCAGCCCTGCTCCAAAAATGCGAACGTCTGCAGATAGCTGGCAGGTAGAAAGAGCTAGCCTGGAAAGCTGTTGCTCAGCCTCATCTGCCCATGGCACTGCTCGCACAGAGGCACAGAGACTGGGGCTGCTTCCTTGTCTTGACACCTCAAACTTCAAACGTATTTTTTAAGTCCGTGACGGGGGCCTCTGGCAGCCCTGCTCCGAAATTTCGCACATCTGCAGGTAGCTCGCAGTCAGAAAGAGCTAGCCTGGAAAGCTTTTGCTCAGCCTCATCTGCCCATGGCACTGCTCGCACAGAGGCACAGAGACTGGGGCTGCTTGCTTGTCTTGACACCTCAAACTTCAAACGTATCTTAGGTGGTCCGTGCCAAGCTCCTCCAGCAGCCCTGCTCTGAAAATGCGAACGTCTGCAGATAGATCGCAGCCAGAAAGAGCTAGACTGGAAAGCTGTTGCTCAGCCTCATATGCCCATGGCACTGCTCGCACAGAGGCACAGAGACTGGGGCTGCTTGCTTGTCTTGTCCCCTCAAACTTCAAACGTATTTTAGGTGGTCCGTTCCGGGCACCTCCTTCAGCCCTGCTCTGAAAATGCGCACGTTTGCAGATAGCTCGCAGGCAGAAATAGCTAGCCTGGAAAGCTGTTGCTCAGCCTCATCTGCCCATGGCACTGCTCGCACAGAGGCACAGAGACTGGGGCTGCTTGCTTTTCTTGCCTCCTCAAACTTTAAACATAGATTTGGGAGTCCGTGACGGACACCGCCGGCAGCCCTGCTCCAAAAATGCGAACGTCTGCAGATAGCTCGCAGGTAGAAAGAGCTAGCCTGGAAAGCTGTTGCTCAGCCTCATCTGCCCATGGCACTGCTCGCACAGAGGCACAGAGACTGGGGCTGCTTGCTTGTGTTGCCACCTCAAACTTCAAAAATATTTTTTAAGTCCGTGACGGGGGCCTCTGGCAGCCCTTCTCTGAAAATGCGAACGTCTGAAGATAGCTCGCAGGCAGAAAGAGCTAGCCTGGAAAGCTGTTGCTCAGCCTCATGTGCCCATGGCACTGCTCGCACAGAGGCACAGAGACTGGGGCTGCTTGCTTATCTTGCCCACTCAAACTTCAAACGTATCTTAGTTGGTCCGTTGCAAGCTCTTCTAGCAGCCCTGTTCTGAAAATGCGAACGTCTGCAGATAGCTCGCAGGCAGAAAGAGCTAGACTGGAAAGCTCAACCTCATCTGCCCATGGCACTGCTCGCACAGAGACACAGACACTGCAGCTCCTTGCTTGTCTTGCCACCTCAAACTTCAAACGTAACTTAAATGATCTGTGACGGGCTCCTCCGGGAGCCCTGCTCTGAAAATGCAAACGTCTGCAGATAGTTCGCAGGCAGAAAAAGCTAGCCTGGGAAGCTCAACCTCATCTGCCCATGGCACTACTCGCTCAGAGACACAGAGACTGCGGCTCCTTGCTTGTCTTGCCAACACAAACTTCAAACGTAATTTAAATGGTCTGTGCCGGGCGCCTCCGGCAGCCCTGCTCTGAAAATGCGTACGTCTGCAGATAGCTCGCAGGCAGAAAGAGCTAGCCTGGAAAGCTGTTGCTCAGCCTCAACTGCCCATGGCACTGCTCGCACAGAGGCACAGAGACTGGGGATACTTGCTTGTCTTGACACCTCAAACTTCAAACGTATGTTAGGTGGTCCGTACAGGGGGCCTCCGGCCGCCCTGTTCTGAAAATGCGAACGTCTGCAGATAGCTCGCACCCAGAAAGAACTAGCCTGGAAAGCTGTTGCTCAGCTTCATATGTTCATGGAACTACTCGAACAGAGGCACAGAGACTGGGGCTGCTTGGTTGTCTTGCCACCTCAAATTTCAAACGTATTTTAGGTGGTCCGTTCCGGGCACCTCCTTCAGCCCTGCTCTGAAAATGCGAACGTTTGCAGATAGCTCGCAGGCAGAAATAGCTAGCCTGGAAAGCTGTTGCTCAGCCTCATCTGCCCATGGCACTGCTCGCACAGAGGCACAGAGACTGGGGCTGCTTGCTTGTCTTGTCCCCTCAAACTTCAAACGTATCTTCGGTGTTCCGTGCCAAGCTCCTCCAGAAGCCCTGCTTTGAAAATGCGAACGTCTGCAGATAGCTAGCAGGCAGAAAGGGCTAGACTGGAAAGCTGTTGCTCAACCTCATATGCCCATGGCACTGCTCACACAGAGGCACAGAGACTGGGGCTGCTTGCTTGTCTTGCCACCTCAAACTTCAAACGTATATTTTAAGTCCGTGCCGGGTGCTTGCGGCACCGCTGCTACGAAAATGCGAACGTCTGCAGATAGCTCGCAGGCAGAAAGAGCTAGCCTGGAAAGCTGTTGCTCAGCCTCATCTGCCCATGGCACTGCTCGCACAGAGGCACAGAGACTGGGGCTGCTTGCTTGTCTTGCCTCCTCAAACTTTAAACATAGATTTGGGAGTCCGTGACGGACACCGCCGGCAGCCCTGCTCTGAAAATGCGAACGTCTGCAGATAACTCGCAGGTAGAAAGAGCTAGCCTGGAAAGATGTTGCTCAGCCTCATCTGCCCATGGCACTGCTCACACAGAAGCACAGAGACTGGGGCTGCTTGCTTGTCTTGCCCCCTCAAACTTCAAACGTATATTGGTTGGTCCGTGCCAAGCTCCTTCAGCAGCCCTGCTCTGAAAATGCGAACGTCTGCAGATAGCTAGCAGGCAGAAAGAGCTAGCCTGGAAAGCTGTTGCTCAGCCTCATCTGCCCATGGCACTGCTCGCACAGAGGCACAGAGACTGGGGCTGTTTGCTTGTCTTGCCACCTTAAATTTCTAACGCTGTTTAAGTGGTCCGTTCCGGGCACCTCCGGCAGCCCTGCTTTGAAAATGCGAACGTCTGCAGATAGCTCGCAGGCAGAAATAGCTAGCCTGGAAAGCTGTTGCTCAGCCTCATCTGCCCATGGCACTGCTCGCACAGAGGCACAGAGACTGGGGCTGCTTGCTTGTCTTGTCCCCTCAAACTTCAAACATATTTTAGGTGGTCCGTACAGGGGGCCTCCGGCAGCCCTGTTCTGAAAATGCGAACGTCTGCAGATCGCTCGCAGCCAGAAAGACCTAGACTGGAAAGGTCAGCCTTATCTGCCCATGGCACTTCTCGCACAGAGGCACATAGACTGAGGCTCCTTACTTGTCTTGGCACCTCAAACTTCAAAAGTTACTTATATGGTTCGTGCCGGGTGCCTCCGGCAGCCCTGCTCTGAAAATGCGAAAGTCTGCAGATAGCTCGCAGGCAGAAATAGCTAGCCTGGAAAGCTGTTGCTCAGCCTCATCTGCCCATGGCACTGCTCACACAGAGGCACAGAGACTGGGGCTGCTTGCTTTTCTTGCCTCCTCAAACTTCAAACATATATTTGGCGGTGCGTGACGGGGGTCTCCGGCATGCCTGCTCTGAAAATGTGAACTTTTGCAGATAGCGACAGCCAGAAAGATCTAGCCTGGAAAGCTGTTGCTCAGCCTCATCTTCCCATGGCCCTGCTCGCACAGAGGCACAGAGACTGGGGCTGCTTGCTTGTCTTGCCCCCTCAAACTTCAAACGTATCTTAGTTTGTCCGTGCCAAGCTCCTCCAGCAGCCCTGCTCTGAAAATGCGAACGTCTGCAGATAGCTGACAGCCAGAAAGAGCTAGCCTGGAAAGCTGTTGCTCAGCCTCAACTGCCCATGGCACTGCTCGCACAGAGGCACAGAGAATTTGGCTGCTTGCTTGTCTTGCCACCTCAAACTTCAAATGTAGCTTAGGTGGTCTGTGCCATGCGGCTCCGGCAGCCCTGACCAGAAAATGCAAACGTCTGCAGACAGCTCGCAGCCAGAAAGAGCTAGACTGGAAAGCTCAACCTCATCTGCCCATGGCACTGCTCGCACAGAGACACAGACACTGCGGCTCCTTGCTTGTCTTGCCCCCTCAAACTTCAAACGTAACTTAAATTGTCTGTTACGGGCGCCACCGGCAGCCCTGCTCTGAAAATGCGAACGTCTGCAGATAGCTCGCAGGCAGAAAAAGCTAGCCTGGAAAGCTCAACCTCATCTGCCCATGGCACTGCTCGCACAGAGGCACAGAGACTGGGCTGCTTGCTTGTCTTGCCCCCTCAAACTTCAAACGTATCTTAGTTTGTCCGTGCCAAGCTGCTTCAGCAGCCCTGCTCTGAAAATGCGAACCTCTGCAGATAGCTCGCAGCCAGAAAGAGCTAGCCTGGAAATCTGTTGCTCAGCCTCAACTGCCCATGGCACTGCTCGCACAGAGGCACAGAGAATTTGGCTGCTTGCTTGTCTTGCCACCTCAAACTTCAAATGTAGCTTAGGTGGTCTGTGCCATGCGCCTCCGGCAGCCCTGCTCAGAAAATGCAAACGTCTGCAGACAGCTCGCAGGCAGAAAGAGCTAGACTGGAAAGCTCAACCTCATCTACCCATGGCACTGCTCGCACAGAGACACAGACACTGCGGCTCCTTGCTTGTCTTGCCCCCTCAAACTTCAAACGTAACTTAAATTGTCTGTGATGGGCGCCACCGGCAGCCCTGCTCTGAAAATGCGAACGTCTGCAGATAGCTCGCAGCCAGAAAGAGCTAGCCTGGGAAGCTGTTGCTCAGCCTCATCTGCCCATGGCACTGCTCGCACAGAGGCACCGAGACTGCGGCTGCTTGCTTGTCTTGCCCTCTCAAACTTCAGACGTAGCTTTGGTGGTCCGTGTCAGGCGCCTCCAGCAGCCCTGCTCTGAAAATGCGAATGTCTACAGATAGCTGGCAGCCAGAAAGAGCTAGCCTGGAAAGCTGTTGCTCAGCCTCATCTGCCCATGGCACTGCTCGCACAGAGGCACAGAGACTGGGTCTGCTTGCTTGTCTTGCTCTCTCAAACTTCAGACCTAACTTAGGTGATCCGTGCATAGGGCCTCCGGCAGCCCTGCTCTGAAAATGCGAACGTCTGCAGATAGCTCGCAGCCAGAAAGAGCTAGCCTGGAAAGATGTTCCTTAGCCTCATCTGCCCATGGCACTGCTCGCACAGAGACACCGAGACTGGGGCTGCTTGCTTGTCTTGTCACTTCCAAATTTCTAACGTAGTTTAGGTGGTCCGTTCCGGGCACCTCCGGTAGCCCTGCTCTGAAAATGCGAATGTCTGCAGATAGATCGCAGGCAGAAAGAGCTAGCCTGTGAAGCTGTTGCTCAGCCTAATCTGCCCATGGCACTGCTCGCACAGAGGCACAGAGACTGGGGCTGCTTGCTTGTCTTGTCCCCTCAAACTTCAAACGTATCTTCGGTGTTCCGTGCCAAGCTCCTCCAGAAGCCCTGCTTTGAAAATGCGAACGTCTGCAGATAGCTAGCAGGCAGAAAGGGCTAGACTGGAAAGCTGTTGCTCAACCTCATATGCCCATGGCACTGCTCACACAGAGGCACAGAGACTGGGGCTGCTTGCTTGTCTTGCCACCTCAAACTTCAAACGTATATTTTAAGTCCGTGCCGGGTGCTTGCGGCACCGCTGCTACGAAAATGCGAACGTCTGCAGATAGCTCGCAGGCAGAAAGAGCTAGCCTGGAAAGCTGTTGCTCAGCCTCATCTGCCCATGGCACTGCTCGCACAGAGGCACAGAGACTGGGGCTGCTTGCTTGTCTTGCCTCCTCAAACTTTAAACATAGATTTGGGAGTCCGTGACGGACACCGCCGGCAGCCCTGCTCTGAAAATGCGAACGTCTGCAGATAACTCGCAGGTAGAAAGAGCTAGCCTGGAAAGATGTTGCTCAGCCTCATCTGCCCATGGCACTGCTCACACAGAAGCACAGAGACTGGGGCTGCTTGCTTGTCTTGCCCCCTCAAACTTCAAACGTATATTGGTTGGTCCGTGCCAAGCTCCTTCAGCAGCCCTGCTCTGAAAATGCGAACGTCTGCAGATAGCTAGCAGGCAGAAAGAGCTAGCCTGGAAAGCTGTTGCTCAGCCTCATCTGCCCATGGCACTGCTCGCACAGAGGCACAGAGACTGGGGCTGCTTGCTTGTCTTGTCCCCTCAAACTTCAAACATATCTTAGGTGGTCCGTTCCGGGCACCTCCTTCAGCCCTGCTCTCAAAATGCGAACGTTTGCAGATAGCTCGCAGGCAGAAATAGCTAGCCTGGAAAGCTGTTGCTCAGCCTCATTTGCCCATGGCACTGCTCGCACAGAGGCACAGAGACTGGGGCTGCTTGCTTTTCTTGCCTCCTCAAACTTTAAACATAGATTTGGGAGTCCGTGACGGACACCGCCGGCAGCCCTGCTCCAAAAATGCGAACGTCTGCAGATAGCTGGCAGGTAGAAAGAGCTAGCCTGGAAAGCTGTTGCTCAGCCTCATCTGCCCATGGCACTGCTCGCACAGAGGCACAGAGACTGGGGCTGCTTCCTTGTCTTGACACCTCAAACTTCAAACGTATTTTTTAAGTCCGTGACGGGGGCCTCTGGCAGCCCTGCTCCGAAATTTCGCACATCTGCAGGTAGCTCGCAGTCAGAAAGAGCTAGCCTGGAAAGCTTTTGCTCAGCCTCATCTGCCCATGGCACTGCTCGCACAGAGGCACAGAGACTGGGGCTGCTTGCTTGTCTTGACACCTCAAACTTCAAACGTATCTTAGGTGGTCCGTGCCAAGCTCCTCCAGCAGCCCTGCTCTGAAAATGCGAACGTCTGCAGATAGATCGCAGCCAGAAAGAGCTAGACTGGAAAGCTGTTGCTCAGCCTCATATGCCCATGGCACTGCTCGCACAGAGGCACAGAGACTGGGGCTGCTTGCTTGTCTTGTCCCCTCAAACTTCAAACGTATTTTAGGTGGTCCGTTCCGGGCACCTCCTTCAGCCCTGCTCTGAAAATGCGCACGTTTGCAGATAGCTCGCAGGCAGAAATAGCTAGCCTGGAAAGCTGTTGCTCAGCCTCATCTGCCCATGGCACTGCTCGCACAGAGGCACAGAGACTGGGGCTGCTTGCTTTTCTTGCCTCCTCAAACTTTAAACATAGATTTGGGAGTCCGTGACGGACACCGCCGGCAGCCCTGCTCCAAAAATGCGAACGTCTGCAGATAGCTCGCAGGTAGAAAGAGCTAGCCTGGAAAGCTGTTGCTCAGCCTCATCTGCCCATGGCACTGCTCGCACAGAGGCACAGAGACTGGGGCTGCTTGCTTGTGTTGCCACCTCAAACTTCAAAAATATTTTTTAAGTCCGTGACGGGGGCCTCTGGCAGCCCTTCTCTGAAAATGCGAACGTCTGAAGATAGCTCGCAGGCAGAAAGAGCTAGCCTGGAAAGCTGTTGCTCAGCCTCATGTGCCCATGGCACTGCTCGCACAGAGGCACAGAGACTGGGGCTGCTTGCTTATCTTGCCCACTCAAACTTCAAACGTATCTTAGTTGGTCCGTTGCAAGCTCTTCTAGCAGCCCTGTTCTGAAAATGCGAACGTCTGCAGATAGCTCGCAGGCAGAAAGAGCTAGACTGGAAAGCTCAACCTCATCTGCCCATGGCACTGCTCGCACAGAGACACAGACACTGCAGCTCCTTGCTTGTCTTGCCACCTCAAACTTCAAACGTAACTTAAATGATCTGTGACGGGCTCCTCCGGGAGCCCTGCTCTGAAAATGCAAACGTCTGCAGATAGTTCGCAGGCAGAAAAAGCTAGCCTGGGAAGCTCAACCTCATCTGCCCATGGCACTACTCGCTCAGAGACACAGAGACTGCGGCTCCTTGCTTGTCTTGCCAACACAAACTTCAAACGTAATTTAAATGGTCTGTGCCGGGCGCCTCCGGCAGCCCTGCTCTGAAAATGCGTACGTCTGCAGATAGCTCGCAGGCAGAAAGAGCTAGCCTGGAAAGCTGTTGCTCAGCCTCAACTGCCCATGGCACTGCTCGCACAGAGGCACAGAGACTGGGGATACTTGCTTGTCTTGACACCTCAAACTTCAAACGTATGTTAGGTGGTCCGTACAGGGGGCCTCCGGCCGCCCTGTTCTGAAAATGCGAACGTCTGCAGATAGCTCGCACCCAGAAAGAACTAGCCTGGAAAGCTGTTGCTCAGCTTCATATGTTCATGGAACTACTCGAACAGAGGCACAGAGGCTGGGGCTGCTTGGTTGTCTTGCCACCTCAAATTTCAAACGTATTTTAGGTGGTCCGTTCCGGGCACCTCCTTCAGCCCTGCTCTGAAAATGCGAACGTTTGCAGATAGCTCGCAGGCAGAAATAGCTAGCCTGGAAAGCTGTTGCTCAGCCTCATCTGCCCATGGCACTGCTCGCACAGAGGCACAGAGACTGGGGCTGCTTGCTTGTCTTGTCCCCTCAAACTTCAAACGTATCTTCGGTGTTCCGTGCCAAGCTCCTCCAGAAGCCCTGCTTTGAAAATGCGAACGTCTGCAGATAGCTAGCAGGCAGAAAGGGCTAGACTGGAAAGCTGTTGCTCAACCTCATATGCCCATGGCACTGCTCACACAGAGGCACAGAGACTGGGGCTGCTTGCTTGTCTTGCCACCTCAAACTTCAAACGTATATTTTAAGTCCGTGCCGGGTGCTTGCGGCACCGCTGCTACGAAAATGCGAACGTCTGCAGATAGCTCGCAGGCAGAAAGAGCTAGCCTGGAAAGCTGTTGCTCAGCCTCATCTGCCCATGGCACTGCTCGCACAGAGGCACAGAGACTGGGGCTGCTTGCTTGTCTTGCCTCCTCAAACTTTAAACATAGATTTGGGAGTCCGTGACGGACACCGCCGGCAGCCCTGCTCTGAAAATGCGAACGTCTGCAGATAACTCGCAGGTAGAAAGAGCTAGCCTGGAAAGATGTTGCTCAGCCTCATCTGCCCATGGCACTGCTCACACAGAAGCACAGAGACTGGGGCTGCTTGCTTGTCTTGCCCCCTCAAACTTCAAACGTATATTGGTTGGTCCGTGCCAAGCTCCTTCAGCAGCCCTGCTCTGAAAATGCGAACGTCTGCAGATAGCTAGCAGGCAGAAAGAGCTAGCCTGGAAAGCTGTTGCTCAGCCTCATCTGCCCATGGCACTGCTCGCACAGAGGCACAGAGACTGGGGCTGTTTGCTTGTCTTGCCACCTTAAATTTCTAACGCTGTTTAAGTGGTCCGTTCCGGGCACCTCCGGCAGCCCTGCTTTGAAAATGCGAACGTCTGCAGATAGCTCGCAGGCAGAAATAGCTAGCCTGGAAAGCTGTTGCTCAGCCTCATCTGCCCATGGCACTGCTCGCACAGAGGCACAGAGACTGGGGCTGCTTGCTTGTCTTGTCCCCTCAAACTTCAAACATATTTTAGGTGGTCCGTACAGGGGGCCTCCGGCAGCCCTGTTCTGAAAATGCGAACGTCTGCAGATCGCTCGCAGCCAGAAAGACCTAGACTGGAAAGGTCAGCCTTATCTGCCCATGGCACTTCTCGCACAGAGGCACATAGACTGAGGCTCCTTACTTGTCTTGGCACCTCAAACTTCAAAAGTTACTTATATGGTTCGTGCCGGGTGCCTCCGGCAGCCCTGCTCTGAAAATGCGAAAGTCTGCAGATAGCTCGCAGGCAGAAATAGCTAGCCTGGAAAGCTGTTGCTCAGCCTCATCTGCCCATGGCACTGCTCACACAGAGGCACAGAGACTGGGGCTGCTTGCTTTTCTTGCCTCCTCAAACTTCAAACATATATTTGGCGGTGCGTGACGGGGGTCTCCGGCATGCCTGCTCTGAAAATGTGAACTTTTGCAGATAGCGACAGCCAGAAAGATCTAGCCTGGAAAGCTGTTGCTCAGCCTCATCTTCCCATGGCCCTGCTCGCACAGAGGCACAGAGACTGGGGCTGCTTGCTTGTCTTGCCCCCTCAAACTTCAAACGTATCTTAGTTTGTCCGTGCCAAGCTCCTCCAGCAGCCCTGCTCTGAAAATGCGAACGTCTGCAGATAGCTGACAGCCAGAAAGAGCTAGCCTGGAAAGCTGTTGCTCAGCCTCAACTGCCCATGGCACTGCTCGCACAGAGGCACAGAGAATTTGGCTGCTTGCTTGTCTTGCCACCTCAAACTTCAAATGTAGCTTAGGTGGTCTGTGCCATGCGGCTCCGGCAGCCCTGACCAGAAAATGCAAACGTCTGCAGACAGCTCGCAGCCAGAAAGAGCTAGACTGGAAAGCTCAACCTCATCTGCCCATGGCACTGCTCGCACAGAGACACAGACACTGCGGCTCCTTGCTTGTCTTGCCCCCTCAAACTTCAAACGTAACTTAAATTGTCTGTTACGGGCGCCACCGGCAGCCCTGCTCTGAAAATGCGAACGTCTGCAGATAGCTCGCAGGCAGAAAAAGCTAGCCTGGAAAGCTCAACCTCATCTGCCCATGGCACTGCTCGCACAGAGGCACAGAGACTGGGCTGCTTGCTTGTCTTGCCCCCTCAAACTTCAAACGTATCTTAGTTTGTCCGTGCCAAGCTGCTTCAGCAGCCCTGCTCTGAAAATGCGAACCTCTGCAGATAGCTCGCAGCCAGAAAGAGCTAGCCTGGAAATCTGTTGCTCAGCCTCAACTGCCCATGGCACTGCTCGCACAGAGGCACAGAGAATTTGGCTGCTTGCTTGTCTTGCCACCTCAAACTTCAAATGTAGCTTAGGTGGTCTGTGCCATGCGCCTCCGGCAGCCCTGCTCAGAAAATGCAAACGTCTGCAGACAGCTCGCAGGCAGAAAGAGCTAGACTGGAAAGCTCAACCTCATCTACCCATGGCACTGCTCGCACAGAGACACAGACACTGCGGCTCCTTGCTTGTCTTGCCCCCTCAAACTTCAAACGTAACTTAAATTGTCTGTGATGGGCGCCACCGGCAGCCCTGCTCTGAAAATGCGAACGTCTGCAGATAGCTCGCAGCCAGAAAGAGCTAGCCTGGGAAGCTGTTGCTCAGCCTCATCTGCCCATGGCACTGCTCGCACAGAGGCACCGAGACTGCGGCTGCTTGCTTGTCTTGCCCTCTCAAACTTCAGACGTAGCTTTGGTGGTCCGTGTCAGGCGCCTCCAGCAGCCCTGCTCTGAAAATGCGAATGTCTACAGATAGCTGGCAGCCAGAAAGAGCTAGCCTGGAAAGCTGTTGCTCAGCCTCATCTGCCCATGGCACTGCTCGCACAGAGGCACAGAGACTGGGTCTGCTTGCTTGTCTTGCTCTCTCAAACTTCAGACCTAACTTAGGTGATCCGTGCATAGGGCCTCCGGCAGCCCTGCTCTGAAAATGCGAACGTCTGCAGATAGCTCGCAGCCAGAAAGAGCTAGCCTGGAAAGATGTTCCTTAGCCTCATCTGCCCATGGCACTGCTCGCACAGAGACACCGAGACTGGGGCTGCTTGCTTGTCTTGTCACTTCCAAATTTCTAACGTAGTTTAGGTGGTCCGTTCCGGGCACCTCCGGTAGCCCTGCTCTGAAAATGCGAATGTCTGCAGATAGATCGCAGGCAGAAAGAGCTAGCCTGTGAAGCTGTTGCTCAGCCTAATCTGCCCATGGCACTGCTCGCACAGAGGCACAGAGACTGGGGCTGCTTGCTTTTCTTGCCTCCTCAAACTTTAAACATAGATATGGGAGTCCGTGACGGACACCGCCGGCAGCCCTGCTCCAAAAATGCGAACGTCTGCAGATAGCTCGCAGGTAGAAAGAGCTAGCCTGGAAAGCTGTTGCTCAGCCTCATCTGCCCATGGCACTGCTCGCACAGAGGCACAGAGACTGGGGCTGCTTGCTTGTCTTGACACCTCAAACTTCACACGTATCTTTGGGGTCAGTGTCGGATGCCTCCGGCAGCTCTGCTCTGAAAATGTGAACGTCTGCAGATAGCTCGCAGGCAGAAAGAGCTAGCCTGGAAAGCTGTTGCTCAGCCTCATGTGCCCATGGCACTGCTCGCACAGAGGCACAGAGACTGGGGCTGCTTGCTTGTCTTGCCACCTGAAACCTGCAATTTATATTTAGGGGTCCGTGCCGAGCGCCTCCGGAACCTCTGCTTCCAAAATGCAAATGTCTGCAGATAGCTCGCAGCCAGAAAGAACTAGCCTTGATAGCTGCTGCTCAGCCTCATCTGCCCATGGCACTGCTCGCACATAGGCACAGAGACTGCGGCTGCTTGCTTGTCTTGCCCTCTCAAACTTCAAACGTAGCTTTGGGGGTCCGTGTCAGGCGCCTCCAGCAGCCCTGCTCTGAAAATGCGAATATCTGCAGATAGCTCGCAGCCAGAAAGAGCTAGCCTGGAAAGCTGTTGCTCAGCCTCATCTGCCCATGGCACTGGTCGCACAGAGGCACAGAGACTCGGGCTGCTTGCTTGTCTTGCCCTCTCAAACTTCAGACGTATCTTAGGTGATCCGTGTATAGGGCCTCCGGCAGCCCTGCTCTGAAAATGCGAACGTCTGCAGATAGCTCGCAGGCAGAAAGAGGTAGCCTGGAAAGCTGTTGCTCAGCCTAATCTACAAATAAACTGCTTGCACAGAGACACAGAGACTGGGGCTGCTTGCTTGTCTTGCCACCTCAAACTTCAAACGTATCTTAGGTGTTCCGTGCCGGGCTCCTCCGGCAGCCCTGCTCCAAACATGAGAACGTTTGCAGATAGCTCGCAGGCAGAAAGAGCTAGCCTGGAAAGCTGTTGCTCAGCCTCATCTGCCCATGGCACTGCTCACACAGAGGCACAGAGACTGGGGCTGCTTGCTTGTCTTGCCCCCTCAAACTTCAAACGTATCTTAGTTGGTCCGTGCCGGGCGCCTCCGGCAGCGAAGCTCTGAAAATGCGAACATCTGCAGATAGCTCGCAGCCAGAAAGAGCTAGACTGGAAAGCTCTTGCTCAGCCTCATCTGCCCATGGCACTGCTCGCACAGAGGCACAGAGACTGTTGCTGCTTGCTTTTCTTGCCACCTCAATATTAAAACGTAAATGACATCTTCCGTGTTGGGCGCTTCCGGCAGCCCTGCACTGAAAATGCGAACGTCTGCAGATAGCTGACAGCCAGGAAGAGCTAGCCTGGAAAGTTGTTGCTCAGCCTCATCTGCCCATGGCACTGCTCGCACAGAGGCACAGAGACTGGGGCTGCTTGCTTGTCTTGACACCTCAAACTTCAAACGTAGCTTTGGGAGTGCGTGCAGGGGGCCTCCAGCAGACCTGCTTTGAAAATGCGAACGTCTACATATAGCTCTCAGGCAGAAAGAGCTAGCCTGGAAAGCTGTTGCTCAGCCTCATCTGCCCATGGCAGTGCTCGCACAGAGGCACAGAGACTGTTGCTGTTTGCTATTCTTGCCACCTCAATCTTAAAACGTAACTTATATCGTCTGTGTTGGGCGCTTCCAGCAGCCCTGCTCTGAAAATGCGAACGTCTGCAGATAGCTTGCAGCCAGAAAGAGCTAGCCTGGAAAGCTGTTGCTCAGCCTCATCTGCCCATGGCACTGCTCGCACAGAGGCACAGAGACTGGGGCTGCTTGCTTATCTTGCCCACTCAAACTTCAAACGTATCTTAGTTGGTCCGTGCTAAGCTCCTCCAGCAGCCCTGCTCTGAAAATTCGAACGTCTGCAGATAGCTCGCAGCCAGAAAGAGCTAGCCTGGAAAGCTGTTGCTCAGCCACATCTGTCCATGGCACTGCTCGCACAGAGGCACAGAGAATTTGGCTGCTTGCTTGTCTTGACACCTCAAACTTCAAATGTAGCTTAGGTGGTCTGTGCCATGCGCCTCCGGCAGCCCTGCTCTGAAAATGCGTACGTCTGCAGATAGCTCGCAGGCAGAAAGAGCTAGCCTGGAAAGCTGTTGCTCAGCCTCATCTGCCCATGGCACTGCTCGCACAGAGGCACAGAGACTGGGGCTGATTTCTTGTCTTGACAGCTCAAATTTCAAACTTATGTTAGGTTGTCCGTGCAGAGGGCCTGGTGGAACCCTACTCCGACAATGCGAACGTCTGCAGATAGCTCGCAGGCAGAAAGAGCTAGCCTGGAAAGCTGTTGCTCAGCCTCATCTGCCCATGGCACTGCTCACACAGAGGCACAGAGACTGGGGCTGCTTGCTTGTCTTGCCACCTCAAACTTCAAACGTATATTAGGTGGTCCGTGCAGGGGGCCTCCTTCAGCCCTGCTCTGAAAATGCGAACGTCTGCAGATAGCTGGCAGCCAGAAAGAACTAGCCTGGAAAGCTGTTGCTCAGCCTTATCTGTTAATGGTACTACTCGAACAGAGGCACAGAGACTGGGGCTGCTTGCTTGTCTTGTCACTTCCAAATTTCTAACGTAGTTTAGGTGGTCCGTTCCGGGCACCTCCGGCAGCCCTGCTCTGATAATGCGAACGTCTGCAGATAGCTCGCACCCAGAAAGAACTAGCCTGGAAAGCTGTTGCTCAGCCTCATATGTTCATGGTACTACTCGAACAGAGGCACAGGAACTGGGGCTGCTTGGTTGTCTTGCCACCTCAAATTTCAAAAGTAGTTTCGGTGGTCAGTTCCGGGCACCTCCTTCAACCCTGCTCTGAAAATGCGAACGTCTGCAGATAGCTCGCAGGCAGAAAGAGCTAGCCTGGAAAGCTGTTGCTCAGCCTCATCTGCCCATGGCACTGCTCGCACAGAGGCACAGAGACTGGGGCTGCTTGCTTGTCTTGCCACCTCAAACTTCAAACGTATCTTAGGTGGTCCGTGCCAAGCTCCTCCAGCAGCCCTGCTCTGAAAATGTGAACGTCTACAGATAGATCGCAGCCAGAAAGAGCTAGCCTGGAAAGCTGTTGCTCAGCCTCATCTGCCCATGGCACTGCTCGCACAGAGGCACAGAGACTGGGGCTGCTTGCTTGTCTTGTCCCCTCAAACTTCAAACATATCTTAGGTGGTCCGTTCCGGGCACCTCCTTCAGCCCTGCTCTGAAAATGCGAACGTTTGCAGATAGCTCGCAGGCAGAAATAGCTAGCCTGGAAAGCTGTTGCTCAGCCTCATTTGCCCATGGCACTGCTCGCACAGAGGCACAGAGACTGGGGCTGCTTGCTTTTCTTGCCTCCTCAGCCTTTAAACATTGATTTGGGAGTCCGTGACGGACACCGCCGGCAGCCCTGCTCCAAAAATGCGAACGTCTGCAGATAGCTCGCAGGTAGAAAGAGCTAGCCTGGAAAGCTGTTGCTCAGCCTCATCTGCCCATGGCACTGCTCGCACAGAGGCACAGAGACTGGGGCTGCTTGCTTGTGTTGCCACCTCAAACTTCAAAAATATTTTTTAAGTCCGTGACGGGGGCCTCTGGCAGCCCTGCTCTGAAAATGCGAACGTCTGAAGATAGCTCGCAGGCATAAAGAGCTAACCTGGAAAGCTGTTGCTCAGCCTCATCTGCCCATGGCACTGCTCGCACAGAGGCACAGAGACTGGGGCTGCTTGCTTGTCTTGTCCCCTCAAACTTCAAACGTATTTTAGGTGGTCCGTGCCGGGTGCTTGAGGCACCGCTGCTCTGAAAATGCGAACGTCTGCAGATAGCTCGCAGGCAGAAAGAGCTAGCCTGGAAAGCTGTTGCTCAGCCTCATGTGCCCATGGCACTGCTCGCACAGAGACACAGAGACTGGGGCTGCTTGCTTATCTTGCCCACTCAAACTTCAAACCTATCTTAGTTGGTCCGTTGCAAGCTCCTCTAGCAGCCCTGTTATGAAAATGCGAACGTCTGCAGATAGCTCGCAGCCAGAAAGAGCTAGACTGGAAAGCTCAACCTCATCTGCCCATGGCACTGCTCGCACAGAGACACAGACACTGCAGCTCCTTGCTTGTCTTGCCACCTCAAACTTCAAACGTAACTTAAATGGTCTGTGACGGGCGCCTCCGGCAGCCCTGCTCTGAAAATGCGAACGTCTGCAGATAGCTCGCAGGCAGAAAAAGCTAGCCTGGAAAGCTCAACCTCATCTGCCCATGGCACTACTCGCTCAGAGACACAGAGACTGCGGCTCCTTGCTTGTCTTGCCAACACAAACTTCAAACGTAATTTAAATGGTCTGTGCCGGGCGCCTCCGGCAGCCCTGCTCTGAAAATGCGTACGTCTGCAGATAGCTCGCAGGCAGAAAGAGCTAGCCTGGAAAGCTGTTGCTCAGCCTCAACTGCCCATGGCACTGCTCGCACAGAGTCACAGAGACTGGGGCTGCTTGCTTGTCTTGACACCTCAAACTTCAAACGTATCTTAGGTGGTCCGTGCCAAGCTCCTCCAGCAGCCCTGCTCTGCAAATGTGAACATCTGCAGATAGATCGCAGCCAGAAAGAGCTAGACTGGAAAGCTGTTGCTCAGCCTCATCTGCCCATGGCACTGCTCGCACAGAGGCACAGAGACTGGGGCTGCTTGCTTGTCTTGTCCCCTCAAACTTCAAACGTATTTTAGGTGGTCCGTTCCGGGCACCTCCTTCAGCCCTGCTCTGAAAATGCGAACGTTTGCAGATAGCTCGCAGGCAGAAATAGCTAGCCTGGAAAGCTGTTGCTCAGCCTCATCTGCCCATGGCACTGCTCGCACAGAGGCACAGAGACTGGGGCTGCTTGCTTTTCTTGCCTCCTCAAACTTTAAACATAGATATGGGAGTCCGTGACGGACACCGCCGGCAGCCCTGCTCCAAAAATGCGAACGTCTGCAGATAGCTCGCAGGTAGAAAGAGCTAGCCTGGAAAGCTGTTGCTCAGCCTCATCTGCCCATGGCACTGCTCGCACAGAGGCACAGAGACTGGGGCTGCTTGCTTGTCTTGACACCTCAAACTTCACACGTATCTTTGGGGTCAGTGTCGGATGCCTCCGGCAGCTCTGCTCTGAAAAT
The DNA here is from genome assembly GCF_030867145.1 of Opisthocomus hoazin. NCBI lineage: Eukaryota > Metazoa > Chordata > Aves > Opisthocomiformes > Opisthocomidae > Opisthocomus > Opisthocomus hoazin. The sequence goes on along the minus strand of NC_134429.1, from coordinate 17,251,486 downwards.
GTGAACGTCTGCAGATAGCTCGCAGGCAGAAAGAGCTAGCCTGGAAAGCTGTTGCTCAGCCTCATGTGCCCATGGCACTGCTCGCACAGAGGCACAGAGACTGGGGCTGCTTGCTTATCTTGCCCACTCAAACTTCAAACGCATCTTAGGTGGTCCGTGCCAAGCTCCTCCAGCAGCCCTGCTCTGAAAATGTGAACGTCTACAGATAGATCGCAGCCAGAAAGAGCTAGCCTGGAAAGCTGTTGCTCAGCCTCATCTGCCCATGGCACTGCTCGCACAGAGGCACAGAGACTGGGGCTGCTTGCTTGTCTTGTCCCCTCAAACTTCAAACGTATTTTAGGTGGTCCGTTCCGGGCACCTCCTTCAGCCCTGCTCTGAAAATGCGAACGTTTGCAGATAGCTCGCAGGCAGAAATAGCTAGCCTGGAAAGCTGTTGCTCAGCCTCATTTGCCCATGGCACTGCTCGCACAGAGGCACAGAGACTGGGGCTGCTTGCTTTTCTTGCCTCCTCAGCCTTTAAACATTGATTTGGGAGTCCGTGACGGACACCGCCGGCAGCCCTGCTCCAAAAATGCGAACGTCTGCAGATAGCTCGCAGGTAGAAAGAGCTAGCCTGGAAAGCTGTTGCTCAGCCTCATCTGCCCATGGCACTGCTCGCACAGAGGCACAGAGACTGGGGCTGCTTGCTTGTGTTGCCACCTCAAACTTCAAAAATATTTTTTAAGTCCGTGACAGGGGCCTCTGGCAGCCCTGCTCTGAAAATGCGAACGTCTGAAGATAGCTCGCAGGCATAAAGAGCTAACCTGGAAAGCTGTTGCTCAGCCTCATCTGCCCATGGCACTGCTCGCACAGAGGCACAGAGACTGGGGCTGCTTGCTTGTCTTGTCCCCTCAAACTTCAAACGTATTTTAGGTGGTCCGTGCCGGGTGCTTGAGGCACCGCTGCTCTGAAAATGCGAACGTCTGCAGATAGCTCGCAGGCAGAAAGAGCTAGCCTGGAAAGCTGTTGCTCAGCCTCATCTGCCCATGGCACTGCTCGCACAGAGACACAGAGACTGGGGCTGCTTGCTTATCTTGCCCACTCAAACTTCAAACCTATCTTAGTTGGTCCGTTGCAAGCTCCTCTAGCAGCCCTGTTATGAAAATGCGAACGTCTGCAGATAGCTCGCAGGCAGAAAGAGCTAGCCTGGAAAGCTGTTGCTCAGCCTCATCTGCCCATGGCACTGCTCGCACAGAGGCACAGAGACTGGGGCTGCTTGCTTGTCTTGACACCTCAAACTTCAAACGTAACTTAAATGGTCTGTGACGGGCGCCTCCGGCAGCCCTGCTCTGAAAATGCGAACGTCTGCAGATAGCTCGCAGGCAGAAAAAGCTAGCCTGGAAAGCTCAACCTCATCTGCCCATGGCACTACTCGCTCAGAGACACAGAGACTGCGGCTCCTTGCTTGTCTTGCCAACACAAACTTCAAACGTAATTTAAATGGTCTGTGCCGGGCGCCTCCGGCAGCCCTGCTCTGAAAATGCGTACGTCTGCAGATAGCTCGCAGGCAGAAAGAGCTAGCCTGGAAAGCTGTTGCTCAGCCTCAACTGCCCATGGCACTGCTCGCACAGAGGCACAGAGACTGGGGCTGCTTGCTTGTCTTGACACCTCAAACTTCAAACGTATCTTAGGTGGTCCGTGCCAAGCTCCTCCAGCAGCCCTGCTCTGCAAATGTGAACATCTGCAGATAGATCGCAGCCAGAAAGAGCTAGACTGGAAAGCTGTTGCTCAGCCTCATCTGCCCATGGCACTGCTCGCACAGAGGCACAGAGACTGGGGCTGCTTGCTTGTCTTGTCCCCTCAAACTTCAAACGTATTTTAGGTGGTCCGTTCCGGGCACCTCCTTCAGCCCTGCTCTGAAAATGCGAACGTTTGCAGATAGCTCGCAGGCAGAAATAGCTAGCCTGGAAAGCTGTTGCTCAGCCTCATCTGCCCATGGCACTGCTCGCACAGAGGCACAGAGACTGGGGCTGCTTGCTTTTCTTGCCTCCTCAAACTTTAAACATAGATTTGGGAGTCCGTGACGGACACCGCCGGCAGCCCTGCTCCAAAAATGCGAACGTCTGCAGATAGCTCGCAGGTAGAAAGAGCTAGCCTGGAAAGCTGTTGCTCAGCCTCATCTGCCCATGGCACTGCTCGCACAGAGGCACAGAGACTGGGGCTGCTTGCTTGTCTTGACACCTCAAACTTCACACGTATCTTTGGGGTCAGTGTCGGATGCCTCCGGCAGCTCTGCTCTGAAAATGTGAACGTCTGCAGATAGCTCGCAGGCAGAAAGAGCTAGCCTGGAAAGCTGTTGCTCAGCCTCATGTGCCCATGGCACTGCTCGCACAGAGGCACAGAGACTGGGGCTGCTTGCTTATCTTGCCCACTCAAACTTCAAACGTATCTTAGTTGGTCCGTTGCAAGCTCCTCTAGCAGCCCTGCTCTGAAAATGCGAACGTCTGCAGATAGCTCGCAGCAAGAAAGAGCTAGCCTGGAAAGCTCAACCTCATCTGCCCATGGCACTGCTCGCACAGAGACACAGACACTGCAGCTCCTTGCTTGTCTTGCCACCTCAAACTTCAAACGTAACTTAAATGATCTGTGACGGGCTCCTCCGGGAGCCCTGCTCTGAAAATGCAAACGTCTGCAGATAGATCGCAGCCAGAAAGAGCTAGCCTGGAAAGCTGTTGCTCAGCCTCATTTGCCCATGGCACTGCTCGCACAGAGGCACAGAGACTGGGGCTGCTTGCTTGTCTTGTCCCCTCAAACTTCAAACGTATTTTAGGTGGTCCGTTCCGGGCACCTCCTTCAGCCCTGCTCTGAAAATGCGAACGTTTGCAGATAGCTCGCAGGCAGAAATAGCTAGCCTGGAAAGCTGTTGCTCAGCCTCATTTGCCCATGGCACTGCTCGCACAGAGGCACAGAGACTGGGGCTGCTTGCTTTTCTTGCCTCCTCAGCCTTTAAACATTGATTTGGGAGTCCGTGACGGACACCGCCGGCAGCCCTGCTCCAAAAATGCGAACGTCTGCAGATAGCTCGCAGGTAGAAAGAGCTAGCCTGGAAAGCTGTTGCTCAGCCTCATCTGCCCATGGCACTGCTCGCACAGAGGCACAGAGACTGGGGCTGCTTGCTTGTGTTGCCACCTCAAACTTCAAAAATATTTTTAAGTCCGTGACGGGGGCCTCTGGCAGCCCTGCTCTGAAAATGCGAACGTCTGAAGATAGCTCGCAGGCATAAAGAGCTAACCTGGAAAGCTGTTGCTCAGCCTCATCTGCCCATGGCACTGCTCGCACAGAGGCACAGAGACTGGGGCTGCTTGCTTGTCTTGTCCCCTCAAACTTCAAACGTATTTTAGGTGGTCCGTGCCGGGTGCTTGAGGCACCGCTGCTCTGAAAATGCGAACGTCTGCAGATAGCTCGCAGGCAGAAAGAGCTAGCCTGGAAAGCTGTTGCTCAGCCTCATGTGCCCATGGCACTGCTCGCACAGAGACACAGAGACTGGGGCTGCTTGCTTATCTTGCCCACTCAAACTTCAAACCTATCTTAGTTGGTCCGTTGCAAGCTCCTCTAGCAGCCCTGTTATGAAAATGCGAACGTCTGCAGATAGCTCGCAGGCAGAAAAAGCTAGCCTGGAAAGCTCAACCTCATCTGCCCATGGCACTACTCGCTCAGAGACACAGAGACTGCGGCTCCTTGCTTGTCTTGCCAACACAAACTTCAAACGTAATTTAAATGGTCTGTGCCGGGCGCCTCCGGCAGCCCTGCTCTGAAAATGCGTACGTCTGCAGATAGCTCGCAGGCAGAAAGAGCTAGCCTGGAAAGCTGTTGCTCAGCCTCAACTGCCCATGGCACTGCTCGCACAGAGTCACAGAGACTGGGGCTGCTTGCTTGTCTTGACACCTCAAACTTCAAACGTATCTTAGGTGGTCCGTGCCAAGCTCCTCCAGCAGCCCTGCTCTGCAAATGCGAACATCTGCAGATAGATCGCAGCCAGAAAGAGCTGGACTGGAAAGCTGTTGCTCAGCCTCATATGCCCATGGCACTGCTCGCACAGAGGCACAGAGACTGGGGCTGCTTGCTTGTCTTGTCCCCTCAAACTTCAAACGTATTTTAGGTGGTCCGTTCCGGGCACCTCCTTCAGCCCTGCTCTGAAAATGCGAACGTTTGCAGATAGCTCGCAGGCAGAAATAGCTAGCCTGGAAAGCTGTTGCTCAGCCTCATCTGCCCATGGCACTGCTCGCACAGAGGCACAGAGACTGGGGCTGCTTGCTTGTCTTGCCTCCTCAAACTTTAAACATAGATATGGGAGTCCGTGACGGACACCGCCGGCAGCCCTGCTCTGAAAATGCGAACGTCTGCAGATAGCTCGCAGGTAGAAAGAGCTAGCCTGGAAAGCTGTTGCTCAGCCTCATCTGCCCATGGCACTGCTCGCACAGAGGCACAGAGACTGGGGCTGCTTGCTTGTCTTGACACCTCAAACTTCACACGTATCTTAGTTGGTCCGTTGCAAGCTCCTCTAGCAGCCCTGTTCTGAAAATGCGAACGTCTGCAGATAGCTCGCAGCAAGAAAGAGCTAGACTGGAAAGCTCAACCTCATCTGCCCATGGCACTGCTCGCACAGAGACACAGACACTGCAGCTCCTTGCTTGTCTTGCCACCTCAAACTTCAAACGTAACTTAAATGATCTGTGACGGGCTCCTCCGGGAGCCCTGCTCTGAAAATGCAAACGTCTGCAGATAGTTCGCAGGCAGAAAAAGCTAGCCTGGGAAGCTCAACCTCATCTGCCCATGGCACTACTCGCTCAGAGACACAGAGACTGCGGCTCCTTGCTTGTCTTGCCAACACAAACTTCAAACGTAATTTAAATGGTCTGTGCCGGGCGCCTCCGGCAGCCCTGCTCTGAAAATGCGTACGTCTGCAGATAGCTCGCAGGCAGAAAGAGCTAGCCTGGAAAGCTGTTGCTCAGCCTCAACTGCCCATGGCACTGCTCGCACAGAGGCACAGAGACTGGGGCTGCTTGCTTGTCTTGACACCTCAAACTTCAAACGTATGTTAGGTGGTCCGTACAGGGGGCCTCCGGCAGCCCTGTTCTGAAAATGCGAACGTCTGCAGATAGCTCGCACCCAGAAAGAACTAGCCTGGAAAGCTGTTGCTCAGCTTCATATGTTCATGGTACTACTCGAACAGAGGCACAGAGACTGGGGCTGCTTGGTTGTCTTGCCACCTCAAATTTCAAAAGTAGTTTCGGTGGTCAGTTCCGGGCACCTCCTTCAACCCTGCTCTGAAAATGCGAACGTCTGCAGATAGCTCGCAGGCAGAAAGAGCTAGCCTGGAAAGCTGTTGCTCAGCCTCATCTGCCCATGGCACTGCTCGCACAGAGGCACAGAGACTGGGGCTGCTTGCTTGTCTTGTCCCCTCAAACTTCAAACGTATCTTCGGTGTTCCGTGCCAAGCTCCTCCAGAAGCCCTGCTTTGAAAATGCGAACGTCTGCAGATAGATAGCAGGCAGAAAGGGCTAGACTGGAAAGCTGTTGCTCAGCCTCATATGCCCATGGCACTGCTCACACAGAGGCACAGAGACTGGGGCTGCTTGCTTGTCTTGCCACCTCAAAATTCAAACGTATATTTTAAGTCCGTGCCGGGTGCTTGCGGCACCGCTGCTACGAAAATGCGAACGTCTGCAGATAGCTCGCAGGCAGAAAGAGCTAGCCTGGAAAGCTGTTGCTCAGCCTCATCTGCCCATGGCACTGCTCGCACAGAGGCACAGAGACTGGGGCTGCTTGCTTGTCTTGCCTCCTCAAACTTTAAACATAGATTTGGGAGTCCGTGACGGACACCGCCGGCAGCCCTGCTCCAAAAATGCGAACGTCTGCAGATAACTCGCAGGTAGAAAGAGCTAGCCTGGAAAGATGTTGCTCAGCCTCATCTGCCCATGGCACTGCTCGCACAGAGGCACAGAGACTGGGGCTGCTTGCTTGTCTTGTCCCCTCAAACTTCACACGTATATTTGGGGTCAGTGTCGGGTGCCTCCGGCAGCCCTGCTCTGAAAATGTGATCGTCTGCAGATAGCTCGCAGCCAGAAAGAGCTAGACTGGAAAGCTCAACCTCATCTGCCCATGGCACTGCTCGCACAGAGACACAGACACTGCAGCTCCTTGCTTGTCTTGCCACCTCAAACTTCAAACGTAACTTAAATGGTCTGTGACGGGCGCCTCCGGCAGCCCTGCTCTGAAAATGCGAACGTCTGCAGATAGCTCGCAGGCAGAAAAAGCTAGCCTGGGAAGCTCAACCTCATCTGCCCATGGCACTACTCGCTCAGAGACACAGAGACTGCGGCTCCTTGCTTGTCTTGCCAACACAAACTTCAAACGTAATTTAAATGGTGGGTGCCGGGCGCCTCCGGCAGCCCTGCTCTGAAAATGCGTACGTCTGCAGATAGCTCGCAGGCAGAAAGAGCTAGCCTGGAAAGCTGTTGCTCAGCCTCAACTGCCCATGGCACTGCTCGCACAGAGTCACAGAGACTGGGGCTGCTTGCTTGTCTTGACACCTCAAACTTCAAACGTATGTTAGGTGGTCCGTAGAGGGGGCCTCCGGCAGGCCTGTTCTGAAAATGCGAACGTCTGCAGATAGCTCGCACCCAGAAAGAACTAGCCTGGAAAGCTGTTGCTCAGCCTCATATGTTCATGGTACTACTCGAACAGAGGCACAGAGACTGGGGCTGCTTGGTTGTCTTGCCACCTCAAATTTCAAAAGTAGTTTCGGTGGTCAGTTCCGGGCACCTCCTTCAGCCCTGCTCTGAAAAAGCGAACGTCTGCAGATAGCTCGCAGGCAGAAAGAGCTAGCCTGGAAAGCTGTTGCTCAGCCTCATCTGCCCATGGCACTGCTCGCACAGAGGCACAGAGACTGGGGCTGCTTGCTTGTCTTGACACCTCAAACTTCAAACGTATCTTAGGTGGTCCGTGCCAAGCTCCTCCAGCAGCCCTGCTCTGAAAATGCGAACGTCTGCAGATAGATCGCAGCCAGAAAGAGCTAGACTGGAAAGCTGTTGCTCAGCCTCATATGCCCATGGCACTGCTCGCACAGAGGCACAGAGACTGGGGCTGCTTGCTTGTCTTGTCCCCTCAAACTTCAAACGTATTTTAGGTGGTCCGTTCCGGGCACCTCCTTCAGCCCTGCTCTGAAAATGCGCACGTTTGCAGATAGCTCGCAGGCAGAAATAGCTAGCCTGGAAAGCTGTTGCTCAGCCTCATCTGCCCATGGCACTGCTCGCACAGAGGCACAGAGACTGGGGCTGCTTGCTTTTCTTGCCTCCTCAAACTTTAAACATAGATTTGGGAGTCCGTGACGGACACCGCCGGCAGCCCTGCTCCAAAAATGCGAACGTCTGCAGATAGCTCGCAGGTAGAAAGAGCTAGCCTGGAAAGCTGTTGCTCAGCCTCATCTGCCCATGGCACTGCTCGCACAGAGGCACAGAGACTGGGGCTGCTTGCTTGTGTTGCCACCTCAAACTTCAAAAATATTTTTTAAGTCCGTGACGGGGGCCTCTGGCAGCCCTTCTCTGAAAATGCGAACGTCTGAAGATAGCTCGCAGGCAGAAAGAGCTAGCCTGGAAAGCTGTTGCTCAGCCTCATGTGCCCATGGCACTGCTCGCACAGAGGCACAGAGACTGGGGCTGCTTGCTTATCTTGCCCACTCAAACTTCAAACGTATCTTAGTTGGTCCGTTGCAAGCTCTTCTAGCAGCCCTGTTCTGAAAATGCGAACGTCTGCAGATAGCTCGCAGGCAGAAAGAGCTAGACTGGAAAGCTCAACCTCATCTGCCCATGGCACTGCTCGCACAGAGACACAGACACTGCAGCTCCTTGCTTGTCTTGCCACCTCAAACTTCAAACGTAACTTAAATGATCTGTGACGGGCTCCTCCGGGAGCCCTGCTCTGAAAATGCAAACGTCTGCAGATAGTTCGCAGGCAGAAAAAGCTAGCCTGGGAAGCTCAACCTCATCTGCCCATGGCACTACTCGCTCAGAGACACAGAGACTGCGGCTCCTTGCTTGTCTTGCCAACACAAACTTCAAACGTAATTTAAATGGTCTGTGCCGGGCGCCTCCGGCAGCCCTGCTCTGAAAATGCGTACGTCTGCAGATAGCTCGCAGGCAGAAAGAGCTAGCCTGGAAAGCTGTTGCTCAGCCTCAACTGCCCATGGCACTGCTCGCACAGAGGCACAGAGACTGGGGATACTTGCTTGTCTTGACACCTCAAACTTCAAACGTATGTTAGGTGGTCCGTACAGGGGGCCTCCGGCCGCCCTGTTCTGAAAATGCGAACGTCTGCAGATAGCTCGCACCCAGAAAGAACTAGCCTGGAAAGCTGTTGCTCAGCTTCATATGTTCATGGAACTACTCGAACAGAGGCACAGAGACTGGGGCTGCTTGGTTGTCTTGCCACCTCAAATTTCAAACGTATTTTAGGTGGTCCGTTCCGGGCACCTCCTTCAGCCCTGCTCTGAAAATGCGAACGTTTGCAGATAGCTCGCAGGCAGAAATATCTAGCCTGGAAAGCTGTTGCTCAGCCTCATCTGCCCATGGCACTGCTCGCACAGAGGCACAGAGACTGGGGCTGCTTGCTTGTCTTGTCCCCTCAAACTTCAAACGTATCTTCGGTGTTCCGTGCCAAGCTCCTCCAGAAGCCCTGCTTTGAAAATGCGAACGTCTGCAGATAGCTAGCAGGCAGAAAGGGCTAGACTGGAAAGCTGTTGCTCAACCTCATATGCCCATGGCACTGCTCACACAGAGGCACAGAGACTGGGGCTGCTTGCTTGTCTTGCCACCTCAAACTTCAAACGTATATTTTAAGTCCGTGCCGGGTGCTTGCGGCACCGCTGCTACGAAAATGCGAACGTCTGCAGATAGCTCGCAGGCAGAAAGAGCTAGCCTGGAAAGCTGTTGCTCAGCCTCATCTGCCCATGGCACTGCTCGCACAGAGGCACAGAGACTGGGGCTGCTTGCTTGTCTTGCCTCCTCAAACTTTAAACATAGATTTGGGAGTCCGTGACGGACACCGCCGGCAGCCCTGCTCTGAAAATGCGAACGTCTGCAGATAACTCGCAGGTAGAAAGAGCTAGCCTGGAAAGATGTTGCTCAGCCTCATCTGCCCATGGCACTGCTCACACAGAAGCACAGAGACTGGGGCTGCTTGCTTGTCTTGCCCCCTCAAACTTCAAACGTATATTGGTTGGTCCGTGCCAAGCTCCTTCAGCAGCCCTGCTCTGAAAATGCGAACGTCTGCAGATAGCTAGCAGGCAGAAAGAGCTAGCCTGGAAAGCTGTTGCTCAGCCTCATCTGCCCATGGCACTGCTCGCACAGAGGCACAGAGACTGGGGCTGCTTGCTTGTCTTGTCCCCTCAAACTTCAAACATATCTTAGGTGGTCCGTTCCGGGCACCTCCTTCAGCCCTGCTCTCAAAATGCGAACGTTTGCAGATAGCTCGCAGGCAGAAATAGCTAGCCTGGAAAGCTGTTGCTCAGCCTCATTTGCCCATGGCACTGCTCGCACAGAGGCACAGAGACTGGGGCTGCTTGCTTTTCTTGCCTCCTCAAACTTTAAACATAGATTTGGGAGTCCGTGACGGACACCGCCGGCAGCCCTGCTCCAAAAATGCGAACGTCTGCAGATAGCTGGCAGGTAGAAAGAGCTAGCCTGGAAAGCTGTTGCTCAGCCTCATCTGCCCATGGCACTGCTCGCACAGAGGCACAGAGACTGGGGCTGCTTCCTTGTCTTGACACCTCAAACTTCAAACGTATTTTTTAAGTCCGTGACGGGGGCCTCTGGCAGCCCTGCTCCGAAATTTCGCACATCTGCAGGTAGCTCGCAGTCAGAAAGAGCTAGCCTGGAAAGCTTTTGCTCAGCCTCATCTGCCCATGGCACTGCTCGCACAGAGGCACAGAGACTGGGGCTGCTTGCTTGTCTTGACACCTCAAACTTCAAACGTATCTTAGGTGGTCCGTGCCAAGCTCCTCCAGCAGCCCTGCTCTGAAAATGCGAACGTCTGCAGATAGATCGCAGCCAGAAAGAGCTAGACTGGAAAGCTGTTGCTCAGCCTCATATGCCCATGGCACTGCTCGCACAGAGGCACAGAGACTGGGGCTGCTTGCTTGTCTTGTCCCCTCAAACTTCAAACGTATTTTAGGTGGTCCGTTCCGGGCACCTCCTTCAGCCCTGCTCTGAAAATGCGCACGTTTGCAGATAGCTCGCAGGCAGAAATAGCTAGCCTGGAAAGCTGTTGCTCAGCCTCATCTGCCCATGGCACTGCTCGCACAGAGGCACAGAGACTGGGGCTGCTTGCTTTTCTTGCCTCCTCAAACTTTAAACATAGATTTGGGAGTCCGTGACGGACACCGCCGGCAGCCCTGCTCCAAAAATGCGAACGTCTGCAGATAGCTCGCAGGTAGAAAGAGCTAGCCTGGAAAGCTGTTGCTCAGCCTCATCTGCCCATGGCACTGCTCGCACAGAGGCACAGAGACTGGGGCTGCTTGCTTGTGTTGCCACCTCAAACTTCAAAAATATTTTTTAAGTCCGTGACGGGGGCCTCTGGCAGCCCTTCTCTGAAAATGCGAACGTCTGAAGATAGCTCGCAGGCAGAAAGAGCTAGCCTGGAAAGCTGTTGCTCAGCCTCATGTGCCCATGGCACTGCTCGCACAGAGGCACAGAGACTGGGGCTGCTTGCTTATCTTGCCCACTCAAACTTCAAACGTATCTTAGTTGGTCCGTTGCAAGCTCTTCTAGCAGCCCTGTTCTGAAAATGCGAACGTCTGCAGATAGCTCGCAGGCAGAAAGAGCTAGACTGGAAAGCTCAACCTCATCTGCCCATGGCACTGCTCGCACAGAGACACAGACACTGCAGCTCCTTGCTTGTCTTGCCACCTCAAACTTCAAACGTAACTTAAATGATCTGTGACGGGCTCCTCCGGGAGCCCTGCTCTGAAAATGCAAACGTCTGCAGATAGTTCGCAGGCAGAAAAAGCTAGCCTGGGAAGCTCAACCTCATCTGCCCATGGCACTACTCGCTCAGAGACACAGAGACTGCGGCTCCTTGCTTGTCTTGCCAACACAAACTTCAAACGTAATTTAAATGGTCTGTGCCGGGCGCCTCCGGCAGCCCTGCTCTGAAAATGCGTACGTCTGCAGATAGCTCGCAGGCAGAAAGAGCTAGCCTGGAAAGCTGTTGCTCAGCCTCAACTGCCCATGGCACTGCTCGCACAGAGGCACAGAGACTGGGGATACTTGCTTGTCTTGACACCTCAAACTTCAAACGTATGTTAGGTGGTCCGTACAGGGGGCCTCCGGCAGCCCTGTTCTGAAAATGCGAACGTCTGCAGATAGCTCGCACCCAGAAAGAACTAGCCTGGAAAGCTGTTGCTCAGCTTCATATGTTCATGGAACTACTCGAACAGAGGCACAGAGACTGGGGCTGCTTGGTTGTCTTGCCACCTCAAATTTCAAACGTATTTTAGGTGGTCCGTTCCGGGCACCTCCTTCAGCCCTGCTCTGAAAATGCGAACGTTTGCAGATAGCTCGCAGGCAGAAATATCTAGCCTGGAAAGCTGTTGCTCAGCCTCATCTGCCCATGGCACTGCTCGCACAGAGGCACAGAGACTGGGGCTGCTTGCTTGTCTTGTCCCCTCAAACTTCAAACGTATCTTCGGTGTTCCGTGCCAAGCTCCTCCAGAAGCCCTGCTTTGAAAATGCGAACGTCTGCAGATAGCTAGCAGGCAGAAAGGGCTAGACTGGAAAGCTGTTGCTCAACCTCATATGCCCATGGCACTGCTCACACAGAGGCACAGAGACTGGGGCTGCTTGCTTGTCTTGCCACCTCAAACTTCAAACGTATATTTTAAGTCCGTGCCGGGTGCTTGCGGCACCGCTGCTACGAAAATGCGAACGTCTGCAGATAGCTCGCAGGCAGAAAGAGCTAGCCTGGAAAGCTGTTGCTCAGCCTCATCTGCCCATGGCACTGCTCGCACAGAGGCACAGAGACTGGGGCTGCTTGCTTGTCTTGCCTCCTCAAACTTTAAACATAGATTTGGGAGTCCGTGACGGACACCGCCGGCAGCCCTGCTCTGAAAATGCGAACGTCTGCAGATAACTCGCAGGTAGAAAGAGCTAGCCTGGAAAGATGTTGCTCAGCCTCATCTGCCCATGGCACTGCTCACACAGAAGCACAGAGACTGGGGCTGCTTGCTTGTCTTGCCCCCTCAAACTTCAAACGTATATTGGTTGGTCCGTGCCAAGCTCCTTCAGCAGCCCTGCTCTGAAAATGCGAACGTCTGCAGATAGCTAGCAGGCAGAAAGAGCTAGCCTGGAAAGCTGTTGCTCAGCCTCATCTGCCCATGGCACTGCTCGCACAGAGGCACAGAGACTGGGGCTGCTTGCTTGTCTTGTCCCCTCAAACTTCAAACATATCTTAGGTGGTCCGTTCCGGGCACCTCCTTCAGCCCTGCTCTCAAAATGCGAACGTTTGCAGATAGCTCGCAGGCAGAAATAGCTAGCCTGGAAAGCTGTTGCTCAGCCTCATTTGCCCATGGCACTGCTCGCACAGAGGCACAGAGACTGGGGCTGCTTGCTTTTCTTGCCTCCTCAAACTTTAAACATAGATTTGGGAGTCCGTGACGGACACCGCCGGCAGCCCTGCTCCAAAAATGCGAACGTCTGCAGATAGCTGGCAGGTAGAAAGAGCTAGCCTGGAAAGCTGTTGCTCAGCCTCATCTGCCCATGGCACTGCTCGCACAGAGGCACAGAGACTGGGGCTGCTTCCTTGTCTTGACACCTCAAACTTCAAACGTATTTTTTAAGTCCGTGACGGGGGCCTCTGGCAGCCCTGCTCCGAAATTTCGCACATCTGCAGGTAGCTCGCAGTCAGAAAGAGCTAGCCTGGAAAGCTTTTGCTCAGCCTCATCTGCCCATGGCACTGCTCGCACAGAGGCACAGAGACTGGGGCTGCTTGCTTGTCTTGCCACCTCAAACTTCAAACGTAGATTAAGGTGGCCCATGCAGTGCTCCTCCGGCAGCCCTGCTCCGAAATTTCGCACATCTGCAGGTAGCTCGCAGCCAGAAAGAGCTAGCCTGGAAAGATGTTGCTCAGTCTTATCTGTCCATACCACTGCTCGCTCAGAAGCACGGAGACTGGGACTGCTTGCTTGTCTTGCCACCTCAAATTTGAAAAGTGGCTTAGGTGGTCTGTGCCATGCACCTCCGGCAGCCCTGCTCTGAAAATGCGAACGTCTGCAGATAGCTCGCAGGTAGAAAGAGCTAGCCTGGAAAGCTGTTGCTCAGCCTCATCTGCCCATGGCACTGCTCACACAGAGGCACAGAGACTGGGGCTGCTTGCGTGTCTTGCCACCTCAAACTTCAAACTTATCTTAGTTTGTCCGTGCCAAGCTCCTCCAGCAGCCCTCCTCTGAAAATGCGAACGTCTGCAGATAGCTAGCAGGCAGAAAGAGCTAGCCTGGAAAGCTGTTGCTCAGCCTCATCTGCCCATGGCAGTGCTCGCACAGAGGAACAGAGACTGGGGCTGCTTGCTTGTCTTAACACCTCAAATTTCAAACGTATGTTAGGTGGTCCGTGCAGAGGGCCTGGTGGAACCCTACTCCGACAATGCGAACGTCTGCAGATAGCTCGCAGGCAGAAAGAGCTAGCCTGGAAAGCTGTTGCTCAGCCTCATCTGCCCATGGCACTGCTCGCACAGAGGCACAGAGACTGGGGCTGCTTGCTTGTCTTGCCACCTCAAACTTCAAACGTATATTAGGTGGTCCGTACAGGGGGCCTCCTTCAGCCCTGCTCTGAAAATGCGAACGTCTGCAGATAGCTGGCAGCCAGAAAGAACTAGACTGGAAAGCTGTTGCTCAGCCTCATCTGCCCATGGCACTGCTCGCACAGAGGCACAGAGACTGGGGCTGTTTGCTTGTCTTGCCACCTTAAATTTCTAACGCAGTTTAAGTGGTCCGTTCCGGGCACCTCCGGCAGCCCTGCTTTGAAAATGCGAACGTCTGCAGATAGCTCGCAGCCAGAAAGAGCTAGCCTGGAAAGCTGTTGCTCAGCCTCATCTGCCCATGGCACTGCTCGCACAGAGGCACAGAGACTGGGGCTGCTTGCTTGTCTTGTCCCCTCAAACTTCAAACATATTTTAGGTGGTCCGTACAGGGGGCCTCCGGCAGCCCTGTTCTGAAAATGCGAACGTCTGCAGATCGCTCGCAGCCAGAAAGACCTAGACTGGAAAGGTCAGCCTTATCTGCCCATGGCACTTCTCGCACAGAGGCACATAGACTGAGGCTCCTTACTTGTCTTGGCACCTCAAACTTCAAAAGTTTCTTATATGGTTCGTGCCGGGCGCCTCCGGCAGCCCTGCTCTGAAAATGCGAAAGTCTGCAGATAGCTCGCAGCCAGAAAGAGCTAGCCTGGAAAGCTGTTGCTCAGCCTCATCTGCCCATGGCACTGCTCGCACAGAGGCACAGAGACTGGGGCTGCTTGCTTGTCTTGCCCCCTCAAACTTCAAACGTATCTTAGTTTGTCCGTGCCAAGCTCCTCCAGCAGCCCTGCTCTGAAAATGCGAACGTCTGCAGATAGCTGACAGCCAGAAAGAGCTAGCCTGGAAAGCTGTTGCTCAGCCTCAACTGCCCATGGCACTGCTCGCACAGAGGCACAGAGAATTTGGCTGCTTGCTTGTCTTGCCCCCTCAAACTTCAAATGTAGCTTAGGTGGTCTGTGCCATGCGCCTCCGGCAGCCCTGACCAGAAAATGCAAACGTCTGCAGACAGCTCGCAGCCAGAAAGAGCTAGACTGGAAAGCTCAACCTCATCTGCCCATGGCACTGCTCGCACAGAGACACAGACACTGGGCTCCTTGCTTGTCTTGCCCCCTCAAACTTCAAACGTAACTTAAATTGTCTGTTACGGGCGCCACCGGCAGCCCTGCTCTGAAAATGCGAACGTCTGCAGATAGCTCGCAGGCAGAAAAAGCTAGCCTGGAAAGCTCAACCTCATCTGCCCATGGCACTGCTCGCACAGAGGCACAGAGACTGGGCTGCTTGCTTGTCTTGCCCCCTCAAACTTCAAACGTATCTTAGTTTGTCCGTGCCAAGCTGCTTCAGCAGCCCTGCTCTGAAAATGCGAACCTCTGCAGATAGCTCGCAGCCAGAAAGAGCTAGCCTGGAAATCTGTTGCTCAGCCTCAACTGCCCATGGCACTGCTCGCACAGAGGCACAGAGAATTTGGCTGCTTGCTTGTCTTGCCACCTCAAACTTCAAATGTAGCTTAGGTGGTCTGTGCCATGCGCCTCCGGCAGCCCTGCTCAGAAAATGCAAACGTCTGCAGACAGCTCGCAGGCAGAAAGAGCTAGACTGGAAAGCTCAACCTCATCTACCCATGGCACTGCTCGCACAGAGACACAGACACTGCGGCTCCTTGCTTGTCTTGCCCCCTCAAACTTCAAACGTAACTTAAATTGTCTGTGATGGGCGCCACCGGCAGCCCTGCTCTGAAAATGCGAACGTCTGCAGATAGCTCGCAGCCAGAAAGAGCTAGCCTGGAAAGCTGTTGCTCAGCCTCATCTGCCCATGGCACTGCTCGCACAGAGGCACCGAGACTGCGGCTGCTTGCTTGTCTTGCCCTCTCAAACTTCAGACGTAGCTTTGGTGGTCCGTGTCAGGCGCCTCCAGCAGCCCTGCTCTGAAAATGCGAATGTCTACAGATAGCTGGCAGCCAGAAAGAGCTAGCCTGGAAAGCTGTTGCTCAGCCTCATCTGCCCATGGCACTGCTCGCACAGAGGCACAGAGACTGGGTCTGCTTGCTTGTCTTGCTCTCTCAAACTTCAGACCTAACTTAGGTGATCCGTGCATAGGGCCTCCGGCAGCCCTGCTCTGAAAATGCGAACGTCTGCAGATAGCTCGCAGCCAGAAAGAGCTAGCCTGGAAAGATGTTCCTTAGCCTCATCTGCCCATGGCACTGCTCGCACAGAGACACCGAGACTGGGGCTGCTTGCTTGTCTTGTCACTTCCAAATTTCTAACGTAGTTTAGGTGGTCCGTTCCGGGCACCTCCGGTAGCCCTGCTCTGAAAATGCGAATGTCTGCAGATAGATCGCAGGCAGAAAGAGCTAGCCTGTGAAGCTGTTGCTCAGCCTAATCTGCCCATGGCACTGCTCGCACAGAGGCACAGAGACTGGGGCTGCTTGCTTGTCTTGCCACCTGAAACCTGCAATTTATATTTAGGGGTCCGTGCCGAGCGCCTCCGGAACCTCTGCTTCCAAAATGCAAATGTCTGCAGATAGCTCGCAGCCAGAAAGAACTAGCCTGGATAGCTGTTGCTCACATTAATCTGCCCATAGCACTGCTCGCACAGATGCACAGAGACTGGGGCTGCTTGCTTCTCTTACCCTCTCAAACTTCAGACGTAGCTTAGGTGTTCCGTGCCAGGCGCCTCCGGCAGCCCTGCTCTGAAAATGTGAACGTCTGCAGATAGCTCACAGCCAGAAAGTGCTAGCCTGTGAAGCTGTTGCTCAGCCTCATCTGCCCATGGCACTGCTCGCACAGAGGCACAGAGACTGGGGCTGCTTGCTTGTCTTGCCACCTGAAACGTGCAATTTATATTTAGGGGTCCGTGCCGAGCGCCTCCGGAACCTCTGCTTCCAAAATGCAAATGTCTGCAGATAGCTCGCAGCCAGAAAGAACTAGCCTTGATAGCTGCTGCTCAGCCTCATCTGCCCATGGCACTGCTCGCACATAGGCACAGAGACTGCGGCTGCTTGCTTGTCTTGCCCTCTCAAACTTCAAACGTAGCTTTGGGGGTCCGTGTCAGGCGCCTCCAGCAGCCCTGCTCTGAAAATGCGAATATCTGCAGATAGCTCGCAGCCAGAAAGAGCTAGCCTGGAAAGCTGTTGCTCAGCCTCATCTGCCCATGGCACTGGTCGCACAGAGGCACAGAGACTCGGGCTGCTTGCTTGTCTTGCCCTCTCAAACTTCAGACGTATCTTAGGTGATCCGTGTATAGGGCCTCCGGCAGCCCTGCTCTGAAAATGCGAACGTCTGCAGATAGCTCGCAGGCAGAAAGAGGTAGCCTGGAAAGCTGTTGCTCAGCCTAATCTACAAATAAACTGCTTGCACAGAGACACAGAGACTGGGGCTGCTTGCTTGTCTTGCCACCTCAAACTTCAAACGTATCTTAGGTGTTCCGTGCCGGGCTCCTCCGGCAGCCCTGCTCCAAACATGAGAACGTTTGCAGATAGCTCGCAGGCAGAAAGAGCTAGCCTGGAAAGCTGTTGCTCAGCCTCATCTGCCCATGGCACTGCTCACACAGAGGCACAGAGACTGGGGCTGCTTGCTTGTCTTGCCCCCTCAAACTTCAAACGTATCTTAGTTGGTCCGTGCCGGGCGCCTCCGGCAGCGAAGCTCTGAAAATGCGAACATCTGCAGATAGCTCGCAGCCAGAAAGAGCTAGACTGGAAAGCTCTTGCTCAGCCTCATCTGCCCATGGCACTGCTCGCACAGAGGCACAGAGACTGTTGCTGCTTGCTTTTCTTGCCACCTCAATATTAAAACGTAAATGACATCTTCCGTGTTGGGCGCTTCCGGCAGCCCTGCACTGAAAATGCGAACGTCTGCAGATAGCTGACAGCCAGGAAGAGCTAGCCTGGAAAGTTGTTGCTCAGCCTCATCTGCCCATGGCACTGCTCGCACAGAGGCACAGAGACTGGGGCTGCTTGCTTGTCTTGCCACCTCAAACTTCAAACGTAGCTTTGGGAGTGCGTGCAGGGGGCCTCCAGCAGACCTGCTTTGAAAATGCGAACGTCTACAGATAGCTCTCAGGCAGAAAGAGCTAGCCTGGAAAGCTGTTGCTCAGCCTCATCTGCCCATGGCAGTGCTCGCACAGAGGCACAGAGACTGTTGCTGTTTGCTATTCTTGCCACCTCAATCTTAAAACGTAACTTATATCGTCTGTGTTGGGCGCTTCCAGCAGCCCTGCTCTGAAAATGCGAACGTCTGCAGATAGCTTGCAGCCAGAAAGAGCTAGCCTGGAAAGCTGTTGCTCAGCCTCATCTGCCCATGGCACTGCTCACACAGAGGCACAGAGACTGGGGCTGCTTGCTTATCTTGCCCACTCAAACTTCAAACGTATCTTAGTTGGTCCGTGCTAAGCTCCTCCAGCAGCCCTGCTCTGAAAATTCGAACGTCTGCAGATAGCTCGCAGCCAGAAAGAGCTAGCCTGGAAAGCTGTTGCTCAGCCACATCTGTCCATGGCACTGCTCGCACAGAGGCACAGAGAATTTGGCTGCTTGGTTGTCTTGCCACCTCAAACTTCAAATGTAGCTTAGGTGGTCTGTGCCATGCGCCTCCGGCAGCCCTGCTCTGAAAATGCGTACGTCTGCAGATAGCTCGCAGGCAGAAAGAGCTAGCCTGGAAAGCTGTTGGTCAGCCTCATCTGCCCATGGCACTGCTCGCACAGAGGCACAGAGACTGGGGCTGATTTCTTGTCTTGACAGCTCAAATTTCAAACTTATGTTAGGTTGTCCGTGCAGAGGGCCTGGTGGAACCCTACTCCGACAATGCGAACGTCTGCAGATAGCTCGCAGGCAGAAAGAGCTAGCCTGGAAAGCTGTTGCTCAGCCTCATCTGCCCATGGCACTGCTCACACAGAGGCACAGAGACTGGGGCTGCTTGCTTGTCTTGCCACCTCAAACTTCAAACGTATATTAGGTGGTCCGTGCAGGGGGCCTCCTTCAGCCCTGCTCTGAAAATGCGAACGTCTGCAGATAGCTGGCAGCCAGAAAGAACTAGCCTGGAAAGCTGTTGCTCAGCCTTATCTGTTAATGGTACTACTCGAACAGAGGCACAGAGACTGGGGCTGCTTGCTTGTCTTGTCACTTCCAAATTTCTAACGTAGTTTAGGTGGTCCGTTCCGGGCACCTCCGGCAGCCCTGCTTTGAAAATGCGAACGTCTGCAGATAGCTCGCAGACAGAAAAAGCTAGCCTGGAAAGCTGTTGCTCAGCCTCATCTGCCCATGGCACTGCTCGCACAGAGGCACAGAGACTCGGGCTGCTTGCTTGTCTTGCCAACACAAACTTCAGACCTAACTTAGGTGATCCATGCATAGGGCCTCCGGCAGCCCTGCTCTGAAAATGCGAACGTCTGCAGATAGCTCGCAGACAGAAAGAGCTAGCCTGGAAAGCTGTTGCTCAGCCTCATCTGCCCATGGCACTGCTCGCACAGAGGCACAGAGACTGGGGCTGCTTGCTTGTCTTGCCACCTCAAACTTCAAACGTAGCTTTGGGAGTGCGTGCAGGGGGCCTCCAGCAGACCTGCTTTGAAAATGCGAACGTCTACAGATAGCTCTCAGGCAGAAAGGGCTAGCCTGGAAAGCTGTTGCTCAGCCTCATCTGCCCATGGCAGTGCTCGCACAGAGGCACAGAGACTGTTGCTGTTTGCTATTCTTGCCACCTCAATCTTAAAACGTAACTTATATCGTCTGTGTTGGGCGCTTCCAGCAGCCCTGCTCTGAAAATGCGAACGTCTGCAGATAGCTTGCAGCCAGAAAGAGCTAGCCTGGAAAGCTGTTGCTCAGCCTCATCTGCCCATGGCACTGCTCACACAGAGGCACAGAGACTGGGGCTGCTTGCTTATCTTGCCCACTCAAACTTCAAACGTATCTTAGTTGGTCCGTGCTAAGCTCCTCCAGCAGCCCTGCTCTGAAAATTCGAACGTCTGCAGATAGCTCGCAGCCAGAAAGAGCTAGCCTGGAAAGCTGTTGCTCAGCCACATCTGTCCATGGCACTGCTCGCACAGAGGCACAGAGAATTTGGCTGCTTGGTTGTCTTGCCACCTCAAACTTCAAATGTAGCTTAGGTGGTCTGTGCCATGCGCCTCCGGCAGCCCTGCTCTGAAAATGCGTACGTCTGCAGATAGCTCGCAGGCAGAAAGAGCTAGCCTGGAAAGCTGTTGGTCAGCCTCATCTGCCCATGGCACTGCTCGCACAGAGGCACAGAGACTGGGGCTGATTTCTTGTCTTGACAGCTCAAATTTCAAACTTATGTTAGGTTGTCCGTGCAGAGGGCCTGGTGGAACCCTACTCCGACAATGCGAACGTCTGCAGATAGCTCGCAGGCAGAAAGAGCTAGCCTAGAAAGCTGTTGCTCAGCCTCATCTGCCCATGGCACTGCTCACACAGAGGCACAGAGACTGGGGCTGCTTGCTTGTCTTGCCACCTCAAACTTCAAACGTATATTAGGTGGTCCGTGCAGGGGGCCTCCTTCAGCCCTGCTCTGAAAATGCGAACGTCTGCAGATAGCTGGCAGCCAGAAAGAACTAGCCTGGAAAGCTGTTGCTCAGCCTTATCTGTTAATGGTACTACTCGAACAGAGGCACAGAGACTGGGGCTGCTTGCTTGTCTTGTCACTTCCAAATTTCTAACGTAGTTTAGGTGGTCCGTTCCGGGCACCTCCGGCAGCCCTGCTCTGAAAATGCGAACGTCTGCAGATAGCTCGCAGACAGAAAAAGCTAGCCTGGAAAGCTGTTGCTCAGCCTCATCTGCCCATGGCACTGCTCGCACAGAGGCACAGAGACTCGGGCTGCTTGCTTGTCTTGCCAACACAAACTTCAGACCTAACTTAGGTGATCCGTGCATAGGGCCTCCGGCAGCCCTGCTCTGAAAATGCGAACGTCTGCAGATAGCTCGCAGACAGAAAGAGCTAGCCTGGAAAGCTGTTGCTCAGATTAATCTGCCCATGGCACTGCTCGCTCAGAGGCACAGAGACTGGGGCTGCTTGCTTCTCTTGCCCTCTCAAACTTCAGACGTAGCTTAGGTGTTCCGTGCCAGGCGCCTCCGGCAGTGCTGCTCTGAAAATGCGAACGTCTGCAGATAGATCGCAGGCAGAAAGAGCTAGCCTGGAAAGCTGTTGCTCAGCCTCATCTGCCCATGGCACTGCTCGCACAGAGGCACAGAGACTGGGGCTGCTTGCTTATCTTGCCCACTCAAACTTCAAACGTATCTTAGTTGGTCCGTTGCAAGCTCCTCTAGCAGCCCTGTTATGAAAATGCGAACGTCTGCAGATAGCTCGCAGCCAGAAAGAGCTAGACTGGAAAGCTCAACCTCATCTGCCCATGGCACTGCTCGCACAGAGACACAGACACTGCAGCTCCTTACTTGTCTTGCCACCTCAAACTTCAAACGTAACTTAAATGGTCTGTGACGGGCGCCTCCGGCAGCCCTGCTCTGAAAATGCGAACGTCTGCAGATGGCTTGCAAGCAGAAAAAGCTAGCCTGGAAAGCTCAACCTCATCTGCCCATGGCACTGCTCGCTCAGAGACACAGAGACTGCGGCTCCTTGCTTGTCTTGCAAACACAAACTTCAAACGTAATTTAAATGGTCTGTGCCGGGCGCCTCCGGCAGCCCTGCTCTGAAAATGCGTACGTCTGCAGATAGCTCGCAGGCAGAAAGAGCTAGCCTGGAAAGCTGTTGCTCAGCCTCATCTGCCCATGGCACTGCTCGCACAGAGGCACAGAGACTGGGGCTGCTTGCTTGTCTTGACACCTCAAACTTCAAACGTATGTTAGGTGGTCCGTACAGGGGGCCTCCGGCAGCCCTGTTCTGATAATGCGAACGTCTGCAGATAGCTCGCACCCAGAAAGAACTAGCCTGGAAAGCTGTTGCTCAGCCTCATATGTTCATGGTACTACTCGAACAGAGGCACAGGAACTGGGGCTGCTTGGTTGTCTTGCCACCTCAAATTTCAAAAGTAGTTTCGGTGGTCAGTTCCGGGCACCTCCTTCAACCCTGCTCTGAAAATGCGAACGTCTGCAGATAGCTCGCAGGCAGAAAGAGCTAGCCTGGAAAGCTGTTGCTCAGCCTCATCTGCCCATGGCACTGCTCGCACAGAGGCACAGAGACTGGGGCTGCTTGCTTGTCTTGCCACCTCAAACTTCAAACGTATCTTAGGTGGTCCGTGCCAAGCTCCTCCAGCAGCCCTGCTCTGAAAATGTGAACGTCTACAGATAGATCGCAGCCAGAAAGAGCTAGCCTGGAAAGCTGTTGCTCAGCCTCATCTGCCCATGGCACTGCTCGCACAGAGGCACAGAGACTGGGGCTGCTTGCTTGTCTTGTCCCCTCAAACTTCAAACGTATTTTAGGTGGTCCGTTCCGGGCACCTCCTTCAGCCCTGCTCTGAAAATGCGAACGTTTGCAGATAGCTCGCAGGCAGAAATAGCTAGCCTGGAAAGCTGTTGCTCAGCCTCATTTGCCCATGGCACTGCTCGCACAGAGGCACAGAGACTGGGGCTGCTTGCTTTTCTTGCCTCCTCAGCCTTTAAACATTGATTTGGGAGTCCGTGACGGACACCGCCGGCAGCCCTGCTCCAAAAATGCGAACGTCTGCAGATAGCTCGCAGGTAGAAAGAGCTAGCCTGGAAAGCTGTTGCTCAGCCTCATCTGCCCATGGCACTGCTCGCACAGAGGCACAGAGACTGGGGCTGCTTGCTTGTGTTGCCACCTCAAACTTCAAAAATATTTTTTAAGTCCGTGACGGGGGCCTCTGGCAGCCCTGCTCTGAAAATGCGAACGTCTGAAGATAGCTCGCAGGCATAAAGAGCTAGCCTGGAAAGCTGTTGCTCAGCCTCATCTGCCCATGGCACTGCTCGCACAGAGGCACAGAGACTGGGGCTGCTTGCTTGTCTTGACACCTCAAACTTCACACGTATCTTTGGGGTCAGTGTCGGATGCCTCCGGCAGCTCTGCTCTGAAAATGTGAACGTCTGCAGATAGCTCGCAGGCAGAAAGAGCTAGCCTGGAAAGCTGTTGCTCAGCCTCATGTGCCCATGGCACTGCTCGCACAGAGGCACAGAGACTGGGGCTGCTTGCTTATCTTGCCCACTCAAACTTCAAACGTATCTTAGGTGGTCCGTGCCAAGCTCCTCCAGGAGCCCTGCTCTGAAAATGTGAACGTCTACAGATAGATCGCAGCCAGAAAGAGCTAGCCTGGAAAGCTGTTGCTCAGCCTCATCTGCCCATGGCACTGCTCGCACAGAGGCACAGAGACTGGGGCTGCTTGCTTGTCTTGTCCCCTCAAACTTCAAACGTATTTTAGGTGGTCCGTTCCGGGCACCTCCTTCAGCCCTGCTCTGAAAATGCGAACGTTTGCAGATAGCTCGCAGGCAGAAATAGCTAGCCTGGAAAGCTGTTGCTCAGCCTCATTTGCCCATGGCACTGCTCGCACAGAGGCACAGAGACTGGGGCTGCTTGCTTTTCTTGCCTCCTCAGCCTTTAAACATTGATTTGGGAGTCCGTGACGGACACCGCCGGCAGCCCTGCTCCAAAAATGCGAACGTCTGCAGATAGCTCGCAGGTAGAAAGAGCTAGCCTGGAAAGCTGTTGCTCAGCCTCATCTGCCCATGGCACTGCTCGCACAGAGGCACAGAGACTGGGGCTGCTTGCTTGTGTTGCCACCTCAAACTTCAAAAATATTTTTTAAGTCCGTGACAGGGGCCTCTGGCAGCCCTGCTCTGAAAATGCGAACGTCTGAAGATAGCTCGCAGGCATAAAGAGCTAACCTGGAAAGCTGTTGCTCAGCCTCATCTGCCCATGGCACTGCTCGCACAGAGGCACAGAGACTGGGGCTGCTTGCTTGTCTTGTCCCCTCAAACTTCAAACGTATTTTAGGTGGTCCGTTCCGGGCACCTCCTTCAGCCCTGCTCTGAAAATGCGAACGTTTGCAGATAGCTCGCAGGCAGAAATAGCTAGCCTGGAAAGCTGTTGCTCAGCCTCATTTGCCCATGGCACTGCTCGCACAGAGGCACAGAGACTGGGGCTGCTTGCTTTTCTTGCCTCCTCAGCCTTTAAACATTGATTTGGGAGTCCGTGACGGACACCGCCGGCAGCCCTGCTCCAAAAATGCGAACGTCTGCAGATAGCTCGCAGGTAGAAAGAGCTAGCCTGGAAAGCTGTTGCTCAGCCTCATCTGCCCATGGCACTGCTCGCACAGAGGCACAGAGACTGGGGCTGCTTGCTTGTGTTGCCACCTCAAACTTCAAAAATATTTTTTAAGTCCGTGACAGGGGCCTCTGGCAGCCCTGCTCTGA
Organism: Opisthocomus hoazin; assembly: GCF_030867145.1. Lineage (NCBI taxonomy): Eukaryota > Metazoa > Chordata > Aves > Opisthocomiformes > Opisthocomidae > Opisthocomus > Opisthocomus hoazin. Next base: position 17,227,350 of record NC_134429.1, on the reverse strand, counting down.
AAATGCGAACGTCTGAAGATAGCTCGCAGGCATAAAGAGCTAACCTGGAAAGCTGTTGCTCAGCCTCATCTGCCCATGGCACTGCTCGCACAGAGGCACAGAGACTGGGGCTGCTTGCTTGTCTTGTCCCCTCAAACTTCAAACGTATTTTAGGTGGTCCGTGCCGGGTGCTTGAGGCACCGCTGCTCTGAAAATGCGAACGTCTGCAGATAGCTCGCAGGCAGAAAGAGCTAGCCTGGAAAGCTGTTGCTCAGCCTCATGTGCCCATGGCACTGCTCGCACAGAGACACAGAGACTGGGGCTGCTTGCTTATCTTGCCCACTCAAACTTCAAACCTATCTTAGTTGGTCCGTTGCAAGCTCCTCTAGCAGCCCTGTTATGAAAATGCGAACGTCTGCAGATAGCTCGCAGCCAGAAAGAGCTAGACTGGAAAGCTCAACCTCATCTGCCCAAGGCACTGCTCGCACAGAGACACAGACACTGCAGCTCCTTGCTTGTCTTGCCACCTCAAACTTCAAACGTAACTTAAATGGTCTGTGACGGGCGCCTCCGGCAGCCCTGCTCTGAAAATGCGAACGTCTGCAGATAGCTCGCAGGCAGAAAAAGCTAGCCTAGAAAGCTCAACCTCATCTGCCCATGGCACTACTCGCTCAGAGACACAGAGACTGCGGCTCCTTGCTTGTCTTGCCAACACAAACTTCAAACTTAATTTAAATGGTCTGTGCCGGGCGCCTCCGGCAGCCCTGCTCTGAAAATGCGTACGTCTGCAGATAGCTCGCAGGCAGAAAGAGCTAGCCTGGAAAGCTGTTGCTCAGCCTCAACTGCCCATGGCACTGCTCGCACAGAGTCACAGAGACTGGGGCTGCTTGCTTGTCTTGACACCTCAAACTTCAAACGTATCTTAGGTGGTCCGTGCCAAGCTCCTCCAGCAGCCCTGCTCTGCAAATGTGAACATCTGCAGATAGATCGCAGCCAGAAAGAGCTAGACTGGAAAGCTGTTGCTCAGCCTCATCTGCCCATGGCACTGCTCGCACAGAGGCACAGAGACTGGGGCTGCTTGCTTGTCTTGTCCCCTCAAACTTCAAACGTATTTTAGGTGGTCCGTTCCGGGCACCTCCTTCAGCCCTGCTCTGAAAATGCGAACGTTTGCAGATAGCTCGCAGGCAGAAATAGCTAGCCTGGAAAGCTGTTGCTCAGCCTCATCTGCCCATGGCACTGCTCGCACAGAGGCACAGAGACTGGGGCTGCTTGCTTTTCTTGCCTCCTCAAACTTTAAACATAGATATGGGAGTCCGTGACGGACACCGCCGGCAGCCCTGCTCCAAAAATGCGAACGTCTGCAGATAGCTCGCAGGTAGAAAGAGCTAGCCTGGAAAGCTGTTGCTCAGCCTCATCTGCCCATGGCACTGCTCGCACAGAGGCACAGAGACTGGGGCTGCTTGCTTGTCTTGACACCTCAAACTTCACACGTATCTTTGGGGTCAGTGTCGGATGCCTCCGGCAGCTCTGCTCTGAAAATGTGAACGTCTGCAGATAGCTCGCAGGCAGAAAGAGCTAGCCTGGAAAGCTGTTGCTCAGCCTCATGTGCCCATGGCACTGCTCGCACAGAGGCACAGAGACTGGGGCTGCTTGCTTATCTTGCCCACTCAAACTTCAAACGTATCTTAGGTGGTCCGTGCCAAGCTCCTCCAGCAGCCCTGCTCTGAAAATGTGAACGTCTACAGATAGATCGCAGCCAGAAAGAGCTAGCCTGGAAAGCTGTTGCTCAGCCTCATCTGCCCATGGCACTGCTCGCACAGAGGCACAGAGACTGGGGCTGCTTGCTTGTCTTGTCCCCTCAAACTTCAAACGTATTTTAGGTGGTCCGTTCCGGGCACCTCCTTCAGCCCTGCTCTGAAAATGCGAACGTTTGCAGATAGCTCGCAGGCAGAAATAGCTAGCCTGGAAAGCTGTTGCTCAGCCTCATTTGCCCATGGCACTGCTCGCACAGAGGCACAGAGACTGGGGCTGCTTGCTTTTCTTGCCTCCTCAGCCTTTAAACATTGATTTGGGAGTCCGTGACGGACACCGCCGGCAGCCCTGCTCCAAAAATGCGAACGTCTGCAGATAGCTCGCAGGTAGAAAGAGCTAGCCTGGAAAGCTGTTGCTCAGCCTCATCTGCCCATGGCACTGCTCGCACAGAGGCACAGAGACTGGGGCTGCTTGCTTGTGTTGCCACCTCAAACTTCAAAAATATTTTTTAAGTCCGTGACAGGGGCCTCTGGCAGCCCTGCTCTGAAAATGCGAACGTCTGAAGATAGCTCGCAGGCATAAAGAGCTAACCTGGAAAGCTGTTGCTCAGCCTCATCTGCCCATGGCACTGCTCGCACAGAGGCACAGAGACTGGGGCTGCTTGCTTGTCTTGTCCCCTCAAACTTCAAACGTATTTTAGGTGGTCCGTGCCGGGTGCTTGAGGCACCGCTGCTCTGAAAATGCGAACGTCTGCAGATAGCTCGCAGGCAGAAAGAGCTAGCCTGGAAAGCTGTTGCTCAGCCTCATCTGCCCATGGCACTGCTCGCACAGAGACACAGAGACTGGGGCTGCTTGCTTATCTTGCCCACTCAAACTTCAAACCTATCTTAGTTGGTCCGTTGCAAGCTCCTCTAGCAGCCCTGTTATGAAAATGCGAACGTCTGCAGATAGCTCGCAGCCAGAAAGAGCTAGACTGGAAAGCTCAACCTCATCTGCCCATGGCACTGCTCGCACAGAGACACAGACACTGCAGCTCCTTGCTTGTCTTGCCACCTCAAACTTCAAACGTAACTTAAATGGTCTGTGACGGGCGCCTCCGGCAGCCCTGCTCTGAAAATGCGAACGTCTGCAGATAGCTCGCAGGCAGAAAAAGCTAGCCTGGAAAGCTCAACCTCATCTGCCCATGGCACTACTCGCTCAGAGACACAGAGACTGCGGCTCCTTGCTTGTCTTGCCAACACAAACTTCAAACGTAATTTAAATGGTCTGTGCCGGGCGCCTCCGGCAGCCCTGCTCTGAAAATGCGTACGTCTGCAGATAGCTCGCAGGCAGAAAGAGCTAGCCTGGAAAGCTGTTGCTCAGCCTCAACTGCCCATGGCACTGCTCGCACAGAGTCACAGAGACTGGGGCTGCTTGCTTGTCTTGACACCTCAAACTTCAAACGTATCTTAGGTGGTCCGTGCCAAGCTCCTCCAGCAGCCCTGCTCTGCAAATGTGAACATCTGCAGATAGATCGCAGCCAGAAAGAGCTAGACTGGAAAGCTGTTGCTCAGCCTCATCTGCCCATGGCACTGCTCGCACAGAGGCACAGAGACTGGGGCTGCTTGCTTGTCTTGTCCCCTCAAACTTCAAACGTATTTTAGGTGGTCCGTTCCGGGCACCTCCTTCAGCCCTGCTCTGAAAATGCGAACGTTTGCAGATAGCTCGCAGGCAGAAATAGCTAGCCTGGAAAGCTGTTGCTCAGCCTCATCTGCCCATGGCACTGCTCGCACAGAGGCACAGAGACTGGGGCTGCTTGCTTTTCTTGCCTCCTCAAACTTTAAACATAGATATGGGAGTCCGTGACGGACACCGCCGGCAGCCCTGCTCCAAAAATGCGAACGTCTGCAGATAGCTCGCAGGTAGAAAGAGCTAGCCTGGAAAGCTGTTGCTCAGCCTCATCTGCCCATGGCACTGCTCGCACAGAGGCACAGAGACTGGGGCTGCTTGCTTGTCTTGACACCTCAAACTTCACACGTATCTTTGGGGTCAGTGTCGGATGCCTCCGGCAGCTCTGCTCTGAAAATGTGAACGTCTGCAGATAGCTCGCAGGCAGAAAGAGCTAGCCTGGAAAGCTGTTGCTCAGCCTCATGTGCCCATGGCACTGCTCGCACAGAGGCACAGAGACTGGGGCTGCTTGCTTATCTTGCCCACTCAAACTTCAAACCTATCTTAGTTGGTCCGTTGCAAGCTCCTCTAGCAGCCCTGCTCTGAAAATGCGAACGTCTGCAGATAGCTCGCAGCAAGAAAGAGCTAGCCTGGAAAGCTCAACCTCATCTGCCCATGGCACTGCTCGCACAGAGACACAGACACTGCAGCTCCTTGCTTGTCTTGCCACCTCAAACTTCAAACGTAACTTAAATGATCTGTGACGGGCTCCTCCGGGAGCCCTGCTCTGAAAATGCAAACGTCTGCAGATAGATCGCAGCCAGAAAGAGCTAGCCTGGAAAGCTGTTGCTCAGCCTCACCTGCCCATGGCACTGCTCGCACAGAGGCACAGAGACTGGGGCTGCTTGCTTGTCTTGTCCCCTCAAACTTCAAACGTATTTTAGGTGGTCCGTTCCGGGCACCTCCTTCAGCCCTGCTCTGAAAATGCGAACGTTTGCAGATAGCTCGCAGGCAGAAATAGCTAGCCTGGAAAGCTGTTGCTCAGCCTCATTTGCCCATGGCACTGCTCGCACAGAGGCACAGAGACTGGGGCTGCTTGCTTTTCTTGCCTCCTCAGCCTTTAAACATTGATTTGGGAGTCCGTGACGGACACCGCCGGCAGCCCTGCTCCAAAAATGCGAACGTCTGCAGATAGCTCGCAGGTAGAAAGAGCTAGCCTGGAAAGCTGTTGCTCAGCCTCATCTGCCCATGGCACTGCTCGCACAGAGGCACAGAGACTGGGGCTGCTTGCTTGTGTTGCCACCTCAAACTTCAAAAATATTTTTTAAGTCCGTGACGGGGGCCTCTGGCAGCCCTGCTCTGAAAATGCGAACGTCTGAAGATAGCTCGCAGGCATAAAGAGCTAACCTGGAAAGCTGTTGCTCAGCCTCATCTGCCCATGGCACTGCTCGCACAGAGGCACAGAGACTGGGGCTGCTTGCTTGTCTTGTCCCCTCAAACTTCAAACATATTTTAGGTGGTCCGTGCCGGGTGCTTGAGGCACCGCTGCTCTGAAAATGCGAACGTCTGCAGATAGCTCGCAGGCAGAAAGAGCTAGCCTGGAAAGCTGTTGCTCAGCCTCATGTGCCCATGGCACTGCTCGCACAGAGACACAGAGACTGGGGCTGCTTGCTTATCTTGCCCACTCAAACTTCAAACGTATCTTAGTTGGTCCGTTGCAAGCTCCTCTAGCAGCCCTGTTATGAAAATGCGAACGTCTGCAGATAGCTCGCAGGCAGAAAAAGCTAGCCTGGAAAGCTCAACCTCATCTGCCCATGGCACTACTCGCTCAGAGACACAGAGACTGCGGCTCCTTGCTTGTCTTGCCAACACAAACTTCAAACGTAATTTAAATGGTCTGTGCCGGGCGCCTCCGGCAGCCCTGCTCTGAAAATGCGTACGTCTGCAGATAGCTCGCAGGCAGAAAGAGCTAGCCTGGAAAGCTGTTGCTCAGCCTCAACTGCCCATGGCACTGCTCGCACAGAGTCACAGAGACTGGGGCTGCTTGCTTGTCTTGACACCTCAAACTTCAAACGTATCTTAGGTGGTCCGTGCCAAGCTCCTCCAGCAGCCCTGCTCTGCAAATGCGAACATCTGCAGATAGATCGCAGCCAGAAAGAGCTGGACTGGAAAGCTGTTGCTCAGCCTCATATGCCCATGGCACTGCTCGCACAGAGGCACAGAGACTGGGGCTGCTTGCTTGTCTTGTCCCCTCAAACTTCAAACGTATTTTAGGTGGTCCGTTCCGGGCACCTCCTTCAGCCCTGCTCTGAAAATGCGAACGTTTGCAGATAGCTCGCAGGCAGAAATAGCTAGCCTGGAAAGCTGTTGCTCAGCCTCATCTGCCCATGGCACTGCTCGCACAGAGGCACAGAGACTGGGGCTGCTTGCTTTTCTTGCCTCCTCAAACTTTAAACATAGATATGGGAGTCCGTGACGGACACCGCCGGCAGCCCTGCTCTGAAAATGCGAACGTCTGCAGATAGCTCGCAGGTAGAAAGAGCTAGCCTGGAAAGCTGTTGCTCAGCCTCATCTGCCCATGGCACTGCTCGCACAGAGGCACAGAGACTGGGGCTGCTTGCTTGTCTTGACACCTCAAACTTCACACGTATCTTTGGGGTCAGTGTCGGGTGCCTCCGGCAGCTCTGCTCTGAAAATGTGAACGTCTGCAGATAGCTCGCAGGCAGAAAGAGCTAGCCTGGAAAGCTGTTGCTCAGCCTCATGTGCCCATGGCACTGCTCGCAGAGAGGCACAGAGACTGGGGCTGCTTGCTTATCTTGCCCACTCAAACTTCAAACGTATCTTAGTTGGTGCGTTGCAAGCTCCTCTAGCAGCCCTGTTCTGAAAATGCGAACGTCTGCAGATAGCTCGCAGCAAGAAAGAGCTAGACTGGAAAGCTCAACCTCATCTGCCCATGGCACTGCTCGCACAGAGACACAGACACTGCAGCTCCTTGCTTGTCTTGCCACCTCAAACTTCAAACGTAACTTAAATGATCTGTGACGGGCTCCTCCGGGAGCCCTGCTCTGAAAATGCAAACGTCTGCAGATAGTTCGCAGGCAGAAAAAGCTAGCCTGGGAAGCTCAACCTCATCTGCCCATGGCACTACTCGCTCAGAGACACAGAGACTGCGGCTCCTTGCTTGTCTTGCCAACACAAACTTCAAACGTAATTTAAATGGTCTGTGCCGGGCGCCTCCGGCAGCCCTGCTCTGAAAATGCGTACGTCTGCAGATAGCTCGCAGGCAGAAAGAGCTAGCCTGGAAAGCTGTTGCTCAGCCTCAACTGCCCATGGCACTGCTCGCACAGAGGCACAGAGACTGGGGCTGCTTGCTTGTCTTGACACCTCAAACTTCAAACGTATGTTAGGTGGTCCGTACAGGGGGCCTCCGGCAGCCCTGTTCTGAAAATGCGTACGTCTGCAGATAGCTCGCACCCAGAAAGAACTAGCCTGGAAAGCTGTTGCTCAGCTTCATATGTTCATGGTACTACTCGAACAGAGGCACAGAGACTGGGGCTGCTTGGTTGTCTTGCCACCTCAAATTTCAAAAGTAGTTTCGGTGGTCAGTTCCGGGCACCTCCTTCAACCCTGCTCTGAAAATGCGAACGTCTGCAGATAGCTCGCAGGCAGAAAGAGCTAGCCTGGAAAGCTGTTGCTCAGCCTCATCTGCCCATGGCACTGCTCGCACAGAGGCACAGAGACTGGGGCTGCTTGCTTGTCTTGTCCCCTCAAACTTCAAACGTATCTTCGGTGTTCCGTGCCAAGCTCCTCCAGAAGCCCTGCTTTGAAAATGCGAACGTCTGCAGATAGATAGCAGGCAGAAAGGGCTAGACTGGAAAGCTGTTGCTCAGCCTCATATGCCCATGGCACTGCTCACACAGAGGCACAGAGACTGGGGCTGCTTGCTTGTCTTGCCACCTCAAACTTCAAACGTATATTTTAAGTCCGTGCCGGGTGCTTGCGGCACCGCTGCTACGAAAATGCGAACGTCTGCAGATAGCTCGCAGGCAGAAAGAGCTAGCCTGGAAAGCTGTTGCTCAGCCTCATCTGCCCATGGCACTGCTCGCACAGAGGCACAGAGACTGGGGCTGCTTGCTTGTCTTGCCTCCTCAAACTTTAAACATAGATTTGGGAGTCCGTGACGGACACCGCCGGCAGCCCTGCTCCAAAAATGCGAACGTCTGCAGATAACTCGCAGGTAGAAAGAGCTAGCCTGGAAAGATGTTGCTCAGCCTCATCTGCCCATGGCACTGCTCACACAGAAGCACAGAGACTGGGGCTGCTTGCTTGTCTTGCCCCCTCAAACTTCAAACGTATATTGGTTGGTCCGTGCCAAGCTCCTTCAGCAGCCCTGCTCTGAAAATGCGAACGTCTGCAGATAGCTAGCAGGCAGAAAGAGCTAGCCTGGAAAGCTGTTGCTCAGCCTCATCTGCCCATGGCACTGCTCGCACAGAGGCACAGAGACTGGGGCTGCTTGCTTGTCTTGTCCCCTCAAACTTCACACGTATATTTGGGGTCAGTGTCGGGTGCCTCCGGCAGCCCTGCTCTGAAAATGTGATCGTCTGCAGATAGCTCGCAGCCAGAAAGAGCTAGACTGGAAAGCTCAACCTCATCTGCCCATGGCACTGCTCGCACAGAGACACAGACACTGCAGCTCCTTGCTTGTCTTGCCACCTCAAACTTCAAACGTAACTTAAATGGTCTGTGACGGGCGCCTCCGGCAGCCCTGCTCTGAAAATGCGAACGTCTGCAGATAGCTCGCAGGCAGAAAAAGCTAGCCTGGGAAGCTCAACCTCATCTGCCCATGGCACTACTCGCTCAGAGACACAGAGACTGCGGCTCCTTGCTTGTCTTGCCAACACAAACTTCAAACGTAATTTAAATGGTCTGTGCCGGGCGCCTCCGGCAGCCCTGCTCTGAAAATGCGTACGTCTGCAGATAGCTCGCAGGCAGAAAGAGCTAGCCTGGAAAGCTGTTGCTCAGCCTCAACTGCCCATGGCACTGCTCGCACAGAGTCACAGAGACTGGGGCTGCTTGCTTGTCTTGACACCTCAAACTTCAAACGTATGTTAGGTGGTCCGTAGAGGGGGCCTCCGGCAGGCCTGTTCTGAAAATGCGAACGTCTGCAGATAGCTCGCACCCAGAAAGAACTAGCCTGGAAAGCTGTTGCTCAGCCTCATATGTTCATGGTACTACTCGAACAGAGGCACAGAGACTGGGGCTGCTTGGTTGTCTTGCCACCTCAAATTTCAAAAGTAGTTTCGGTGGTCAGTTCTGGGCACCTCCTTCAGCCCTGCTCTGAAAAAGCGAACGTCTGCAGATAGCTCGCAGGCAGAAAGAGCTAGCCTGGAAAGATGTTGCTCAGCCTCATCTGCCCATGGCACTGCTCGCACAGAGGCACAGAGACTGGGGCTTCTTGCTTGTCTTGACACCTCAAACTTCAAACGTATCTTAGGTGGTCCGTGCCAAGCTCCTCCAGCAGCCCTGCTCTGAAAATGCGAACGTCTGCAGATAGATCGCAGCCAGAAAGAGCTAGACTGGAAAGCTGTTGCTCAGCCTCATATGCCCATGGCACTGCTCGCACAGAGGCACAGAGACTGGGGCTGCTTGCTTGTCTTGTCCCCTCAAACTTCAAACGTATTTTAGGTGGTCCGTTCCGGGCACCTCCTTCAGCCCTGCTCTGAAAATGCGCACGTTTGCAGATAGCTCGCAGGCAGAAATAGCTAGCCTGGAAAGCTGTTGCTCAGCCTCATCTGCCCATGGCACTGCTCGCACAGAGGCACAGAGACTGGGGCTGCTTGCTTTTCTTGCCTCCTCAAACTTTAAACATAGATTTGGGAGTCCGTGACGGACACCGCCGGCAGCCCTGCTCCAAAAATGCGAACGTCTGCAGATAGCTCGCAGGTAGAAAGAGCTAGCCTGGAAAGCTGTTGCTCAGCCTCATCTGCCCATGGCACTGCTCGCACAGAGGCACAGAGACTGGGGCTGCTTGCTTGTGTTGCCACCTCAAACTTCAAAAATATTTTTTAAGTCCGTGACGGGGGCCTCTGGCAGCCCTTCTCTGAAAATGCGAACGTCTGAAGATAGCTCGCAGGCAGAAAGAGCTAGCCTGGAAAGCTGTTGCTCAGCCTCATGTGCCCATGGCACTGCTCGCACAGAGGCACAGAGACTGGGGCTGCTTGCTTATCTTGCCCACTCAAACTTCAAACGTATCTTAGTTGGTCCGTTGCAAGCTCTTCTAGCAGCCCTGTTATGAAAATGCGAACGTCTGCAGATAGCTCGCAGGCAGAAAGAGCTAGACTGGAAAGCTCAACCTCATCTGCCCATGGCACTGCTCGCACAGAGACACAGACACTGCAGCTCCTTGCTTGTCTTGCCACCTCAAACTTCAAACGTAACTTAAATGATCTGTGACGGGCTCCTCCGGGAGCCCTGCTCTGAAAATGCAAACGTCTGCAGATAGTTCGCAGGCAGAAAAAGCTAGCCTGGGAAGCTCAACCTCATCTGCCCATGGCACTACTCGCTCAGAGACACAGAGACTGCGGCTCCTTGCTTGTCTTGCCAACACAAACTTCAAACGTAATTTAAATGGTCTGTGCCGGGCGCCTCCGGCAGCCCTGCTCTGAAAATGCGTACGTCTGCAGATAGCTCGCAGGCAGAAAGAGCTAGCCTGGAAAGCTGTTGCTCAGCCTCAACTGCCCATGGCACTGCTCGCACAGAGGCACAGAGACTGGGGATACTTGCTTGTCTTGACACCTCAAACTTCAAACGTATGTTAGGTGGTCCGTACAGGGGGCCTCCGGCCGCCCTGTTCTGAAAATGCGAACGTCTGCAGATAGCTCGCACCCAGAAAGAACTAGCCTGGAAAGCTGTTGCTCAGCTTCATATGTTCATGGAACTACTCGAACAGAGGCACAGAGACTGGGGCTGCTTGGTTGTCTTGCCACCTCAAATTTCAAACGTATTTTAGGTGGTCCGTTCCGGGCACCTCCTTCAGCCCTGCTCTGAAAATGCGAACGTTTGCAGATAGCTCGCAGGCAGAAATAGCTAGCCTGGAAAGCTGTTGCTCAGCCTCATCTGCCCATGGCACTGCTCGCACAGAGGCACAGAGACTGGGGCTGCTTGCTTGTCTTGTCCCCTCAAACTTCAAACGTATCTTCGGTGTTCCGTGCCAAGCTCCTCCAGAAGCCCTGCTTTGAAAATGCGAACGTCTGCAGATAGCTAGCAGGCAGAAAGGGCTAGACTGGAAAGCTGTTGCTCAACCTCATATGCCCATGGCACTGCTCACACAGAGGCACAGAGACTGGGGCTGCTTGCTTGTCTTGCCACCTCAAACTTCAAACGTATATTTTAAGTCCGTGCCGGGTGCTTGCGGCACCGCTGCTACGAAAATGCGAACGTCTGCAGATAGCTCGCAGGCAGAAAGAGCTAGCCTGGAAAGCTGTTGCTCAGCCTCATCTGCCCATGGCACTGCTCGCACAGAGGCACAGAGACTGGGGCTGCTTGCTTGTCTTGCCTCCTCAAACTTTAAAAATATATTTGGGAGTCCGTGACGGACACCGCCGGCAGCCCTGCTCTGAAAATGCGAACGTCTGCAGATAACTCGCAGGTAGAAAGAGCTAGCCTGGAAAGATGTTGCTCAGCCTCATCTGCCCATGGCACTGCTCACACAGAAGCACAGAGACTGGGGCTGCTTGCTTGTCTTGCCCCCTCAAACTTCAAACGTATATTGGTTGGTCCGTGCCAAGCTCCTTCAGCAGCCCTGCTCTGAAAATGCGAACGTCTGCAGATAGCTAGCAGGCAGAAAGAGCTAGCCTGGAAAGCTGTTGCTCAGCCTCATCTGCCCATGGCACTGCTCGCACAGAGGCACAGAGACTGGGGCTGCTTGCTTGTCTTGTCCCCTCAAACTTCACACGTATCTTTGGGGTCAGTGTCGGGTGCCTCCGGCAGCCCTGCTCTGAAAATGTGATGGTCTGCAGATAGCTCGCAGGCAGAAAGAGCTAGCCTGGAAAGCTGTTGCTCAGCCTCATGTGCCCATGGCACTGCTCGCTCAGAGGCACAGAGACTGGGGCTGCTTGCTTGTGTTGACACCTCAAACTTCAAACGTATCTTAGGTGGTCCGTGCCAAGCTCCTCCAGCAGCCCTGCTCTGAAAATGCGAACGTCTGCAGATAGATCGCAGCAGAACGAGCTAGCCTGGAAAGCTGTTGCTCAGCCTCATCTGCCCATGGCACTGCTCGCACAGAGTCACAGAGACTGGGGCTGCTTGCTTCTCTTGTCCCCTCAAACTTCAAACGTATTTTAGGTGGTCCGTGCCGGGTGCTTGAGGTACCGCTGCTCCGAAAATGCGAACGTCTGCAGGTAGCTCGCAGCCAGAAAGAGCTAGCCTGGAAAGCTGTTGCTCAGCCTCATCTGCCCATGGCACTGCTCGCACAGAGACACAGAGACTGGGGCTGCTTGCTTGTCTTGTCCCCTCAAACTTCAAACATATCTTAGGTGGTCCGTTCCGGGCACCTCCTTCAGCCCTGCTCTCAAAATGCGAACGTTTGCAGATAGCTCGCAGGCAGAAATAGCTAGCCTGGAAAGCTGTTGCTCAGCCTCATTTGCCCATGGCACTGCTCGCACAGAGGCACAGAGACTGGGGCTGCTTGCTTTTCTTGCCTCCTCAAACTTTAAACATAGATTTGGGAGTCCGTGACGGACACCGCCGGCAGCCCTGCTCCAAAAATGCGAACGTCTGCAGATAGCTGGCAGGTAGAAAGAGCTAGCCTGGAAAGCTGTTGCTCAGCCTCATCTGCCCATGGCACTGCTCGCACAGAGGCACAGAGACTGGGGCTGCTTGCTTGTCTTGCCACCTCAAACTTCAAACGTATTTTTTAAGTCCGTGACGGGGGCCTCTGGCAGCCCTTCTCTGAAAATGCGAACGTCTGAAGATAGCTCGCAGGCATAAAGAGCTAACCTGGAAAGCTGTTGCTCAGCCTCATCTGCCCATGGCACTGCTCGCACAGAGGCACAGAGACTGGGGCTGCTTGCTTGTCTTGTCCCCTCAAACTTCAAACGTATTTTAGGTGGTCCGTACCGGGTGCTTGAGGCACCGCTGCTCCGAAAATGCGAACGTCTGCAGATAGCTCGCAGGCAGAAAGAGCTAGCCTGGAAAGCTGTTGCTCAGCCTCATATGCCCATGGCACTGCTCGCACAGAGACACAGAGACTGGGGCTGCTTGCTTGTCTTGTCCCCTCAAACTTCAAACATATCTTAGGTGGTCCGTTCCGGGCACCTCCTTCAGCCCTGCTCTCAAAATGCGAACGTTTGCAGATAGCTCGCAGGCAGAAATAGCTAGCCTGGAAAGCTGTTGCTCAGCCTCATTTGCCCATGGCACTGCTCGCACAGAGGCACAGAGACTGGGGCTGCTTGCTTTTCTTGCCTCCTCAAACTTTAAACATAGATTTGGGAGTCCGTGACGGACACCGCCGGCAGCCCTGCTCCAAAAATGCGAACGTCTGCAGATAGCTGGCAGGTAGAAAGAGCTAGCCTGGAAAGCTGTTGCTCAGCCTCATCTGCCCATGGCACTGCTCGCACAGAGGCACAGAGACTGGGGCTGCTTGCTTGTCTTGCCACCTCAAACTTCAAACGTATTTTTTAAGTCCATGACGGGGGCCTCTGGCAGCCCTTCTCTGAAAATGCGAACGTCTGCAGATAGCTAGCAGGCAGAAAGAGCTAGCCTGGAAAGCTGTTGCTCAGCCTCATCTGCCCATGGCACTGCTCGCACAGAGGCACAGAGACTGGGGCTGCTTGCTTGTCTTGTCCCCTCAAACTTCACACGTATCTTTGGGGTCAGTGTCGGGTGCCTCCGGCAGCCCTGCTCTGAAAATGTGATCGTGTGCAGATGGCTCGCAAGCAGAAAGAGGTAGCCTGGAAAGCTGTTGCTCAGCCTCATGTGCCCATGGCACTGCTCGCACAGAGGCACAGAGACGGGGGCTGCTTGCTTATCTTGCCCACTCAAACTTCAAACCTATCTTAGTTGGTCCGTTGCAAGCTCCTCTAGCAGCCGTGCTCTGAAAATGCGAACGTCTGTAGATATCTCGCAGGCAGGAAGAGCTAGACTGGAAAGCTCAACCTCATCTGCCCATGGGACTGCTCGCACAGAGACACAGACACTGCAGCTCCTTTCTTGTCTTGCCACCTCAAACTTCAAACGTAACTTAAATGTTCTGTGACGGGCGCCTCCGTCAGCGCTGCTCTGAAAATGCAATCGTCTGCAGATAGCTCGCAGGCAGAAAAAGCTAGCCTGGAAAGCTCAACCTCATCTGCCCATGGCACTGCTCGCTCAGAGACACAGAGACTGCGGCTCCTTGCTTGTCTTGCCAACACAAACTTCAAACGTAACGTAAATGATCTGTGACGGGCGCCTCCGGCAGCCCTGCTCTGAAAATGCGTACGTCTACAGATAGCTCGCAGGCAGAAAGAGCTAGCCTGGAAAGCTGTTGGTCAGCCTCATCTGCCCATGGCACTGCTCGCACAGAGGTACAGAGACTGGGGATGCTTGCTTGGCTTGACACCTCAAACTTCAAACGTATGTTAGGTGGTCCGTACAGGGGGCCTCCGGCAGCCCTGTTCTGAAAATGCGAACGTCTGCAGATAGCTCGCACCCAGAAAGAACTAGCCTGGAAAGCTGTTGCTCAGCCTCATATGTTCATGGTACTACTCGAACAGAGGCACAGAGACTGGGGCTGCTTGGTTGTCTTGCCACCTCAAATTTCAAAAGTAGTTTCGGTGGTCAATTCCGGGCACCTCCTTCAGCCCTGCTCTGAAAATGCGAACGTCTGCAGATAGCTCGCAGGCAGAAAGAGCTAGCCTGGAAAGCTGTTGCTCAGCCTCATCTGCCCATGGCACTGCTCGCACAGAGGCACAGAGACTGGGGCTGCTTGCTTGTCTTGACACCTCAAACTTCAAACGTATCTTAGGTGGTCCGTGCCAAGCTCCTCCAGCAGCCCTGCTCTGAAAATGCGAACGTCTGCAGATAGATCGCAGCAGAACGAGCTAGCCTGGAAAGCTGTTGCTCAGCCTCATCTGCCCATGGCACTGCTCGCACAGAGGCACAGAGACTGGGGCTGCTTGCTTGTCTTGCCCCCTCAAACTTCAAACGTAGCTTAGGTGGTCCGTGCCGGGTGCTTGAGGCACCGCTGCTCCGAAAATGCGAACGTCTGCAGATAGCTCGCAGGCATAAAGAGCTAGCCTGGAAAGCTGTTGCTCAGCCTCATCTGCCCATGGCACTGCTCGCACAGAGGCACAGAGACTGTGGCTGCTTGCTTGTCTTGACACCTCAAACTTCACAGGTATCTTTGGGGTCAGTGTCAGGTGCCTCCGGCAACCCTGCTCTGAAAATGTGATCGTCTGCAGATAGCTGGCAGGCAGAAAGAGCTAGCCTGGAAAGCTGTTGCTCAGCCTCATGTGCCCATGGCACTGCTCGCACAGAGGCACAGAGACTGGGGCTGCTTGCTTGTCTTGACACCTCAAACTTTAAACAAAAATTTGGGAGTCCGTGACGGACACCGCCGGCAGCCCTTCTCGAAAAATGCGAACGTCTGCAGATAGCTCGCAGGTAGAAAGAGCTAGCCTGCAAAGCTGTTGCTCAGCCTCATGTGCCCATGGCACTGCTCGCACAGAGGCACAGAGACTGGGGCTGCTTGCTTGTCTTGCCACCTCAAACTTCAAACGTATCTTAGGTGGTCCGTGCCAAGCTCCTCCAGCAGCCCTGCTCTGAAAATGCGAACGTCTGCAGATAGCTCGCAGGCAGAACGAGCTAGCCTGGAAAGCTGTTGCTCAGCCTCATCTGCCCATGGCACTGCTCGCACAGAGGCACAGAGACTGGGGCTGCTTGCTTGTCTTGCCACCTCAAACTTCAAACGTATTTTTTAAATCCGTGACGGGGGCCTCCGGCAGCCCTGCTCTGAAAATGCGAACGTCTGAAGATAGCTCACAGGCATAAAGAGCTAGCCTGGAAAGCTGTTGCTCAGCCTCATCTGCCCATGGCACTGCTCGCACAGAGGCACAGAGACTGGGGCTGCTTGCTTGTCTTGACACCTCAAACTTCACACGTATCTTTGGGGTCAGTGTCGGGTGACACCGGAAGCCCAGCTCTGAAAATGTGATCGTCTGCAGATAGCTGGCAGGCAGAAAGAGGTAGCCTGGAAAGCTGTTGCTCAGCCTCATGTGCCCATGGCACTGCTCGCACAGAGGCACAGAGACTGGGGCTGCTTGCTTGTCTTGCCTCCTCAAACTTCAAACGTATCTTAGTTGATCCGTGCCAAGCTCCTTCAGCAGCCCTGCTCTGAAAATGCGAGCGTCTGCAGATAGCTCGCAGGCAGAAAGAGCTAACCTGGAAAGCTGTTGCTCAGCCTCATCTGCCCATGGCACTGCTCGCACAGAGGCACAGAGACTGGGGCTGCTTGCTTGTCTTGCCACCTCAAACTTCAAACGTATTTTTTAAGTCCGTGACGGGGGCGTCCGGCAGCCCTGCTCTGAAAATGCGAGCGTCTGAAGATAGCTCGCAGGCATAAAGAGCTAACCTGGAAAGCTGTTGCTCAGCCTCATCTGCCCATGGCACTGCTCGCACAGAGTCACAGACACTGGGGCTGCTTGCTTGTCTTGTCCCCTCAAACTTCAAACGTAGCTTAGGTGGTCCGTGCCGGGTGCTTGAGGCACCGCTGCTCTGGAAATGTGAACGTCTGCAGATAGCTCGCAGCCAGAAAGAGCTAGCCTGGAAAGCTGTTGCTCAGCCTCATCTGCCCATGGCTCTGCTCGCACAGAGGCACAGAGACTGGGGCTGCTTGCTTGTGTTGACAACTCAAACTTCACACGTATCTTTGGGGTCAGTGTCAGGTGCCTCCAGTAGCCCTGCTCTGAAAATTTGAACGTCTGCAGATAGCTCGCAGGTAGAAAGAGCTAGCCTGGAAAGCTGTTGCTCAGCCTCATGTGCCCATGGCACTGCTCGCACAGAGGCACAGAGACTGGGGCTGCTTGCTTATCTTGCCTCCTCAAACTTCAGACGTATCTTAGTTGGTCCGTTGCAAGCTCCTCTAGCAGCCCTGTACTGAAAATGCGAACGTCTGTAGATAGCTCGCAGCCAGAAATAGCTAGCCTGGAAAGCTGTTGCTCAGCCTCATCTGCCCATGGCACTGCTCGCACAGAGGCACAGAGAATGGGGCTGCTTGCTTGTCTTGCCACCTCAAACTTCAAATGTAGCTTAGGTGGTCTGTGCCATGCGCCTCCAGCATCCCTGCTCTGAAAATGCAAACGTCTGCAGACAGCTCGCAGCCAGAAAGAGCTAGACTGGAAAGCTCAACCTCATCTGCCCATGGCACTGCTCGCACAGAGACACAGACACTGCAGCTCCTTGCTTGTCTTGCCACCTCAAACTTCAAACGTAACGTAAATGGTCTGTGACGGGCGCCTCCAGCAGCCCTGCTCTGAAAATTCGTACGTCTGCAGATAGCTCGCAGGCAGAAAGAGCTAGCCTGGAAAGCTGTTGCTCAGCCTCATCTGCCCATGGCACTGCTCGCACAGAGGCACAGAGACTGGGGATGCTTGCTTGTCTTGACACCTCAAACTTCAAACGTAAGTTAGGTGGTCCGTACAGGGGGCCTCCGGCAGCCCTGTTCTGAAAATGCGAACGCATGCAGATAGCTCGCACCCAGAAAGAACTAGCCTGGAAAGCTGTTGCTCAGCCTCATATGTTCATGGTACTACTCGAACAGAGGCACAGAGACTGGGGCTGCTTGCTTGTTTTGCCACCTCAAATTTCAAAAGTAGTTTAGGTGCTCCGTTCCGGGCACCTCGGCAGCCCTGCTCTGAAAATGCAAACGTCTGCTGATACCTCGCAGGCAGAAAGAACTAGCCTGTAAAGCTGTTGCTCAGATTAATCTGCCCATGGCACTGCTCGCACAGAGGCACAGAGACTGGGGCTGCTTGCTTGTCTTGACATCTCAAACTTCACACGTATCTTTGGGGTCAGTGTCGGGTGCCTCCGGCAACCCTGCTCTGAAAATGTGATCGTCTGCAGATAGCTGGCAGGCAGAAAGAGCTAGCCTGGAAAGCTGTTGCTCAGCCTCATGTGCCCATGGCACTGCTCGCACAGAGGCACAGAGACTGGGGCTGCTTGCTTGTCTTGACACCTGAAACTTTAAACAAAAATTTGGGAGTCCGTGACGGACACCGCCGGCAGCCCTGCTCGAAAAATGCGAACGTCTGCAGATAGCTCGCAGGTAGAAAGAGCTAGCCTGGAAAGCTGTTGCTCAGCCTCATCTGCCCATGGCACTGCTCGCACAGAGGCACAGAGACTGGGGCTGCTTGCTTGTCTTGCCACCTCAAACTTCAAACGTATCTTAGGTGGTCCGTGCCAAGCTCCTTCAGCAGCCCTGCTCTGAAAATGCGAACGTCTGCAGATAGCTCACAGGCAGAAAGAGCTAGCCTGGAAAGCTGTTGCTCAGCCTCATCTGCCCATGGCACTGCTCGCACAGAGGCACAGAGACTGGGGCTGCTTGCTTGTCTTGCCACCTCAAACTTCAAACGTATTTTTTAAGTCCGTGACGGGGGCCTCCGGCAGCCCTGCTCTGAAAATGCGAACGTCTGAAGATAGCTCGCAGGCATAAAGAGCTAACCTGGAAAGCTGTTGCTCAGCCTCATCTGCCCATGGCACTGCTCGCACAGAGTCACAGACACTGGGGCTGCTTGCTTGTCTTGTCCCCTCAAACTTCAAACGTAGCTTAGGTGGTCCGTGCCGGGTGCTTGAGGCACCGCTGCTCTGGAAATGTGAACGTCTGCAGATAGCTCGCAGCCAGAAAGAGCTAGCCTGGAAAGCTGTTGCTCAGCCTCATCTGCCCATGGCTCTGCTCGCACAGAGGCACAGAGACTGGGGCTGCTTGCTTGTGTTGACAACTCAAACTTCACACGTATCTTTGGGGTCAGTGTCAGGTGCCTCCGGTAGCCCTGCTCTGAAAATGTGAACGTCTGCAGATAGCTCGCAGGTAGAAAGAGCTAGCCTGGAAAGCTGTTGCTCAGCCTCATGTGCCCATGGCACTGCTCGCACAGAGGCACAGAGACTGGGGCTGCTTGCTTATCTTGCCCACTCAAACTTCAGACGTATCTTAGTTGGTCCGTTGCAAGCTCCTCTAGCAGCCCTGTACTGAAAATGCGAACGTCTGTAGATAGCTCGCAGCCAGAAATAGCTAGCCTGGAAAGCTGTTGCTCAGCCTCATCTGCCCATGGCACTGCTCACACAGAGGCACAGAGAATGGGGCTGCTTGCTTGTCTTGCCACCTCAAACTTCAAATGTAGCTTAGGTGGTCTGTGCCATGCGCCTCCAGCATCCCTGCTCTGAAAATGCAAACGTCTGCAGACAGCTCGCAGCCAGAAAGAGCTAGACTGGAAAGCTCAACCTCATCTGCCCATGGCACTGCTCGCACAGAGACACAGACACTGCAGCTCCTTGCTTGTCTTGCCACCTCAAACTTCAAACGTAACGTAAATGGTCTGTGACGGGCGCCTCCAGCAGCCCTGCTCTGAAAATTCGTACGTCTGCAGATAGCTCGCAGGCAGAAAGAGCTAGCCTGGAAAGCTGTTGCTCAGCCTCATCTGCCCATGGTACTGCTCGCACAGAGGCACAGAGACTGGGGATGCTTGCTTGTCTTGACACCTCAAACTTCAAACGTAAGTTAGGTGGTCCGTACAGGGGGCCTCCGGCAGCCCTGTTCTGAAAATGCGAACGCATGCAGATAGCTCGCACCCAGAAAGAACTAGCCTGGAAAGCTGTTGCTCAGCCTCATATGTTCATGGTACTACTCGAACAGAGGCACAGAGACTGGGGCTGCTTGCTTGTTTTGCCACCTCAAATTTCAAAAGTAGTTTAGGTGCTCCGTTCCGGGCACCTCGGCAGCCCTGCTCTGAAAATGCGAACGTCTGCTGATACCTCGCAGGCAGAAAGAGCTAGCCTGTAAAGCTGTTGCTCAGATTAATCTGCCCATGGCACTGCTCGCACAGAGGCACAGAGACTGGGGCTGCTTGCTTGTCTTGACACCTGAAACTTTAAACAAAAATTTGGGAGTCCGTGACGGACACCGCCGGCAGCCCTGCTCGAAAAATGCGAACGTCTGCAGATAGCTCGCAGGTAGAAAGAGCTAGCCTGGAAAGCTGTTGCTCAGCCTCATCTGCCCATGGCACTGCTCGCACAGAGGCACAGAGACTGGGGCTGCTTGCTTGTCTTGCCACCTCAAACTTCAAACGTATCTTAGGTGGTCCGTGCCAAGCTCCTTCAGCAGCCCTGCTCTGAAAATACGAACGTCTGCAGATAGCTCGCAGGCAGAAAGAGCTAGCCTGGAAAGCTGTTGCTCAGCCTCATCTGCCCATGGCACTGCTCGCACAGAGGCACAGAGACTGGGGCTGCTTGCTTGTCTTGCCACCTCAAACTTCAAACGTATTTTTTAAGTCCGTGACGGGGGCCTCCGGCAGCCCTGCTCTGAAAATGCGAACGTCTGAAGATAGCTCGCAGGCATAAAGAGCTAACCTGGAAAGCTGTTGCTCAGCCTCATCTGCCCATGGCACTGCTCGCACAGAGTCACAGACACTGGGGCTGCTTGCTTGTCTTGTCCCCTCAAACTTCAAACGTAGCTTAGGTGGTCCGTGCCGGGTGCTTGAGGCACCGCTGCTCTGGAAATGTGAACGTCTGCAGATAGCTCGCAGCCAGAAAGAGCTAGCCTGGAAAGCTGTTGCTCAGCCTCATCTGCCCATGGCTCTGCTCGCACAGAGGCACAGAGACTGGGGCTGCTTGCTTGTGTTGACAACTCAAACTTCACACGTATCTTTGGGGTCAGTGTCAGGTGCCTCCGGTAGCCCTGCTCTGAAAATGTGAACGTCTGCAGATAGCTCGCTGGTAGAAAGAGCTAGCCTGGAAAGCTGTTGCTCAGCCTCATGTGCCCATGGCACTGCTCGCACAGAGGCACAGAGACTGGGGCTGCTTGCTTATCTTGCCCACTCAAACTTCAGACGTATCTTAGTTGGTCCGTTGCAAGCTCCTCTAGCAGCCCTGTACTGAAAATGCGAACGTCTGTAGATAGCTCGCAGCCAGAAATAGCTAGCCTGGAAAGCTGTTGCTCAGCCTCATCTGCCCATGGCACTGCTCGCACAGAGGCACAGAGAATGGGGCTGCTTGCTTGTCTTGCCACCTCAAACTTCAAATGTAGCTTAGGTGGTCTGTGCCATGCGCCTCCAGCATCCCTGCTCTGAAAATGCAAACGTCTGCAGACAGCTCGCAGCCAGAAAGAGCTAGACTGGAAAGCTCAACCTCATCTGCCCATGGCACTGCTCGCACAGAGACACAGACACTGCAGCTCCTTGCTTGTCTTGCCACCTCAAACTTCAAACGTAACGTAAATGGTCTGTGACGGGCGCCTCCAGCAGCCCTGCTCTGAAAATTCGTACGTGTGCAGATAGCTCGCAGGCAGAAAGAGCTAGCCTGGAAAGCTGTTGCTCAGCCTCATCTGCCCATGGTACTGCTCGCACAGAGGCACAGAGACTGGGGATGCTTGCTTGTCTTGACACCTCAAACTTCAAACGTAAGTTAGGTGGTCCGTACAGGGGGCCTCCGGCAGCTCTGTTCTGAAAATGCGAACGCATGCAGATAGCTCGCACCCAGAAAGAACTAGCCTGGAAAGCTGTTGCTCAGCCTCATATGTTCATGGTACTACTCGAACAGAGGCACAGAGACTGGGGCTGCTTGCTTGTTTTGCCACCTCAAATTTCAAAAGTAGTTTAGGTGCTCCGTTCCGGGCACCTCGGCAGCCCTGCTCTGAAAATGCGAACGTCTGCTGATACCTCGCAGGCAGAAAGAGCTAGCCTGTAAAGCTGTTGCTCAGATTAATCTGCCCATGGCACTGCTCGCACAGAGGCACAGAGACTGGGGCTGCTTTCTTGTCTTGACACCTCAAACTTTAAACAAAAATTTGGGAGCCCGTGACGGACACCGCCGGCAGCCCTGCTCCAAAAATGCAAACGTCTGCAGATAGCTCACAGCCAGAAAGAGCTAGCCTGTGAAGCTTTTGCTCAGCCTCATCTGCCCATGGCACTGCTAGCACAGAGGCACAGAGATTGGGGGTGCTTGCTTGTCTTGCCACCTGAAACCTGCAATTTATATTTAGGTATCCGTGCTGAGCGCCTCCGGCACCTCTGCTCCCAAAATGCGACTGTCTGCAGATAGCTCGCAGCCAGAAAGGTTCATTCATTTCCTGGTCTCCTTTCTCTTGTAGTCATTCTGTCTTGATTTACGTCTTTATGCTGGCTTTTTACATTGTCTTTCCACAGCTGATTCAGGCTGCTGCCACTCTTTGGTTTCGTATTTCCCTTGACTTCCTTCATCCTCCTTTCTATTGAGATCTTATTGAAGGCTACGTTTTGGAAATCATTGCCTGTATTTGTAGGTATTGCTTGTTTTGCGTTCAATCTTTAGCTTTTTGTGTAGCCTTGCTATGTCTGTTTTAGTGTGCTGCCCTCAGGTTTTAGTTTTTGCCTTGGTTTCCTGAATCTTCCTCCCTGTTTCAAGGTTCGTTTGAAGTCTAAGGTTTTGAAATCGCTGTCTGCAAGAGTTTTGTGTCATTCCTTAGGTTGTTAGTATTCTAGATTTTCTTTCGAAATCTCTCTTTTAATTCGCGGTCCTTGTATTTCCCTAGAGTTTTTCTTTTGTTCCCTAATCTCTGTTGGTTTCTCGCTTGTCAACGTTCACGTCTTTGTCTTCCATTCTATTCTAGCCACTTTTTGTTGTTTTTCCAGAACACCGTGGCTTTGTACTTTGTCTTTCTACATCTCATTTGAGTTTGCTGCCACTCTTTTGTTTCGTTTGTCCCTTCACTTCCTTCATCCTCCTCCTACTGAGATCTCATTGAAGGCTAAGTTTTGGAAATCATTGCCTATATTTGTAGGTATTGCTAGTTTTGCTATAGATCTCCAGCTTTTTGCATTGTCTTTCTATGTCTGTTTTAGTGTGCTGCTCTCAGATTTTTACTTTTTGCCTTGACTTCCTTGATCTTCAACCCTAGTTAAGTTGTCTTTCTAAGTCGAAGGGTTTCCAGAGTGGCCGTGCTTTCTACATTGTCTTTCTACGGCTGTTTTAGTTTGCTGCCGTGGGTTATTAGTTTTGCCCTTTACTTCCTTAATCTTCCTCCCAATTTCAGTGTTCATATGAAGTCTGTGGATTTCATATATTGTTGTCTTCAAGAGTTTTGTGTCATTCCTTCGTACTTACTTGTATTGTTCTATTTTTTTTCCTCTGTTTCTTGAATGTGTTTTTTTATCGTGATTGGGAGATGGGACACCGCTTGATGCAAGCAGGATGATCGTTTTATTTTTCTTACACACATATATTTATACAGATCAGAAGGCAGCGTGTTTTAAACTGATTGGTTAAGTTTCAAACTAGCCACCTATTGATTGGTTAACACAGTTGCTAATACATACACATTCTTTTCCTAAGTTTTTCTAAACTAAGGCCATGCAGACACATGCTTTTCTTATCTTATCTAAGGCCCTGCTTCCTCCTTCAGGATGGCTCGGCACTATCTCTCTTCTTCTCAGGGTCAGGATGGCTCGGCACTAACTCCCTTCTTCCCAGAGTTTATGGCCCACAAGTTCCAACACATCCTCCCTCATCAATTGCACCGCGCTGGGGGCCCTGCTGAGGCCCACATCTCCCCCTTCCTGTTGTACAATAAGAATTCCTTTTACTGAGCGTGTTATTAGTTTTTGCAAACACTGCAACAGGCATGGAAGGAGCAATAACAGAAAAATAAAAACAGCCAAAGCATACACTGCTTTCTTTATAGCATTTACACACAACCCATGGTTCACAAGTGTTACAGAAAAGACACGAAGCTTTCGTGACTGGTGTTTCTATATGCTGGTTCATACAGTCCTTCTATGTTTATGATTCAATCGTCCTGATTGTCCCGGTCCTCTGGAGTTCACCAACTTGCTGCTCTGAAGGTTGGTCCCGGGTGCGATCCGATTCATCCTCAGATGGTTGTGGCAACGATTCACGGAAAGGCCGCACACTTTTTGCTGGAATCCATCGGGGGCTTCTTTCTGTGGAAACACAAGCATAACCTCTGCCCCACGTGATAAGGGGGTAGGGTCCCATGATCTTACCTGTTTCAGGATCTCGAATCAATACTGGGGCCTTAATTGTTGCTTCAAACAAAGCGTTTGTATTAAAATGATGAACTATCGGAGGGTTGCTGTCTAACAGAGAACAATTTAAAAAATTAAAAACATATAAGGCTTCTGTAGACTCTCCTCAGGGGTAGCAGTCCCTACTCCCCCTTTTTGTTGTTGTAACAAACGTTTCAGAGATTGATGAGAGCGTTCAATTAAGGATTGGCCTGTAGGGGAGTGAGGAATGCCAGTAATGTAATACCCCAGGAGTTAAAAAAAGCTTTTGTTGCGGTGGACACGTAGGCAGGGCCATTGTCCGTCTTGATTTGAGAGGGTATACCTAAAGTGGCAAAGGCACGCATTAAATGTTTTTGAACATCACATGTCTTTTCTCCTGTGTGGCAGGAGGCAAATAGGGCACCAGAAAAGGTATCAATGGAAGAGTGAATACATTTTAGATGACCAAATTCTGAAAAGTGGGTTACATCGTTTTGCCACAGTTGTAAGCTCTGCAGTCCCCTAGGATTAACCCCTCCCGCTACCGACGGAAAGGAGTGTTTTTTACAGTCAGGACACACGGCGATAATGTTAGTTGCTTGCTGAGTAGTGAGGCTGAATTGTCGTTTAAGACCTCCAGCATTCTGCTGAAAGAAAGAATGGCTGAGTTTAGCCTGTGCTACGTGATCTGGTAATACTTGCACTGGTAATGTAAGTATATCAGCTTGTTGATTCCCTTCTGCAATAAAACCAGGTAAAACAGTATGTGCCCTGACGTGCATAACAAAATAGGGATGAGGGCGCGAGTCCAAAATGAAAATAAGCTCCTGCAATAAAGCAAACAATTCAGAATGTGAGACATCACGTAACACAGATGCTTCAGCCCGTTCAACAATTCCTGCAACATAAGCTGAGTCAGCAATTATGTTAAGCGGTGTGGACCACTTTCGGAAAACTCGAACAACCGCGTTCAGTTCTACTATCTGAGGAGAACCAGGCACAGTCTCTATATCCGAGTTCCATTGTCCACACTGGTCATCCCACCATAGGATGACCGATTTATGTGACTTTCCAGAGCCGTCCGTAAACACGGTGAGGGCCTGCAAGGGTTGGTCGCTTCTTTTTGGCCTGGACAGAAGATGAAAGTCAGTACTGAGTAGCTTATGAGATGGCGGGTGAGAAGTAAGTTGGCCCGTGTAGCCAGCTATTGCTATACTGAAGGCATCAGATTGTTGGTGGAGCCACTGTAAGTAAGTACTTGCCACAGGCAAACAGATGCAGGCAAAGTCCATTCCTGATAGTGTCAGTAAACGTTGCCGGGCTCTAATGATTAAAGATGCAAACATCTCATGCTGTGTTGAAATAGTCTTTGAAGATTGATTGGGTAAGAAAACCCATTCAATAATCAGCAGTGGGTCTGATTTCTGAGAATCCCACTGAAATATTAGCGCATGAGGTTGTCGAGCGGGGTTTAAAATAATCAGAAAAAAGGGTAGCTCGGGAGCCCATCGATGTGCTTGTCGGAGACTAATTGCTGTAGCAACCTTTTGCAGGGAAGTAGTGGCTTCAGGGTCAAGACTGCGGGGGGAGCACAAGTCAGTGTCCCCTTTTAGCAGTCTAAATAAAGGACCTAGGTCCGCATTAGAAATCCCCAACAGTGGTCGGAACCAATTGATTGTTCCCAACAATTTCTGTATATTATGTAAATTTTGTATGTCTGTCTGTATCTGTAGAGGTTGGGGAGTTATAGTCTGGGCCCTGATGCACCAACCTAAGTATTTGCATGGAGATATTTTTTGAACCTTTTCCGGCGCTATACAGAGGCCTGCTGAGTTAACAGCAGCCATGACAAGAGCTACAGCTTCCTCCATGACCTCGTGAAGTTGTGCAGCCACTAGGATGTCATCTGTATAGTGATACAACAAGACACTGGGCATCGTAATTCTAACAGGGGTGAGTACTTTAGCTACGTACCACTGACAAATCATAGGACTATTTTTTATTCCCTATGGCAGCACAACCCACTGGTATCTTTGCAATGGGGCTTGCATGTTGACGCTTGGAACTGAAAAGGCAAACTTAAGAGCATCGTCTGGATGCAGTGGGATATTAAAAAAGCAGTCTTTGAGGTCAATAACAGTCAAGTGCCAATCTAGAGGGATCATAGTAGGGGACGGGAGTCCTGGTTGAAGGGCTACCATGTCTTCCATAGCGTCATTAATTTTTCTAAGGTCATGGAGTAAGCGCCACTTGCCAGTTTGTTTCTTGATGACAAAGACAGCTGAATTCCAAGGGCTAGTGGAGGGCACAATGTGCCCTCTTGTTAACGGCTCCATGACTAATTCCTGGAGGGCGCGAAGCTTTTCCAGAGGGAGGGGCCATTCATCTACCCAAATAGGGTCATCGGTTTTCCAAGTTAATTTCAGGGTGTCGCGCACTTCAATGGCCCCACCTAAAAATGGGTCCGAATGGACATTCCCCATTGAGACAGTACGTCGCGCCCCCACAGAACCATAGGAACAGGTAACACAAAAGGCTTAATAGAAGCCGTATGCCCTTCCGGACCTTGGATTTGGATTAATTCTACGCTTTGGTGACTTTTACCAGTTCCCCCAATTCCAGCCAATGTCTGGGAAACGTTAGCCAGAGGCCATTGTGGAGGCCACTTGGTCTGGGATATTACTGTAACATCGGCTCCAGTATCAATAATCTCATTTAGCATTGCTTTCTGCCCCCCATGAATAAGGGTACATTGGTACACAGGTTGTTTTTGGGAAATAGACTGTACCCATAAAATTTGTGGGTCCCCCGTAGATCCAGACCCTCCCTGCCTTTGTTGAGGCTGGTTGGGAACTGGGGAGTCCGTTATTGTGGGAATCAATACCAATTGTGCTATACGGCTGCCTTTTGGCACCGTGCAAGGAGGAAACGGGGCCCATGCCATGATTTTAATTTCATCAGTACTGTCAGAATCAATAACCTCTGGTAGTATAAAAAGTCCTGACAAGGTGGTAGATGATCTTCCTAACAAAAGCGCTTGAGTTTTTGGGGGTAGGGGCCCCGAAACGTTTGTTAACAATAAGTGAACCGAGGAATCGAGGAACGTTACTCTGTGGGAGGTTGCCAGGTCCAATCCGGCGTTACCGGGTGTTGTTGGATGGAGACTTGAGACACTGCTGGTTCCCTCCATGGGGATTGGAACGTCGGCTGCGGTACTTGTGTCTGCGAGGGTTGCTGCCCCGCGCTCCGCGATCGGTTTCCCTGTATCGGTTGACCCTGGAAATCATACTTAGACCGACATTGATTAGCATAATGATGCCCTTTTCGGCATCTAGGACAGACCCCAGGGGCCTGGGGCCTGGTACCAGCATTGGTAGACAAACAGTACTTTTTCAAATGACCAGGTTTGCCGCAACCATAACAATTCCCTGGCCCCCCGGGGGCGCGCATGGCCGCGAAAGCAGCAGCCATGGCTTCAAATTTATGATCCATAGTGCAAATTCTATTACAAGCCTCTACCATCTCCACCAGTGTGGAGTTTGGATTCGGGAGAGATTTCAGTAACTTTTTACAATCCACATTAGCATTTTCTACAGCCAGTTTTAACAACAAAATCTCCCGCGCTTCCATATTGTCTATCTGATGCTCCAGAGCTTGCTTCAGCCTGTCAATAAACTGCATATATGGTTCCCGGGGGTCTTGGGTAATCGTAGTGAAGGTTTTTTGTGGTTTTTGTGAGTCAGGGACCTTAAAAAGGGCTTTTTTAGCTTCTTCACGAGTCGCCTCAAGAGCTTCCCGTGGGATATCCCGGGCTTGAGCCACTGGATCAGAGTGTTGACCTGTGCCAGTAAGGTGCTCTATAGTCAGCGCAGCTATAGCTGCGTTGCCGTGACCCACGTAAGTCATAAGAAGTGCCTGTAGTCCCCCCCTCCAGTGTGACTCCCACAGGGAGTACTGTGTCGGAGTCAGTAACAGTTGCGCTAAAGATTTTAAATCATGCGGAGTCATAATATAAGTGTCAAAACCAGAAGATAGCAAACTTGCAAAATATGGGGAAGAAAGCCCGTGCTCAGTAACAGTACGACACAGTGCCTTAATTACCAGGAAAGATAAAGCTTCCCATTGTGCCCCCCGACCCTGATAAATCACGGCGGCTACAATTGTTTTAGCGATTTCTAACTCCCCCTCCTTCAAGGTTTCGCGTCTTATATTAGCCCACACATCGCGCGGGTCAGGGGGGTAGAGATCCAGTTCTTTTTCAGGATCCACCGGACCCGGGTCAAAAGAATCCCCCTCTGGGGGGTATCTCGCAGCACACACTCCTACAGGTTTGTTCTCCGGCAGCACCGGAGGAGCTGTGGGAGAGTTGTCTTCCTCCCCTGCTTTGTCCTTATGATTTTTCTCTTGCGCTTTTAAGGTCTCAAAAACACTCCTCCACCAGGGGAGCATACACTCCGCTTCAGTGTTCCCTGTTGTTGCCACGTCCCATAGTTTCACCCCCACATCGTCCCGAAGTTCCCGCGTAAAGATAGTAGACGCATTACAGTGGGCATCTTCACCTGTACCCATTTAAGTATCAGTTTGAGATCGTACCCAGAAATATTCTTTCCATGTTTTTGAAGGAGAGCTTTCATAAGCTCATAAACGTCTCTCTCTGGGGAAGATGTCTGACTTCCCATGTTTCCCACAGCTCACCTCTCTGCTCCAGAGGGATTGTTTAGGCCGGCTCCTGCTTCCTTTCAGCAGCTCATTTAACGTCCTGTGGGACTTGCAGCATGCCACGCAGATAGGTGGTTCTCTCTGTATCACGTCGGGGTCACCAATTTGCTGCGATTGAGAGACGGGACACCTGCTTGATGCAAGCAGAATGTTCATTTTATTGCCGTTGTACACATATGTTTATACAGATCAAAAGACAGCGTGTTCTAAACTGATTGGTTAAGTTTCAAACTAGGCAATCATTGATTGGTTAACACAAACGCTGGCGCAGACACACATTCTTTAAGCTTATCTCAACAGACACATTCCTTAAGTTTATCTTAACTAGGGCAATACTCCCTCCTCCAGGAAGACTTGACACTATCTCGTTTCTTCCCAGGGCTTGTGGCCAACAAGTTCCAGCACGTCCTCCTTTATTAATTGCGCCACACTGGGGGCCCTGCTGAGACCTACACCTCATGGATCTCCAGCAGTCTCCTGGGTTGCCCACAGCTCGCCATGCTGCTTTTCCAGCAGATCTTGGGGTGGTTGAAGTCCCCCGGAGAGCCTGCGAGTGCGAAGCCTCCTGGAGCTGGAAGAAGGCTTTGTCAGTAGGCTCCCCTTGACTGGACGGCCTGTAGTAGACACCACCCACAAGGTTACCTTTGTTGCCTTTGGTCTCTAATTCTTACCCTTAAGCTTTCAACCTGCTCGTGGCCATTCTCCAGAAACACCTCTTCACACTCTATCCATGTCTCGATATAGAGGGCAACCCCTCCTCCCCCTTCTTCCTCGCCTGTTCCTTCTGAACAGCCTGCAGCCATCGACAGCCACACGCCAGTCATGGGATTCATCCCACCGAGTTTCAGTACTGGTGCACGGTGGCTTCCAACTCCTCCTGTTTGTCGCCCACGCTGTGTGCATTGGTGTAGAGGCGCTTCAGCTGAGCTGTTGGCTGTGTCACCTTCTCAGAAGAACAGCCCTTAATTCCTCTGAGGCTTTTCACTGGAGTTTCCCTGGTGGCCCCTGTTACCTCAGGAGCCTCTGGCTCATCTTCGCAACATCTCAGGTGTGCTGCAGTGTACCCAGCACGTCTCAGAGCAACAGGCTGAGAGCCCTCGCTAGCACCCATCCCTCCGACCCTGGCATGTCATCCCACAGCCTGTCACAGGCAAGCCTGGTACCAGGCTCGTGGTGCTTGAGGGTGTACGTTTTGGTGCATTGGTGCAAGCACGAGTTAAGCTTTGCACTTCTGCAATAACGTACATTTGGTGTTGGTGCACTTAGGAAACCTGCTGGAGTTGTACTGCTGGCGATGCGGATTTGTTGGCACTGAACTCAGAAATCGGAGATCTCGGACACTGGCTCGTTAACATCCCATTAGGCAGCGTCAAACCAGCAATTGAGTGTGAATGAGTGTGAATGTGAGTGAACTGTTGAATGAATGAGTGACCAAAAGGCAGTACAGCTGGAAAGTGGGGGTGGGAAAAACAAACCAAACAACACCAAACTTGAAAAGCTGTGCATTTCGTCGTGAACCTCTTTTTCTTATAAACTGTTTTTTTTTTTTCTGCAACTAGAATATTAATTGTGACATTTGTGGAACGTGGTCAGAGCGGGACAGAAGGGGATGACAGGTTAAAGTTGTCAAGATAATCTGTGGAAAGACAACAGAAGTACAGAATCAGTAAAGTGGGGGGACAGCAAAGCAGCGGTATTTTAAAGAAAACCCCTGAAGATTTATCCTAGCACATTGGAAAGATTGTATGACTGCGTGTGAAACCTCTGTGTGAATGACAAATAAATAAGTACGAAGCGAGTGTGGAGTTCTGCTCTCCCGTGAGAGAAGCAGCCGGAGACGAATGAAGCAGGACAAAAAAAAAAAAAAAAAAAGGAAAAAAAAGAAACACGGAAAAAAAAATCAAAGCGGAGGGGGAAATAAAAACAGAACAAGAAAACCCATGTACATTTGGTATGTTCTGCATTGATTATTTCCAGTTTTTGACTTAGGACTGTTGTATTTAGACTCTGATTTATCGGGGCTGCGGTTTATAATTTCTTCAGTATCATTGGAGGGTCTTCCCATGGGAAGGGAATTTTGAGAAAGTCTCTCCTAGGATGTTTATTGAAACACTGGGAAAAACAGGGAGACCCCCCCACTTGAATACAGCTTCATAATGTGTGGGGTTTAGTTTGTTTAAAGAGAAATTGGCATGATTTAGGAAATTAATTGGGAACTTGGGAACTGGTTTTAAAATACTTACAAGTTGGTATATATTGTGGGGTTACAAGATCTCTAGTGATTTGGCATTGATCGATCATTTTGGGACTCTGGTTTTGGGGTATGTATTAAATATACTGTGTATATTGTTTTAAATGAGCTCTATGTGTATATATATATAAACATATTAGTTGAAATAATTTACCTGCATATCTTGTTGTACTTAAGAGATACTCAGTTTGTAAACAGAAGGATTTTACAAGATCCGTTCTGGGATGTGTGTGTGTGTGCATGTGTTGCGTTAACCGTTCGGTGAAGAAATTGAGAAGTTATTTTATTGCAACACGAGCTTCGGGAGGAGGTGATCCCCTCACAAAGAAACAATTAATTGAATTATAATATGCTGTTACTATTCTGTAGACAATTAAAAGGTATAGGAGATGAAAAGTTTAATGTGGTATTGGAAAAAAAACTAAACAGAGTAAAATCCCTCTGGATTTTACAAACGGTTCTGTAAAGTGATTTAAGACAAAAAGGTATCAAGTTACCAGTTTCTTTAGCTGCTGCTCTGAATGGAAAAAAAAAAACAACAAAAAAACAAAAGCAGAGGAGTACTTTAAAATCAAGAGACAGAAAGACGAATAAAAAAAGGGGGGGGGGGGTGTGAAACAGGGTAGTCTTCCCCAGCAAAAAGGGGCAGAACCTATACGACAAAAGCAGCATCCCTTAAAATTAGAGGACCGAAAGGAATAAAAAGACCAATTAATAACTTTTTACAGTATGGACTACTAGTGGAATGTGAGTCAGAATATAATACTCCCATATTACCAGTGGAAAAAAAACAAAACAAAACCAAAACAAAACAGATAGGACTTATCAGGCAGCACAGGGTTTAAGAGAAGTGAATAAGTTTGTTAAAGACATACACCCTGTGGTGGCTAATCCCTGTACTTTACTTACTAAATTACGAGATAATCAAGTAAGATTTACAGTATTGGATTTAAAGGATGCATTCTTCTGTCTGCCTTTAGCCAAAGAGAGTCAGAATTTATCTGTATTTGAATAAGAAAATCCTACCACGGGTAGAAAAACCCAGCTTACCTGGACAGTGTTACCCCAAGGTTTTAAGAGCAGCCTAATGATCTTTGGAAATCATTTAACACAAGAACTTAAGCATGGAAACCCCCCTCTGGAGATGGAACCCTTTTACATTATGTAAATAATTTACTAATAACAACTGAAACAAAACCTGACTGTATACAGTGGACTATCAGTTTGTTAAACTTTTTGGAACTAAATGAGTCTCGAGTCTCTCAACAGAAAGCTCAGATGATGCGCCAGCGGGTAACCTACCTTGGATACGAGCTGTCTGGAGGACAGAGAGAACCAGGAACAGAACAGAAAGCAGCCACCTGCAGGACTCCCCTCCCTCAGACGGTAAAAGAGCTCAGGACCTTTCTGGGAATGACAGGTTGGTGCCGGTTATGGATTTATAATTACGGAATAAAAGTGAAGCCCTTGTATGAACTTTTGAAAAATAAGCCCACACGATTGATCTAGTCCAAAATGCATTTAAGAAAAAACTAATGAGCCCTGGGCCTGCCTGATGTTACTGAACTCTTCTGGCTGTTTTCTTATGAGAGACAAGGCATAGCTCTGGGGGTCCTAGCTCAACAGCTGGGACCGTACAAAAGAGCTGTGGCCGATTTTTCTAAACAGCCGGATGGAGTAAGCAAAAGATGGCCAGGATGTCTGCGAGCTGTGGCGGCGGTGGTCTTGAATATTCAAGAAGCCCGAAAATTTACCTTGGGCCAAAAGATCACAGTACTGGTCTCACACACAGTATCAGCTGTACTGGAACAAAAAGGGAATCACTGGCTTTCCCCATCCTGATTCCTACAATACCAGGCCATTTTGATTGAATCAGATGATACTAATATCGAAGTAACTAGTATTACACACTCAGCTTCTTTTCTCAGCGGGACAATCTCTGAACCATCGGTACATGATTGCTTAGAAACTATAGAGACTGTGTACTCCAGCAGACCGGATTTGAAAGAGGAACCCTGGAAGATGCCCAGGACTCCCGGTTCACAGATGGAAGCAGCTTTGTCTGACAAGGTATTCGAAAGGCCGGGTACGCAGTGACAACAACAGACAAAGTAGTTGAGTCTCGGTCACTACCTGCTGGAACATCAGCTCAAAAGGCTGAAATTATTGCCCTAACGGGGGCTCTGGAGTTAGCAAAAGGAAAAAGATAAATATATGGACAGATTCCAAATATGCCTTTGGAGTTGTCCACGCTCATGGGGCAATTTGGAAGGAGCAAGGACTACTAACTGCACAAGGGAAGCAGATTAAATATGCTGAGGAAATCCTTCGCCTACTAGAAGCTGTTCAACTACCAACAAGAGTTGCCATCATGCACTGCCGAGGGCACCCGAAGGGTGACACTGACCAGGAGAGAGGTAACAGGTTGGCTGACTCTGAAGCTAAACAAGTGGCAGAGAGAATGCAAGGGATTTTGGCCTTAATCCCAGACAACAGAAGTAGAAACCTAATTGACCAAGAAAATATTAAGTATTCTAAAGATGATGAAGAATTAATAGAGGGATTAGAAGGACAGATTCCATCCCAGGGATGGGCCTACTCAAGTGATGGCAGAACCATAATCCCTGCTAAACAGATATGGGGGATGGTTAAAGAAGAACACAATAGAACACACTGGAGAGCAGACTCCC
Source organism: Opisthocomus hoazin (assembly GCF_030867145.1). Classification (NCBI taxonomy): domain Eukaryota; kingdom Metazoa; phylum Chordata; class Aves; order Opisthocomiformes; family Opisthocomidae; genus Opisthocomus; species Opisthocomus hoazin. Next base: position 17,194,081 of record NC_134429.1, on the reverse strand, counting down.
TGTATAAATTTTTAAATCAGAAATTAATAGAGAAAAATTTATATACTACAGTCCGACAAGTAATCCAACAGTGTGAAATATGTTTAAAAAATAACCCCAACACAGGTAACCAGGTACAATTAGGAAGTATTGGAAAAGGAAGTGTACCAGGAGACCATTGGCAAATTGATTTCTCTGAACTTCCAAGAAAAGGAGGGTACAGGTACTTATCAGTACTTATGGATACCTTTTCACATTGACCAGAAACATTCCTTTGTAAAAGAAACAAAGCAAGAGGAGTAAATAAAGTATTATTAAACGAAATAATACCTCGGTTTGGAGTACCAACAATTATCTCCTCAGATAAGGGGGCACATTTTTATGTAGAAGTAGTGCAACAGGTCAGCAGACTATTAGGAACTGATGGGCAGTTACATACGCCCTACAGAGCACAAGCCAATGGGCAAGCAGGAAAGATGAACCACATGATAAAATAACAGATAACAAAAATATGCCAAAAAGCGAATCTATATTGGTACCAAGCATTGCCTATTGCACTACTTCGGATACGTGTCAAACCTAGGACCAAAGAAAATCTGAGCCCTTTTGAGATACTATATGGAAGACCATATCAGGCTAAATATCAAGGGAAAAATTTGAACCAGTTGGGAAATCAGTATCTACAGAATTATGTTATATCACTAGAAAAATAATTAGAAAAGATTACTAAAAATGTTTTAAGTATCAGGGCTAAAGGGTTAGATCACTCGATCCATCCATTTAGCCCTGGAGATTAAGTTTCGGACAAATTATTTTTTTCAGGTGACCCACTGAGAGAGGAGTGGAATAGACCTTACCAGGTACTGCTGACCACTTTCACTGCAACCGAGATTCAAAAACAACCGGCCTGGACCCATTATTCCCGAGTGAAGAAGGCTCCTGAACCAAGATGGACCGTCAAAAAGGCTGGTGGTTTGAAACTACGATTACGGCGGTAACTTTGTTAAACCTAGGCTTATTAATGAACACTTGGAGCGAGAACTTCTATTACAACGCAACTCGGATGATAGTGAACACCACAGGAGCTAAGGATTGTTGGATTTGTACTGCCTTACCAAAAGGTGACAGGAGACTCCCTTTATACGGGGTAGGGTCTACTCCTTGGAACTGTGACAATAACACTTGGCAAGAGTTTCGGAGAAGACACGATGCAGGATACTGCGATTACGACAACTCGACCTACATGACAGGGCCAAGATTTGACCTACAGATATTAAACGACACCACCCAGATACTGGTCAGCAATAATTGTTGCCTATGGAAAGCAAGATCCAACAGTTGTTCGTGCTGAAGCCCCTTCCATACACACAAAAATTGTACTTGCAGGGATGGGTGGAAGGATTATTGGATCAACAAAACTACAGTAGAAGTGGGGACTTGAGATTTGAAAGGGACAGGTGTGGTATATATTGATTTTTGTAACAGAACCCAATTAGAAACCTATAGCCCCTCGAACTGGGATTATTTTAGGAATGTATCAGTTGGCTGGGTAAACTGCGGAACATTTTACGGAGCTGATCTCACAGCCACTGATGGGCCCTGTAAATTACCCGATGGGTACTGGTGGCGATGCAGCGATGGCATTAGCAGAAAGCGACTCTCTGCGGGTTGGAAGGGAATGTGTACCACAGGTCACCTAGTCAGCCAGGAGCGAATATAGAACCAGTCCAAACACCTAAAGGCATATTGAGAGCATCATGGAGACGAGCAAAACGGGAAGAAAACCCACTTGTAAGTAGGGGGACAAAATTTCATAGCTTTGTCAAATGATTTTTGCCGTGGCTAGCAGTAAGTAAACTAGAGAAAGCCATAGTAAACATTTCCACAGTTAAAAAAAAAATAAAAATAAAAAATTTACAGACAGAAGTATCATCCCTTAGTAAAGTTGTGCTACAGAACCGAATGGCATTACATTTATTGACCGCCAAAGAAGGGGGAGTGTGTACGATCATTAATACCAGTTGCTGTGCAGATATCAATACAGACAGACAGAGAGAAGCAGATCTGAATATGCTCTGGCAGAAAACACGAGTGTTCCATAAAGTACCTTTGGATGATACTTCCTTGGGGTTTCGAGATTTATGGGATAAAGAAACCTCTTGGCTCCCTAATGTAGCATGGTTAAAACAATTATTGATGGGATTAATCACCCTGATGGCTTTAGGAATACTTGTTTGCATATCTCTCAAATGTTTCCTTTGGTGTTGTCAGGATTCTGTTGCGACACACAGTGACTGGAAAAGGAACAAGATTAGGCACCAAATAGAAACCGGAAAATACTTTTCCCAGACCCTTGGAATAAGAGACTGAAGAAATTTGCAAATATACCTACAAAATACAATAGTGAAGATTCATAGCTTTCTAGCTACAAATCCTCAAAAGAAAAGGAGGGATCTGATACCTGTAAATGTAAAATTTCCACTTCCCAGAGTGATTGTAATTAAACTAAACTAGATCCTTGCTGTTTTGAGAAGACAGGAAAGCTCTAAGACAGAGAGGCTCCTCAATAATTCTACCCCAGACCGCTCAGCCTTGGGAGGGCAGATGCACCAAGCTACAGAGAGAAAGAGGCACCAGGAGGGCAACGAGACCGGAGCAAAACAACCTGGAAGGACATGGGATATGTGATCTTAGAACAGAGTCTGCGCAGAAACAAAGGTCGGCCAGCGGACACTGTAATAGACTAGAAGATGATTCCTGTCGAGTGCACATATTGTGCAACTGTGGAAACCAGCATCATGTGAAATAACAAAACCACCTAAGGCATGGAACAATAGACAGGACAGCTGTGGGTTTGAGACCGGGCTAACTATATCGCTTGTGCAAGAATAAAACCAAGTGCGCACGCGCTTATAGGAAAAGGACATTTAGAGGACACCGAGGAAGAAGAGACTCTTCATCCCGAAGACTGCCAGAAGAACTATAAAGACCACCAACGTCATAAAATGCACGCGTCAATAAATGATGCCACGTAAGCACAGAGAATCAAAAGGAGGAGGAGACTTCGTGGAAACAAACAGCTCGGAGAGAATATAAAGACCGCAGGTGCCATGAGCAGGTGTGCGCTTTGGTGGAGCAGTGACTCCCCGCGCACCCAGTGCTGTTTGCTTGCTTTTTATTGCCTTAAATATTAATAAAGAAAAAGATAACGCAAATGGCTTATTGTCATCTATAACAACACTGTGATGAGGAGTATGAGTCTTCATCTTGAGACATCCAAAGACCACCCAGGACTCTAACAGACACGCCTGAAAGATATTAACTTATGTTAATTCGTTCTTGGAAAAGCCATGAATATGCTAAGCATTTCTCGGAAATATAATGAAGATGTGTATTGTGATTGTGTTTAACCTGAAACGACGGGGTGTTTGGGGTGCACGTTTGGAGGAGAGATCCCCCGTGTGCCCGGCGCCGCAATAAAGAATCCCTGCTTCATAGCCCTCTGACTATGGAGTCTGCAGCTCTGGCTTTTCACGGCATCAGGTGTGTCTGCCGAACAAGGCATCCACGAGACACTGTCCTTGTGGATCCCGCAACGGGTGTTTTGCCTGTGCTGCACCAAATCTGTGTGTGGACAGTAAGGGAAGAGGAGATGTCAGCACATGCCAGCAGGGAGTTTTACCAAGTTTTTTCCCAGTTTATTCCATGGTGTTTTTGCTCCAGGGATCCAACACGGACATTGTTGAGACTGACGTGGCAGAGAGTCACACGGCTTGGCCGAGTCCCCGGTCAGGGGCAAGGAGGTCTTTGTGGATGTGGTGCCCTTGTCACCGAAAATCCTGGCATAAAACCTCGTAACACCACTGTAGTGTTAACAGGCAGGCATGCTTTATTGCAGCGCTGGATGCACGGGGCATAATTCCACCGAACGTGCATACCTCATACTGCTTCCATGCAGTCTATATAAATCAAAAATATACACATTTATTTTATTCATGCATATTCAATATTATTCTCTTTGGCGATTGGTGTAAACTTCTCTCGCTTCACGTTTAAAGGTATAGTTCACGAAAAATTGAGAGCTCAGACTCGAAGAGGGGTGGTCGCACCTCGGAGGCGGGGAGCCTTCGGGATGGAGGTGTGTTTTGGTATTAAAATGATACTGAAATGAGCAAAGTTCACGAGAGGATAGCACTTTGTCAAGGTTTCGAAAACCTGTTGGCTCAGGGGGCCAGATGAGCTGCTTATCAGTTCTAGAGGACCATTTCTTCCCACTGTATCATCACGGAACGTGGTCACGGAATCTGCACTGCACTCCATCCTTTATGGTGTGTTGCAGGGAGTTGCTGTGTGAGTGGATTCCTCGCGTGCCTGCTGCAGCTGTGTCCCACTCCATCAGTTCCCTTGACAAAAACACAGTGACTTACTATGGTTGGCATTAATGGTGACCTAGAGAACAGACCCTCCGTCCTACTGCCCAGGTGTGTCGGGCTGTACCAGGAACACAGCAGCACAGTTCGTGTTTATGGTCAGCTGATTCCATCACCCTGGTTACAGCCTGTGCCAGGCCCCGGCCATGTGTTCTGACGGGCTCGTGCCCGTCCGGTTGCTGGGAAGAGGCTCCTCTGGGGGGAAAAGCCAAGGGGGAACCGAACCTGGTACCGGCCGGGCCTGGCCACTCCTGCTCCGAGCTGTGCGGGGGCTCAGCCCTCCCCGCAGCCCCGAGCCCTCCCTCTCCCCCCGCGTCGGGGCTGTGTCGGGCCAGGCAGCACCGGGCGGCTGGGCCGGGCCTGGCCCAGGGCTGGCGAGGGGCCGGGCCGGGCAGGAGGGCCCCAGGGCCCAGCTGGGCCTGTGGGCCCTGTCGCCTAGCAACGGTGGCAGGGCGCTCGCCATTGGCCGCGTCCAGAGGCATCGAGGCTGCCGGCCAATGGGGCGGCACGGTGCCGCAGGAGAGAGAGGCTGGAGCGGTCGCCAAGGCGACGGGGACGCGGCGGAGCCCCTCGGGGGAAGCTGCCCGCGCAGCGGCGAGGCAGGGCCCGGGCAGGCTCGGCCCGGCCCGGCCCGTCCCGTCCTGTCCCGGGAGAGCCGGCCTGGAGGCCGTGCCCGGGGCTGCGGGAGGGCGGAGCTGCCTCGGCAAGCCCTCCCGGGGAGCGGCTGGAGCAGGTCAGCAGCGCGGGGCTGGGGCTTGGCCCCAGCGGGTCTTCGGGTGGAGCCGGGGCCAGGCCGAGGGGCTGCCGGGGCCAGGCCGAGGGGCCGCTGGGGCCGGGCCGGGCCGGGCTCCCCTATGCTGCCCCGCGTGGCCCGGCTCTGCCCCCGGGCCGGTCCCGGGGCTGGGCTCTGCCGCGAGCGCCGCTCTCTGCCCGCGGTGCCCGCTCCTGCCAGAGGTGCGGGCGGGCACTGCCTGGCGGGAAGCTCTGCCGGGCCTCTCTCGCCTCTGGCCAGGGCTGTCGGTGCCCCCTTCCTCCGGGGCTCCCCCCGTTCCCCCCCACCTCCTCCCGCTCCGCTCTCCCTGGGGCCGGGTGCGCGGCTTCGGGAAGCTTTGGGGGCAATGGCTGGCGCAGGGCAAGCGGGCGCGTGGGAGGCAACGGCCGTCATGGGACGCTGGGGGTGGAGCTGCGGGCGGAGCTGGGGACGGTGCGGGGCGGTCGCGGGGCGAAGCGGCAGTGCCTGGCGGAGGAGTGGGCGGTGTCGGGGGGGCGACGGGGGCCGAGGTGCCGGCGAGGTGGGGGGAAGCCGCTTCCGTGCAGGGAGCGGGTGGCGGGCAGCCCGGCCCTGTCCCGGCTGCGGGCACGCTGCGGGCCGGGGAGCCGGGGCGTCTGGCCGTGTGCTCGGAGCCCAGGGTGCCCGCGGTTCCGTGGCTGAGCGCGGGAGCCGGAGTCTGGGGCCTGAGGTGCCGCCTGTTTGCACCCGGCAGCAATTGTGACAGTCGTGTCGTGGCCGTCCGTGTCTGCCCCAGGCCCTCGGGTGAGGAAACACAGAGCTGGGCATGGCCTTGGTGCTGACGCAGGGGCAGGTCAGAAGGTTCCTAACCGAGAGCTGAGGGGTCTGGGAGGCACAACCCAGCCGAAGGCTCCGTGGTTGGGGAGCTGCAGCCGAGCGGTGGTGGGCGTGGGGAGCGGAGTCCTGGCTTGGGCAATAGCCGTGGCCGTGGCCATCGCAGCCAGGCCAAGCAGCGGCTGCCTGAGCAGACTTCATTCTGGCACTGCCCCGCTGTGCAGAGCTGGACTGAAAAGGCGGTGTGGAGTGTTCTTCTGGCAGCAGCGTCACAAATGCGCCTGTGCTGGTGGTGTGGGTGCCTGTTGCTGTTGCACACCTGCTGCTGGTGGGAGGAGGAGGGGACTGGCTTTCGGAGAGGCCGCCCTGCCCTGATGCTCGTGGAAATCTTGTAGGGTCTCGTCTAAAGCGCGTTGGCTTGCGCACTGCTGAGTACCCGTTTGCAGAACTCGCTGCGCTCTGGTGTCTGGCAGCCGGGAAATGAGTCTCGCTGCCTGGGTTTTCTTCTGTATCGTAACATCATGGTTCTGCTTGTCTCTTGCAGCATCTTCTGACGAGCTTGCAGCTGAGACGAGGAGACTCGAGCAGAGTGGTCACCAAGTCACTTCTCAGCGATACGCCGCAGGGTCCCGTTCTTGGATGACTTTCAGGCTTGATGGTAAGAGACTCAAGTTGCACCGCAGAGTTGTCTTTGCCTCGCACCTTTGCACCGCAGAGGATCTCTTTGCCTCACATCTTTGCACTGCAGTGGATCTCTTTGCCTCACGTTGTTGCCCCGCAGAGGATGTCTTTGCGTCGCGTCGTTGCACCGCAGAGGATCTCTTTGCGTCGTATCGCCGCAAAGGATCTATTTGCCTCACGTTGTTGCCCTGCAGAGGATCTCTTTGCGTCGTGGCACCGCAGAGGATCTCTTTGCGTCGTTGCACCTCATAGGATTGCATCACGTTGCGTCCTTGCGTCATAGAGGATGTTGTCGCATCGTGTCTTTGTACCGTGCGGCGTTACAGACGAGTTCTTTGCGTCGTGTCATTGCACTTCGCCATAGAGAACTTCGCAACGCATTGTGGCAGCACGCCTCAGAGGATTTATTCGCTTCGTTGCACCTCAGAAACTTATACCACGTCGTGGCACCGCAGAGGATCTCTTTGCGTATTTGCACCTCATAGGATTGCATCACGTTGCGTCCTTGCGCCGCAGAGGATGTTTTCGCGTCGCGTCTTTGTACGGCGCCGCGTTGCAGAGGAGTTCTTTGCGTCGTGTCATTGCACTGCGCCGCAGAGAACTTCTTGGCAGTGCGTCATGGCAGCACGTTGCAGAGGATTTCTTCGCTTTGTTGCACTGCAGAAACTTATGTCACATCGTGGCAATGCAGAGGATCTCTTTGCGTCGCATGTTTGCACCGCAGAGGATCCCTTTGCGTTGCGTCGTTGCCCCACAGAGGATCTATTTGCATCGTTGCCCTGCAGAGGATCTCTTTGCATCATGGTGATAACTGTAAATGTAACAAATGTAACTTGTAGGGGATGTTATCACTTCAGGTGGTCAGAAACAAGTCTTGGTTCTTTGTGAATAATTTGAACGGTTGCAAGACATGGGACTCCTGAATAATCCCTTTAGGCGCCTGGGCCTTGGGAGAACAGGTATGCAAACTACAGAGATAAGGAGGCTGCAGGATAATCTGAAGACCCCCGCCGAGAGACGCCAAACAAACATATGCATCGGACATTACCATATACTAATGAGTTCTCGGAAAAACCATTACTATGATAAACATTTATTGGAAATATAATTAATATGTATGTTAACATAGCATAAATACCTAGTAACTGTGTCTCTTAGGTGCACACGTTTGGAGGAGAGATCCCCCCTGTGCCCGGCGCCGCAATAAAGAATACCTGCTTAATAATATGCCGACTACTGAGTGTTCAATTCCGGCTTTTCACGGCATCATTTCCATGGCAGAGGACATCTTTGCCTCGCATCGTTGTCTTGCAGAGGATCTCTTTGCGTCGTGTTGTGGCACCGCAGAGGATCTCCTTGCCTCGCATCGTTGCACTGCTGAGGATCTCTTTGTGTCGTGTCGTGGCACAGCAGAGGATCTCTTTGCATCGCGTCGTTGCACCGCACACGATCTCTTTGTGTCGTTGCCCCACAGAGGATCTCTTTGCGTAATTTCCCGCAGAGGATCTCTTTGCGTCGTTGCACCGTAGAGGATCTCTTTGCATCGTTGCACCTCATAGGATTGCATCACGTTGCATCCTTCCGCGGCACAGGATGTTTTCACGTCGCGTCTTTGTACGGCGCCGTGTTGCAGAGGCGTTCTTTGCGTCGTGTCATTGCACTGTGCCGCAGAGAACTTCTTGACAGCGCGTCGTGGCAGCACGTTGCAGAGGATTTCTTCGCTTTGTTTCACCGCAGAAAGTTATGCCACGTTGTGGCATCGCAGAGGATTTCTTTGTGTCGCGTCGTTGCACCACAGATGATCTCTTTGCCTCGCTTCGTTGCACCTCAGAGGATCTCTTTGAGTCGCATGGTTGCATTGCACTGGATCTCTTTGCATTGCGTCGTTGCACCACAAAAGATCTCCTTGCGTCGCGTTGTTGCCGCGCATAGGATCTCCTTGAGTCACATCGTGGCACCGCAGAGGAACTCTTTGCGTCACTTCGTTTCACGGCAGAAGATCCCTTTGCATCGCATCATGGCACCGCAGAGGATCTCTTTGCGTTGCGTTGTTACACCACTGAGGATCTCTTTGCGTTATTGCACTGCAGAAGATCTCTTTCCCGCGTTGCCCCGCAGAGGATCTCTTAGCATCCCGTCATAGCACCGCAGAGGATCTCTTTGCCTCGCGTCGTTGCGCCACAGAGGATCTCTGCGTCGCATGGTTGCATTGCAGAGGATCTCTTTGCATCGCGTGGTTGCACCGCAATGGATCTCCTTGCATCACGTCGTTGCCCCACAGAGGATCTCTTTGCGTCACATCGTGGCACCGCAGAGGATCTCTTAATGTCGCGTCGTGGCAGCGCAGAGAATCTCTTTGCGTCACATCATTGCACCACAGAAAATCTCTTTGCATTGTTGCACTGCAGAAGATCTCTTTGCATCATTGCCCCGCAGAGGATCTCTTTGCGTCCTGTCACTGCACCGCAGAGGATCTCTTTGCCTCACGTCGTTGCCCCACAGAGGATCTCTTTTCATCGTTGTCCTGCAGAGGATCTTTTTTCGTCGTTGGCTGTAGGCGTGGGTAATGGACCGTTGTAACGATGTGACCCCAATATGAGTATGATCGTACACCTTTATTAGTCAACAAAACAAGGTTTATATAGCAAAACTATTACAGCATCTGAATGGTTAAAACCCCAACCCATATATAGGCAAAACTACTGCAACTCGTTGTGATTGGTGCAGAGCTGCATCTCGAAGTGAAAACAGTACTGTGGCAGGAAACAGCAACGTGGCAGGAAGGAAGTGAAAGTGTGGCAGGAAACGGTGATGTTCCCCCTGCTCCAGTGTCCCGAGCTCGTCGCTCTGCCTTCCCAGCAGGGTTCCGTGTCAGCCGCTCCCAAGGCTCACCTCCGGATCAGAACCTGGGTTGCTCAACGCACCAAACTATGTCCCCTCTCGTCCAGCCAGGACTCCACAGTTGTCCTGCAGAGGATCTCTTTGCGTCGTTGCCCCGCAGAGGATCTCTTTGCATCATTGAATCGCAGAGGATCTCTTTGCGTCATGACACCGGAGAGGATCTGTTTGCGTCGTGGCACCACAGAGGATCTCTTTGCATTGCTTCATGGCACCTCAGAGGACCTCTTTCTGTCGCATCGTTGCCCCGCAGGGGAGCTCTTTGCATCGTTGCCCTGCAGAGGATCTCTTTGTGTCACGTCATGACATCACAGATGATCTTATTGCGTCGTTGCCATGCAGAGGAACTCTTTGCCTTGTGTCGCTGCACCGTAGAGGATCTCTTTGCGTTGTGTCTTGGCACCGCGGAGGATCTCTTTGCCTTGCGCCATTGCACTGCAGAGGATCTCTTTGCTTCGTTGCCCCGCAGAGGATCTCTTTGCGTCATGACACCGGAGAGGATCTCTTTGTGTCGTGGCATCGCAGAGGATCTCTTTGCATTGTTGCAACACAGAGGATCTCTTTGCGTTGCTTCATGGCACCGCACAGGATCTCCTTGTGTCGCGTCGTTGCCCCACAGACGATCTCTTCGCGTCGCGTCGTTGCCCCACAGAGGAAGTCTTTGTTTCGTTGCCCTGCAGAAGATCTCTTTGCGTCGTGGCACCGCATAGGATGTCTTTGCCTCACATCATTGCCCCGCAGAGGATCTCTTTGCCTCGCGTCGTTGCCCCGCAGAGGATCTCTTTGCGTTGCGTTGTGGCACCGCGGAGGATGTCTTTGCACCATTGAATCGCAGAGGATCTCTTTGTGTCATGTCGTTACACCGCAGAGGATCTCTTTGTGTCACGTCATGACATCACAGATGATCTTATTGCGTCGTTGCCATGCAGAGGAACTCTTTGCCTTGTGTCGCTGCACCGTAGAGGATCTCTTTGCGTTGTGTCTTGGCACCGCGGAGGATCTCTTTGCCTTGCGCCATTGCACTGCAGAGGATCTCTTTGCTTCGTTGCCCCGCAGAGGATCTCTTTGCGTCATGACACCGGAGAGAATCTCTTTGCGTTGCATCGTGGCACCACAGAGGATCTCTTTGCCTCGCATCGTTGCACCGCAGAGGATCTCTTTGTGCCACGTCGTGGCATCACAGATGATCTTCTTCCGTCGTTGCCTTGCAGAGGAACTCTTTGCCTTGTGTCGCTGCACCGTAGAGGATCTCTTTGCGTTGCGTCATGGCACCACAGAGTATCTCTTTCCCTCGTGTCGTTGCACCGCAAAGAATCTCTTTGCGTCGTGGCCATGCAGAGGATCTCTTTGCGTCCCATCATTGCACCACACACAATCTCTTTGCCTCACGTTGTTGCCCCGCAGAGGATCTCTTTTCGTCATTGTCCTGCAGAGGATCCCTTTGCGTCGTTGCCCCGCACAGTATCTCTTTGCGTCATGGCACTGCAGAGGATGTCTTTGCATCATTGAATCACAGAGGATCTCTTTGCGTCATGACACCGGAGAGGATCTCTTTGAGTCGTGGCATTGCATAGGATCTCTTTGCGTCGCGTCGTTGCACGGCAGAGGATCTCTTTTCGTCGCGTCATTGCCCCGCAGAGGATCTCTTTGCATCATGGCACCGCATAGGACGTCTTTGACTCGCATCGTTGCCTTGCAGAGGATCTCTTTGCCTCACATCATTGCACCGCAGAGAATCTCTTTGCGTTACGTCGGGGCACCGCAGAGGATCTCTTTGCCTCGCGTCGTTGCACGGCAGAGGATCTCTTTTTGTCGCGTCGTTGCCCCGCAGAGGAACTCTTTGTATCGTTGCCCCGCAGAGGATCTCTTTGCATCGTGGCACCGCATAGGACGTCTTTGCCTCACATCGTTGCCCCGCAGAGGATCTCTTTGCCTCGCGTCGTTGCACCGCAGAGAATCTGTTTGCGTTACGTCGGGGCACCGCAGAGGATCTCTTTGTGTCGCATCGTGGAATCACAGAGGATCGGATCTCCATGCGTCGTTGCCTTGCAGAGGATCTCTTTGCCTTGCGTCGCTGCACTGCAGAGGATCTCTTTGCGTCGTTGCCCCGCACAGGATCTCTTTGCGTCATGGCACCGCAGAGGATGTCTTTGCATCGTTGAATCGCAGAGGATCTCTTTGCGTCATGACACCGGAGAGGATCTCTTTGTGTCGTGGCATCACAGAGGATCTCTTTGCGTTGTTGCAACACAGAGGATCTCTTTGCGTTGCTTCATGGCACCGCACAGGATCTCCTTGTGTCGCGTCGTTGCCCCACAGGCGATCTCTTCGCGTCGCGTCATTGCCCTGCAGAGGAACTGTTTGCTTCGTTGCCCTGCAGAAGATCTCTTTGCGTCGTGGCACTGCATAGGACTTCTTTGCCTCGCATCGTTGCCCCACAGAGAATCTCTTTGCCTCACATCATTGCCCCGCAGAGGATCTCTTTGCCTCGCGTCGTTGCACCGCAGAGAATCTCTTTGCCTCGCATCGTTGCCTCGCAGAGGATCTCTTTGCCTCGCGTCGATGCACCGCAGACAATCTCTTTGCCTCGCGCCATTGCACCGCAGAGGATCTCTTTGCGTTGCGTTGTGGCACCGCGGAGGATGTCTTTGCATCATTGAATCGCAGAGGATCTCTTTGTGTCGTGTCGTTGCACCACAGAGGATTTCTTTGCATTGTTGCCCAGCAGGGGATCTTTTCGTGTCACGTCGTTGCCCCGCAGAGGATCTCTTTGCCTCCCGTCATTGCACTGCCGACGATCTCTTTGCCTTACGTCGTTGCCCCGCAGAGGAACTCTTCTTGTTATTGTCCTGCAGAGGATCTCTTTGCGTCCTTGCCCCGCACAGGATCTCTTTGCGTCATGGCACCGCAGAGGATGTCTTTGCATCATGGAATCGCAGAGGATCTCTTTGCGTCATGACACCGGAGAGGATCTGTTTGCGTCGTGGCACCACAGAGGATCTCTTTGCGTTGCTTCATGGCACTTCAGAGGACCTCTTTCTGTCGCGTCGTTGCCCCGCAGGGGAGCTCTTTGCATCGTTGCCCTGCAGAGGATCTCTTTGTGTTGCGTCGTTGCACTGCAGAGAATCTCTTTGCGTTGCGTCATGGCACCACAGAGGAACTCTTTGCCTCGCATCGTTGCACCGCAGAGGATCTCTTTGTGCCACGTCGTGGCATCACAGATGATCTTCTTCCGTCGTTGCCTTGCAGAGGAACTCTTTGCCTTGTGTCGCTGCACCGTAGAGGATCTCTTTGCGTTGCGTCATGGCACCGCAGAGTATCTCTTTCCCTCGTGTCGTTGCACTGCAAAGAATCTCTTTGCGTCGTGGCCATGCAGAGGATCTCTTTGCGTCCCATCATTGCACCACACACAATCTCTTTGCCTCACGTTGTTGCCCCGCAGAGGATCTCTTTTCGTCATTGTCCTGCAGAGGATCCCTTTGCGTCGTTGCCCCGCACAGTATCTCTTTGCGTCATGGCACTGCAGAGGATGTCTTTGCATCATTGAATCACAGAGGATCTCTTTGCGTCATGACACCGGAGAGGATCTCTTTGCGTCGTGGCATTGCATGGGATCTCTTTGCGTCGCGTCGTTGCACGGCAGAGGATCTCTTTTCGTCGCGTCGTTGCCCCGCAAAGGATCTCTTTGCATCGTGGCACCGCATAGGACGTCTTTGACTCGCATCGTTGCCTTGCAGAGGATCTCTTTGCCTCACATCATTGCACCGCAGAGAATCTCTTTGCGTTACGTCGGGGCACCACAGAGGATCTCTTTGCCTCGCGTCGTTGCACGGCAGAGGATCTCTTTTTGTCGCGTCGTTGCCCCGCAGAGGAACTCTTTGTATCGTTGCCCCGCAGAGGATCTCTTTGCGTCGTGGCACCGCATAGGACGTCTTTGCCTCACATCGTTGCCCCGCAGAGGATCTCTTTGCCTCGCGTCGTTGCACCGCAGAGAATCTGTTTGCGTTACGTCGGGGCACCGCAGAGGATCTCTTTGTGTCGCATCGTGGAATCACAGAGGATCGGATCTCCATGCGTCGTTGCCTTGCAGAGGATCTCTTTGCCTTGCGTCGCTGCACTGCAGAGGATCTCTTTGCGTCGTTGCCCCGCACAGGATCTCTTTGCGTCATGGCACCGCAGAGGATGTCTTTGCATCGTTGAATCGCAGAGGATCTCTTTGCGTCATGACACCGGAGAGGATCTCTTTGTGTCGTGGCATCGCAGAGGATCTCTTTGCGTTGTTGCAACACAGAGGATCTCTTTGCGTTGCTTCATGGCACCGCACAGGATCTCCTTGTGTCGCGTCGTTGCCCCACAGGCGATCTCTTCGCGTCGCGTCATTGCCCTGCAGAGGAACTCTTTGCTTCGTTGCCCTGCAGAAGATCTCTTTGCGTCGTGGCACTGCATAGGACTTCTTTGCCTCGCATCGTTGCCCCACAGAGAATCTCTTTGCCTCACATCATTGCCCCGCAGAGGATCTCTTTGCCTCGCGTCGTTGCACCGCAGAGGATCTCTTTGCCTCGCGTCGATGCACCGCAGACAATCTCTTTGCCTCGCGCCATTGCACCGCAGAGGATCTCTTTGCGTTGCGTTGTGGCACCGCGGAGGATGTCTTTGCATCATTGAATCGCAGAGGATCTCTTTGTGTCGTGTCGTTGCACCACAGAGGATTTCTTTGCATTGTTGCCCAGCAGGGGATCTTTTCGTGTCACGTCGTTGCCCCGCAGAGGATCTCTTTGCCTCCCGTCATTGCACTGCCGACGATCTCTTTGCCTTACGTCGTTGCCCCGCAGAGGAACTCTTCTTGTTATTGTCCTGCAGAGGATCTCTTTGCGTCCTTGCCCCGCACAGGATCTCTTTGCGTCATGGCACCGCAGAGGATGTCTTTGCATCATGGAATCGCAGAGGATCTCTTTGCGTCATGACACCGGAGAGGATCTGTTTGCGTCGTGGCACCACAGAGGATCTCTTTGCGTTGCTTCATGGCACTTCAGAGGACCTCTTTCTGTCGCGTCGTTGCCCCGCAGGGGAGCTCTTTGCATCGTTGCCCTGCAGAGGATCTCTTTGTGTTGCGTCGTTGCACTGCAGAGAATCTCTTTGCGTTGCGTCATGGCACCACAGAGGAACTCTTTGCCTCGCATCGTTGCACCGCAGAGGATCTCTTTGTGCCACGTCGTGGCATCACAGATGATCTTCTTCCGTCGTTGCCTTGCAGAGGAACTCTTTGCCTTGTGTCGCTGCACCGTAGAGGATCTCTTTGCGTTGCGTCATGGCACCGCAGAGTATCTCTTTCCCTCGTGTCGTTGCACTGCAAAGAATCTCTTTGTGTCGTGGCCATGCAGAGGATCTCTTTGCGTCCCATCATTGCACCACACACAATCTCTTTGCCTCACGTTGTTGCCCCGCAGAGGATCTCTTTTCGTCATTGTCCTGCAGAGGATCCCTTTGCGTCGTTGCCCCGCACAGTATCTCTTTGCGTCATGGCACTGCAGAGGATGTCTTTGCATCATTGAATCACAGAGGATCTCTTTGCGTCATGACACCGGAGAGGATCTCTTTGCGTCGTGGCATTGCATAGGATCTCTTTGCGTCGCGTCGTTGCACGGCAGAGGATCTCTTTTCGTCGCGTCGTTGCCCCGCAGAGGAACTCTTTGCATCGTTGCCCCGCAGAGGATCTCTTTGCATCGTGGCACCGCATAGGACATCTTTGACTCGCATCGTTGCCTTGCAGAGGATCTCTTTGCCTCACATCGTTGCACCGCAGAGAATCTGTTTGCGTTACGTCGGGGCACCGCAGAGGATCTCTTTGTGTCGCATCGTGGAATCACAGAGGATCGGATCTCCTTGCGTCGTTGCCTTGCAGAGGATCTCTTTGCCTTGCGTCGCTGCACTGCAGAGGATCTCTTTGCGTCGTTGCCCCGCACAGGATCTCTTTGCGTCATGGCACCGCAGAGGATGTCTTTGCATCGTTGAATCGCAGAGGATCTCTTTGCATCATGACACCGGAGAGGATCTCTTTGTGTCGTGGCATCGCAGAGGATCTCTTTGCGTTGTTGCAACACAGACGATCTCTTCGCGTCGCGTCATTGCCCCACAGAGGAACTCTTTGCTTCGTTGCCCTGCAGAAGATCTCTTTGCGTCGTGGCACCGCATAGGACGTCTTTGCCTCGCATCGTTGCCCCGCAGAGAATCTCTTTGCCTCGCATCGTTGCCCCGCAGAGGATCTCTTTGCGTCACATCGTTGCACCGCAGACAATCTCTTTGCCTTGCGCCATTGCACCGCAGAGGATCTCTTTGTGTCGCGTCGTGGCATCACAGAGGATCTCTTTGCCTCATTGTCTTGCAGAGGATCTCTTTGCGTTGCGTCGTTGCACCACAGAGGATCTCTTTGCGTTGCGTTGTGGCACCGCGGAGGATCTCTTTGCCTCGCGTCGTTTCACCGCAGAGGATCTATTTGCGTCGTGGCAGCACAGAGGACCTCTTTGCGTCATGGCAGAGCAGAGGATCTCTTTGCCTCGCGTCGTTGCACCACAGAATATCTCTATGTGTCGTGGCACCGTAGAGGATCTCTTAGCATCGTTGCCCCGGAGAGGATCTCTTTGCGTCACGACGTCGTTGCACCGCAGAGGATCTCTTTGCATCACGTCTTTGCACTGCAGAGGAACACTTTTCGTTGTGGCACCGCAGAGGATCTCTTTGCGTCGCGTCGTTGCCCCGCAGAGGATCTGTTTTCTTTGTTGTCCCACAGAGGATCTTATTTCGTCGTTGTCTTGCAGAGGATCTCTTTGCGTCATTGCCCCACAGAGGATCTCTTTTTCTCGTGTAGTTGCACCGCAGAGGATCTCTTTTCGTCGTGGCCCTGCAGATGATCTTTTTGCATCGTGGCACCTCATAGAATTGCATCACTTTGCGTCCTTGCGCCGCAGATGGTGTTGTGGCGTTGCGTCTTTGTACCGTATCGCGTGGCAGAGGAGTTCTTTGAGTCGTGTCATTGCACGCTCCGCAGAAAACTTCTTGGCACTGCGTCGTGGCAGCACATGTCAGAGGAATTCTTCGCTTCGTTGCACCACAGAAATTTATGACACGTCGTGGCACTGCAGAGGATCTTTTTCCCTCGCATCGTTGCACTGCAGAGGATCTCTTTGTGTCGCGTCGTTGCACCAGAGAGGATCTGTTTGCGTTGTTGCCCCGCAGGGGATCTTTTCGGGTCGTGTCGTTGCTCCGCAGAGGAACTCTTCTCGTTGTTGTCATGCAGAGGATCTTTTTTCGTCGTTGTACTGCAGAGGATCTCTTTGCGTCGTTGCCCCGCACAGGATCTCTTTGCGTCATGGCACCGCAGAGGATGTCTTTGCATCATTGAATCGCAGAGGATCTCTTTGCGTCATGACACCGGAGAGGATCTGTTTGCGTCATGGCACCACAGAGGATTTCTTTGCATTGCTTCATGGCACCGCAGAGGACCTCTTTGTGTCGCGTCATTGCCCCGCAGGGGATCTCTTTGTGTTGCGTCGTTGCACTGCAGAGAATCTCTTTGCTTCGCGTTGTTGCACCGCAGAGGATCTCTTTGCGTTGCGTCATGGCACCGCAGAGGATCTCTTTGCTTCGCATCGTTGCACCGCAGAGGATCTCTTTGCATTGCGTCGTGGCACCGCAAAGGATCTCTTTGCCTCGCGTCATTGCACGGCAGCGGATCTCTTTTCGTCGCGTCGTTGCCCCGCAGAGGAACTCTTTGCATCGTTGCCCCGCAGAGGATCTCTTTGCATCGTGGCACCGCATAGGACGTCTTTGCCTTGCATCTTTGCCTTGCAGAGGATCTCTTTGCCTCACATCGTTGCCCCGCAGAGGATCTTTTTGCCTCGCGTCGTTGCACCGCAGAGAATCTGTGTGCGTTACATCGGGGCACCGCAGAGGATCTCTTTGTGTCGCATCGTGGAGTCACAGAGGATCTCCGTGCATCGTTGCCTTGCAGAGGATCTCTTTGCCTTGCGTCGCTGCACCGTAGAGGATTTCTTTCCCTCGCGTCGTTGCACTGCAGAGGATCTCTTTGCGTCGTGGCAGCACAGAGGATCTCTTTGTTTCACGTCTTTGCCCCGCAGAGGAACTCTTTTGCTCGTTGTCCTGCAGAAGATCTTTTCTCGTCGTTGTCCTGCAGAGGATTTCTTTGCGTCGTTGCCCCGCAGAGGATCTCTTTGCATTAGGCACCGAGGAGGATGTCGTTGCGTTGTTGAATTGCACAGGATCTCTTTGCGTCATGGCACCGCAGAGGATGTCTTTGCATCATGGAATCGCAGAGGATCTCTTTGCGTCATGACACCGGAGAGGATCTGTTTGCGTCATGGCACCACAGAGGATTTCTTTGCATTGCTTCATGGCACCGCAGAGGACCTCTTTGTGTCGCGTCATTGCCCCGCAGGGGATCTCTTTGTGTTGCGTCGTTGCACTGCAGAGAATCTCTTTGCTTCGCGTTGTTGCACCGCAGAGGATCTCTTTGCGTTGCGTCATGGCACCGCAGAGGATCTCTTTGCTTCGCATCGTTGCACCGCAGAGGATCTCTTTGCATTGCGTCGTGGCACCGCAAAGGATCTCTTTGCCTCGCGTCATTGCACGGCAGCGGATCTCTTTTCGTCGCGTCGTTGCCCCGCAGAGGAACTCTTTGCATCGTTGCCCCGCAGAGGATCTCTTTGCATCGTGGCATCGCATAGGACGTCTTTGCCTTGCATCTTTGCCTTGCAGAGGATCTCTTTGCCTCACATCGTTGCCCCGCAGAGGATCTTTTTGCCTCGCGTCGTTGCACCGCAGAGAATCTGTGCGCGTTACATCGGGGCACCGCAGAGGATCTCTTTGTGTCGCATCGTGGAGTCACAGAGGATCTCCGTGCGTCGTTGCCTTGCAGAGGATCTCTTTGCCTTGCGTCGCTGCACCGTAGAGGATTTCTTTCCCTCGCGTCGTTGCACTGCAGAGGATCTCTTTGCGTCGTGGCAGCACAGAGGATCTCTTTGTTTCACGTCTTTGCCCCGCAGAGGAACTCTTTTGCTCGTTGTCCTGCAGAAGATCTTTTCTCGTCGTTGTCCTGCAGAGGATTTCTTTGCGTCGTTGCCCCGCAGAGGATCTCTTTGCATTAGGCACCGAGGAGGATGTCGTTGCGTTGTTGAATCGCAAAGGATCTCTTTGCGTCATGGCACCGCAGAGGATCTCTTTGCGTCGTTTCCCCGCAGAGGATCTCTTTGCATTGTTACACCTCATAGGATTGCATCACGTTGCGTCCTTGCACCGCAGATGATGTTGTGGCGTTGTGTCTTTGTACCGTATCGCATTGGAGAGGAGTTCTTTGCGTCATGTCATTGCACTGCGCCGCAGAAAACTTCTTGGCAGCACGTCGTGGCAGTACGCCGCAGAGGATTTCTTCGCTTCGTTGCATCGCAGAAACTTATTCCACGTCGTGGCACCGCAGAGGATGTCTTTGCGTTGTGTCATTGACCCGCAGAGGATCTCTTTGCGTTCCATCTTGGCATTGCAGAGGATCTCTTTGCATCGCGTTGTTGCCCCACAGAGGATCTCTTTGCGTCGCATGGTTGCATTGCACAGGATCTCTTTGCATTGCGTGGTTGCACCGCAATGGATCTCCTTGCATCGTGTCGTTGCCCTGCAGAGAATCTCTTTGCGTCACATCGTGCACCGCAGAGGATCTCTTAACGTCGCGTCGTGGCAGCGCAGAGAATCTCTTTGCGTCGCATCGTTGCACCGCAGAAGATCTCTTTTCCTCACGTCGTTGCACCGCAGAGGATCTCTTTGCGTCACGTCGTTGCACCACAGAGGATCTCTTCGCATTGTTGCACTGCAGAAGATCTCTTTGCATCAATGCCCCGCAGAGTATCTCTTTGTGTCCCGTCACTGCACCACAGAGGATCTCTTTGCCTCACGTCGTTGCACCGCAGAGGATCTCTTTGCCTTGCGTCGTTGCACCACAAACAATCTCTTTGCGTCGTGGCACCGCAGAGGATCTCTTTGCGTCCCGTCATTGCACCGCAGACGATATCTTTGCCTCATGTCGTTGCCCCGCAGAGGATCTTTTTTCATCGTTGTCCTGCAGAGGATCTCTTTGCGTCTTTGCCCCGCACAGGATCTCTTTGCGTCATGGCACCACAGAGGATGTCTTTGCATCGTTGAATCGCAGAGGATCTCTTTGCGTCATGACACCGGAGAGGATCTCTTTGTGTCGTGGCATCGCAGAGGATCTCTTTGCGTTGCTTCATGGCACCGCACAGGATCTCCTTGTGACGCGTCGCTGCCCCGCAGACGATCTCTTCGCGTCGCGTCATTGCCCCACAGAGGAACTCTTTGCTTCGTTGCCCTGCAGAAGATCTCTTTGCGTCGTGGCACTGCATAGGACGTCTTTGCCTCGCATCGTTGCCCCGCAGAGAATCTCTTTGCCTCGCGCCATTGCACAGCAGAGGATCTCTTTGTGTCGCGTCGTGGCATCACAGAGAATCTCTTTGCATCGCGTCGTTTCACCGCAGAGGATCTATTTGCATCGTGGCAGCGCAGAGGATCTCTTTGTTTCACGTCGTTGCCCCGCAGAGGAACTCTTTTGCTCGTTGTCCTGCAGAAGATCTTTTCTCGTCGTTGTCCTGCAGAGGATCTCTTTGCGTCGTGACACCGGAGAGGATCTCTTTGCGTTGCGTCGTTGCATCACAGAGGATCTTTTTGCGTCATGGCA
Source organism: Opisthocomus hoazin (assembly GCF_030867145.1). Classification (NCBI taxonomy): domain Eukaryota; kingdom Metazoa; phylum Chordata; class Aves; order Opisthocomiformes; family Opisthocomidae; genus Opisthocomus; species Opisthocomus hoazin. The sequence goes on along the minus strand of NC_134429.1, from coordinate 17,173,773 downwards.
CCGCAGAGGATCTCTTTGCGTTGTTACACCTCATAAGATTGCATCACGTTGCGTCCTTGCACCGCCGATGATGTTGTGGCGTTGTGTCTTTGTACCGTATCGCATTGGAGAGGAGTTCTTTGCGTCATGTCATTGCACTGCGCCGCAGAAAACTTCTTGGCAGTGCGTCGTGGCAGTAGGCCGCAGAGGATTTCTTCGCTTCGTTGCATCACAGAAACTTATTCCACATCATGGCACCACAGAGGATGTCTTTGCGTTGCGGCGTCGACTCGCAGAGGATCTCTTTGCGTTCCATCTTGGCACCGCAGAGGATCTCTTTGCGTCGTTGCACCGCTGAGGATCTCTTTGCATCGCGTCGTTGCCCCGCAGAGGATCTCTTTGCGTCACATCGTGGCACCACAGAGGATTACTTAGCGTTGTTGCACTGCAGAAGATCTCTTTGCCTCGTTGCCCCGCAGAGGATCTCTTTGCCTCGCGTCGTGGCACCACAGAGGATGTGTTTGCATCGTTGCCCTTCAGAGAATCTCTTCTCCTTGCATCGTTGCAGCGCAGAGGATCTCTTTGTGTCATTGCACCTCATAGGATTGCATCACTTTGCGTCCTTGCACTGCAGAGGATGTCGTCGCGTCAAGTTGTTGTACCGTGTAGCGTTGCAGAGGAGTTCTTCGCGTCGTGTCATTGCACTGCGCCGCAGAGAAATTCTTGGCAGTGCGTCGTGGCAGCATGCCGCAGAGGATTTCTTCACTTCGTTGCACTGCAGAAACTTATGCCACGTCGTGGCACCGCAGAGGATCTCTTTGCATCGCGTCATTGCATTGCAGAGGATCTCTTTGTGTCATTGCACCTCATAGGATTGCATCATGTTGCGTCCTTGCACCGCAGAGAATCTCTTTGTGTCATGTCGTGGCATTGCAGAGGATCTCTTTGCGTTGTTGCCTTGCAGAGGATCTCTTTGCCTTACGTCGTTGCACCGCAGAGGATCTCTTTGCATTGCATTGTGGCAACACGGAGGATCTCTTTGCCTTGCGCCGTTGCACCACAGAGGATCTCTTTGCCTTCCGTCGTTTCACCATGGAGGATCTCTTTCCATCGTGGCAGCGCAGAGGACCTCTTTGCATAGTGGCAGCGCAGAGGATCTCTTTCCCTCACGTCGTTGCACCGCAGAGGATCTCTTTGCATCGTGGCACCACAGAGGATATCTTTCCCTCGCGTAGTTGCACCGCAGAGGATCTCTTTGCCTCACGTCGTTGCCTCGCAGAGGATCTTTTTTCGTCGTTGTCCTGCAGAGGATCTCTTTGCGTCGTTGCCCCACACAGGATCTCTTTGCGTCATGACACCGCAGAGGATGTCTTTGCGTCGTGGCATTGCAGAGGATCTCTTTGCGTCGCGTCGTTGCCCCGCAGAGTATCTCTTTGTGTCCCGTCACTGCACCACAGAGGATCTCTTTGCCTCACGTCGTTGCCCCGCAGAGGATCTCTTTGCGTCACGTCGTTGCACTGCAGAGGATCTCTTTTCGTCGTGGCACCGCAGAGGATCTCTTTGCGTCACGTCTTTGCACAGCAGAGGAACACTTTTCGTTGTGGCACTGCAGAGGATCTCTTTGTGTCGTTTCCCCGCAGAGGATCTCTTTGCGTTTTTACACCTCATAGGATTGCGTCACGTTGCGTCCTTGCACCGCAGATGATGTTGTGGCGTTGTGTCTTTGTACCGTATCGCATTGGAGAGGAGTTCTTTGCGTCATGTCATTGCACTGCGCCGCAGAAAACTTCTTGGCAGCACGTCGTGGCAGTAGGCAGAGGATTTCTTCACTTCGTTGCATCACAGAAACTTATTCCACGTCGTGGCACCGCAGAGGATGTCTTTGCGTTGCGTCGTTGACCCGCAGAGGATTTCTTTGCGTTCCATCTTGGCATTGCAGAGGATCTCTTTGCGTCGCGTCATTGCACCACAGAGGATCTCTTTGCGTCGTTGCACCGCTGAGGATGTCTTTGCATCACGTCGTTGCCCCACAGAGGATCTCTTTGCCTCGCGTCGTTGCACCACAGAGGATCTCTTTGCGTCGCATGGTTGCATTGCACAGGATCTCTTTGCATCGCGTGGTTGCACCGCAATGGATCTCCTTGCATCGTGTCGTTGCCCCGCAGAGGATCTCTTTGCGTCACATCGTGGCACCGCAGAGGATCTCTTAACGTCGCGTCGTGGCAGCGCAGAGAATCTCTTTGCATCGCATCGTTGCACCGCAGAGGATCTCTTTGCGTCACGTCGTTGCACCACAGAGGATCTGTTCGCATTGTTGCACTGCAGAAGATCTCTTTGCATCAATGCCCCGCAGAGTATCTCTTTGTGTCCCGTCACTGCACCACAGAGGATCTCTTTGTGTTGCGTCGTTGCATCACAGAGGATCTTTCTACGTTATGGCACCGCAGAGGATCTCTTTGCGTTGTTACACCTCATAAGATTGCATCACGTTGCGTCCTTGCACCGCAGATGATATTGTGGCATTGTGTCTTTGTACCGTATCGCATTGGAGAGGAGTTCTTTGCGTCATGTCATTGCACTGCACCGCAGAAAACTTCTTGGCAGCGCGTCGTGGCAGTAGGCCGCAGAGGATTTCTTCGCTTCGATGCATCACAGAAACTTATTCCACATCATGGCACCGCAGAGGATGTCTTTGCTTTGCATCGTTGACCCGCAGAGGATCTCTTTGCGTTCCATCTTGGCACCACAGAGGATCTCTTTGCGTCGTTGCACCACTGAGGATCTCTTTGCATCGCGTCGTTGCACCGCAGAGGATCTCTCTGTGTCACATCGTGGCACCACAGAGGATCTCTTAGCGTTGTTGCACTGCAGAAGATCTCTTTGCCTCGTTGCCCCGCAGAGGATCTCTTTGCCTCGCGTCGTGGCACCACAGAGGATCTGTTTACGTCATTGCCCTTCAGAGGATCTCTTCTCCTTGCATCGTTGCAGCGCAGAGGATTTCTTTGTGTCATTGCACCTCATAGGATTGCATCACTTTGCGTCCTTGCACCGCAGAGGATGTCGTCGCGCCAAGTTGTTGTACCGTGTAGCGTTGCAGAGGAGTTCTTCGCATCGTGTCATTGCACTGCACCGCAGAGAAATTCTTGGCAGTGAGTCGTGGCAGCACGCCGCAGAGGATTTCTTCACTTCGTTGCACTGCAGAAACTTATGCCACGTCGTGGCACCGCAGAGGATCTCTTTGCATCGCGTCATTGCATTGCAGAGGATCTCTTTGTGTCATTGCACCTCATAGGATTGCATCATGTTGCGTCCTTGCACCGCAGAGAATCTCTTTGTGTCATGTCGTGGCATCGCAGAGGATCTCTTTGCGTTGTTGCCTTGCAGAGGATCTCTTTGCATCGCGCCGTTGCACCGCAGAGGATCTCTTTGCCTTGCGTCGTTTCACCACGGAGGATCTCTTTCCATCGTGGCAGCGCAGAGGATCTCTTTGCATAGTGGCAGCGCAGAGGATCTCTTTCCCTCACGTCGTTGCACCGCAGAGGATCTCTTTGCATCGTGGCACCACAGAGGATATCTTTCCCTCGCGTCGTTGCACCGCAGAGGATCTCTTTGCGTCGTGGCACCGCAGAGGATCTCTTTGCCTCATGTCGTTGCCTCGCAGAGGATCTTTTTTCGTCGTTGTCCTGCAGAGGATCTCTTTGCGTCGTTGCCCCGCACAGGATCTCTTTGCGTCATGACACCACAGAGGATGTCTTTGCATCGTTGAATTGCAGAGGATCTCTTTGCGTCATGACACCGCAGAGGATCTCTTTGCGTCGTGGCATTGCAGAGGATCTCTTTGCGTCGCGTCGTTGCCCCGCAGAGTATCTATTTTCGTTGTTGTCCTGTAGAGGATCTTATTTTGTGTTTGTCTTGCAGAGGATCTCTGCGTCGTTGCCCCGCAGAGGATCTCTTTTTCTCGCGTCGTTGCACCGCAGAGGATCTCTTTTCGTCGTCGCACTGCAGAAGTTCTCTTTTCGTCGTGGCACCGCAGAGGATCACTTTGTGTCCTGGAACCTCATAGAATTGCATCACATTGCGTCCTTGCGCCTCAGATGATGTTGTGGCATTGCGTCTTTTTACTGTATCGTGTGGCAGAGGAGTTCTTTGCGTCGTGTCATTGCACGCGCCACAGAAATCTTCTTAGCAGCGTGTCGTGGCAGCACGTGTCAGAGGATTTCTTCGCTTCGTTGCACCGCAGAAAGTTGTGCCACGTCGTGGCACTGCAGAGGATCTCTTTGCCTCGTGTCGTTGCACTGCAGAGGATCTCTTTCCATCGCGTCGTTGCCCCGCAGAGGAAGTCTTTGCATCTTTGCCCTGCAGAGGATCTCTTTGAGTCGTAGCACCGCATAGGACGTCTTTGCCTCGCATCGTTGCCATGCAGAGGATCTCTTTGTGTCATGGCACTGCATAGTATGTCTTTGCCTCACATCATTGCCTTGCAGAGGATCTCTTTTCCTCGCGTCGTTGCACCACACAGGATCTCTAGGAGAGCACAGCGATGATGGAACTGGACCTGGTTTTCAACAACTGGCATCCAGCAACTTCATTAAGATCAACATCTCCTGCAGACTGTGGGCACGGGCCGCACCAGATACATCAGCCGTGAGCTTCAGATGCAGCAAGTGACCGTTTACCACCACACATCACCTCTCCTGCCACGGAAGACCATTACGACAGATGGAGCCTGAAGTCATGGATTAAATGAACTCAACGGACACTTTAGAGTGATGATCCATAGACTAAAAGGGAATGATATCTGGAGACAGGAGAAGTGGTGGTGATCAACTGGACCATGGGAGACCTGGGCATGACGTAGATGGTATGGAATAAGGGGTGGATAATGTCCTGGGTTTGGCCAGGACAGGGTTAATTTTCACCGGACTCCAGGAAGGGGCACAGCCGGGGGGTGGGGGCTGACCCCACCTGGCCGAACAGAGCCCGGTATTCCATATCATGTGATGATTCCATACTCACGATGAGTTCCGGTGGGGGGGGGGGGGGTTGGCGCGGCGGGAGCTCATTTGTGGCTCGGGAGCGTGCGGCGCCGGTGCAGTCCGAGAGAGCGAGTCTGTTTTTGTCGTGTTTTCTCCTTATGTGTATCGTTGTTGTTGCTGTTTCCCTCTGTTTGCTGTTCTGTTAAAACTGCCCTTAACCCGACCCACCAGTTTCTGTCTGTTTCTTTCCATTCTCCTCCGCAGGCCGGCGGGGGGAGGGGCGGCCGTGTGGCACTTTTTTTGCCAGCAGCAGCCAAAACCAAGACACCCGGGAACCAACATGGCCGCCTGGCAGCAGCCCCAGGCCAACAGCTCTTGCCATGCAATGAGAACCAACATGGCCGCCCGGCAGCCCCAGGCTCACAGCTCCCGCCATGCCCTGGGAACCAACATGGCCAGCAGCAGCACCGGTCCACAGCTCCTGCAATGCCCCGGTAACCAACATGGCCAACAGCAGCCCAGGGCACACAGCTTCAGCCATGCCCCGAGGTCCAATATGGACGCCTGACAGACCCAAAACTACAGCTCTTTCCAAGCCCCGGGAAAAAACATGGCCACCTGACAGCAGCCCCAGGCCCACAACTCCCGCCATGATCTTGGAACAAATATGGCCGCCAGGCAGCCCTGGGCCCACAGCTCCTGCCATGCCCTTTGAACCAACATGGCCACACAGCAGCCTTGAGCCCACAGCTCCCGCCATGCCCCGGAAATCAACATGGCCGCCCGACAGACCTAGGCCCACAGCTCCAACCATGCCCTTAGAACCAACATGGCCGCCTGGCAGCAGCCCCAAACCTACAGCTCTTTCCATGCCCTGGGAACCAAAATGGCCACCTAGCAGAAACCCCAGGCCCACAGCTGCCACCATGCACCGAGAAAAAACATGGCGGGCCAGCAACCCCAGGCTCACAGCTCCCGCCATGCCCTGGAAACCAACATGGTTGCCAGGCAGACCTGGGCCCACAGCTCCCACCATGCCCCGGTAACCAACATGGCCGGCAGCAGGCCGGGGCCCACAGCTCCCGCCATGCCGCGAGAACCAATATGGCCGCCCAGCAGCCCTGGGGCCACAGCTTCCGCCATGCCCCGGGAACAAACATGGCCGGCGGCAGCCCTGAGACAAAAGCTCCTGCCATGCCCCGAGGTCCAAAATGGACGGCAGAAGCCCCGGGCCCACTGCTCCCGCCATGCCCTGGGAACAATCATGGCCACCTGACAGCCCCAACCCTCAGCTCTTTCCAAGCCCCGGGAAAAAACATGGCCGCCTGACAGCAGTCCCAGGCCCACAGCTCCCGCCATGCCCTGGGAACAAACACGGACGCCAGGCAGCCCTGGGCCCACTGCTCCCGCCATGCCCTGGGAACCAACATGGCCACCCAGCAGCCTTGAGCCCACAGCTCCCCCCATGCCCCGGAAACCAACATAGCCAACCGGCAGCCCTGAGCACACAGCTCCCGCCATGCCCTGGGAACCAACATGGCCGCCTGGCAGTCCTGGGCCCGCAGCTCCCGCAGTGCCCTGGGAACCAACATGGCTGGCGGTAGCCCCCGACCCACAGTTCCCGCCATGCACTGGGAAACAACATGGCCGTTCAACAGTCCGGGTCCCACAGCTCCAGCAATGCCCTGGACACGAACAAAGCCGTTGAACAGTCGCGGGCCCACAGGTTTCGCCATGCCCCAGGAACCAACATGGCTGCCCGACAGCCGCAAACCTACAGCTCTTTCCATGCCCCGGGAACAGACATGGCCGCCTGGCAGCAGCCTTAGGCCCAATGCTCCCGCCATGCCCTGGGAACCAACATGGCCACCCAGCAGCCCTGGTCCCACAGCTCCCAATACACCCCAGGAACCAACATGGCCGCTCGGCAGCGTCAAACTCACAGCTGCCGCCATGCCGTGGGAACCAACATGGCCACCAGGCAGCCGTGGGCCCACAGCTTCCGCCATGATTTGGGAACCAACATAGCCAGCGTCAGCTTCCGGAAAACAGCTATCGCTATGCCCCGGCAACCAACAGGGCCGTCCGGCAGCCCTGGGCTCACAGTTCCTACCATGCCCTGGAAACCAACATGGCCACCCAGCAGCCCCGGGCCCACAGCTCCCGCCATGCCCTGGGAACCAAAATGGAGACCAGGCAGCCCCGGGGCCCACAACTCCCGCTATGCCCTGGGAACCAACATGGCTCTCAGGCAGCCCCGGGGACCACAGCTCCCGCCATGCCCCAGGAACCATCATGGCCGGTGCAGCCCCGGGCCCACAGCTCCCGACCATGTCCCAGGAACCAACGTGGCTGCCCGGCAGCCTTGGGCCCACAGCTCCCGCCATGCCCCGGGAACCAACATGGCCACCCAGCAGCCCCAGGACCACAGCTCCTGCCATGCCCCAGAAACCAACATGGATGGCAGCAGACCCGGGCCTACAGCTCCCGCCATGCCCTGGGAACCAACGTGGCCGACCAGCAGCCCCAGGCCCACAGCTCCCGCCATGACCCGAGAACCAACGTGGCGGGCAGGAGCCTTGGGCCCACAGCTCTCCCCATGCCCTGGGAACCAACATGGCCCTCAGGCAGACCCGGAGACCACAACTTCCGCCATGGCCCAGGAACCTAAATGGCTGCTGGCAGCCCCAGGCCCACAGCTCCAGCCATGCCCCAGGAAACATCATGGCTGCTTGCAGCCCCAGGCCCACAACTCCCGCCATGCCCTGGGAACCAACATGGCCACCCGCATGCCCCAGGGCCCACAGCTCCCACCATGCGCTGGGAACCAACATGGCCGACGGCAGCACCAGGCCCACAGCTCCCGCCATGACCTGGGAAACTACATGGCAGTTCGGCAGCCCCGGGACCACAGCGTCCGTCATGCCCTCGGAACCAAACCGGCCGGCAACAAACCCGGGCCCACGGCTCCCGCCATGCCCCAGGAACCAACAAGTCTGGCGGCAGCCCTGGGCTCACGGCTCCTCCCATTCCCCGGGAACCAAAATGGCGGCCCAGTAGCCTCAGGCCCACAGCTCCCGCCATGCCCTGGAAACCAACATGCCCGTCCGGCAGCCCTGCGCTGACAGTTCTTACTATGCCCCGGAAACCAACATGGCCGCCCAGCAGCCTTGGGCCCACAGATGCTGCAATGCCCCGGGAACAAACATGGCCGCACGTCAGCCTTGGGACCACAGATCCCGCCATGCCCTGAGAACCAACATGGCCGCATGGCATCCCCGGGACCACAGATCCCTCCATAGCCTGGGAATCAACATGGACGCCTGGCAGCCCCGGGCCCACAGCTCCCGCCATGCCCTGGGAACCAACGTGGCCGTTGGAACCCCTGGGCCCACAGATCCTGCCATGCCCTGGGAATTTCGCTGTGGTTTCGCTGGATAGTAGGTAGGGACAGTGGGAATCTCGTTCATCCATTCATGCGTGTCACTAATTAGATGACGAGGCATTTGGCTAGTTATCGAACATATATACATGATACATGTCCCTTTTCCGAGTTAAGTAAAGGTGGCCCGTCCACCTGGTGTCAAATCCGGTAAATTTGTCACAATTTGGTATGTGACGCGTCATGATTTCGAGTTCCCAATAGAGTCCCCCTACGCACCACGGAGACTGGAGGTGGAGTTGGGTGGGGGTCTTCTTATCGAACATGCATACAGGATACATGTCCCTTTTCCGGGTTAAGTGAAGGTGGCCCATCCACCTGGTCGAATCCGGTAATTTTGTCACGAGGTGGTACGTGACGTGACGCGTCATGATTTTGAGATCCCAATAGCGTCCCCTCCACACACCACAGAGACAGTTTCGAGGTGGAGTTGGGTGGGGGAAAGTCCCACTATATCTCATCATCTCGTCTTTTCTCTTTATTGGTTCAGCAGGGGGGTACAACATTGGGGACAGCAGAGAAAGAGACATACCGTACATTCCCGAGTTCGGACTCCCGAGTTCAACTCCCGGGCTCACAAACTCTAACCCGCACTGTGCCATTCCGTTCCCGACGCACCATACATTCCCGAGTTCGGACTCTCGAGTTCAACTCCCGAGCTCACAAACTCTAACACACCGTACATTCCCGAGTTCGGACTCCCGAGTTCAACTCCCGGGCTCACAAACTCTAAACCGCTCTAAACCCTTCTGTGCCCTCTTTCACTGACCGTCAGTGGCACCAATGGCCACAGTGGCACCAATGGCCACAAGATCTTATTGCCACAGTCCAGTTTAAGTTTGAGGGTATCGTCATACCAAATAAAGCCGCCCTCTAGCTAGATTTGGTTTTGCCCAACTAACCACTCGTGGGCAGAGGCTCAAGGCACGAACACGGTCGATGCCGAGAGTTTATTTCACCGGTTTTAGCTACTATCGATCGGTTGGTGAGACCGTTCGATAGGGAGGAAGTAACCATAACTCCTGCTGGGGCAGAAGTCAACTCGGTTACCCAGTAGGGCATCCGGCGGGACCGCGTGGAGGTGTGACATCTGCAGCTCAGCCCAGCCCGTAACTATGATCCCGTCTTAAGAGAGTCATAGTTACTCCCGCCGTTTACCCGCGCTTCATTGAATTTCTTCACTTTGACATTCAGAGCACTGGGCAGAAATCACATCGCGTCAACACCCGCCGCGGGCCTTCGCGATGCTTTGTTTTAATTAAACAGTCGGATTCCCCTGGTCCGCACCAGTTCTAAGCCGGCTGCTAGGCGCCGGCCGAGGCGGGGCGCCGGCCTGGGGACCCCCCCGGGGACCCGCCCCCGCATGACCCCAACCGCGTGCCGGCGCCGGCCGACGGGACCGCACGTGCGCACGCGCGCGCGCGCGCCGCCGGGCGCCGGGCGCCGCGGGAACCCTCCGGCCCCCCCACCGCAAGGGCTTGCGGACCGCAAGGGCCGGGGGGAGGCGACGCGCGGCAACGACGCGCGCGCCCACGCCGGCGGCGGCCCCGCTGCTGGGGCGCCGGCCGGGCGAGGCGGCGGCGGCGGGCGGAGGGGGGGGCGGGCAGCACCCGCCGCAGCTGGGGCGATCCACGGGAAGGGCCCGGCACGCGTCCAGAGTCGCCGCCGCGCGCGCACCCCGCCAAGGGCGGCGCGCAGCGCCTCGTCCAGCCGCGGCGCGCACCCAGCCCTGCTTCGCACCCCAGCCCGACCGACCCAGCCCTTAGAGCCAATCCTTATCCCGAAGTTACGGATCCGGCTTGCCGACTTCCCTTACCTACATTGTTCCAACATGCCAGAGGCTGTTCACCTTGGAGACCTGCTGCGGATATGGGTACGGCCCGGCGCGAGACTTACACCATCTCCCCCGGATTTTCACGGGCCAGCGAGAGCTCCCCGGACACCGCCGGAACCGCGACGCTTTCCAAGGCGCAGGCCCCTCTCTCGGAGCGAACCCATTCCAGGGTGCCCGGCCCTTCACAAAGAAAAGAGAACTCTTCCCGGGGCTCCCGCCGGCTTCTCCGGGTTCGTTTGCGTTACCGCACTGGGCGCCTCGCGGCGCCCGTCTCCGCCACTCCGGATTCGGGGATCTGAACCCGACTCCCTTTCGATCGGCTGAGGGCAACGGAGGCCATCGCCAGCCGTTTCAGAACGGCACTCGCCTATCGCTTAGGACCGACTGACCCATGTTCAACTGCTGTTCACATGGAACCCTGCTCCACTTCGGCCTTCAAAGCTCTCGTTCGAATATTTGCTACTACCACCAAGATCTGCACCTGCGGCGGCTCCACCCGGGCCCACGCCCCAGGCTTCTAGGCTCACCGCAGCGGCCCTCCTACTCGTCGCGGCCTAGCCCCCGCGGGCCTTGCACTGCCAGAGACGGCCGGTTATGGGCCCGACGCTCCAGCGCCATCCATTTTCAGGGCTGGTTGATTCGGCAGGTGAGTTGTTACACACTCCTTAGCGGATTCCGACTTCCATGGCCACCGTCCTGCTGTCTAGATCAACCAACACCTTTTCTGGGCTCTGATGAGCGTTGGCATCGGGCGCCTTAACCCAGCGTTCGGTTCATCCCGCAGCGCCAGTTCTGCTTACCAAAAGTGGCCCACTGAGCACTCACATTCCACGGCACGGCTCCACGCCAGTGAGCCGGCCCCCTTACCCATTGAAAGTTTGAGAATAGGTTGAGATCGTTTCGGCCCCAAGACCTCTCATCATTCGCTTTACCGGGTAAAACTGCCACGCGGCCGAGTGCCAGCTATCCTGAGGGAAACTTCGGAGGGAACCTGCTACTAGATGGTTCGATTAGTCTTTCGCCCCTACACCCAGGTCGGACGACCGATTTGCACGTCAGGACCGCTACGGACCTCCACCAGAGTTTCCTCTGGCTTCGCCCTGCCCAGGCATAGTTCACCATCTTTCGGGTCCTAGCACGGACGCTCACGCTCCACCTCCCCGGCCGCGCGGCGCGGGCTAGACGGGCCGGTGGTGCGCCCGGGGCTTCTCGCTCGACCGCGCCCCGGGATCCCACCTCAGCCGGCGCGCGCCGGCCCTCACCTTCATTGCGCCATGGGCTTTCGTCAACGGGCCCCTGACTCGCGCACGTGCTAGACTCCTAGGTCCGTGTTTCAAGACGGGTCGGGTGGGAAGCCGACATCACCGCGGAGCCCGGGCTCCCGGGCGCGGACCCGCGCGGCGCCGCAGTCCACTGAGCGCAGTCCACCCCGGTTGACAGCGGCGCCGGGGGCCGGCGGGCCCGGCCCGCGCCCCCGGCTCCGGCGGCGCGCCGCGGAGCCCCCGCGGGCGGGGGGCGCAGCGCAACCGGCCGGGGGGACCGGGGGGCGGGAGGGCGCGGCAGCGGTCCTCTCTCCCTCGGCCCCGGGATTCGGCGAGACCTGCTGCCCGGGGGGTTCTAACACGCGACGGCGCGCACGCGCGCGCCGCCAGGCCACCTGCCCTCTGGAGGCCTTCCCAGCTGACCCGGAGCCGGTCGCAGCGCACCACCGCGGAGGAAATGCGCCCGGCCAGGGCCGGCCGCCGGGCGGGTGGCGGTCCCCGCACCGACCCGCCCCCCCCGGCCCGCCCCCCGCGGGCGGGCGCCCGGGGGAACGGAGGGGAGGCGGAGGTGGGGATCCACCGGAACCCGCGCCGGCCGACCGCGGCTCGCCGGGTTGAATCCTCCGGGCGGACTGCGCGGGCCCCACCCGTTTACCTCTTAACGGTTTCACGCCCTCTTGAACTCTCTCTTCAAAGTTCTTTTCAACTTTCCCTTACGGTACTTGTTGGCTATCGGTCTCGTGCCGGTATTTAGCCTTAGATGGAGTTTACCACCCGCTTTGGGCTGCATTCCCAAGCAACCCGACTCCGAGAAGCCCCGGGCCCAGCGCGCCGGGGGGCCGCTACCGGCCTCACACCGTCCGCGGGCTGCGGCCTCGATCACAAGGACTTGGGTCCCCCGAGAGCGCCGCCGGGGAGGGGGTCTTCTGTACGCCACATTTCCCGCGTCCCACCGCGGGGCGGGGATTCGGCGCTGGGCTCTTCCCTCTTCACTCGCCGTTACTGAGGGAATCCTCGTTAGTTTCTTTTCCTCCGCTGACTAATATGCTTAAATTCAGCGGGTCGCCACGTCTGATCTGAGGTCGCATGCCCAAAGCAAAGCGAGGCGCGCGCGCCCCCGCCGACAGCCAGCCTGACCTGGCTGCGCTCTCGCGCGGAACCGCGCCGCGCCGTCGCCGCATCCGCCGCAGCCGCCACCGCCGCCGGCGGTCGGCTCACGGAAGAGGAAGCCCCAGCCCGGAGAGCGGCCTGACAACGCGTCAGACGCGCCCGGAGACGGCCCCGCATGGGGCTACGGCCGATGGGTTTCTCGGGGAGGAGGAGGGCGACAGGAACCGGGGAAGGGGCGGCGCGGACGGGGGACAGACGGGGACGACTACCGCCACGCCCCCGTCCCCCACCCACCGGCGCACGCACGCGCGCGCGTCATTGCAGCACGGCACCCCCGCGGTGCCCACCCGCAGACAGAAGCCCGCGCGGGAGGCCGGCGGCGAGGCCCGCGCCTTCGCCGCCCCGCACCTCCCTCCCCCGAAGCTCGCTCTCGCTCTCTCTTCCTCAAACCCACCACCGATAGCCTGGCGGGGACGAGCTCCGTCCAGCAGGCGCGCTCCGGGAGCGGGGAGCTTCGGAGCGCTCCCCGAGTCTCCATTTAGGGGGACGAAGGCCCGCGCGCTCGCGCACGCGGCCCTGCGAGGCACCCCAGCCGCGCCGCTGCTGGCCCGCCGGCCCCCCCGGGCTGGGGGGGCTCGGCGGCGCAGACGGCAATTGATCGTAAAGCGATGCTCAGACAGGCGTAGCCCCGGGAGGAACCCGGGGCCGCGAGTGCGTTCGAAGTGTCGATGATCAATGTGTCCTGCAATTCACATTAATTCTCGCAGCTAGCTGCATTCTTCATCGACGCACGAGCCGAGTGATCCACTGCTAAGAGTTGTCTGAGTTTCGGCACCGCCCCGCGCGCGCGGAGGGGCTGGGACCGCTCGCCGAGAGCGGCCCCTTCTCCGAGGACGGCCGGACCGACCGCGCGGAGGGGGCGCTGCGCGGCGGCGCGACGCGGCGCGACGGAGAGGCCTCGCCTTGGCTTGACCGTACGAGCACAGGGGAAACGGAAAACAACGAAAAACCCCGAGCGGACAAAGGGCGGGGGAGCCCGCGCTCCCGACCGACCTGGGGAAACGCACACACACACCCTTGGCGCGCTTCGGAGGCGGCCCAGGCGCCCGGGCTCGGACTGGCCTCCGCGCGGAGCCTACGGCGCGCCCAGCCGCGCCGCCTGCCCGCCTTCGCTCGGGACCCGGACGCCCGGCTGCGCCCACGCTGCGACGAGCCGGCTCCCCCCACAGTCGCCTCTCGCCCCACCAGCGAACCTCAGCGCCAACGCCGCCTTCCACCGACGCCGGAGGAAGCACGGCCAGCCACCGGAGCGCGAGCCGGCGACGCGCGGCCGCCCGCGGGCCGTCGGACGGGCAAACCCGGCCGCCCCGCGCGGCGGCGGCGGCCGCCACCGCTGCCACGAAAACCGCTGCCGCAGCCGCTTCTCGCCTCGGCCCCTCGGCTGCCGGCACGACCCGAGTGGAAAGGGGGACGGCGCTGAGCGCGAGGGCGGCTCCCGCTCTCCCCGTTTCCACGCGGAGACCGGGAGTGGGACGCCCCGGCGCCGCGCGCCCGCCTGGTCGCCCGGCCCGCGGCCGGCAAAGGGCTCGAGACGGAAGCGACGGGCGGGGAAACGCGGGACGGGACGGCCGCTAGCGGCTGTGGCCAGGGAGCCCTCCCGCACGACCCAACGGACGACCGGTACGACCGGCACGCCGAGCGGCGCCGCCACCGCTCGGCCGGGGGTGTGGCTCGCCCCTTTCTTTCCCTGGGCGCCGAGCGCTCGGACGGGGCGAGGAGAGGGAGAGGGGAGCGCAGCGCGCCCTCAGCGCGGCCGCAGCGCGAGCGTCCAAAGGCGCGGGGCGGCCCCGGCTACCGCCCCCCCCCGCGGGGTCTCGCCGCGCCCTTTTGCCCCGGCGCGGAGCCCACGCTCCGGCCGGGGGTGGCCCCGTTTGCGAGGCAGGCAGGTCAACCGCGGCCGACCCGCGCCACAGTCTCTCCGCCGAGACCGGCCTGCGGAGAGGGGGGGCAGGTTGGGGCAGCACGACGCCCCCACCTTCTCCGGCACGGTGGCCCG